>NC_057807.1:260626905-261226905 GCF_018294505.1 Triticum aestivum
CCGACACCACACCCTGACACATAGACCACGACACCACACCCCAACACCCCGACCCCGACACGACACCCTGACCCCGAAACAGCACCCCGACACCGACATGACACCCCGACCCCCTAAACCTCCCGAAAAGGTGCTCTTTGGCCTTCTAGAGGCCGACGGGGTTATATATTTGTGAATTATTAGTTAGGTCATATATTTTTCGATTTTGTTATGAAAAAAATCATATATAATTGTGTTGATCGGGTAGATTTAAATGTGCAGTTGTTTCATCGCTGCGAGGTTTGGTGTTCGACGACCTCGCCGTGCGTTTGACGAGCTCTGCCCCTTCGTTCGTGGTGAGCACAAATGACATGTCCTTCTCCCCCATTAATTATTTGCACAAATGATATGAAATTTGGTAGCTAGCTATATATGTGTCTTGAATCATCGGTATGCGTAACCAATATGTGTCTCCTGTTCGAAAGCGTCATAGTTATAAATATGCATGCATTTGCATATTTATAACCTTGATTCTTTCGAATTGTCCAACGCTATCCATGGACAGCCCGAGTATGTGTAGATTGGGTTCGTTTTCCCATATGCTTTGCTCCGGATCCGACGCATAAATTTCGTCAGTGCCTCCCCTGTTGTTCTCCGGGTACACATCCTCTCTGTTTATTGCAGAGACGTGTATCAGGAGAACAGCGGGGAGGTGCTGCCGAAATTTTGCGTCGGATCCGGAGCATAGCTTGGGAAAATGAACCCAATCTACACATACTCGGGTGGGATTAGGACCTATCATTACCTATTAGAGTGTAGGTTGCATGGACGTAATAAAATTGACAAAGTAGATCAACTGATGAATATATACATGGTGAATTGTATATATGATTGTTGTGTGTCCAGTAGCTCTGAAAGTCAAGATGAGTGATCGTGCGTGGATGTATACCGGTCACACTGGTCAGAACAAATGGAGCGCTGAATGGTTCACAAAAACCAAGGGGTTTGTGCAAGCCCCATTTGCAAATGGCCAGAGGAAAACTTGGTGCCCCTGTTTCCGATGCGGCAATTGGGAAAAGAGGACAGAGGCTGAAATGGGTAAACACCTGTAGAAGAATGGTTTTACGCCCGATTATACGGTGTGGACATTTCATGGTGAGTCTGCCCAACGTGACCGAGCTGAGGTGGATTGAGGGAGTCCTGGACTAGGGGGTGTCCGGACAGCCGGACTGTCATCGTCCGCCGGACTCCAAGACTACGAAGATACAAGATTGAAGACTCCGTCCCATGTCCGGATGGGACTTTCCTTGGAGTGGAAGGCAAGCTTGGCGATACGGATATGTAGATCTCCTACCATTGTAACCGACTCTGTGTAACCCTAGCCGTCTCCGGTGTCTATATAAACCGAAGGGCTTTAGTCCGTAGGACACAACATACATTACAACAATCATACCATAGGCTAGCTTTAGGGTTTAGCCTCCTTGATCTCGTGGTAGATCCACTCTTGTACTACCCATATCATCAATATTAATCAAGCAGGACGTAGGGTTTTACCTCCATCGAGAGGGCCCGAACCTGGGTAAAACATCGTGTCCCTCGTCTCCTGTTACCATCCGCCTAGACGCACAGTTCGGGACCCCCTACCCGAGATCCGCCGGTTTTGACACCGACATTGGTGCTTTCATTGAGAGTTCCTCTGTGTCATCGCAGATAGGCCTGATGGCATCTTCAACCCTCAACGCTGTCCAGGGTGAGACTTTTCTCCCCGGACAGATCTTCATATTCGGCGGCTTCGCACTGCGGGCTAATTTGCTTGGCCATCTGGAGCAGATCGAAAGCTACGCCCCTGGCCGTCAGGTCAGATTCGGAAGTCTAAACTTCACGGCCGACACTCGCGGAGATTTGATCTTCGACGGGCTCGAGCCACAGCCAAGCGCGCCGCACTATTATGATGGGCATGAACTGGCTCTGCCACCGAACAGTGCCTTGGTGGCCGCGCACGAATCCGCTTCGGCCCTTAGTCCGGAGCCGATCGTCCAGATCGAGGACCGGTGGATGGACGCCACCTCGGGGGCTTCAACTTCCACGGCGATGGAGCCAAACACTAATCTTGTCCCTCGCGAAACCCGTGATTCCGAGGTGCCGGACCCCTTGCCGGACTCCGGACCTCCCACGCCCCTACCAATCGAATCGGATTGGGCGCCGGTTATGGAATTCACCGCCACGGACCATCTTCCAACACTCGCCCTTCGGTGACATCCTAAATTCGCTAAAGCATCTCTCGCTATCAGGAGAGTCCTGGCCGGACTATGGCCAGGATGGTTGGGATACGGACGACGAAGAAATTCAGAGCCCACCCACCACCCACTTTGTAGCCACTGTCGATGATCTTACCGACATGCTAGACTACGACTCCGAAGACATCGATGCTATGGACGACGATGCCGGAGACGGACAGGAACCAGCGCCTACAGGGCACTGGAAGACCACCTCGTCATACGACATATACATGGTGGACACCCCAAAAGATGGGGATGGCGAAGAAGCAACGGAGGCAGATTCTCTAAAGAAGCAGCCCAAGCACCGGCGTCAGCGGCGCCGCTCTAAATCCTGCCACAGCAAGAATGGAGATTCCGGCACAGGAGATAATAATACCCCAGAGAGTGCCGAAGATAATCCCCTCCAGCAAGACTCAGCGCAGTAGGATGCAGAAGCAAGCCCTCACGAGAGGGCGGCAGATGAAGAGGTCGAGGATTATAACTATACACCTCCCTCCGAAGACGAGGCAAGCCTCAACGACGACGAATTCGTCGTGCCCGAGGATCCCGTCGAACAAGAGCGTTTCAAACGCAGGCTTATCGCCACGGCAAATAGCCTAAAGAAAAAGCAGCAGCAGCTTCAAGCTGATCAGGATCTGCTGGCCGATCGATGGACCGAGGTCCTCGCGGCCGAAGAGTATAAACTCGAACGCCCCTCCAAAAGTTACCCAAGACGCAAGCTGCTCCCCCGATTAGAGGAGGAAGCATACATACCTCCATCACCAGCGCGTGATATGGCTGACCGACCACCCCGTGGTCGTGACAGAGAGGCATCCAGGCCCCCAACCAAGACCGTACCCCGGCATCGCTCCAAAAGTACGAAGCCAAGAGGGAACGCGCCGGACTTGCGAGATATATTGGAGGACAAAGCAAGGCAATCCAGATCCATCTACGGATCACGTGGGCGCCCCACGACCCATGACGAATACCGTCGCGCCGGATACAATAACCCCGGCCGGGCCGAACAAAGCAGACAACGCTCTCTCGAGTTGCGTCATGATATTGCTCAATATAGAGGTGCCGCACACCCGCTATGCTTCACTGACGAAGTAATGGATCATCAAATCCCTGAAGGGTTTAAACCCGTAAACATCGAATCCTACGACGGCACAACAGATCCCGCGGTTTGGATTGAAGATTATCTCCTTCACATCCATATGGCCCGCGGCAACGATCTCCATGCCATCAAGTACCTCCCACTCAAGCTTAAAGGACCAGCTCGGCATTGGCTTAACAGCTTGCCCGCAGAGTCAATTGGGTGTTGGGAGGACCTGGAAGCCGCATTCCTCGACAATTTCCAGGGCACCTATGTGCGGCCACCAGATGCCGATGACCTCAGCCACATAATTCAGCAGCCAGACGAATCGGACAGACAATTCTGGACAGGGTTCTTGACAAAGAAAAACCAAATCGTCGATTGTCCGGATGCAGAGGCCCTTGCAGCCTTCAAACATAACATCCGCGACGAGTGGCTAGCCCGGCACCTGGGACAGGAAAAGCCGAAATCCATGGCAGCCCTCACATCATTAATGACCCGCTTCTGCGCGGGAGAGGATAGCTGGCTAGCTCGCAGCAACAACCTCAGAAAAAATTCTGGCAGTCCGGATACTAAGGACAACAACGGCAGGTCACATCGAAACAAAAACAAACTCCCCATTAACGGCGACGACAAGGAGGATACGGCAGTCAACGCCGGATTTCGAGGCTCTAAACCTGGTCAGCGGAAGAAGCCATTCAAAAGAACCACTCCGGGTCCGTCCAACTTGGACTGAATACTCGACCGCTTATGCCAGATACATGGCACCCCCGAAAAGCCAGCCAATCACACCAACAGAGATTGCTGGGTGTTCAAGCAGGCAGGCAAATTAATTGCCGAAAACAATGACAAGGGGCTAAACAGCAACGACGAGGAGGAGACCCGACCGCCGAACAATAGAGGACAGAAGGGCTTCCCCCCACAAGTGCGGACGGTGAACATGATTTATGCAACCCATATACCCAAGAGTGAGAGGAAGCACGCACTAAGGGACGTCTATGCGATGGAGCCAGTCGCCCCGAAGTTCAATCCATGGTCCTCTTGTCCAATCACTTTCGATCGAAGAGACCATCCGACCAGCATACGCCATGGCGGATTCGCCGCATTGGTTCTAGACCCAATCGTCGATGGATTTCACCTCACGAGAGTCCTGATGGACGGCGGTAGTAGCCTGAACCTGCTTTATCAGGATACAGTGCGCAAGATGGGCATAGACCCCTCAAGGATTAAACCTACAAAGACAACCTTTAAAGGTGTCATACCAGGTGTGGAAGCCAATTGTACGGGCTCAGTCACATTGGAAGTGGTCTTCGGATCCCCGGATAATTTCCGGAGCAAAGAGTTAATCTTTGACATAGTCCCATTTCACAGCGGCTATCACGCTCTGCTCGGACGAACCGCGTTTGCAAAGTTCAACGCGGTGCCGCATTATGCATACCTAAAGCTCAAGATGCCAGGCCCTCGTGGAGTCATCACGGTCAACGGAAATACGGAACGCTCCCTCCGAACGGAGGAACATACAGCGGCTCTCGCGGCAGAAGTACAGAGCAGCCTTCTAAGGCAATTTTCGAGTCTAGCTGTTAAACGGCCGGATACAGCAAAACGCGCCCGAAGCAATACCAACGAAGACTACCTGGCACGATCAGAGCACGCGTAGCAATGCAGCCCTAACCCCCACCCTCGCATGATTGTAAGAAGAACCCTCCGCGTACATCATTACGCTTTGGAGATACCATGGGCGCAGGGGAAGGGGCACGATCACAATGGACCCAGAGTGCGGCTCGACCACACCAGGGGCTCACAAGTGTGCCCCCTTTTTTATTATTATTATTTTCCTTCTTTGTGTACACAGGACTCTGTTAACCAGAGGCCCTGTCCGGTGGTGAACCTGCCGAACTCATGATGCAACAGCCAGGGAAGAAAGAAGGCTGCGACGAACACTCAAGTGGTCTCAATTACGAGCATTAAATTCGATTACATACACCAAGTCCGCAGCTCATCCCTGGAGGGGGACCTGTTTAATTAGTCCAAATCCCTTGCTTACCGCACTATTTGTATCAGTCCGCACTCATAGCAGACCTTCTTTAAATAAATAATGCAGCACTTTTCGACGGCAATTGCATTACTTTTTATATATATATGTTCATTACATGACATCTTGCACCCGTATATTTTGGTACGGTCTAATACACCAGGGGATTATGTTCCCCACATTATGGTGTGATAAGTCCGAACACTTTCATAAGTGCGGAACCCCGAACTTATAGCATTATATGAATCGGCTCCGAATCATGTCTTGGGTCAATAGTTGGGTTTGCCCGGCTCCCATGTTTTGGTGCCTTACGTTCCGTTCTGTCAGCTAAGGTGGCACTGGGAGAACCACTGCGATTGCGCCCCGGTTGAGCCGGGCGAGCGCCTCAGTGGAGAAAGCTAAAACTGACGGCATGATAAGGCGAGAGACTGGTCACTGTTCGAGAGGTCCTTTCGAGTCCTTAAAGACTCACGCCGCTTCGAGCGAAGTTCCGGATAAATGTCCGACGAAGGCGTGGATAGCGCCCCGGATTCGGTCTTCCGAATACCAGGGGCTTCGCCGAAATTTAAAATTATAGAATTCTATGGCTAAGTGAGAGTGTTCAAGCATTATAAGTCCGGTTGCCTTGTTCGTTGTGTTGAGCGCCTCCCTAGATGGACCCAAAAATGGGAACAAGAGTGCTCAAGTTTATCCCGAACACCCCAGCACTCGTGGATCGGGGGCTGAAGCCAACGACTTGCCATCTCTCAGATTTTATAAACGGCCGCATAGAAGGTAATATTTTAAATTAAACAAGTGTTGCTTAATGCGCACATGAACAAAGTTTTCAGCGCACATGATAATACATATCAAGTTTACTCAAAGATTACATTTCGGGGGCATTCATCCGCAATATCGCGGGCTCCCTTCAGGACAGTTTTATAATACATCTCGGGCATACGATACTCCTTGCCCGGCGGCGGCGGGTCAGTGAGAAGCTTCTCCGCATCCAGCCTGCCCCAGTGCACCTTTGCGCGGGCAAGGGCCCGACGAGCACCTTCAATACAGGCGGAGCGCTTGATGACCTCCACCCAGGGGCACGCATCCACCAGCCGCCGCACGAGGCCGAAGTAGCTCCCCGGCATGGCCTGTCCAGGCCACAGCCGGACTATAAGGCCCTTCATGGCCTCCTCAGCTACCTTGTGGAGTTCGACCAGCTGCTTCAGCTGGTCGCTTGGGAGCACCGGATGGCCGGCCTCAGCGTACTGAGACCAGAAGACCTTCTCCGTCGAGCTCCCCTCCTCACCACGATAGAATGCGGCGGCATCGGACACACTACGCGGCAGATCTGCAAACGCCCCTAGAGAGCTCCGAATGCGGGTAAGTGTAAGGTAGTTTACATTAACATGCTTGCTTTGCATGAAAAATGCCTTACCCGCCGCTATCTTCTTTACATCTTCAACCTCCTGAAGGGCCTTATGGGCCTCGGCCTTGGCGGACTTGGAACTTTCGAGAGCCGAGGCAAGCTCGGACTCTCGAATCTTGGAGTCACGCTCCAACCTCTCATGCTTCTCCATGAGAGCCTGGAGCTCTTGCCGTACTTCCGCCACCTGTGCCTCCTGCTTTTCTCGCTCGGCCCGTTCCGCGGCCGCACTGTGTTCGGCCGCGGACACAGCCTCCTTCAGGGCTGCCACTTCATTTGTGGCCCCTGCAATACCCATATTATCCTTGTTAATTTTATTGCAACCAAAATCCTTTTCTGTAAGGTAACTATTCAAAGGGGTGTTACTCACCTTCTTTGTCCTCGAGCTGCTTCTTGGCATGGCCGAGCTCTTGCTCGGACCGCTCGAGATCCTGCTTCAATGCACCGACCTCCGCAGTCAGTGCGGCAGAGGTCAGCAGCGCAGCCTGCAAACCCATATTGACATATTTTAAGCAACCCTACGTATATCTTATTAGATCCTCAGTCCGGCTTTTCTTTCCGAACACCGAACTAAGCATCAGGGGCTACTGTCTATGCGGTATTATATTACATAACTTTAACTTCTTACCTCAAAGCCTGTTAGAAGGCTGCTGCAGGTTTCGGTCAGCCCGCTCTTGGCGAGCTGAACCTTCTGAATCACCGCACTCATGATAGTGCGGTGTTCTTCCTCGATGGAAGCGCCTTTAAGCGCCTCCAACAAGTTGTCCGGCGCCTCCGGTTGGACGGAGGCCGCCGGTGTCACGGTCTTGCCCTTCTTTCGAAGGGGCCGCCCGCCGGACTCTGGAACCACTGCAGGTTCCGACGTAGAGTCCGGCGCAAAGTCCGGGAGGCTGCCTTGCGGCGCCTCCGGAGCCTCCTCCTGGTGGGTCCCTATCTGGGATCCCACCTCGGCGTTCTCGTCTGCACGAGGAGTGGAGGCAGTTGGAAGTGAATCCACATCCGACGGGGCCAACGACCCGCTCGATGAAGTGGGGAGATCATCATCGGCCGGACTGCGGACAGTATACGGCATTAGAAGGACACTACGCGACACGAAAGAAATTGCATATCAGGGATCCGGATACTTACGATCTTGCCGGACGCCTGGCCCTTAAAGGCTACTCCTCCTCGCCAATGATGGTGTTGGCGAAACTGTCCGGGGGGATAGTTCTCCCCCTCTTGGACCCTTCGGCCTCCCCTATTGGGGAAGCCTTCCTCTTCTTCTCTCCCTCCTCCGGGAGAGAGTCTTCTTCCTCCTCCTCGTCTTCGGGGGAGGAGTCCGCCTCGTCGTCGGACGCCTGATTGCGGGAACTCTTTCGAGTCCCCGCAGCCACCTTCTTGGCCTTCTTCTCCGGCACCACGTGCGGTGCCGGAACCAGCAGCCCTGCTAGACGGGCGTTCACTGGGTCTTCTGGCATGGGAGCCGGGCTGATGAGCTGCTCGGCCTTCTCTATCCATTCTTGTCAAAGGAAAAGAGAGGTTGAAACCCTCTTAGAATCAATTTGATTACCACAAGTGTCCCGTAAAGGGGTTGAATCACTTACCTCGTCAGCCGGATGCTGCGAGCAAAATCCGCGATCTTCCGTCGCGGATGCGGGGGCTTCGGCGCCCTTAAACAGCACCCTCCAGGCGCCTTCATATGTCGTATCAAAGAGCCCGCTTAGCGCCTGGTGCTGTTCCGGATTGAACTCCCATAGATTGAATGCCCGTTCTTGGCATGGGAGAATCCGGCGGATGAGCATGACTTGGACCACGTCGACGAGCCTGAGCTTATTGCTCACCAGTTTCTGGATGCAGGCTCGGAGTCCCGTCAGCTCCTTCGGATTGCCCCACAGCAAGCGCTTCTCTTTCCAGGAGGTGAGCTGCATGGGGATGCCAGATCTAAACTCGGGGGTCGCCGCCCATGTGGGCTCACGCGGCTCGGTGATGTAGAACCACCCCAATTGCCACCCCTTGACGGAGTCCACGAAGGCCCCTTCGAGCCAAAGGACGTTGGGCAACTTACCCAACATGGCGCCTCCGCATTCCGCTTGCGTGCCCTTCACAACCTTCGGCTTGACGTTGAAGGTCTTGAGCCACAGGCCGAAGTGGGGCCGGATGCAGAGGAAGGCCTCGCACACGACGATAAACGCCGAGATGTTGAGGATGAAGTTCGGCGGCAGATCGTGGAAATCCAGGCCGTCGTAAAACATGAGCCCCCGGACGAATGGGTGGAGTGGAAAGCCCAGTCCGCGGAGGAAGTGGGGAAGAAAGACGACCCTCTCATGGGGCCTGGGGGTAGGGATGAGCTGCCCCTCGTCGGGCAGCCGATGCGCGATATCGCCGGAGAGGTATCCGGCGCTGCGCAGCTTGGTGATGTGCTCCTCCTTAATGGTGGAGGCCAACCATTTGCCTCCCGCTCCGGACATATTCGGAGAAGGTCGAGGCGAGATGCGCGAGCTTAGGCGTTGGAGCTTGAGTGCACGGAGATGGATAAGCAAAGGAGGAAGAAGGCGTAGGTGAGAAGGTAAATCCTTATCCCTTATATATAGGCGGACAAAGACTATGCGTCCCCCGCCGGCCTGGTAAAACTCGCTTATCCCCCAAGCGCCACCATTAATGGCGCGGTTGGGTTACCCATGTCCATATTGATGGGAATCCCGGAATAAGGGGAACACAATCTCTGCTTCAACAAGACGTGCCAAGGAAACCGCTTCGCTAAACGTGCTGAGGTGGTATAATAAAAAAAAGATTCAAGTAAAAGCCTAGTAGCGGTGTGATGTCATGCCGCATAATACGTCAGCAGATTGGACTTGTGTACATTTTATTCTCTCTACGGTGGAATGTGGAATTTATTTTGCAGAGCCGGACACTATCCTTGTGTTCATGATCTTCTCTGGATTATTCAAGGGAGGAACCCGCCTTGCAATGCCGAACATTATGCGCGTCGGACTTATCGTCATTGAAGCCTAGTTCAGGGGCTACTGAGGGAGTCCTGGACTAGGGGGTGTTCGGACAGCCGGACTGTCATCGTCCGCCGGACTCCAAGACTACGAAGATACAAGATTGAAGACTCCGTCCCGTGTCCAGATGGGACTTTCCTTGGCGTGGAAGGCAAGCTTGGCGATACGGATATGTAGATCTCCTACCATTGTAACCGACTCTATGTAACCCTAGCCGTCTCCGGTGTCTATATAAACCGGAGGGCTTTAGTCCGTAGGACACAACATACATTACAACAATCATACCATAGGCTAGCTTTAGGGTTTAGCCTCCTTGATCTCGTGGTAGATCCACTCTTGTACTACCCATATCATCAATATTAATCAAGCAGGACGTAGGGTTTTACCTCCATCGAGAGGGCCCGAACCTGGGTAAAACATTGTGTCCCTCGTCTCCTGTTACCATCCGCCTAGACGCACAGTTCAGGACCCCCTACCCAAGATCCGCCGGTTTTGACACCGACATGGATCATCGTCGCACCGACGAGCATGGTACCGGGATGGAAAACATGGTGCAAGACTATGATGATGCTCGGGATTCGGACGAGGAGATGGAGGAATCTGCAAAGGCCTTCAATGAAATGTTGGAGTCTTCAAAACGTCCGCTCCACGAGCACACTGAGCTTTGTCAGTTGGATGCCATCTCACAAGTAATGGCTTTGAAGGCTCAGTTCAACTTGGGCAGAGAATGCTATGACGCAATTATGACAGTATTTGGACGCTTTCTACCCAAAGGCCATGTAATGCCTGCAAACCTGTACCAGTCGGACAAAATCCTCCGTGCACTGAAGATGCCCTATGAGAAGATACATGCCTGTGAGAAAGGATGTGCCTTATTTAGGCTTGACTATGCGGACTTGAACTATTGTCCCATTTGCAAGTGTTCCAGGTATATTGTGGTAGACAACAGTATGGGTGAGAAGACACAGACCAAAATCCCTGTTAGTGTTCTTCGGTATATACCAATCGTACCAAGACTTCAACGTCTTTTCATGGTCGAAGAGACGGCCAGACAGATGACATGGCACAAAACAGGCAAAAGAACCGAACTAGATGCAGATGGTAATCTGATGATGGTACACACATCGGATGGTGTTGCGTGGAAAAAGTTTGATGAATTACATGCTGACAAAGCGGCAGATCCGAGGCATCCTCGAGTCGGCATCAGCACCGATGGGTTCAGTGTGTTTGGTATGACAGCAGGCCAATACATTTGTTGGCCCGTATTTGTCTTTCCACTCAATCTCCCCCTCGGACAGATTATGCAAAGAAAGAACATTTTCCTGACGTTGATAATTCCAGGGCCCAACTATCCGGGGAAAATATGAATGTGTACATGCAGCCGCTTAAGGACGAATTGCAAGAAGCCTGGGATAATGGGTTCAAGACATACGACGCCTATAGCAAGGGAAACTTCATAATGCGTGTCTGGTACATGTACTCGATGCATGACTTGCCGACGTATGCACTATTCGTTGGCTGGTGTGTGCATGGAAGGTTCTTGTGCCCCACATGCAAGGGAGCTCTTGAGTTTCGTTGGCTTCAGGCCGGTCGCAAGTTTTCTTGCTTCGACATGCATAGACAGTTCCTGGATCCTCGCCATAAGTTCAGGAAAGACAAGAAGAACTTCATCAGAGGTAGAGTTGTAAAAAACTCTGCACCACCTGCGTTGACAGGCCAACAGACCCTGGATCAGTTAAACGCTCTCGAGCCAGATCTAGAGCATCCAGGGTACTTCAAGGGGTATAATTCTGAGCACGCCTGGACTCACAAAACATGCTTATGGGATCTGCCTTACTTCAAAGACCTCCTTTGCCCACACAACATCAACGTGATGCACACTGAGAAGAATATCGCCGAGGCACTTTTTGGTACATTGTTCGGCATAGATGGGAAGTCAAAGGATAATACTAAGGCTAGAGTCGATCTGGAGGAGCTATGTGATAGGCCGTTACAAAACATGAAAGAACCGAAAGGAAAGCAGAACTGGACGAAGCCAAAGGCATGGTTCAATCTTGGAAGGCCAGCTATGAGGGAAATTATCTTGTGGGTGAAAATGCAGTTGATGTTCCCCGATGGGTATGCAACGAATCTAAAGAGGGGAGCGAGTCTTGATAAAGTGAAGATATTTGGTCTCAAGAGTCATGATTGGCACATATGGATTGAGCGGGTAATGCCGGTGATGTTGCATGGCTTCATCCCTAAGGATGAATGGCTAGTACTGGCAGAACTTAGCTATTTCTTCCGTGTTCTTTGTGCGAAAGAACTATCGCCTGGTGTGCTAGAAGAAATGGAAGAGTTGGCGCCAGAGTTCATCTGCAAGTTAGAGAAGATCTTTCCACCGGGCTTCTTTAATCCAATGCAGCATTTGATTTTGCATCTCCCAACCGAGGCAAGATTGGGGGGGCCGTGCAAAATCGTTGGTGCTACCCAACTGAGAGGATGCAGAAGACGCTTCGAGAAAAATGTAAAAATAAATGTAGAATTGAAGCGTCTATGGCTGAGGCATTCATCACTAAGGAGGTGGAAAACTTCGTGACAGCACACTACGAAACCAAAAATCGTCATTTGCATAATCCTTAGCCTCGGTACAATGCTGACGAGCCTAAAAAGGGTGGATCCAACCTCAGCCTATTCAAAGGAAATCTCGCACCAGCCAGTGTTTCAAATCCAGTATCTTTGGATAATGAAGAATGGCGGACCATTTCGTTGTATATCTTCAACAACCTGATAGAAGTGCGGCCGTACATCGTGTAAGTTCTCGGTACATTGTTTCGCAACTTCTATTTCCTTTGAACTGCTCTTATTCCTGGATATTTCATACAGTCGATACATCGCCCTATTCTCGTATGGAGCGGTGATCCAAAAGGATTCCGTCGAAGAGTATGAGCTTCTCGCAAAGCAAGGAGGCGGCTATCCCGGTTTCATCTCTTGGTTCAAACAAATGGTAAATTCTATTAGACAATTTCATTTCATTCGCTAATTTGTGCGTAATGCAACAATCCTTTCATATTAAACTTGTAGGCTAATTCAGAGTCTATGGACGCCGAATTGAGACAAGTCGCTAATGGTTTTGACTATAAGGTCCGTTCATTTGACAAATACGACATCAACGGGTATCGTTTTCGTACCTATGGCAAAGAGCTATCTATGGCCGACCGAAAGTCTACAAATTGTTGTGTATCTGCTATCGACGAAGGAGGTACCGAGTATTATGGGAGAGTTGAAGCAATTGTCCTTCCTGGGAGGCTGACCTATCTGGTCACTTTGCCAACAGTGGCTGACGGCAAAGAGAAAGTAACTTTGCCTACAGCGGCGGATGGCAAAGGCCTTCCGATGTTTGCCATCAGCGACCGATGGCAAAGGCTTGCCGTTAACCACCTAACGGAGTAACAGCGCAATTATTGCCGTCAGCATTCTTTGCCGTCGGCAGCTGATGGCAAAGGACCCTTTGCCGTTAGCCGCCCGAGGCGGACGGCAATGTAGCTCTTTGCCGTCCCTTACATTGCCGTCCACTTTTGCCGTCCGCCATCCATACTCGATCGCTCGTGCCAGATACATGGCACCCCCGAAAAGCCAGCTAATCACACCAACAGAGATTGTTGGGTGTTCAAGCAGGCAGGCAAGTTAATCGCCGAAGGCAATGACAAGGGGTTGCATAGCGACGACAAGGAGGAGACACGGCCGCCGAACAATAGAGGACAGAAGGGATTCCCCCCACAAGTGCGGACGGTGAACATGATATACGCAACCCACATACCCAAAAGGGAGCGGAAGCGTGCGCTCAGGGACGTATACGCGATGGAGCCAGTCGCCCCAAAGTTCAATCCGTGGTCCTCCTGCCCGATCACTTTTGATCGAAGGGACCACCCCACCAGTATCCGCCACGGCGGATTCGCAGCATTGGTTTTAGACCCAATCGTCGATGGATTTCACCTCACTAGAATCCTGATGGACGCCGGCAGCAGCCTGAACCTGCTTTGTCAGGATACGGTGCGCAAGATGGGCATAGACCCCTCAAGGATTAAACCCACAAAAACGACCTTCAAAGGCGTCATACCAGGTGTAGAGGCCAACTATACCGGCTCAGTCACACTTGAAGTGGTCTTCGGATCCCCGGATAACTTCCGAAGCGAGGAGTTAATCTTCGACATAGTCCCGTTCCGCAGCGGCTATCATGCACTGCTCGGACAAACCGCATTTGCAAAGTTCAATGCGGTGCCGCACTACGCATACCTCAAGCTCAAGATGCCAGGCCCTCGAGGAGTCATCACGGTCAATGGAAACACTGAACGCTCTCTCCGCACGGAGGAGCATACAGCGGCTCTCATGGCGGAAGTGCAGAGCAGCCTCTTAAGGCAATTCTCGAGTCCGGCCGTTAAACGACAGGACACCGTCAAGCGCGCCCGGAGTAACCTACAACAAGACCACCTAGCATGTTCCGAGCACGCGTAGCAATGCGGCCCCAACCCTAGCCCTCGCGACATCGCGAGATCAGTGCCACGCGTACATAATTACGCTCTGGAGATACCATGTCATAGGGGGAGGGGCACGACCACGGCAGGCCCAGAGTGCGGATCAACCACACCAGGGGCTCCCGAATTGGTCATTCTTTTTTTTCTTATTTTCAGGACTCCGTTTTTCAGAAGCCCTGTCCGGCAGTGGATCTGCCAAACTAACGATGCAACAGCTAGGGAAGCAGAAAAGCTACAACGAGTATCCAGGTGGTCTCCATTATGAGCATTATACCTGTTTTACATACCATTCCGCGGCCTACCCCTGGAGGGGGACATGTTAAATAGTCCCACCCATTGCTTATCGCACTATTTGTATCATTCTGCCTTTATTGCAGTATCTTTTGAATAAAAAATGCATCGCTTCTTGCCTATCATTGCATTCCTTTTTATATGTTCGCTTGTGACATGTTGCACCCGTACGCTTTGGTACGGCCAAATACACCAGGGACTTAAGTTCCCCAAATTATGGTATGATAAGTCCGAACACTTTCACAAGTGCGACACCCCGAACTTATAGCATTATATGCATCGGCTCCGAATCATGTCTTGGGTCAATAGTTGGGTTTGCCTAGCTCCCATGTTTTGGTACCTTACGTTCCATTATATCGGCTAAGGTAGCGCTGGGAGAACCATTGCGATTGTGCCAGTTGAGCTGGGTTGAGCACCTCAATGGAGAAAGCTAAAACTGACCGTCATGATAAGGCGAGAGCTGGTCGCTGTTCGAGAGGTTTCTTCGAGTCCCTAAAGACTTATGCCGCTTAGAGCGAGGAGCCGGCTGTGTCCGGTCCAAGGCGTGGATAGCGCCCCGAATTCGGCCTTCCGAATACTAGGGGCTTCACCGAAATTTAAAATTATAGAATTCTATGGCTAAGTGAGAGTGTTCTAGCATTATAAGTCCGGTTGCCTCGTTTGTTGTGTTGAGCGCCTCCCTAGAAGGACCCAAAAATGGGAACAAGAGCGCTCAAGTTTATCCTGAACACCCCAGCACTCGTGGCACGGGGGCTGAAGCCAACGACTTGCCATCTCTCAGATTTAATAAACGGTCGCACAGAAGGTAATATTTTAAATTAACAAGCGTTGCTTAGCGCATATGAACAAAGTTTTCAGCACACAGGATAACAAAACGCGAGTCTAATCAAAGATTACATCTTTGGAGCACTCACCCACAATAATGCGGGCACCCTTCAGGACACACTTGTAATACATCTCGGGCGTGCGATACTCCTTGCCCGGCGGTGGCGCGTCCGTCACAAGCTTCTCGGCGTCCATCTTGCCCCAGTGCACCTTAGTGCGGGCAAGGGCCCGACGGGCACCTTCAATACAGGCGGAGTGCTTGATGACGTCAACCCATGGACAGGCATCCACCAGCCGCCGCACCAGACCGAAGTAGCTCCCAGGCATGGCTTCCTTGGGCCATAGCCGAACTATGAGGCCCTTCATGGCCTGTTCGGCCACCTTGTGGAGCTCGACCAGCTGCTTCAGCTGGTCGCTCAGGGGCACAGGATGTCCGGCCTCAGCATACTGAGACCAGAACACCTTCTCCGTCGAGCTCCCCTCCTCGGCTCTATAGAATGTGGCAGCATCGGACACGCTGTGGGGCAGATCTGCGAACGCTCCTGGAGAGCTTCGAATTCGGGTAAGTAACAGGTAATTCACTTTTACATGCTTGCTTTGCATGAAGAATGCCTTACCCGCCGCTATCTTCTTCACCGCCTCGAGTTCCTGGAGGGCCTTTTGGGCTTTGGCCTTAGCGGCTTTGGCACTCTCAAGAGCGGACGTAAGCTCGGACTCTCGAGCCTTCGAGTCACGCTCCAAATCCTCGTGTTTTTCCATGAGAGCTTGGAACTCTTGCCGCACCTCCGCCACCCGCGCCTCCTACTTCTCTCGCTCTGTGCGTTCCGCGGCCGCATTGCACTCGGCCGTGGACACCGCCTCCTTCAGGGTCGCCACCTCATTTGTGGCCCCTGCAATACCCATGTTATCCCTGTCATTTTTTGCAACCAAATCCTTTTTTATAAGGTACAACTTTAATAAGGTGCTACTTACCTTCCTTGTCCTCGAGCTGCTTCTTGGCACGCCCGAGCTCGCTCTCGGACCGCTCGAGACTTTCCTTCAAAGCACCGACCTCCGCAGTCAGTGCGGCAGAGGTCAGCAGTGCAGCCTGCATCCCCATATTGACATATTTGTGTTAGACTCCTGCGTATATCTTTTTAGATCCTCCGTTGGCTTTTCTTTCCGAACACCGAACCGAGCATCAGGGGCTACTGTCTATGCGTTACTATTTTACATATCTTAAAAGTTCTTACCTCAAAGCCTGTTAGAAGGCTGGTGCAGGCTTCGGTCAGCCCGCTCTTGGCGAGCTGAACCTTCTGAATCACCGCACACATGACAGTGCGGTGTTCCTCGTCGATGGAAGTGCCGTCGAGCGCCTCCAGCAAATTATCCGGCGCCTCCGGTTGGACGGAGGCCGCCGGCGTCGCTGTCTTGCCCTTCTCATGAAGGGGCCGCCCGCCGGACTCCGGAACCGCTGAAGGTTCCGGTGCGGAGTCCGGTCCGAAGTCCGGGAGGCTGCCCTGTGGCACCTCCGGGACCTCCTCCTCCTGGCGGATCCCCTTCTGGGACCCTACCTCGGCGTCGTCTGCATCACAGGGGGAGGAGGCGGTCGGAAGTGAAGCGCTGTTCACATCTGACGAACCCAAGGACCCGCTCGACGAAGCGGGGAGATCATCCTTGGGCGGACTACAGAGTTGTATGCGGCGTTAGAAGACACTATGCGACAAAAAGAAAAATTATGAGTTATTCAGGAGTCCGGACACTTACGATCTCGCCAGGGGCTTGGACCTCAAGGGCCACTCCTCGTCGCCATCGTCGGTGTTGGTGGAACAGTCCGGGGGAAGGGTCCTTCCTTTCTTGGACCCTTTGGCCTCCCCCGTTGGGGAAGCCTTCCTCTTCCTCTCTCCCCCCACTGGGGCAGAGGCCTCTTTCTTCTCCTCCCCATCTTCGTGGGAGGAGTCCGCCTCGGAGTCGTCGGACGATGAGTTCGATAACACCTGGCGCCGAGAACTCCTCCGAGTTCCCGTGGCCTTCTTCTTGGCCTTCTTCTCCGGCACCACATAAGGCGCCGAGACCAGCAGCCCTGTCAAATGGGCATCCGCTGGGTCTTCTGGAAGGGGAGCCGGATAGTTAACCTATCCAGACGTCTTCTGCCAGGCCTGTTAAAGGTATTGGGAGTTTAAATCCCGCATAGAGTCAAACTATGGAAAGCAAGTGTCCCGTAAAGGATAATATAGCTTACCTTGCCAGCCGGACGCTGCGAGCTGAACCCGCGATCTTCGGTAGCGGATGCGGGCGCCTCGGCGCCCTTGAACAGCACCCTCCAGGCCTCTTCGTACGTAGTGTCGAAGAGCCTACTCAAGGTTTGGTGTTGTGCCGGATTGAACTCCCACAGGTTGAAATCCCGGTGTTGGCACGGGAGAATCCGGCGGATGAGCATGACTTGGACCACATTGACAAGCTTGAGCTTCTTGTTCACCAGGGTCTGGAGACAGGATTGGAGTCCGGTCAGCTCCTCCAAATCGCCCCACAACATGCCCTTCTCTTTCCAGGAGGTGAGCCGCGTGGGGATGCGAGATCTGAATTCGGGGACCGCTGCCCATTCAGGGTCACGCGGCTCGGTGATGTAGAACCACCCCGATTGCCACCCTTTGATGGTTTCCACGAAGGCGCCCTCGAGCCAGGTGACGTTGGGCATCTTGCCCACCATGGCGCCTCCGCACTCCGCTTGGCTGCCGCCCACTACCTTCGGCTTGACATTGAAGGTCTTTAGCCATAAGCCGAAGTGGGGCTGGATGCAGAGGAAGGCCTCGCACACGATGATGAACGCCGAGATGTTGAGGATAAAATTCGGGGCCAGATCATGGAAATCTAGGCTGTAGTAGAACATGATCCCCCGGACAAAGGGGTGAAGTGGGAAGCCTAGTCCGCGGAGGAAATAGGGAAGGAATACCACCCTCTCATGGGGCCCGGGGGTGGGGACGAGTTGCCCCTCGTCGGGGAGCCGGTGCGCGATATCGCTGGACAAATATCCAGCCTTGCGCAGCTTCTTGATGTGCCCCTCCTAACGGAGGAGGCCATCCACTTGCCTCCCGCTCTGGACATGGTTGGAGAAGGTTGAGGTGAGATGTGCGGACTTGGGCGCTGGAGCTCAAGTGCGCGGAGATGGATAAGCAAAGGAGGAAGAAGGCGTAGGTGAAAAGGTGGATCCTTATCCCCTATATATGAGCGGACGAGACTATGCATCCCCACCGGCCTAGTAAAACTCGCTTATCTCCCAAGCGCCACAATCAATGGCGCGGTTGGGTTACCCATGTCCATATTGATGAGAATCCCGGAATAAGGGGACACGATCTCTGCTTTGACAAGACGTGCCAAGGAAACCACTTCGCTAAACGCGCCGAGGTGGAACAATAAGTAAAGGCTTAGCCGTGGTGTGACGTCATGCCACGAAATACGTCAGCAGATTGAACTTGTGTAAATATTATTCTCTCTACGGTGGTATGTGGAATTTATTTTGCAGAGCCGGACACTATCCTGGTGTTCAAAATCTTCTATGAATTATTTGGAGGAGGAACCTGCCTTGCAATGCCGAAGACAATATGCGCGCCGGACTCGTCGTCATTGAAGCCTGGTTCAGGGGCTACTGAGGGAGTCCCGGACTAGGGGGTGTCCGAATAGCCGAACTATCATCATTGGCCGGACTCCAAGACTATGAAGATACAAGATTGAAGACTTCGTCTCGTGTCCGGATGGGACTTTCCTTGGCGTGGAAGGCAAGCTTGGTGATACGGATATGTAGATCTCCTACCATTGTAACCGACTCTGTGTAACCCTAGCCCTCTCCGGTGTCTATATAAACTGAAGGGTTTTAGTCCATAGGACGAACAACAATCATACCATAGGCTAGCTTCTAGGGTTTAGCCTCCTTGATCTCGTGGTAGATCTACTCTTGTACTACCCATATCATCAATATCAATCAAGCAGGAGTAGGGTTTTACCTCCATCGAGAGGGCCCGGACCTGGGTAAAAACATCGTGTCCCTTGTCTCCTGTTACCATCCGCCTAGACGCACAGTTCGGGACCCCCTACCCGAGATCTGCCGGTTTTGACACCGACAGTGCTCCTAAGGAGAAGAAAGAAAAAGTGAAGGGAGTTGACGTCCAAAAGGGCAAAAGCATTTCCTCCAACAAAGCCGGCGACTTTAACCCGTCATATGTGTTGTGCCGTGCGAGTGATGGACATGTTTATGCTAAATTTGTTGGTTCTCCTTATGAGTACATTGAGTGGTCTATTTGGGTTCCTAAGACCCTTGTTACTAACATCAAAGGACCCATTACCAAATGGGTACCTAAAACCAAGCATTGATCTCTTGTAGGTGTTTGCTTCCGGTGGGGGATCATGGTTGCTTGATAGTGAAGCAACAAATCATATGACCGGAAGCAAGGACTTGGTGGTGGACGTGCAAAAGATTCCATCTATGCCCACCAATGTTGAGTGGGGTGATGCTTCACATTCTAAGGTATTGGGTCTTGGCAAGGTTGTCATTTCTCACGATCTAACGATCGACAAAGTCATGCTTGTTGAGTCCCTTGCGTACAATTTGCTTTCCGTTCATCAACTTGCACTCATGGGTTTTGCTACTTTCTTTGATATTGATACTGTGGCCCTCTTGTGGAGCAAGACTCTTAAAGTAGCCTTTGTTGGGCATGTCGAGAACGGTCTCTATGTGATTAACTTTTCGGAGCGACCCACTAAGACCGCGACATGCCTAATGGCTAAAGTTGACGTGGGATGGCTTTGGCATCACCGTTTGGCCCACGTCAATATGAGATCTTTGCAAAGTCTTCTCAAGGGGGACCATGTCCGTGGACTAACAAATGTTATTTTTGCCAAAGATCGTGCTTGCAGTGCTTGTATTGAAGGAAAGCTTCATGAGAAGGCTCACCCTTCCTCAACCATCATCTACTCGAAGAGACCCTTGGAGCTCCTTCACATGGATCTCTTTGGGCCTCCATCTTTTGATAGTCTTGGAGGTAGAAAGTATTGCTTGGTAATTGTGGATGATTATTCAAGATACACTTGGGTATACTTCTTCAAGAGGAAAAGTGAGACTCAACAAACCATCATAGACTTTGCAAATGAAGCTCAACGTCAACATAATGCAAAGATCTTGACACTCAGAAGTGACAACGGCACCGAGTTCAAGAACTACACCTTGGATGAGTTTCTTAGTGATGAGGGGATCAAGCACCAATATGCTGCTCCATACACCCCTCAACAAAATGGTGTTGCGGAGAGGAAGAACCGGATGTTGATGGATGTGGCTAGGACCATGATGGCGGAGTTCAAGTCTCCATACAACTTTTGGGCCGAAGCCATCAACACCGCATGTCATGCATCCAATCGGCTCTATCTCCGCAAAGGCTTGCACATGACTCCTTATGAGATACTCACCGGCAACAAGCCCAACCTCAAGTACTTCTGGGTGTTCGGTTGTAAGTGTTTCATTCTCAAGAGAGGTGTTCGTTTGTCTAAATTTGAGGCTAGAGCTCATGCGGGCATATTTGTTGGTTATGCTACAAAATCTCATGCTTACCGTGTTCTCAACAAGTCCACCGGACTCATTGAGGAGACGTGTAACGTGGAGTTTGACGAAAATAACGGCTCCCAAGTGGAAAAAAGTGGTACTTGTGATGTAGGTGATGAAAGTCCTCCCCAAGCCATAAGAAGAATGGGTATTGGTCAAATACTACCCATTGAGGAACCCCTTGTGGCTGAAGGAGAAGGACAATGCTCCACTCAAGTGGAGCCATCACCTCCCCAAGACCCACACGCTTCCGAAGAACAAAGTGAAGGCCCTCATCCTCGTGAACAAGACCAAGGGCAAGATCAACCTCAAGATGGTGGTGAACCTCTAAATGATGCCCAAGGTCAAGTTCTCCCCCTCGAGCAAGTTCAAGATCATGAGCAAGCTCAAGATCAAGAACTAGCTCAACATGGCGCTCAAGATGATCAAGTTAACCCTCCTCCTTCCACACCTGAGGAGGAATTAGAGCGTCGTGCTGTGAAGATTGCTTCCAAGCTCACCACCCAAGGCCATCTCATGGAAAACGTGGTTGGAAGCCTAAGAAAGGGGGTAAGCACTTGTAGACAATTAGCAAACTATTGTGAACATCACGTGTTTGTCTCTTGTGTTGAACCCCAAAAGGTCTATGAGGCGCTCGAAGACTCGGATTGGCTCAATGCCATGCATGAAGAACTCAACAACTTCGAGTACAACAAAGTGTGGAGATTGGTGCCAAGGCCATCGGGGAACCACAACGTCATTGGAACCAAGTGGATTTTCAAGAACAAGCAAGATGCTCATGGGAACATCGTTCGCAACAAGGCAAGATTGGTAGCTCAAGGCTACTCCCAAGTCGAGGGTATCGACTACGGTGAAACCTTTGCTCCCGTTGCTCGTCTTGAATCCATACGTTTGTTGATTGCCTATGCTTCCCATCACAACTTTAAGTTGCAACAAATGGATGTCAAAAGTGCTTTTCTTAATGGTCCTATTAATGAGTTGGTCAATGTCAAGCAACCCCCCGGGTTCGAGGATCCCTACTTCCCGGATCATGTGTATCAACTCGATAAGGCACTCTATGGCCTTAAACAAGCCCCACGTGTGTGGTATGACCACCTTACCGAGTTTTTACAAGATCGTGGATTTGAGGTGGGGCTAATCGATCCCACTCTTTTTACTAAGAAGGTCAAAGGGGAGTTGTTTGTATGCCAACTATATGTTGATGACATTATCTTTGGTTCCCCTAACAAAGCTTTCAATGAGGAATTTGTCGCTCTCATGACCTCCAAGTTCAAGATGTCTTCAATGGGGGAGTTGAAGTTCTTTCTTGGTTTTGACATCAAACAAAGAAGAGAAGGAACCTTCATCAACCAAGCCAAATACACTCAAGACATGCTTAAAAGATTCAAGCTAAGTGATGTCAAGCCGGCTACTACACCAATGCCTACCAAGTGCCAACTTGACATTGATTCGAATGGTAAAGCGGTGGATCAAAAGGTATATCGTTCCATGATTGGCTCCTTGCTTTACCTTTGTGCATCTAGACCGGATATCATGTTGAGTGTGGGGATGTGTGCACGGTTTCAAGCCGCACCGAAGGAAAGTCACTATGTGGCGGTCAAGCGAATCTTTCGATATTTGGCTCATACCCCAAACTTTGGCTTATGGTACCCAAGAGGGGAAAACTTCAAGCTTGAAGGTTTTACGGATTCCGATTGGGCGGGAGACAAAGTGGATAGGAAGTCCACTTCCGGAGGGTGCCAGTTTCTTGGGTGCTCTTTGGTGAGTTGGTCTTCCAAGAAGCAAAGTTGTGTATCTCTCTCGTCCACCGAAGCGGAATATGTGGCGGCCGATAGTTGTTGTGCACAACTCCTATGGATGAGGCAAACTTTAAAGGAGTACGGTGTCATTTGTGACAAAGTGCCTCTTTGGTGTGACAACGAAAGTGCCATCAAGATTTCTCTCAACCCGGTGCAACACTTCAAGACGAAGCATATTGAGATTCGGTATCATTTCATCCGGGATCACATTAGGCGAGGGGAGATCGAGCTCAAGTATGTCAACACTCATGATAACCTTGCAGATATTTTCACGAAGCCCTTGGATGAAGCAAGATTTCGCGAGTTAAGGCATGAGCTAAATATCATTGGTTCGAGCAATGTGACTTGAACCCATGCACCCCCCACCACACTCAACTTGTTGTCTAGTTTAGGTGTAGGCATGGACACAGGGGGAGTGTTGTTCTCTCAATGAACTCTCCCTCCCCCCATTATGCATAAATCAATCACCTCTTTCACATTAGCCATTTTTGATGGTACTTGTGCTTCAAAGACGAGTTTTGGTCATGGGCCCAAGGATAATTCTTCGCGGTGCCATACCAACTAACTCAAACATAGGTGGCTCCGGCCACCGCCCTCTCCTTTTTGAGAGGGTGGGTTGCGCGGCTGCTTCTTGTTGTCTTTCTGCCCTTAGGTTGTTTGTGCTCTTGTGGTGTCTTTTGTGCTAAAAGTTTCTTTGCAAAGGCCTCTTTTCGTGTGTCAAAACATGCATTTTCTTGAGCTCATGGTACTACCGCAGCCTGCTACGGTACTACCGCGTGAGGGGAGCACGGTACTACCGCCCCCACACGGCAGTAATTTTTTACTGCCGCCTGGGAAGAGCGGTACTACCGCTTCGGTGCGGTACTTCCGCCCAACCGGTACTACCGCAATGACCTGCAGTACTACCGCGACGACTCGGGCGCGTGGGGATAAGGACGGGCAGGGTGAGTTCTAACTCCCCCATACCCATTCGCCCGTTCCCCATCTCGTCTCTCTCTCTCTCTCTCGCTCAAGAACGGAGCCGGCGTTCGTCGCCGGATCTTCGCCTCCGGCTGCCCTCCCGTGATTCCGTCCGGTGGGATCGTTCCCCACCACGTGCTCTTGCTATGGACCAAGATCTTACCCCAACTCCCTCTCCTTGTTGTTTGCGTTTGTTGTTTCTAGGTTTTGGGGGAGACTTGTGTGTTCTTGAGATTCCTAGGCTTAATCTGTGCAAGAGTAGGATGAAGGAGCGTAGTTTTGCGTAGGAATTATACTTGTACTTTGTCCTGTGCTAGATTTGATCACCGTAGCACTGCCGGGATTTCGCGGTTCTTTTCAGATTCAGATCATCGTTTGGATCTGACGCGGTGCGGTACTACTGCCCAACTGGTGCGGTACTATCGCTCGTCCGGTACTACCGCCCTCTGGCGCGGTACTACCGCACTCACTGCGGCACTAAAATTGTACTGCCACTCCAACCATGGTACTACCGTGCCTCGCACGGTACTACCGCGTCCTGGAGGATACTAAAATTTTAGTACCGCAGGTTCTGGCAGTACTACCGTACTTCACATCTATCTCATGGCAACTTTTCACGTATACTTTCTATGTGTTTCTTGTGCTTTGTCGTGGTCTTTGCATTGATCTTCTTCGCGTTCGTTGGTGTTTTGCGTGTGTGTCTTAGGTGGTGGCTCTCGCCGGTCCAATACCAGTTGTGACACCGGCTCCAAGCGTCTGCGCAACCTAGGTGAAGCACCAGAGGGCTCTTCTGCCCCAAGCTCAATGTCAAGACATCAGCTAGCAAGCACAAGGAGCCCGCTAAGGGCATGGATGAGATATCCCAGTCAGAGTACGTCCGTCTCAGGCAACTCCACCTGTATGTGCACCCTCGTTCTTCTGTCAGAGGTTGTGAGCTGTTTTGGAACAAGCAACAGACTCTCATCTATCTGGATGTCATCAAAAACAAGCAGAATACCTACGTGGATGTGAAATGGATTGAAATGCATCACATGAGGAAGGAAAAGTTCCGTGACTACTTTGGAGAGGCTCTGGACTTGGTGGAGCAGTTTGGCATTGAGCATGTGATATCCTTTCACCTTGACTATGACCCTGAGCTTATCTGTCAGTTCTTTGCCTCAGTTTACTTTCACTCTAATGAGGAGCGGAGGATGACCTGGATGACCAATGGCCGTCAACTGACTGCTACCTGGAAGGAGTTCATGGATTTGCTCCAGGTTCCTGATGATGGGCTCGACACTCCAGTGGGTGTTCGCCCCCATGCCAATGCTGAGTCTGCCAACAAGGACAAGCTTGCACCATACCTTCTTGAGAAGGCGCTCGCCAATGGCAAGACAACGTTGGTGCTCAACTCTTTTCTGGATATCATGTATCGCATCTTCCGCAACTCCTTGTTCCCTCGCATTGGTGACAAAGACAAGGTTCATGCCTATATGGTGGATATGATGCTCATTTGCGAGGAGGCTCGTCTGTCTCAGTCTCAGCCACTTGATATCTCACACATCATGTGGTGTGAGCTTCGGTTTGCAGTGTTCAACCGCAAGGTGCCTATCTATGGGCCCTATCTGTTTCTGCTGATCTCAAAGACTTGGGAGAAGATGTTCCCTGGTGAGGAGTTCCTTGCTCCAGACTGGATTCATCATGATCCCATCTGTCTGCGTGTCAAACCCAACTAGGCCAACACCACTACTCGTGCTGAGGCGTCTGCTGCTAGGGCTGCTGTTGATGAGGAGGATGCTGGCGCCGAGGATGTTGCTGAGGACCGTGCTGCTAGGTCGTCCCAGAGTTCCTCTATGCCTTCGTGGGCCAAGAAGCTGAAGGACAAGATGAAGACTCTTTTCTGCATGCAAGCCAAGGGGCAGTACAGGACACACGTGGCATCTAAGGAGAGCCTCCGCAGGGACAAGAAGATCTTGTAGCTATATGGCGAGGAAGTGTCTGGTGGTTCTGAGGATCGCATCACCCCAGAGGCCGAGTGGATGGAGAAGCAAGGCTACAAATGGACTGATTCTGAGGAGGACGTCGAGGAGACCATCCCTGTCGCCAAGGAGTCTGACGAGGAGGCTTGGGACGAGTTCCCTGCTTGAGCCACCCCTTGTGTGTAGGTGTCCTCTCTGCCTTTTTGGCGTCTCGATGCCAAAGGGGGAGAGAGTGTAGGGATTTTTGCAGGTCGTGTGTGTCGTCTTTCGTGTGTCGGTGTGTTTTCTGCTTTCTCATTTGAACTATTTGCTGCTTTCTCGTTTGAACCTCGGTTGCTTTACTTCTTATGGTGTAAGACATATGCACTCTATCTATCCTAGCGAGCTTGTGATATATTGTGCTACCTTTAGGATATGCTCTACTTCGATGTTAATTATCATGCCTTGGTCTCTAAAATATAGGGGGAGTGTTGATCCTAGTTTGTGTGCTATGCAGTCCAAAGCATTCATCTAGATTGCACACATCTAGGGGGAGCCCGTCTGTATTTTAGAGAGGAGGGGTTTTTCTTTGCTCAATATTATCTCTTCTATGTGCAAATCCCGTATTGTCATCAATCCACCAAAAAGGGGGAGATTGTAAGGGCATTTGTATCCCTTAAGTGTTTTGGTGATTGATGACAATGCTTTTGCGGACTAATCGTGTGCCTTGAGTTTCTCAGATACTTCATCACTAGGCACGAGACGATTCGGTGCCCCTCGGAAACTATTGAAGTCGGCGTTGTTCTACGTTTCTCTTTGGTGGATTTGAGTCGTAGGAGAGCCGTACTATTAAGAGGGGGTCCGCGTCGGAAAGGTTTGGGTGGAATCAACACGTACACTTGTCCTACCTTTCCTTGCACCTTGGAGCATCTCTTCGTTTTCCTAGTTGTGCCTAAATCTGACGGCTACTGTTGTACTTGCGGTAGTACCGCAAGTACCTGCGGTAGTACCGCTGTGGGTCATGGTAGTACTGCTCCTTTGGAGCCTTAGTACCGTGGCTCCCAGGCCTAGTGACGCTCCGGTACGGTAGTGGGGGCGGATGTAATTTTTTACATCCGTGCCCCCACGGTAGTACCGCTCGTCCTGCACGGTAGTACCGCGGGAGCCCACGTTAGTACCGCTCCCCAGGAGTCGTAGTACCGTGGCCCTCCTACCTAGTACCGCGACGTCACGGTAGTAGGAGCGGATGTAATTTTTTACATCCGCACCTCAACGGTAGTACCGCGCCTCGTGCGCGGTAGTACCGCGTCGGATTTTTGCATGTCCTCATTTTCAGTGGAAGTAGGCACGGATGTAATTTATTTCATCCGCGCTCTTCGTAGGCAATGACTTTCCTGCCTTGCGGTAGTACCGCAAGGGGGAGCGGTAGTACCGCACAAGCGGTAGTACTGCACCCAAGTCAGGCAAGTCCCGGCCTCTGCTGCTGCCGCGGAAGTACCGTGGTCCACCACGGTAGTACCGCACGGCCTTGCGGTAGTACCGCGCCCCTGGAGCGGTAGTACCGCATGTCGCAGGCTGAACATGTGGATAACGGTTGGATATTTCCCATGACTATAAAAGGGGCGTCTCCTACCTCTAGTTGACGACCTCTTCCATCTCTAAGCTCCATTGTTGCTCCAAGCTCCATTTTCACCCGATCTCTCTCCCTAGCCAATCAAACTTGTTGATTTGCTCGGGATTGGGTGACAAGGCTCCGATCTACACTTCCACCAAGAGAGATTTGATTCCCCCCACTTATCCCTAGCGGATCTTGTTACTCTTGGGTGTTTGAGCACCCTAGACGGTTGAGGTCACCTCGAAGCCATACTCCATTGTGGTGAAGCTTCATGGTGTTGTTGGGAGCCTCCAATTGTTGTGGAGATTGCCCCAACCTTGTTTGTAAAGGTTTGGTCGCCGCCTTCAAGGGCACCAATAGTGGAATCACGGCATCTCGCATTGTGTGAGGGCGTGAGGAGAATACGGTGGCCCTAGTGGCTTCTTGGGGAGCATTGTGCCTCCACACCGCTCTAACGGAGACGTACTTCCCCTTAAAAGGAAGGAACTTCGGTAACACATCCTCGTCTCCACCGGCTCCACTCTTGGTTATCTCGTGCCTTTACTTTTGCAAGCCTACTTGTGTTGTATCCCTTGCTTGCTTATGTGCTAGTTGTCATTGCATCATATAGGTTGCTCACTTAGTTGCACATCCAGACAACCTATTTTGTTGCAAAGTTTAATTTGGTAAAGAAAAGCTTAAAAATTGTTAGTTGCCTATTCACCCCCCCCCCCCTCTAGTCAACCATATCGATCCTTTCACTTATAGTGATGTGCATTAACGAGAGGGCCCAGAGATACCTCTCCGAAAATCGGAGTGACAAATCCTAATCTCGAAATACGCCAACTCAACAAGTACCTTCGGAGACACCTGTAGAGCACCTTTATAATCACCCAATTACGTTGTGACGTTTGGTAGCACACAAAGTGTTCCTCCGGTAAACGGGAGTTGCATAATCTCATAGTCATAGGAACATGTATAAGTCATGAAGAAAGCAATAGCAACATACTAAACGATCAAGTGCTAGGCTAACGGAATGGGTCAAGTCAATCACATCATTCTCCTAATGATGTGATCCCATTAATCAAATGACAACTCATGTCTATGGTTAGGAAACTTAACCATCTTTGATTAATGAGCTAGTCAAGTAGAGGCATACTAGTGACACTATGTTTGTCTATGTATTCACACATGTATTATGTTTCCGGTTAATACAATTCTAGCATGAATAATAAACATTTATCATGATATGAGGAAATAAATAATAACTTTATTATTGCCTCTAGGGCATATTTCCTTCAAATCAAGTGCAGAGCTAGATGGCAGTTCCTTACCTCCCCTCGTAGTTGAGGAAAAAATCTTGGTTCTTTCATCTTTCAGGTTCCTCATAGTGATCAACAGATATAAATCCAAAGTGACTCAAAGAATAGAGCTATGCTCCCTGGCAACGGTGCGAGAAAATAGTCTTGATAACCCACAAGTATAGGGGATCACAACAGTTTTCGAGGGTAGAGTATTCAACCCAAATTTATTGATTCGACATAAGGGGAGCCAAAGAATATTCTCAAGTATTAGTCGTTGAGTTGTAAATTCAACCACACCTGAAAGACTTAATATCTGAAGCAAAGTATTTAGTAGCAAAGTAATATGGAAGTAACGGTAACGGTGACAAAAGTTACAGTAGCAGTTTTGTAGTAATCGTAACAGTGGCAACGGAGAAGTAACTAAGCAAAGATCAATATGTGAAAAGCTCATAGGCGATGGATCAGTGATGGATAATTATGTCGGATGCGATTCCTCATGCAACCGTTATAACATAGGGTGACACAGAACTAGCTCGAGTTCATCAATGTAATGTAGGCTTGTATTCCGAATATAGTCATACGTGCTTATGGAAAAGAACTTGCATGACATCTTTTGTCCTACCCTCCTGTGGCAGCGGGGTCCTATTGGAAACTAAGGGATATTAAGGCCTCCTTTTAATAGAGTACCGGACCAAAGCATTAACACTTAGTGAATACATAAACTCCTCAAACTACGTTCATCACCGGGAGTGGTCCCGATTTTTGTCACTTCGGGGTTGCCGGATCATAACACATAGTAGGTGACTATTGACTTGCAATATAGGATTAAGAACTCACGTATATTCATAAAAACATAATAGGTTCAGATCTGAAATCATGGCACTCAGGCCCTAGTGACAAGCATTAAGCATGGCAAAGTCATAGCAACATCAATCTTAGAACATAATGGATACCAGGGATCAAACCCTAACAAAACTAACTCGATTACATGGTAAATCTCATCCAACCCATCACCGTCCAGCAAGCCTACGATGGGATTACGCACGCACGGCGGTGAGCATCATGAAATTGGTGATGGAGGATGGTTGATGATGACGATGGCGACATATTCCCCTCTCCGGAGCCCCGAACGGACTCCAGATCAGCCCTCCCGAGGAATAATAGGGCTTGGCGGCAGATCCGTATCGTAAAACGCGATGAATCCTTCTCTCTGATTTTTTCCTCCCCAAAAGTGAATATGTGGATCTAGTGCCCCTTAGTGATTTTGGTGTATTGAAGACTTATAGGTTAAGGGACTGATGCGTTTGTGAGTGTACACAGGTCTATAAGTCTATGAGGAGTTTGATATTTATAGAGAAAGTCGACCCCTAAAAATGAAGTTCTTTGACTGAAGACTTTGATATTCTGAAGACTTTCTGAAGACTTTGAAAGTGAAGAAATTGGTGTGACCTTGAAGACTTGATATTCATTCGAGGAACATGGAGCGTGAAGACTTTTGTTTTTGTAGTTTCATTTTCTCTTTCTTGAGTCATAGGAAACACTGTACTGTTAAAGGGGGTCGAGGAAATACTAAGGAAAAATTTCCATGTGATGCTCAACTCAAAATCCTACACCTACCAATCCCTTCGAGTGAAGCCATTGGAAATCTCATACAGTTCAGTCAAGTTCTTCAGTGACAGAGACGCGGTTCTTCTGGTTACTAAGGACTTTGCTCTGACTGAGGAGTTAGGAATTCGCCAGTGCGAATTGCGTACACAGTGAGGAACATGATAGCCCTGAGGAATTTGAGAGTCAAATTTCCGACCGTTGCTGTGCTGCGCGCCGGCTGTCCCAAAATATCGTATCCACCTAACGGTCATATCATTGAAGGGCATTTATGTCTTATCATGTCGGGCTGCTCCCTAGGCTATAAATAGCCGCCCCCTACAACCATTAGCTGGTTGGCTGCTCCGAGAGAACTTGACACTTGTCATTTGAGAGCAACCCATCCTCCGAGGACTTTGAGCGAAAATCATCAAGTGAGGAAAACCCAAAACCAAACCCCCACAAACCCAAAGTGATTGAGCATCACTGAAGAAATTGATCCTGCGTGGATCCGACGCTTGTTACCTTTGAAGACTGTGCTTCTTCCAGACGGTTAGGCGTCAAGGTCTAGAGCATCCAAGAGGAATTGTGGATTGCCGAGTGACCAAGTCTGTGAAGGTTTGGAAGTCACCTGAAGACTTACCACGAGTGATTGGACGAGGCCTGCGTGGTCTTAGTTCAAGGAGAATACGGTGAGGACTGGGTGTCCGGGACTGCGTGTCCTCGAGTTTAAATACTCAGCCGCTCCAACCAGACGTACAACTGAGATAGCAGTTGGAACTGGTTTACCAAATCATTGTCTTCACCAACTAACTGGTTCTATTCCCTCAACCCTTTCATTTCCTCATTACTGTGTTGAATGTTGTTATCTGTGCGTGAAGACTTTGACTGAAGACTTTCTCAAATTCCTCAATTCAATTTCTTCAGTCTATTTGTCTTCATCTTGTTATCCTGTGATTACGCTTTCTGTACTCTGTGCTAGTCTTCATTTCATCATGATGACCATGCTTGTGTTCTGTTATGCATACTTCTGAGTACTTATTCCACTGCAAGTAGTTCTTCGCTAAGGAATTTCCTCACCGGCAAATTCCTCAGTGAAGAATTCATAAAAATCGCCTATTCACCCCCCTCTAGTCGACATAACGCACTTTCAATTGGTATCAGAGCAAGGTACTCCCTTGTTCTGTGTGATTTTGGTTTAACCGCCTGGAGTTTTAGTTATGTCGACCGCAGGTATGAAGAAAGTGACATGCCCTATCTTTGACGGTCACGACTATCCCAAGTGGAAGGCCATGATGAGGAAGCGCCTCATGGCAATGAACAGCAAGCTGTGGACCGTCACTGAGATTGGTCTTACTGATCTATGCAAGATGGCGGATGCTGATGATATTCGCAAATACACTCGACTTGACCTCATGGCGAAGGATATCATCTGCTCCTGCCTATCCAGAGACCAATTCGGGCGCATTATGCATCTTGGCAATTCGAAGCTTATCTGGGACCGAATGCATGATGTCTATGAAGGTCATCGAACCCGTCATGATCCCTGGTTTGAGGACTTCAAGGAATCTCTTAAAACGATGACTTTCGAGCCAGAATCATCATCTTCTGCATCATGTCTCATGGCAGACAGTGCTGAGGTAACCGAATGCTCCTCATCCGAATCCTGTGACGATGAATTTGATAATGATGAATCTGATGATGATATTGAATCTTGCTATACCAAACTTGTTTGCATTGCCACTAAACAACAAACGGCTTTAGAACAAGTTCAAGACATGCTAGACAAAAGTGATGATATGTTGTGCAAAGAAATGGATCAGTCAAAAGCATTGGGTGAATGTCTTCAGAGAATTCACTCCAAGTTTGACGCCCTTCAAGATCAACATAATACCCTCTTAACTGATCACGAGAAGCTTTCCTTTGAATCTCGTCAAAGGAAGGAAGATCTTGAAAAGTTAAGACTGTGTTATGAAGATCTTCAGAAGGAGCACGATTCATTACTAGCTCAACAAATCAGCGCTTCTCAGGAAGAATTTGTTCCTCCATGCTTAAAGTGCATTGAACGTGAATCTGCTAATTCTTCACCTGAATGTTCAAATGCTTCAACTGTTACAAATTCTTCATCTGCCTCTGCTATCACTAATTCCTCATCTGAGGACATTGCTAGTATCACTGACAATGCAGGGCTGAAGGAATTGTACATGACAGGAATGTACAAAAGCCTCAAAGGGTATCAGACTCTTTGTGATGTGCTTAAAAAGCAGATCCTCAACAGAAACCCTAAGAAAGAGGGTATTGCCTTTGAGAGGAAACTCAATGCTGATGGAACATATTGGAAGCCTAAGCAGTACCCCAAAACCTCATGGGTTGCTGCAAAGGGACCTCCAGTTGATCCATCTAACTTATCTGGCTTTACATGTGAATCTCCTCATTCTTCTGACGAGTCATTTGACTCCAACTATAAACTGTTCAAAAATCAGAATGGTGAAGTATTTGCTAGATATGTTGGCACTAACTGCAGGAACGGTTCCCCTATGAAGAAAATCTGGGTTCCCAAAAGATATGTTGAAAGTCTTCAGGTGAATGTCCTCATGACATCACCAGTGAAGAACAGGAACCCCAGATCAAATTCTTCATATGGATCCAAGTCCTCATACGGACCAAATTCCTCACATGGATCAAATTCCTCAAAAGGATCAAAGTCCTCATATGATTATCATCGTGCTAACAACTCTATCTCGCAGGGTAGAGCAAAAGGCTATGGATATGTGCATTATTCTTCAAACCATTATGTTCATAAGTCCTCGAAGAATTACTCTGCTTATTCATATGCTTACCCTAACCCCTCTTATGTGAAACGAAATGGTTTGGCATCTTTCTCATATGGTGCTCGCAAAGTGATGAATTCTTTGCCACCCCTCCAGATGTGGGTGGTGAAGAAAAAGAACTAATCTCTTCTGCAGGGTCAGGTCTCCAGACGTGCTTTAAACGTCTGAAGAATTTGCTGGGGACCTGACGAAAATACCTGAAAGGACGCAGGCGAATCATGATGAAATGAACTTTCATTTCACACGTCCTCATACTGCTATATCTGTTTACTGCTTGATGAAATTCATCTGATGAACTTGATATCATATTCTTCACTGATGAAGCATATGAGATTGTAAGCTACACTAATTCATCTGCAGGATGATCAACCCAAAACTACTGAATGGGTCCTCGATAGTGGATGTACGAATCACATGACTGGTGACAAGAATCTATTGATGGATGCTCCTTTATCACCGTCACCTCTGAAGCATATCATCTTTCCTGACAAAGGCAAAAGTCAGGTATTGGGTCTTGGTAAGGTTGCAATCTCTAAGGATAAACACATGGACAAAGTCATGCTTGTTGAGTCCTTAGGATACAATCTCATGTCAGTCTCAATGCTTTGTGATCTTGATATGGTTGTTGTCTTTGGCAAGTATCGTTGTGTTGTGATTATGGAAGCTGACAATTCCAAAGTCTTCGAAGGCTTTAGGAGAGGAGATTTGTATATTGTTGATTTCTCTACAGGACCACAACCAGCCGTGTGTCTACTTGCAAAAGCTTCAGAAGGCTGGCTATGGCATCGACGACTTGGTCACGCAGGCATGAGGAATTTGCACACGCTTGCGAAGAAGAAGCATGTCATTGGCATTGAGAATGTCAAATTCCTCAAGGATCACTTGTGCGGAGCCTGTGAAGCTGGAAAAATGACCAAGGCCAAGCATCCAGCGAAGACTATCATGACCACTACTCGTCCATTCAAATTGCTTCACATGGACCTCTTCGGACCTAACCATTACTCAGCAGTCACTAATGATGCATCCCTATATGGTTTTGTCATTGTTGATGATTATTCTCGATATACATGGGTACACATTGTTACTTACAAACATGAAGTGCAGGAAGTCTTCAAACGATTTTCCTCGAGGGCTTTAACCAACTTTGGTGTGAAGATCAAGCACATCAGGAGTGACAATGGAACTGAGTTCAAGAATTCCGGTCTTGATGCCTATCTTGATGAACTTGGTATTACTCATGAGTTATCTGCTCCTTATACTCCTCAGCAAAATGGCGTCGTGGAGCGCAAGAACAGAACTCTTGTTGAGATGGCTTGCACTATGCTTGATGAATACAAAACGCCTCAGCGTTTTTGGATTGATGCAATTGATACTGCGTGCCGCATCATCAACAGAGTATATCTTCACAAATTCTTCAAGAAGACGGCCTATGAACTCCTCACTGACAAGAAACCCAATGTGAGTTATTTCAAAGTCTTCGGTGCTAAATGTTGGATTAGAGATCCTCACCACAACTCTAAATTTGCACCGAAAGCACATGAAGGTTTTATGCTTGGTTACGGAAAGGACTCGCACACCTACAGAGTCTTCAACATTGTTCTTCATAAGATTGTTGACACTGTAGATGTGCGGTTCGATGAAACTAATGGCTCGCAAGGAGAGCACCTACCTTCTGTGTTAGATGAACCAGCACCTGAGGATGCTATCAAGCTCAAGGCAACTGAGGATGTCATTCCTACTGAAGAATCTGCTGAAGAATTCATTCCTGTTCATGAAGAACGTCAAGCTGATGCACCTGAAGAACATGATGAGGAAAATGGTGCTGAAGAAAATCCTGATCAAATTCCTCAGCGACAACCAGCTCATCCTCGCGTTGCAAAAGAAGTACAAGTGGAGAAGATCATCGATGACATTAGCGCACTAGGTCCTCTCACACGCTCAAAAGCTTCACATTTATCTAACTTTTGTGGGCACTATGCTTTTGTCTCTATCACAAAGCCCACTAAGGTAGATGAAGCATTTCTGGAGCTGGAGTGGATACAGGCTATGCAAGAAGAATTACATCAGTTCGAGCTTAACAATGTCTGGGAATTGGTCAATCGCCCAGATCCTCGCAAGCATAATATCATTGGCACAAAGTGGATCTACCGCAACAAGCAAGATGAAAATGGCCTTGTGGTGAGGAATAAGGCACGACTAGTAGCTCAAGGCTACACACAGGTTGAAGGAATTGATTTCGATGAAACTTTTGCACCTGTAGCTAGACTTGAGGCTATTCGCATATTACTTGCCTATGCTAACCATCATGATATCATCTTATATCAAATGGATGTGAAAAGTGCATTACTCAATGGTAAGCTTGAGGAAGAAGTATATGTTGCTCAACCCCCAGGTTTTGAAGATCCAAAGAATCCTGACAAAGTCTTCAAACTCAATAAGGCCCTCTATGGCCTCAAGCAAGCCCCTCGGGCGTGGTATGATACATTGAAGGAATTCTTCGTGAAGAATGGCTTCACACCCAGTTCACTTGACCCTACTCTCTTTACTAAATCTTATGATGGTGAACTGTTTGTGTGCCAAATATATGTTGATGATATTATCTTTGGCTGTACTGACCAACGTTATAGTGATGAATTTGCCTATATGATGAGTGAAGAATATCAAATGTCTATGATGGGAGAGTTGAAATTCTTCTTAGGTCTTCAAATTCGTCAGCAGCACAATGGCATATTCATATCTCAGGAGAAATACCTCAAAGATGTACTGAGGAAATTCGGCATGCAAGATTGCAAAGGCGTCAAAATTCCTATGCCCACAAATGGCCATCTATGCACTGATGAAAATGGTATTGACTTCGATCATAAGGTATACCGCTCCATGATTGGTTCTTTATTGTACTTATGTGCATCTAGGCCAGATATAATGCTTAGTGTTTGCATGTGTGCCCGATTTCAAGCTGCACCGAAGGAATCACACCATAAGGCTGTGAAGCATATTCTTCGATATCTAGCTCACACACCAACACTAGGATTATGGTACCCCCAAGGGCTCTGCTTTTGATCTCATTGGATATTCTGACTCTGACTATGCTGGTGATCGTGTGGACCGCAAGTAAACATCTGGTACTTGTCATTTCCTCGGATGATCTTTGGTCTGTTGGTCCTCGAAGAAACAGAACTGTGTATCACTGTCTACTGCTGAAGCTGAATACATTGCTGCTGGCTCTTGCTATGCTCAACTGCTTTGGATGAAGCAAACCCTCAAGGACTATGGCGTCAACGTGAAGAATGTGCCTCTCCTCTGCGACAATGAGAGTGCCATCAAGATTGCACACAACCCAGTTCAGCACTCGAAGACAAAGCACATCCAGATTTGTCATCATTTTCTTCGTGATCATGTGTTGAAGGGCGACATCTCCATTGAGCACGTGAAGACTGAAGAACAGCTAGCTGATATCTTCACTAAGCCCTTGGATGAGAAGAGATTTAGCAAGTTGCGGTGTGAGCTAAATATCTTAGAATCTTCGAATGTTCTTTGAAAAGGACACACATCCTAACACTTATGCAAAATTGATGACTTAAATGTGCAACACATGAAGAAACGTTTTTCTTCAATCAATGAAGAATAACACTCTAAGTGTGAAGAAATTAATGAAGAATTTGATTCTCAGAACCCTACGACAATTGTACGCGGTGTCTGAAATCATCATTCTTATACGGTGGGTTACGCCACCACAAAAAGTTGAAAATCTTCAATTTGAGTTTTTCCTCAGTTTTTGAAATTCTTCAGTTTTTTTAAATTCTTCAACTTTGCAAAATCTTCACTGTTTCCGTCATTTTTCTTCATTGGCTATATATATATGAGTTTATGTCCTCTACAGTATTCACTTATGGCTATTTCTTCAAGTTGCGTTTTCTGCTAAGTGAATGTGATCGGACCCTTCCCCCTCTATGCTATACTCAACCCAATCTATTCACAAATTCTTCATGTGCGTTCTATTTGAAACTCGTTCAAAGTCTTCACTGTGTCCTTGTCAGCTGAAGAAATTGCAAACGAAACATTAAAACAAATCTTATCCAGATTTTCGGTTTTACCGCTCAAACCGTTCTCGCATCCCACGATGCATTATTTTATTCACCCACGATCTTACACGATCTCATCTACACAGTATGTGGGTGACACATGTCGTGTGAAGGAGAAAGGGCAGGGGCATGTTCGTCCCAAAATCTTCGGGCGAACAGTTTTTACCGTGGCTATAAATACCCCTCTCCCCTTCCTCACTTCATTTACCCCGCTCGACCGTTGTCTCTCGCTCGAGCTCCTCAAACCCTAGCGCCGCTGCTACTCCATCGTCGCCGGTGAGGAAGAGCTTCACTGCCTTGACCTCGTCGCCGTCGTACTCGCGCCGGTTGCGGAAATCTTCACTCCGCCGCCGCCGTAGCTGTTTCCCTCTGCCAAGTTAGGGCGTGGGAGATCGAACCGAACGAACTTCACATCTGTTCATCTCAGTTCGTCGTGTTCTTCATTTTGGGTAATTAAAAGTTACTTTTATTACTCACTTTGATTCTCAAGCTTTCCTGAAAATCTTCAAAGGTGTTTTATTCTTCAAATCTTCACAAATATGAACACCTCACACACTGTATGCTCTTGATCCATTTCTCTAAGCAATCATTTTCTTCAAGATTCCTCAATTGTGTGGATTTTCGATCTGTACAACTCTGGAACCTAAGACAAAGAGCGCTTAGTGAAATTCCTCAAGGCTCAACTGGTCAAATTCCTCAAAACTTGTCTTTTCGAAAAACCTTCTGAGAACGCATATGACCTCTCCAAATTCCTCGCACCTACACTCTGTTCACAGGTACTCATGTCCGCTGCTGAATCACTAGGTTCTCATCAACTTAACTCATTTGCAGCGTTCCTCGAAGAAAAACTGCATACTTCTTCAGAGTGTTCAATTGTTCAAATTCCTCATCTGAAGAATATGGCTGAAGGAAAGAGACCGCAGAAAGGAGGAAAGAAACCTGAGGTCATGACTGCTTTCGAGATCCCTGATGAACTCTATAAGGACTATTGCACACCTGATGAAGCCAAGTTTGGCAAAGAGAACAAAAATCAGCGTAAAGTGCGCATTCAGAGGATTGAACGAAGATGGGCAAGAGAATGGAGGGAATATCGATATGTTACTCCTAAGTACATGAAGAAATTCGCCCTCAATCCTCCATGCCCAAGAGCTCCATTGGCACCTGGCCAAGTAGCTGATCCCACCAGCATCAAGCGTGGTGAGGACTTTCTTGAAGAATGGGCTAGGCGTCAAGCAAAATTGGCAAGACAAGCCAAGGAGGCAGTGAGGAAATTCAATGAGGATTCTGTTGCTGCTGCTGCTGATGAGACCTCGGTCAAGCCGAGGAAATCAATGCCAAAGAAGCCTGCTCGCAAGCCAAGTGCTTCACCGACAGCGCCCTCACGGCCAAGTTCCTCAGCTATGCCCTCATGGCAAATTCCTCGGACCGCTACTGCTCCACCAAAGTCCTCAACTCCTGTGCATCTGGCTACATGCCAAAGGACTACTGGTTTTTCAATTGCTTCTGGTGTCTCAGCAAGTTCATCAGCTGCACCAATGTCCTCATCAGGCCCCACACCGTTGAAGACTAAAGCAACTGCTGGATGCGGTCCTCGGCCAAGTCCAAGGAAGAAACAGGTTGCATTCCAAGTACCATCTGATGATGAAGCTTCTGATGAAGAACTTGCAGAAATCATCAGAGACCGACAAGTGAAGGCCGCTAGAGCCACAGGCACATCTGTGCCACTGCTTTTGGATCCAAAGAAGATCCTCGATTACATTGATCTCTGGCACAAGGATCCAAACACTCCAATGCCTGATCTGCCTCTGACTCCCAGTCAAAGTCACATGATGACCCATTTCATCACTCAAGAGAAATGGAAATTTGAGAAGGCAAGAGAGATAAAGAGAGCTCAATACAGGAAGGAGAAGCTCCTGAAGAAGAATGTTGTCAGAATGACACCTGAGGAACTTCTCTAGGCTCAATCTGAAATCCAAGCCCTTAGCAAAGACTTCGATGCATACAATGCTGATTGGCAAGGAGCCAAAGTGAGATTCGTCAACCTGACAAAGAAAATGACAACTCTTGCAGCCCCATCGCAACAAGAAAATCTTCAGGCTGCAGACTCTGCTCAGCCTGCTAAAGAACATGCCAGCACCGCTGATGACTTTCAGCCTGCTGAAGAAAATGTAAATTCCAGGGCTGATGACTCCATTCCAGCCGCTGAAGAAATTGCCAGGGCATCCACTAGTGGTGCGCCTGAAGAAACTGAAGAGATCAGGGCAAATGCATTAGTTGCGCCTGAAGAAAATCAACCAAAGTCCTCAGCTCCTCCCGCGCCTACACCAACTCCAATTCTTCCTTCTGCCTATGAAGTGAAGAAGACCAAGGCTGCAGAGCGAGCTGCAGTGAAGAAAAGGAAGGCATCAGCTGCGTCAAATTCTTCGGCTGTGAAGAAAATGAAGCCAATGACCAGCTCTCTTGAAAATCCTATTGATGTCGTTCCGATTTCCTCCATGTCATCAAAGGAAATTGTTCCTTTTGGAGAAGACTACAAGATTCCAAGCGGATCTGATGAAGAAAATCATTCTGCTGCTACGTTAGAGCAGCTTGATGAAGAAATTTAAGTGGAAGCATTCCCTTCAACGCCAGTCGTTTCCTCACCTATGCCTCAGTTCACAGCTGAAGAGGCTGGTGTTGAGGAAATTGAAAATGAAGATGAAGATGTGGATATTGGATGCACTACACCAATGATGAATGATGACTTTTGGGAAAGTCGGCATCCCAGTACTCCTCTCTTCACTCCTATTCAACAGATTCCTCAGTCCCCGGCTACAACTGTTCAAATGGGCTCTGAAGAAACTCATCCCACTCCTTCTGTTCATGAAGAAATTCCAGCCGCTAGTGCTGAAGAACCTACTGTTGCTGATCCTCAAGTTGCACAAGAAGAGGAACCAGAAATTCCTCAGCCTGAAGAACCTGAGCTTGCGATTCCTGAGGTTGTGCTGCAAATCACTGACACTCCTCTGCCCAAGCCGAAGAATCCGTTCTCAAGCAAGCAAAAATTCAAGGCTGAAGACTTCTTTTCTGAGCATGTGTTCTTCACTGATTATAATCCATATGACTCTGCTCGCATAAGGAAGAGGCGTTTCTGGACTGCTAGTCAAGCCAACTTCTATTCCTCAGTGCTGTTTGACAAGGACAAAATCTTCGATCATGAACATATTCCTCATGTGGATATGGAATCTCTGCCGTGCTTCGAGCCAGTCCTTAGTGTTATTCACGATGCAGGACTACTGAACTTCTGCACTGATATCTGTGGTTGGAATGAAGAACTCATTCTTCAATTCTATGCCACACTGCATATCACCGGAGATGCTGAAGATGTCAATTCATGGGTGTTGGATTGGATGACTGAAAACACTCATTATAAGGCACCAGCAACTAAATTGCTTCGTGTCCTTCCTCTTGATCCTCCCCATGACAGTGCACGTTGCATCTACAATGACCCTGAACTGACAAATCATTATATGCAAGTGCTCATGAAGCCTTTGAAACTAGGGCAGGCCCCACGAACCAAATTCCTCGTCAAGGAATTGTTGTATGTACCTCGGACTGTCTATCGCATCCTGACGAAGACAATGAGTCCTATCAAAGGCCACGACTCAAATGATGAAGATGTCGTTGGCATCATGAAGAACATGCTTTTCAACATCATTCATGGCGTTCCCGTCAACTTCCATGATTTCTTCATGAGGACTCTGGCAAACGTTGCTATGTCACCATTCGAGCTGAAGCCCTATGCGCCTTGGATTATGAGATTCATAAGGGCAAGATCTTCACTGAATTACAAAGCTGACACTCTGAACCATGGTAGCTACTTGCCTCCCATTGAAGTCCTCAAGCGACCAGTTTCATCATCTGATGACAAAGGCAAGGCAACTGCTGTGATCGATGAAGGCACTCGTCCATTGGATGGTCAATTTCGCCTGGCTACATCTTACTCTACCAATGACGACTCTGCCACACATGACACTGCCGCAAATACCTCAGCCAAGCAAAATCCTCAAGCCACAGCACCCAGGGTGATGACTGACCGTGAGTTACTCCTCAGTCTTCATCACAAGGTTGATCGCAATCACAAATGGGTGAAGCGTCAGTTTGCTGCTGTTCTTCACAATATGACCTCAACACATAATGCAGTGAAGAAAAATCATTATCACCTTCATGAAACCCTCAACCGCACCTGGGCTGTCCTCACACACGTATATAGCGCGGAAGAACTGAAGACTATGGGTCTCAAGGAAGAATTTGACTGGTCTGCACCTCCTCCGAAGAAATTCAAGAGGGTCAAAGTTCCTGATCTGGTGGCCAGCTCTTATTCTTCATCGCGCGACACTGATGAGTATGAAGATTTGGACGACACTGCGGCAGGCCCTGCTACAACAAACAACCCCGACAACGCTGGCGCTCCTCCATCAACTTGAAATTCTTCAGGGGCGTTAGTCCTTAGTTTCCATCCTTTTGGTCATTTGATGACAAAGGGGGAGAAATCCGAGTTAGTCTTCAAGCGGGTTTATATTATGGGTGTTTTATTAAGTTACAACTCTCGTTCTTCCGAAACTTTTTACTGGATCGAGTTGTAATCTTAAACCCGATGGTGCCCTGATACTTTTGGACGGTGCATGGTGCTCTGATACTTTTGATGTGCTATTCTGCATGCTTATTCCTCGTTAATATTATTGCACGCATGCTGAATCTCATCAGGCACCATATTTCATCATGCATTTCAAATTCTTCATATTATATATCAAATGCGTGTATGAATTACAAGATATAGGGGGAGATCTCCATGATTCAATTCTTCAAATGTGCATTGCCTCAAAAGCAAATTCCTCACTATGCACATCTTCAGGGGGAGTTCTTCTATATCTTGCAATCAAATTCCTCAATATCAGTATTTACACTTCATATGTTTATCCCCGTTGAAAACTTAACCTATGTTGTCATCAATCACCAAAAAGGGGGAGATTGTAAGTGCATCTAGTGCCCCTTAGTGATTTAGGTGTATTGAAGACTTATAGTTTAAGGGACTAATGCGTTTGTGAGTGTACACAGGTCTATAAGTCTATAAGGAGTTTGATATTTACAGAGAAAGTCGACCCCTAAAAATGAAGTTCTTCGACTGAAGACTTTGATATTCTGAAGACTTTCTGAAGACTTTGAAAGTGAAGAAATTGGTGTGACCTTGCAGACTTGATATTCATTCGAGGAACATGGAGCGTGAAGACTTTTGTTTTCGTAGTTTCATTTTCTCTTTCTTGAGTCATAGGAAACACCGTACTGTTAAAGGGGGTCGAGGAAATACTAAGGAAAAATTTCCATGCAATGCTCAACTCAAAATCCTACACCTACCAATCCCTTTGAGTGAAGCCATTGGAAATCTCATACAGTTCAGTCAAGTTCTTTAGTGACAGAGACACAGTTCTTCTGGTTACTGAGGACTTTGCTCTGACTGAGGAGTTAGGAATTCGCCAGTGCGAATTGCCTACACAGTGAGGAACATGATAGCCGTGAGGAATTTGAGAGTCAAATTTCCGACCGTTGCTGTGCTGCGCGCCGGCTGTCCCAAAATATCTTATCCACCTAACGGTCATATCATTGAAGGGCATTCATGTCTTATCATGTCGGGCTGCTCCCTAGGCTATAAATAGCCGCCCCCTACAACCACTAGCTGGTTGGCTGCTCCGAGAGAACTTGACACTTGTCATTTGAGAGCAACCCATCCTCCGAGGACTTTGAGCGAAAATCATCAAGTGAGGAAAACCCAAAACCAAACCCCCACAAACCCAAAGTGATTGAGCATCACTGAAGAAATTGATCCTGCATGGATCCGACGCTTGTTACCTTTGAAGACTGTGCTTCTTCCAGACGGTTAGGCGTCAAGGTCTAGAGCATCCAAGAGGAATTGTGGATTGCCGAGTGACCAAGTCTGTGAAGGTTTGGAAGTCACCTGAAGACTTACCACGAGTGATTGGACGAGGCCTGCGTGGTCTTAGTTCAAGGAGAATACGGTGAGGACTGGGTGTCCGGGACTGCGTGTCCTCGAGTTTAAATACTCAGCCGCTCCAACCAGACGTACAACTGAGACAGCAGTTGGAACTGGTTTACCAAATCATTGTCTTCACCAACTAACTGGTTCTATTCCCTCAACCCTTTCATTTCCTCATTACTGTGTTGAATGTTGTTATCTGTGCGTGAAGACTTTGACTGAAGACTTTCTCAAATTCCTCAATTCAATTTCTTCAGTCTATTTGTCTTCATCTTGTTATCCTGTGATTACGCTTTCTGTACTCTGTGCTAGTCTTCATTTCATCATGATGACCATGCTTGTGTTCTATTATGCATACTTCTGAGTACTTATTCCGCTGCAAGTAGTTCTTCGCTAAGGAATTTCCTCACCGGCAAATTCCTCAGTGAAGAATTCATAAAAAACGCCTATTCACCCCCCTCTAGTCGACATAACGCACTTTCAGGGGTTATGGTCGGTGGAGTCCCAGGGGGCCCACGAGGCAGGGGCGCGCCCTGCACCGTCGTGGACAGGGTGTGGGCCCCCTGATGCTGATTCTTTCGCCAATATTTTTTATTAATTCCCAAACGTGTCTCCGTGGATTTACAGGTCATTCTGAGAACTTCTATTTCTGCACAAAAATAACACCATGGCAATTCTACTAAAAACAATGTCAGTCCGAGTTAGTTCCATTCAAATCATGAAAGTTAGAGTCCAAAACAAGGGCAAAAGTGTTTGGAAAAGTAGATAAGTTGGAGACGTATCAAAATGTCATTCCAAAGCTTATGGAGGACATCACGCGGGAGACAGAACCGCTCATAAGGTATTGCAATCTGGCTTTTATTGGCCTACTCTCTTCAAGGATGCCCGTAAGTTTGTCTCATATTATGATGAATGCCAAAGAATAGATAATATCGGTAAGCGTTAAGAAATGCCTATGAATTATTCACTTGCTGTTGAACCATTTGATGTTTGGGGATTTGACTTCACGGGACCTTTTCCTTCCTCTAATGGGTATACACATCTCTTTGGTTGCTGTTGATTATGTTACTAAGTGGGTAGAAGCTATTCCAACCAGTAGTGCTGATCACAACACCTCTATTAAAATGCTTAAGGAAGTTATTTTCCCAAGGTTTGGAGTCCCTAGATATTTAATGATTGATGGTGGTTCACACTTTATTCATGGTGCTTTCCGTAAAATGCTTGCTAAGTATGATGTTAACCACAGAATTGTGTCACCTTATCATCCTCAGTCTAGTGGTCAAGTTGAACTTAGCAATAGAGAAATAAAACTAATCTTACAAAAGACTGTTAATAGGTCCCGGAAGAATTGGTCTAAGAAATTAGATGATGCACTTTGGGCTTATAGAACAGCTTACAAAAATCCTATGGGTATGTATCCATATATATATATAATGGTTTATGGAAAAGCTTGTCATTTACCTCTTGAGTTAGAACACAAAGCATTTTGGGCAATAAAAGAACTTAATTATGATTTCAAACTTGCTGGGGAAAAGAGGTTATTTGATATTAGCTCACTAGATGAATGGAGAGCCCAGGCTTATGAAAATGCTAAGTTATTCAAAGAAAAAGTTAAAAGATGGCATGACAAAAGAATCCAAAAGCGTGAGTTCAAGGTGGGAGAATATGTTCTTTTGTACAACTCTCGTTTCAGATTCTTTGCAGGAAAACTCCTCTCCAGATGGGAAGGACCCTATGTCATCGAGGAGTTCTATCGATCCGGAGCTATCAAAATAAATAATGCCGAAGGTACTAACCCGAAGGTTGTCAATGGGCAACGAATAAAACACTACATCTCAGGTACGCCAATTAATGTTGAAAGCAATGTTATCCAAACTTTGACACCGGAAGAACACATAAAAGAGTCCTTACGGAACACCCCGGAATAGTCAAAATAAGGAGGTATGTGATACGGTAAGTAAACGGACTCCGAAAAATCCGCAAAAATATTTTTTTGTCAGTTTTGGGATATTTAGAAAATTAGGAAAATAAGAAACTTCCCTGGCGCGCCCAGGTGGGTTGTGCCCACCTTGGGTACTTTCCGGTCTCTGTTTTTCTTCCATTTTGCTTGTTCCCCAAGATAAAAAATCTATATACACCTCTCGAACCTTTTAACCTCCATATCACGGAGAAATCTCCTGTTTTCTTTTCTTGCTGTTTTTTGTCAAATCTGTTGAGCCAGGCATCATGTCTTCTCCCTCCCCCAACACTGAATAAGGCGAAGCTTGGCTGCTTCAGGTAGAATTCAGGGAGGAGGAATCTGAGGAGATCGTTATGGAGGAAGATGAGGGGCACTCGTTTGGAGTTCACCCTCCGGCCTCTGAGAGAGGGACTCTGGCTGGCATCTCCACTCACCCTAACCCCCATCAAGCCATGAGGCCCCTAAACAATCAAGAGGGCCCAAGATATCATGAAGAACTCCCTACAAGGAGGCCTCTACACAGGTTACATCAAAATAATTTTCACAATTTGATTCATAATTATGGGTTCAAAAACACTCCTGGTGCGCATATACCATCCAATTGGGACATATCTCGTCCAAGAGAAAGTGATGCTGGGACAAACTCTTGCGGTCCGGAAAATAAACATATCATGGCTGAGGTGGAGAAGAACACTGAGCTACTCCATCAAGTTCTTCGAGAGATTCACAACTTAAGAGATGCACTCAGAGATGTATTGGACCGGATTGCTTCTACTTCAAAACCACCATCTTCTTCATCACCACCAAAAGAAAACTAAGAATTGGGTATGGGCACCCCCCTTGGCTTTCGCCAAGCTTGGGGGAGGTGCCCCGGTATCGTATCAATCTCCACTATCTTTTGCCTTTACTTTCTTAGTTCGATCCATGGTTATATTTTGCTATTAGATGAATAAAAGTTTAGTTCGATCCTTTCTTTTTCTGAGTTTGCCTAGTGATCAATCTTTGTGATCGTGTGTGAGATATAATAAAGTTTAGTTTGAGTTTTGCCTTCTTTACTTTCTTGCTGCAATAAAAAGAAAGGAAATAAAAAGAAAAGATCATATGCTAATCTTATGGTAAGCGATGACATTACACAAGGAAAAGTATAAGTAGAAAATTTTATTGTAGATTGACAAACATAGCATTGGTCAATGATGCAACACATGAAAGAATTAATAAGGGAAGAGAAGATTCGTATATAAAAACACGATCATGGAAATCTTTTGTGATCGTGAGCACCCATCAAAATATTATATGCCAAAATTGTTGACGTTTGACAAGGAAGACAACTTAATGATTTATGTTTGTTCAAATTCACATAGAAGTCATAGTGTCATGGATCCTTCAACATGTGGTGCCTGCCCCTATCTTTGCTAGCCAAAAACTCCGCACTAAGTAGAGATACTACTTGTGCATCCAAAACCCTCAAACCCTATCTTGTTTGAGAGTCCACCATACCTACCTATGGATTGAGTAAGATCCTTCAAGTAAGTTGTCATCGGTGCAAAAAGGCAATAAAAAATGCTTATAAAAATGTGAGATCATTTAGTGTAAGGGAAAATTGAGCGTTGTACGAACTTGTGATGGTGAAGAATAAAAGCGACAGACTGCATAATAAAGGTTGCCATCACAAGGGCAATATAACGTGACGTTCTCTTGCACTAAGGGGTTGAGCATACAAACAAAAAGCGCATGGCAACCTCTGCTTCCCTCTGTGAAGGGCCTATCTTTTACTTTCATGTATTTACTTTTATGCAAGAGTGAAAGTTTTTCTCTCTATTACTTTTATTTTTCTCCTTTGGCAAGCATCATGTGGTGAGGAAAGATCTAGGCACATATGTCTAGTTGAATATGGGTACCATAAGTTATTATTGTTGACATCACCCTTGAGGTGAGTGTGTTGGGAGGCGAAACTATAAACCCCTATCATTCTTTATGTCCGGTTGAAACGTTTTGCTCATGTGTACGCGGTGAGTGTTAGCAATCATAAAAGACTAAATGATGGTCGAGTATGTGGACTTACCTAAAGGCTCTGATACGTGACCCTTCCTGAAAAAATGATGAATTGTAATTGCAAAGTTGACTGAGAACATAGTTTGTTGGTTTACAATAGAGTTTATGCGGCAACGCCCGAAATACACGAGGGCAAAAGAAGAAGGAAGACGCAGACAACGATCTGGCTCGCTGATCTCTACTATCTTGATGCATTGCAGGCTGCGGAGACTAGTTCTCGCGGCGAGCGGCGATGATCTCTTTCATGTTCTCAATATGCTGCTTGGCAGCATTCATGGATTCCTCCACCAGCCTTTCACACTCGATGCGGAGCATGGCATTCTCGTCCATAAGTTTCTTGAGTATGACGTCTGTCCTCTTCAACAAGGCAGTGGTTTCCTCGTGCTCCTTCACCCTTCCGGCGGTCTTCGCCCTCAGCAGGTCACGCTCGGTGTGGAGCTTTGCCTTGTGTTCCCCTAGTCCCCGGATAACACTGGTAGCATTTTCAAACGAGGCATTCATCTCGTCTTGCAGCTTCATCCAGCCGAAGATCCGACCCATCAAGTCATCGAGCATAGCACACATGCGCCTGTGAGAGTCCTTGTCTGCCCGCGAGACATTTTTCCCATGCCGCCACGGCGCGAGAGGACATCTCTGTTGCATTCACAGCGCGGCGGGACATCTCTACTGCTTCTGCGGCGCGGCCGGACCAGTCTGCTGCATTGAGGGTGCGGCGGGACCTCTATGCCGCTTCGGCGTCGCAACGGGACATGTCGGCTGCTTTCATGGCAACGGGAACATCTCTCATGCTTCCGCTTTCATGCTCGCCTCCCTGGTAGTAATCTCTCGACCCAGAACTCATGCGGGCCATGGCAGACACAAGGGAACAACGATGAAAGACTTGTTTGTTTTTGTGGATGAGGAGTTGAGGAGAAATGTGCAGTCATCTTGGAGTAGGTAGTATTTATAATTGAATACTGATACGCTCCTAAGTGGGAAACCATTTAGGTTTTAATCAGTGTGAACATGTTTGCAATTAAATATAGCATGGTAGTAATTTGGAACATGACGGGACACAAGCTCAAAATTTATTGATGGTTCTAATTTCTAAGTGCGGCACTATTCCCGAATGGCGTAACGTGGGCACGTGTTCTCGGCCGCGTACGTGGCGTTTGCACCATAGGGTGCACCGCAATAGGCGATGTCAGCACACGTCTTGTTCCATTAACCGTGCGCGTTCGTTATTACCACTGCACATGCTTCTTTTAATTAGAATGTGTGTCGGTCTAGCGCATACACGTTGATCTGTCTAACTATTTCTGTTTGTTGTGGCAAATCGCAAATAGTTAATCCGTGTGAAGTGTATGCCGCAATCGAAGACACCTTGATCTGGTTGACCGTTTCTGTTGTGTTGCCTACTCGCAAACAGTTCATCCGTGTGAAATGTATGCTGTCAATCGTGGACACCTTGATCTGATTAACCATTTTTGTTGTGTTGCCTAATCACAAATAGTTAATTCGAGTGAACTGTATGCCATATCGCACACACCTTCATCTGACTGCCCGTTTCTGTTCTTCTGCCTCATTGCAAACAGTTAATTGAACTGAACCGTATGCCCCACATCGTACACGCAACTAAAATCTGAACCATGTTTGATGTATCCGTCATCGCAAATGTTTTGCATCTTTTTTGACAATTTTTTACATCAGCATTTACGATTAATGCATCGCACACAATTTTGTCGGATGGTCTCTGATTGTAGTGTCGCGTTAGCAACATCCTGCAATAACGAAGGGCCGCCGTAAGCAGGGATTGCGACCGCGACGGGGACAACTACGGGGGCGGGAACGACGACGCCAGAAACAAAGCAAAAAGGCCTTAAATGTTTGATTTTATTAAAATTTGTCTGTATTTGCTAAAGATATTCAGGTTTTCAATTTTTGTTCCTTTTGTAAAAACAAATGGCCAGGGAATTAAAATAATGATCTCATTTATTAATATTTTCACCAATTTAAAATGTTTTCAAATAAAAAATCGCTTATTCAAAAAATCTTCAAGGAATTTCAAAGAATTTTCACTTTCAAATAAAATGTTTGAATTTTCTAAAAATGTTTAAATAATTTGAACATTCGCGTTCTCATTTTCCCCTTTTTCCAAAAAACGATCGTACATATATTTCAAATTTTGTTCACATTGTTTCAAAAACTTCTCCATGTTTTCAAAAATTTGTTCTAATAATTCAAAAAAACTATATAGTCCCGTTCCCATGAATTCTTAAAATGATTGCGCTTAATTTGTTCACTAACAATCATTAGCTCCAGTGGCTAGCGTCACTCGGTTTTTCTAGGGAAATCGCCACTCATTAACGAGCTGTACATGTACAGCAAGCTGCTGAGAAGAAAAAAGGGAAGCAATCATTAGCTCCAGTGGCTAGCGTCACTCGTTTTTTTTTTTGAGGGAAAGCGTCACTCATTGACGAGCTGTACCTGTACATCGCCGCCCGCACGGAAGCGAACTGGGCCGGCCCAGCAAGCTGCTGAGAAGCAAAAAGGGAAGCAAAACATATCACGATATGCTGTCAATCGTGGACACCTTGATCTGACTGACCATTTTTGTTGTGTTGCCTAATCATAAATAGTTAATTCGAGTGAACTGTATGCCATATCGCACACACTTTCATCCGACTGCCCGTTTCTATTCTTCTGCCCCATTGCAAACAGTTCATTGAACTGAACCGTATGCCCCACATCGTACACTCAACTAAAACCTGAACCATGTTTGATGTATCCGTCATCGCAAATGTTTTGCATCATTTTTGACGGGGTTTTTACATCACCGTTTACGATTAATGCATCACACACAATTTTGTCGGATGGTCTCTGATTATAGTGTCGCGTTAGCAACATCCTGCAGTAACGAAGGGCCGCCATAAGCAGGGATTGCGACCGCGACGGGGACAACTACGGAGGCGGGAACGACGCCAGCGAAAAAGGAAACAAAGCAAAAAGGCCTTAGATGTTTGATTTTATTAAAATTTGTCTGTATTTTCTAAAGATATTCAGGTTTTCAATTTTTGTTCCTTTTGTAAAAACAAATGGCCAGGGAATTCAAAAAATGATCTCATTCATTAATATTTTCACCAATTTAAAATGTTTTCAAATAAAAAATCGCTTATTCAAAAAATCTTCAAGGAATTTCAAAGAATTTTCACTTTCAAATAAAATGTTTGAATTTTCTAAAAAATGTTTAAATAATTTCAACATTCGCGTTCTCATTTTCCCCTTTTTCCAAAAAACGATCGTACATATATTTCAAATTTTGTTCACATTGTTTCAAAAACTTCTCCATGTTTTCGAAAATTTGTTTCAATAATTCAAAAAAACTATATAGTCCCGTTCCCATTAATTGTTAAAATGATTGTGCTTAATTTGTTCACTAACAATCATTAGCTCCAGTGGCTAGCGTCACTCGTTTTTTTTAGGGAAAGCGTCACTCATTGACGAGCTGTACCTAGGGATGGCAATGGGTACCCATTACCCGCGTTCCCTGCGGGTAAAAACTCTATTAGGGTAAGGGTACGTAATAAAAATTTACCCATGGGTACTTAAATGGGAAAATATCATACCCATCGGATAGAAAGGGTACGGGTATGGGATCGTATAACCCATGCCCGCGTACCCATGTACCCATCTAAAATGTTGACAAGTGGGTTTCCGTTAATATCCTAATGTATTAATTTTCCCCTCCTAATCACGCTAGGTAAAAACTCTAATGTGTAGTCAAATTATTTCAATAATTTATCGTGATTTTGTGAACTTAAAGTGTATGCCTATGTGTTGTTATTTATGATTATGTGTTGTTTTTTAACATTTTTATGTGTCACTTTATAGGCAACTATTTTTGTTTATGAGAATGTGTTGTTGTTACAATATGTTGTTGTACATTGTTGTTTGAACTTTGTTGCTATTAATAATTTATGATTATATATTGCTTTTTACAACTATTTTCTACTCAATTGATGTGTTGTAAATGCGGGTATTTTTACCCGCGGGTACCCACATACCCTGTCGGGTGACGGGTATGGGAAATAATTATACCCTTGACAGGTATGGATATGGGTGATGGGTAAGTTCAGGATGGATGGGTAATGGTATGGGGTAGCTCCACCCGTACCCATACCCTGCGGGTGCCATCCCTAGCTGTACCTGTACAGGAAGCTGCTGAGAAGCAAAAAGGGAAGCAATCATTAGCTCCAGTGGCTAGCGTCACTCGTTTTTTTTTAGGAAAAGCGTCACTCATTGACGAGCTGTACATCGCCGCCCCACGGAAGCGAACTGGGCCGGCCCAACAAGCTGCTGAGAAGCAAAAAGGGAAGCAAAACATATCACGATATTAGGGAAGTCGAACTCGTCACGTCCATGTAAATGCTCACAAGCGTTAACCACTGCACCAACCACGGTCTACTGATTACTCGAGGGAAACACAAATCTTTAATTTTTATACAGTACTTTATACCCCCTATAAATTCTTTGAATAAAGAAAACATAAATTTGAAAAAGGCATTCATATAATCCATGAATTGAAAAGGAAAAGTTTACAAAAATGGAAAAAGTTCGTGAATTCGAAAAAAGTTCATCGAATTTGAAAAAAATGTTCATCAAATTTGAAAAAAAATCATTAAATTTCAAAAAAAAATGCAATGATTTATGAAAAAGTTCAACACTTTTCAAATTAAAGCTCACAAATTTAACGAAAAAGTTCATGAATTAAAAAAAACCGCGCAACGAGGAAAACAAAAAAGAAAAGAAAAAAGAAAAAGAATAAACGGTTCCGAAGAACTAAACAAAGAAAGAAAAATGAACAACCTTTACACTTGGGGGTGGATAGCCTGCTCGCTAGAGCTGAGCGCTTACAATGAAAGGTTGCGAGTTCGAACCCCACTTCAAACAATATTTTTGATATAGGCGCCCGCCGAAATCACTAATTGAAAAGTACTCATTACTAAGATCACTCCCACCTCCTTAGGTTTTGACAGGTGGCGCGCTGCACTTTTTTCGTAGATTCGTTTATTTAAAATATTTTATCTCTTAAACGGTACGTCTAAATCTTGAACCGGTTTCACTGTTGGATTCCTCGCGTCGAGATCTTTTAAACTAGACCTCATGTCGATAGGTTTTGACAAACTTTTTTTTACAAAAAAACCGAACGAAAAAACCGAACCGGGAGCACAGTTTTTCCCTTTCCAAAAAAGGCACACCCATGCCTCTCACGGAAGAAAAATAAATAAAAAACACGTTTTTTTCGCTTTCGAGAGGCACGGCCGTGACTCTCGCGAAAGCACAACTGTATCTCACGCTAAAGCAAAAAACGTGCCTCTCGCGAAAGGAAAAAAATAGAAAACATATTTTTTTCCGTTTCTCAGAGGCACGACCATGACTCTCGCAAAAGGACACCTGTGCCTCTCGCGGAAGGAACAAAAACAGAAAAACAGGTTTTTTTCCTTTCCTAGAAGCACAGTCGTGACTCTAACGAAAGCACAACTGTGCCTCTCGCAGAAGCAAAATCATGCCTCTCGCGGAAGGAAAAAACAGATTTTTTTTCCCATTTCCGAGAGGCATAGTCAGAACTCTGGCGAAAGCAAACCCGTGTCTCTGACGAAAGCAAAATCGTGGCTCGTGAAAGAAAAAAAAGAAACACATTTTTTGGCGCAATTTCTTTTTGCGAATTTTTTCATCCAAAAGCTAAAAATGACCGATGAAAAACCGAAACGTCGAAAAACTCGGGAAAACAATTTTAAAAAGCCGAAAACAAGTGCGAATTTTTTTTTTGCTGTGAGCACCCAGAGTGAGACACGTGGCGGGCGGCTGAGAACGCGCCAAGTGGCGTTGATCGTTATGAGGCTTCTGAAGAAGTGCTCGTTAACTAGTTGCTCCCCTAGAGTTGCTCTAGGCAATTCCTATTTGGCGCTTAAGCGCCCGTTCGCAAGAGGGCACCTGCAGCGTAGCCCCTCCACTGGCGAGCTGGGCCGGCCCATGTATGTTTATTCTATAAAAACGTTCAAAAAATGCACGCTGTCCAGGAGTCAAACTCAAGGTCACTTCCTTCAATCCGAACGACCAAACGACTACGCCATAGGATGACTTGTGTTTTGTAAGTTATTTTCCTCCATTTGTTCTGTTTAGCCGCGGGAATCCTCCGGTTTTGGGAGGAAGCTTCCCAAAACGGTTTTGTCCCATTTCATGGTAATTTACGGGGTGGTTTTTAATTGTATTTTTTCTTTTTAAAATTTTATTTTTTAAACGACAATTTTAAAATTTTGTGTTTTTTTATAAAACAATCATGAACTTTTTCAAATCTGATGAACTTTTTACAAATTTGATGAACCTTTTGTAATTCGATGAAATTTTTTCAAAATTGATGAAATTTTTTCAAGTTTGATGAGATTTTTTTCAAAATCGATGAACTTTTTCAAATTTCATCATTTTTTGAAAAAGTTGATTGAAAAATGACAAAAGTTCACTGAGTTGAAAAGAGTTCCTGAATTGAAAAAATGTATACAAGAAAAAAAAGAAAGAAAAAAGAAAAAACGAAAAATGGAAAAATGGAGAAGGCAAAAAAGGAAAGATGAAACAAGAAAACACTGGAAAAGATTTAGCTTAACAGAGTTGCCTAAGTGGGAGAGTGGTTAGCGCAGCATTTTTTCTCTTTTCCTTTTGGTCGTGTTCTCGTTCTGGGCCGGCCCAGGAGCGCGGCAGCGTTGGCGCTGGAACCCGGGACCTCCTATAGGGAGCTCCTAGGCGGCGCCTTAAGCGCCGGCTAGGAGAATCGGCGCCCACGCGCGCCCGCAAGCTGGGCCGGCCCACGAAACGCGCCATGCAGCAGGAAAAACACGCAAAAAAGTAGATACAACGGGATTCGAACCGAGGCACTTCGCTCCAAGTCTAGAGTTCGCAAACCGGTTGAGCTACCAGCCTTGAGTCATTATAAACAGCGTGAAATACGACATAACATTATCGCGGCGCTATTTGTTGCACATAACAATGTACTAGGAGTATATCACATCAATTTTTTGGGAAAACAAATCGTGACTAGAAAAGGTTCATGGATTTTGAAAATAAGTTCATCAATTTTGGAAACAAGTTCGTAGAAAATGAAAAAAAAGTCCATGGATTTTCAACAAAAATCTACAAATTTGAAAAAAAGTTCATCAAATTAAAAAAAGTTCATCAAATTTTAAAAAAAGTTCATGAAACTTTTGAAAATAAGTTCATCAATTTTGTAAAAAAGTTCAAGAAAATGAAAAAAAAAGTTCATGGATTTTCAACAAAATCTACAAATTTGAAAAAAGTTCATCAAATTTAAAAAAGTACATTGAAATTGGAAAAAAGTTCATGAAACTACAAATTTGAATAAATTTCATCAAACTTTAAAAAGTTCATCAAATTTTAAAAAAAGTTCATGAAACTTTTCAAAATAAGTTCATCAATTTTGAAAAAAATTCATAGAAAATGAAAAAAAAGTTCATGGATTTTCAACAAAAATCTACAAATTTGAAAAAAGTTCATCAAATTTAAAAAATTGAAAAAAAGTTCATCAATTTTTCAAAAAAGTTCATGAAACTAGAAAAAAGTTCATTGAAATTGAAAAAAGTTCAGTGAATTTGAAAAGAAGTTCATCGAATTTGAAAAAAGTCCATTGGAATTGAAAAAAGTTCATCAAATTTGAAAAAGAGTTCAAGAATTATAAAAAAGTCATCAAGGCAGGAAGAATAAAGAGAAAAAGGAAAAACAGAAACGAAAAACAAAAAACGAAAAAGCAACAAGGAAAAGGGAAAAATGTAAAATGAGAGATGAAATAAGAAAAGACTTAAATGGATCGCAGTGAACAGGTAGAACTGGTTGGCGCCGTGGTTACTTGCTGTAAACTCGAAGCGGAGATCTGGAGTTCGATACATGTCGGCGCGCTTCTTTTTTTGGCGTGTACAAAATGAAAAGGAAACAGAGTAAGATGGGCTGGCCCATTGCGGGGCGCCCCGTTTGCCGAATACACACTAACTTCCCCCTCCTATACTCCGCATTATGCGGCAACTGCAAAGCCAAGTAGCTAGCCACTACGCCTTACTGCTCTTCATGGTACACAGGCAACACAAACACTTTAATACTAGATAAAATTGCCTGATCGGGTTATTTTCGCTTTTTTTGTCATTTCTTCAAAATACTAAATAAACATTTTTTAAATGACGAACGTTTTTGCCAAGCACACACGAGTTTGAAAAGTTGTGTATTTTAACCAAACTTGTAAAATTGGATTGATTTTTGAAGGTGTGTAGAAATTTTGAAAAACAGGAACCTTTTTTACAAAATGTGAAAAAAATGAATTTGTGAACGAAATTTAAAGCATGCACATTTTTTGATTTTCGGCACAAACCTTGGAAAACAGGACCCTTTTTAAATACTGATCAATTTATGACAATCACGGACAAGTTTGAAAGACAGTAAACAATTTTTTACTTTGTGAACATGTTTTTCAAAATAGGAACATTTTATGAATTTGTGAACAAATCTTGAACAATAGACACATTTTCTAGAAACTCCGAAATTTATTCGAATTTGTGAACAAATTTTCAAAATGGGAAAGTTTTGAATTTGTGTACAAATTTGGAGAACAAATTTTGAAGCATGAACATTTTTTGAATTTTGTGAACAAATTTTGAAATGGAGAACAATTTTGAAAAATCCCGATCAAATTTGGAAGCGTGAATTTGTTTTCAATAGGTGAACAAACAATTGAAATCCAGTACATTTTTTGAATTTTGAACGTTTCTGTAATGAGAACAATTTTTGAATTTTGAGAATATTTTTTCTGAAAACTGAACATTTTTGAAAACAAGAATGTTTTGGAATTTGTGAGAAATTTTTTTAAAGCAATAATTTTTTTTTGAATCTTGAGAACAAATTTAGAAACGGAGAACAAATTTCGAAGCACAGACATTTGTTGAATCTTTAGATTTTTTTTGACATGGAGAACAATTTTAAAAAATACTGAACAAATTTGGAAACGTGATTTTTTTAATACGTGAAGAAAAAACTGAAATCCGGTACATTTTCTGAATTTTGAAAGTTTTAAACAATTTTTTGAATTTTAAGAACATTTTTTTGAAAACCGAACAATTTTTGGAAACATGAAATATTTTAAAAATAGTTTGAAAAAATAGAATAAAAGAAAAATAAATAAAAAACCAAAGAAAGAAAAGAAAACTATTTTTTGAAAAGAGAAATTAACTTGAAAAGAAAACAATTGTTGAAAAGAGAAATTAACTTGAAAAGGAAAACTGATAGAAAACAAAAAAGTAACGAAAAGAAAAGAAAGCGAACCAGAAAAAGGAAGAAGAATAAACACAAATAGTAAAAAAGGAAAAAATAAAATAAAAATAAAAAAACCGGTTCAAGAACCTTCTAGCTGGTTCCCAAAACCAGTAAGAACCGGCTTGGAACTCTCTGGAAGGTTCCCAAAACCGTAACCTGGTTGACATTACAGGGCCGGCCCGAAATCTCTCGCTAGTCAAATCCCCTGTGCGATTAGTCTACAGTTTGACGCAGCGAGCGTCCAACAGGGAATTCCCTGGAACCCCTATCAGAAAAAAACGTTTAAAAGGAAAAAAACATATCCAGCAGGCTGTGACATCCTGCGCAGCACCCCATGGCCAGAATTCGTCCCGTGAAGCCGATGAAGCCCGCCTGGCGCTCTGAGTCGCTCTAGGCCATCCGATTGACTTGGACGGTCCGCATCGCTCTCGGCCAAAACAAAACTGCAGCGGCCCGAAAACCCTAACCCTAGCTCATTTCCGGCTTTCCTCCCCGATTCACCGGATGCAGCGATTTCAGTGACTTGAGCGCCGGCGGCGGAGCTGACGGCGACGTGGGAGGCGGGGAGGTCCTTCACACGTGCACATCCGTAAGTGTGCCACCGGCTACTTTCTGCCCGCGCGTTATCCAGAGACAGCGGCGTCGCGGCGGCGATGCCCACGCTCGGCGGCGGTTCTGCGGGATCTGGACACGGCGTCATCAAGGCAAGCCCTTCACCTCTTCTCCTTTCATATCAACTTTTGGGCTCCAAAAATTTCGGGGATTCGTTTTCCAGAGTTTTGCATTTGGGGATTTTTGGTCTGTTGATTTTTTGTTGTATCACGATCCACAAAAATATCGTGAATCAAGTAGTTCTCTACCTGTATATAGTGTCGTATTACATAAGTACGTAGTGGCTCACATAGCCCTTGAATAGCTAACTGCTGTTTCTTAGTAACGCAAAGATAGAAATTCAGAATGTCGAGAGAAACTGCGCTGGAGCATAATAAGCTGTTGCAATGCACAAGCTCTTTTGCTAGTATATCTAAAAAGTGGAAACGAAAAAAAAAGCAACAAAGTGCACGATGGCTTCAACCAACTAGCGATTTTTTTTTCAGGATTCAAACTGGCGATCATAACTTCTTTCTTTTTGAGAATTAACTAGCGATCAGATAGGTATACTAACCAGCGACCAGACCTCCACCAATAATAAACCCAGCGATAGTGGATGTGACTACTAAGTACTCCCTCTGTTCCCTCATAACTTTTTAGCTTTTCCTTGATTCGTGTATGTATACGCATTTTAGTATGTATGTTCACTCATTTTAGCATGTATGTAATCAATATTGAAATAGCTAAAAGGTCTTATATTAGGAAACGGAGGGAGTGCATGATTATTGCACCCAAAAGTTGGTGGAATAATGCAGTTGCCTCTGTACTTTATGTTTCATGTCAGGAACAGGGGAATCGTTGCTCTATTTGATACTCCCTTCGTCCCAAAATAAGTGTACTTTGGGACGGAGGGAGTAGCTAATTTGATTGAAGGTGTTGGAACCAAACAGTTGGTGTTTGGGTGAAGCTTTGGCTTGGTGGGCGGGGATAGTAACATAAGTTTTATCTTTTTCTCCAGAAAGTTTTGCCAATACTTAACATCTTATTTACGCTGGAAAAAGAAATAAACAAGTGAAATAAATTATGTAAGACGTGATCCGTAATTGAGTTCTTATATTTGTAATCATATTGTTGCATTACCTCATTAGTCTCCTTGCTTGCTTTTGAAGAGCATGTGTTTGACTGACAGTTTTTTTTTTTTGCTGTAGGGGAAGAAAGGGAAGACGATTGCTGACAGTAATGACCCTGGTAAAGCGTTTGCAAACAAGTTTAGAGTCACATATGGAAAGTACGAGTCTGAGGCGAATTCTGAAGATTGGAATAGTATTCTCTCCATAGAAAAGATGCTGAGCCTTCCTCCTGATCGTGAACCGAAGGAGTATTTCACGGAATTGGACCAAAATCTGTATAAGGTACGAGATGCACGTTTCTGTTCATCTTGCTGGCTACATAGATTACAGATGGATTAAAATATTGATGATTCTTGATGTAGGTAGTCAAAATCATCGAAGGAAGGAAGTTGGAACCCAAGAGAGAGAGAGATTGGTGAAGGACCTACGACTTTTGATAGAGCAGTTCCTTGAGATTAAGGAAACTGGCATATTTGTCAATGAGGACAGACAGGTTGATTCAAGCTTTTTAAGTATAATTATGGATTTGTCAGCATAGTGTTATAGATGTTTGTTTTATTCGATTGTAGTGTGGTTTGTGCAAGTTTTTTGAAGTAATAATTATGGATTTGAGAGCAATAATGTTATAGACGTTTGTTTTATTTGATTGCAGTGTGGTTGGTACCTTTCTGTTACACATAAATACAACTAGTGCTGCATCTTTGTGTGATTCAATGTACCTTGCTAAATGCTGCCTAGCGCGTAGCTCGGGACAAAAGGTGGAGCAACATAGAAAATGTATATAGTGTAGAATAGTGAAGGTTTGTCATCCAGTAGGGAATTGGCCTGTTCCCACTATTCTCAGCCAATGGTAGGATTTCTGAGACTGGTGTCTTGTGCTCTTTGGGTACAAATATAGGGATTGATCCCTAAAACATACTCCCTCCGTCCGAAAATACTTGTCATCAAAATAGATAAAAAGAGATGTATCTAGAACTAAAATACGTCTAGATCCATCCCATTTTATCCATTTTGATGACAAGTATTTCTGGACGGAGGGAGTATAAGGGTAGGTGAGTTTCAGCATGGAGACTTCACAGGGCAAAAGGCCATCTGAATATTTTTGTTGGTTGACAGAAAATTATCTTCTCCTGATGATTTACTTGCTGTAAAGGTCCAAGTATTCTTGAACTTTAGACCACAAATAATCACTTTAATGGTCTGAGCTGCATGGTTAACTAGCATTATATGTTATTAAATGTTTTTGAGTAGATGATAAGAGTCATACAGCCGATATCGGACATGTTCTTCCTTCTGTATTAATAACTGGAGTGTAGAAGGTACACTTGAGAATAAAGATCTAGGTTGGCTCTGTGCTGATTCAGTGACTTCTATGTGCGAAATAACCCTTTTTACTTAAAGGCTGAACGTTTTAGTGAGCCTGCACATTTCATGTACTCCCTCCGATCCAGATTACTTGTTGCTCAAACGGATGTATCTAGACGTATTTCAGTGCTAGATACATCCATTTGAGCGAAAAGTAATATGGATCGGAGTAGTTAATTACATACTCAAATTGGTTCGTATTTGTTGCACTGTCGTCTTCAACATTTCCTTGATACAAACTGTTGAAGGCCCTTTGCCGAATGCACATTCCATGCCCTTTGTGTAAATCTGTATCATGTAGTAATAACAAGCAGTCAACAACTATGTAGTGAGCAAATAAATGTGTAACTATGTGCTGTGCTTAGTCTTTAGCTATTTCCTTGTCTATCCAGTACTAGAATAGTTATTGCTAAGTGTGTGTGATCCAACGTCTAGACGTATTTGTCAGTGTTCATATTTAGGTGTATGGAGGTGCATTAATTTTTTAATTCTCATGCAGAGAGCAGCTTTGCAAGCAAAAGACTGGCTCGAGAAGAAGCTGAAGGTGCAGAGCTCGGTTCCATTAATGAAGATCCTGTCCTAAAATGTTCTGATTTAGATAGGTGGATTAAAAATCTATCATCAAAGGAAGAACTCTTGAGGTAATTCTGGGACACATCATTAATTGAACATTTCTAGTAGTTTATTTGCAAGTTTTAGTCACTCCTTCCATTACATAACACTATATAGGGGGTCCTTCTCTTTTCTCATTGATTGGGATGTCTTTTTTCTCCGATTCAAATCTTAATCACAGTAGTCATAGATGAGCTCGTTTTCTGAAAACCTAAAGACTTCTTCGTTCATTAGAATACATACATATAGTTAGCATAAAATATATGATTAGAACTTTTTTCATTAGAATGAAACCTAGGACTCTTTCGTTGATTAGCACCTGTACCCATATTTCTCTCTATGCCCTGATGGAGTGATGCAGTAGTTGCATTTGCCAAATTAAAAATGCATTTATTTTCCATCTGCAATGTATAACTAAGATGCTGTATCCAAATAATCATTTCTATGCATTTATGTTTTGCATTCCCATCCTTTCTTATTGTTTAGTGTATTAGTCCATTTAGACTAGCTTCAGTTTGAAAGAGGACTCTGTCTACCTTTCTTGTTGTGAACAGCCTTGCATTGGAAGATTTTAAGAATGCGCGAATTGAGGAATTATCTTTAAACCCAAGCCAAGAAGGTGCTCTGAGCAATTTTATCAACTACTTCTGGGATCGGTTGTGTGACCATAAACAACGATTTACATATAAACATGAAAAGCATACTTGCCGCCTGTTAGAATTTCAGAGACCTAATAAACAGCCACCGAGATGGATGTTGATTAAATTGATGAAAGATGCTGCCCGAGCCGGTATTTACATGAGAAGTGATAATGTACCTTTCTGCTTTTAGTAACAAAGATGATGAAATCTTTGAGCTTGTGACGCATCCTTCTTACCAAATGATCAAAGATTCTATTCCATTCGGATGTAGCACGGAGTACCCAAGCATGATGAACTACGAAAGAACTAAATATATTCCAACAGATCAAACTGAGAAGAGGTTGCTGGAGATAATTCTTAACATGGATAAATTTGCACATGGCGTTGAAGTGCTGTCAAATTATAACCATGCCATTCTGTCAGATCCGCTTGTGAGCCAGGCTGTGAAACAACAAAAGATTCAGGAAGTCCAAGAGGCTTTAGCTCGAAAGGCAGTGGTTCTAGGCAAAGTTTGAGAAAGCGCTAGGCGTTAATTATGCGTTTGGCCACCTACTTGCGTTTTTCTAGCTTAGGCGTGATTAGGCGCAATTAGGCGCAATTATGCGTTTTCTATATAATTGTACGGATATGGGCAAAAAAGAGCAGTTTGACATAAAAAAAGTGCTAGAATGTAAACTGGAGGTACAATTATAAGTTTATAACCTTGTTCTCTCTCCAATATGTTGCCCCTGCCTCTTTGTATGTTGTCCTCTGATCGTCTCCCTCCAATGCATTGTGCAACAGCTAAATACATCATAGAGAAGATGACAAGATGTTAGCAGCAAGCAAAGCAAACTAGCAAAGTAGCAAACAAGCAATGTAATAGGTAGAACATATCACAAGTTCACAACTTCACAAGCAAGCATATTACATAACAAATAAAAGTCTTAAACTTGCTTAGTGCTACCAAACCAAAGTACCACGGCCACGATCCACAATAGTCTCACCCGTGACCACTCCATCATAGTCTCTTACATAACAAATAACAAACAAAAGACAAATGCATGAATGCAAATGCATGATAACTTGATCACTTAATGGCATGATGCTGCCAACCATCATGCAATGAGCCAATGATCGCTAGCTCAAATGCTCAATGCCTCTCAATCATCCTCATACTCAATCTCATCTTCATCTACTATCTCATCATCATGATCGGATTCAAACTCCTCCTCAAGGTCTCTCACTCTTGCACTCCTCTGAAGTTGGAGTTGCTCTTGTGCTCCCATTGCTTCACCAAGTAGATCCCATGATATCCCCGTACCCGGATGAACATCTCCATCCTCCTCATCAAGATAAACAACGCTTGCATAATCACCCCCTCCTTCAAATAGAAATCCTTGAGCTTCGGTAGCATCGGTGCTAATGAGCACATCCCATTTCTTCTTCTCTAGGAGCTTTTGTTTCCTAGACAACATCCTATTGTTGAACCTTATGAGCACATCCCATTTCCGTTGTGAGCCTATTTCTTCTCTTGGTATGTATCTACATATTAAACATCATTTTGCATGAGCATATTTAAAAACAAAAACGAGAGACAAATGAGGAGACAAAATTGAGAGAAGAGATAATACCGATTCAAATGCACTCCAGTTTCTTTCACAACCAGAAGAGCTAGAGGTCAGAGAGAGGATTCTCATAGCCATTTCTTTCAAATTTGGTGTTTCTCCTCCATAAAGCTTCCACCAACCAACTAGAAATCGGAGAACATATAGCAGTAGCAAGTTAGTAGTAGCAGCAGCAACAAGGTAGCAGCAGCAAAAAGCAGCAGTAGCATGGTAGCAGCAGCATCAAGGTAGCAGCAGCAGTAGCATGGTAGCAACAACAGCAGTAGCATGGTAGCAACATCAGCAGGAAGCAAGCATCAATAGCAGCAGCAACAGCAAGAAACAAGCATCAATAGCAGCAGCAGCAGCAAGAAACAAGCATCAATAGCAGCAGCAGCAGCAAGAAAAGAGTAGCAACTAGTGGGCAGGAGCAAGCAAGTATACCGGGGCTGTAGCTTTTATTTTCACATGCTTTTGCAAGCTTCTTTCCAAAAGTTCCTTCTTTGTTTTCATATTTCAGAAACTCGTCATTGACAACCAGCATGCAAGTATCATGATCATTTGCATAGTATTGTTCAGCACACTCTTGAAATCCTTCATTTGCAGTGGTAAAGACGGAGCTATCTGCATAACTATAGTGTGGGTTCAACACATATGCGGCCATGTGCAGTGGAGAATCTAGCCTTCCATTCATCTTCTTTTCAACAATGCCCATAGTATCTTTGTAGTTCCTCTCCAAGTTGTTAAATGCCTCCTTCATCTCCCTCTTTGCATTCACCAACTCTCCATACAACCAAGCCATCGATGGCTTAATATCCCCATCAACCAAATGAAGAACTCTCACCAATGGCTCAAACACCTTTATGCATAGGAGCACACCTTTCCAAAAGTTTGCATCCATCACCGTTGCCATTGCATCCTTGCCTTTCTTTGTTTTCACATGACTCATATCTTCCCAAGCTCTTTCAACCATCATATACCTTAAAGGATCGATATGGTTGACTAGAGAGGGGGGGGGGGGTGAATAGGCAACTACCAATTTTTAACCTTTTCTTTACCAAATTAAACTTTGCAACAAATAGGTTGTCTAGATGTGCAACTAAGTGAGCAACCTATATGATGCAATATCAACTAGCACGCAAGCAAACAAGAGATGTAACAATAAGTAAGCTTGCGAAAGTAAAGGCACGAAATAACCAATAGTGGAGCCGGTGGGGACAAGGATGTGTTACCGGAGTTCCTTCCTTTTAAGGGGAAGTACGTCTCCGTTAGAGCGGTGTGGATGCACAATGCTCCCCAAGAAGCCACTAGGGCCACAGTATTCTCCTCACGCCCTCACACGATGCGAGATGCCGTGAATCCATGATTCCACTATTGGTGCCCTTGAAGGCGGCGACCGAACCTTTACAAGCAAGGTTGGGGCAATCTCCACAACAATCGGAGGCTCCCAACAACAACAACACCACGAAGCTTCACCGCAATGGAGTATGGCTTCGAGGTGACCTCAACCGTCTAGGGTGCTCAACACCCAAGAGTAACAAGATCCGCAAGGGATAAGTGGGGGGAATCAAATATCCTTTGGTGGAAGTATAGATCGGGCCCTTGTCACCCAATCCCGAGCAAATCAACAAGTTTGATTGGCTAGGGAGAGAGATCGGGCGAAAATGGAGCTTGGAGCAACAATGGAGCTTAGAGGTGGAAGAGGTAGTCCACTAGAGGTAGAAGACATCCCTTATATAGTCGTGGAAAGAATCCAACCGTTATCCACTAGTTCTGCCCGCGACTCACGGTACTACCGCTTCAAGGACGCGGTACTACCGCGGCGCCGCGCGGTACTACCGTGGACCACCACGGTACTACCGTGGCAACTGCACAGGCCGGAACAAGCCTGAAGAAGGAGCAGTACTACCGCTCCCCCTTGCGGTACTACCGCAAGGCAGGAGGGTCACGGCCTGGGAAGGGCGCGGATGAAATAAATTACATCCGTGCATACTTTCGCAGAAACTAGGGTGGTGCGAAAACCCGACGCGGTACTACCGCCTGCGAGGCGCGGTACTACCGTGGTCGGCGCGGATGTAAAAAATTACATCCGCGCCTACTACCGCGACACTGCGGTACTAGGCCGAAGGGCCACGATACTACGACTCCAAGGGAGCGGTACTACCGTGGGCCGCCACGGTACTACCGCGCTGGACGAGCGGTACTACCGTGGGTGGCGCGGATGTAAAAAATTACATCCGCCCCTACTACCGCACCGGAGCGGCACTAGGCCAGGGAGCCGCGGTACTACCGCACCAAAGGGGCGGTACTACCGTGAGGGGCGCGGATGTAAAAAATTACATCCGCCCCTACTACCGCACCGGAGCGGCACTAGGCCAGGGAGCCGCGGTACTACCGCACCAAGGGGCGGTACTACCGTGATGCGCCGCGGTACTACCGCTTGTACCTGCGGTACTACCGCAAGTACAGCAGTAGTCGCCAGTTTTCCACACAACCAAGATAACGACGGGTAGCTCCAAAGTGCAAGGAAAGGAGGGACAAGTGTACGTGTGATTCCACCCTACCTTTCCGACGCGGACCCCCTCTTAATAGTACGGCTCTCCTACAACTCAACTCCACCAAGGAGAAACGTAGAACAACGCCGGCTTCAACAGTCTCCGAGGGGCACCGAATCGTCTTGTGCCTAATGATGAGGAATCTGAGGGACTCAAGGCACACGATTAGTCTGCACGAGCATTGTCATCAATCACCAAAACACTTAGGGAAAAATATGCCCTTACAATCTCCTCCTTTTTGGTGTATTGATGACAACACGGGATTTGCACAAAGATAAGATAATTTTAGAGCAGTGGCAAATCCCACTTCTTTAAAATATAGACGGGGCTCCCCCTAGATGTGTGCACTTTAGATGAATGCTTTGGACTGCATGGCACACAAACTAGGATCAACACTCCCCCTATATTTTAGAGACCAAGACAGGATAATAGGCATAGCATAGCATGAAAGTAGCACAATATAACACAAGCTAGCTAGAATAGATAGAGCGCATATGTCTTACACCATACGAGGTAAGATAACCAAGGTTCAAACAAGAAAAACAGCAGAGAGTTTAACTAAAAGCAGCAAACACACGACACACAAACTCGCAAATCCCTACACTCTCTCCCCCTTTGGCATCGAGACGCCAAAAAGGCAGAGAGGACACCTAAACACACAAGAGGTGGCTCAAGCAGAGAAGTCGTCCCATGGCTCTTCGTCAGACGCCTCTGCAGCTGGAATGGACTCCTCGACCTCCTCCTCAGAATCAGTCCACCTGTATCCTTGCTTCTCCATCCACTCGGTCTCAGGAGTGATGTGCTCCTCAGACCCGCCAGACACATCCTCGCCATAGAGCTGCAAGACCTTGTTGTGCTGGCGACGACTCTCCTTGGACTCCACGTGAGCCCTGTACTGGCCCTTGGCTTGCATGCAGAAAAGAGACTTCATCTTATCCTTCAACTTCTTGGCCCAAGATGGCCTAGAGTCACTCTGAGAGGGCCTAGCAGAACGGCCCTCGGCGCCAGCAACATCCTCATCAACAGCAGCAGCCCTAGCAGCAGACGCCTCAGCACGAGTAGCGGTGTTAGCCCAGTTGGGTTTGACCCTCAGACAAATGGGCTCATGGCGAATCCAGTCTGGAGCCAGGAACTCCTCCTCAGGGTACATCTTCTCCCAAGTCTTCGAAATCAGCAGAAACAGGTAGGGCCCATAAATAGGCACCTTGCGGTTGAACACAGCAAACCGAAGCTCACACCACATGATGTGAGAGACATCAAGTGGCTGAGTCTGAGACGAGCGAGCCTCCTGGCAAATAAGCATCATGTCCACCATATAGGCATGAACCTTGTCTTTGTCACCAATGCGGGGGAACAAGGAGTTGCGGAAGATGCGGTACATGATATCCAGAAAGGGGTTGAGAACCAAGATTGTCTTGCTATTGGCGAGCGTCTTCTCAACCATGAACGGGGTGAGCTTGTCCTTGTCAGCAGAGTCAGCATTGCCGTGAGGGCGAACACCAACAGGAGTGTCAAGTCCATCATCAGCAACTTGAAACAAATCCATGAACTCCTTCCAGGTAGCAGACAGCTTGCGGCCATTGGTCATCCAAGTCATCCTCCTTTCATCATTGGTGTGAAAATACACTGAGGCAAAGAACTGACAGATGATCTCAGGGTCATAGTCCAGGTGGAAAGAGATCACATATAGCAGACAGCTTGCGGCCATTGGTCATCCAAGTCATCCTCCTTTCATCATTGGTGTGAAAATACACTGAGGCAAAGAACTGACAGATGATCTCAGGGTCATAGTCCAGGTGGAAAGAGATCACATGCTCAATTCCAAACTGCCCCACCAAGTCCAGAGCCTCCCCAAAGTAGTCACGAAACTTGTCCTTCCTCATGTGGTGCATATCAATCCACTTTACCTTCACATAGGTATTCTGCTTGTTCTTGATGACATTCAAGTAGATCTGGGTTTGGGTCTTGTTCCAGAACAGTTCACACCCTCTGACAGTGGAGCGAGGGGTCACATAAGGGTGAAGCTGCCTGAGACGGACATACTCTGTAGGGCCTATCTCATCCATACCCCTGGCGGGCTCCTTGTGCTTGCTAGCTGTGGTCTTGACATTTCGCTTGGACGCAGATGATCCCTCGGGAACTTCTCCTGGTTGCACAGACGCTTGGAGCCAGTGTCACGAACGGGATTGGCCCGGCGAGAGCCACCACCTGAGACACACACGGAAGGCACCAAAACAAAAGGCGAAAAGAACCAATGCAAAGGCCATAAAACAGCACATGAAACCCATAGAAGATAAACGAGAAAGTTGGCATGCGATAGATGTGAACCACGGTAGATCTGCCATGGTTTGCGGTACTAAAGGCTTAGTACAGCTCCAGACGCGGTAGTACCGTGCGGGGTCACGGTAGTACCGTGGCTGGGGCAGTAGTAAAGTTTTAGTACCACATGATGCGCGGTAGTACCGCGCCCTAGGGGCGGTAGTACCGTGCGAGCGGTAGTACCGCTCCCTACGGGCGGTAGTACCGCGTCGCGTCAGATCTAACAGGATTTGAATCTGACAAAGAACCGCGAAGCCATGGCGGTGCTACGGTGATCAGATCTAGCGCTAGACAACAATACAAGTGTAAATCCTATGCAATACCACACTCCTTCATCCTAATCTTGCAGAGATTTAGTCTAGGAATCTCAAGAACATACAAGCCTCCCCCAAAACCTAGAAGAACCAAACACAATCAAAAAGGAGAAGGATTTGGGGGAAAACTTTGGTCCATAGCAAGAGCACGTGGTGGGGAACGATCCCACCGGACGGAATCACGGGAGGGCAGCCGGTGGAGGAGATCCGGCGACGAACGCCGGCTCCGTTCGTGAGCACGAGAGAGGAAGAGACAACGTGGAGAGAAAGAGGACGAATGGGTATGGGGAGTTAGAACTCCCCCTGCCCGGCCTTATCCCCACGCGCTCGAACCGACGCGGTAGTACCGCGGGTCATCGCGGTAGTATTGCCCGGGCGGAAGTACCGCGCCGAGGCGGTAGTACCGCTCCACCAGGCGGCAGTAAAAAATTACTGCCGCTTGGGGACGGTAGTACCGTGCTCCCATCAGCGGTAGTACCGTGGTTGGCCGCGGTAGTACCGTGGCCGACTGCGGTAGTATCGTGAGCTCACGCCACCGAAGGTTTCAATCAAGAGAAAAAAGAATACGCCTTTGCACGGCAAAACAGACACAACCCAAAACTACACAAAAACAAGCACATACCAAGGGAACAACAGAAAATCCCTAAGTGACAAAACCTCTCGAGGAGAGAGGGCGGTGGCCGAAGCCACCTATGTTTGAGTTGGATGGTATGGCACCGCGAAGAATTATCCTTGGGCCCATGACCAAAACTCGTCTTTGAAACACAAGTACCATCAAAAATGGCTAATGTGAAAGATGTGATCTATTTATGCATAATGGGGGGAGGGAGAGTTCATTGAGAGAACAACACTCCCCCTATGTCCATGCCTACACCTAAACTAGACAACAAGTTGAGTGTGGTGGGGGGTGCACGGGTTCAAGTCACATTGCTCAAATCAATGATATTTAGCTCATGCCTTAACTCGCGAAATCTTGCTTCATCCAAGGGCTTCGTGAAAATATATGCAAGGTTATCATGAGTGTTGACATACTTGAGCTCGATCTCCCCTCGCCTAATGTGATCCCGGATGAAGTGATACCGAATCTCAATGTGCTTCATCTTGAAGTGTTGCACCGGGTTGAGAGAGATCTTGATGGCACTTTCATTGTCACACCAAAGAGGCACTTTGTCACAAATGACACCGTACTCCTTTAAAGTTTGCCTCATCCATAGGAGTTGAGCACAACAACTACCGGCCGCCACATACTCCGCTTCGGTGGACGAGAGAGACACACAACTTTGCTTCTTGGAAGACCAACTTACCAAGGAGCAACCAAGAAATTGACACCCTCCGGAAGTGGAGTTCCTATCCACTTTGTCTCCCGCCCAATCGGAATCCGTGAAACCTTCAAGCTTGAAGTTTGCTCCTCTTGGGTACCATAAGCCAAAGTTTGGGGTATGAGCCAAATATCGAAAGATTCGCTTGACCGCCACAAAGTGACTTTCCTTTGGTGCGGCTTGAAAACGTGCACACATCCCCACACTTAACATGATATCCGGTCTAGATGCACAAAGGTAAAGCAAGGAGCCAATCATGGAGCGATATACCTTTTGATCCACCGCTTTATCATTGGGATCGATGTCAAGTTGGCACTTGGTAGGGATTGGTGTAGTAGACGGCTTGACATCACTTAGCTTGAATCTTTTAAGCATGTCTTGAGTGTATTTGGCTTGGTTGATGAAGGTTCCTTCTCTTCTTTGTTTGATGTCGAAACCAAGGAAGAACTTCAACTCTCCCATCGAAGACATCTTAAACTTGGAGGTCATGAGAGCGGCAAATTCTTCATTGAAAGCTTTGTTAGGAGAACCAAAGATAATATCATCAACATATAGTTGGCATACAAACAACTCCCCGTTGACCTTCTTAGTAAAAAGAGTGGGGTCGATTAGCCCTACTTCAAATCCACGATCTTGTAGCAACTCGGTAAGGTGGTCATACAACGCACGTGGGGCTTGTTTAAGGCCATAGAGTGCCTTATCGAGTTGATACACATGATCCGGAAAGTAGGGACCCTCGAACCCGGGGGGTTGCTTGACATAGACCAACTCATTAATAGGACCATTAAGAAAAGCACTTTTCACATCCATTTGTTGCAACTTAAAGTTATGATAAGAAGCATAAGCAATCAACAAACGAATGGATTCAAGACGAGCAACGGGAGCAAAGGTTTCACCGTAGTTGATACCCTCGACTTGGGAGTAGCCTTGTGCTACCAATCTTGCCTTGTTGCGAATGATGTTCCCATGAGCATCTTGCTTGTTCTTGAAGATCCACTTGGTTCCAATGACGTTGTGGTTCCCGGACGGTCTTGGCACCAATCTCCACACCTTGTTGTACTCGAAGTTGTTGAGTTCTTCATGCATGGCATTGAGCCAATCCGAGTCTTCGAGCGCCTCATAGACCTTTTGGGGTTCGACACAAGAGACAAACGCGTGATGTTCACAATAGTTTGCCAATTGTCTACGAGTGCTTACCCCCTTTCTTAGGCTTCCAACCACATTTTTCATGAGATGGCCTTGGGTGGTGAGCTTGGAAGCAATCTTCGCAGCACGACGCTCTAATTCCTCCTCGGGTGTGGAAGGAGGAGGGTTGACTTGATGATCTTGAGCGCCGTCTTGAGCTTGTTCTTGACCTTGAGGTTGCTCTTGGTCTTGAACTCGCTCGAGGGGGAGAACTTGACCTTGGGCATCAATTAGTGATTCATCACCGTCTTGAGGTGGATCTTGCCCTTGGTCTTGTTCACGAGGTTGAGGGCCTTCACTTTGTTCTTCGGAAGCGTGTGTGTCTTGATGAGGTGATGGCTCTACTAGAGTAGAGCATTGTCCTTCTCCTTCGGCCACAAGGGGTTCCTCAATGGGTAGGATTTGACCAATACCCATTCTTCTTATGGCTTGGGGAGGAATTTCATCACCTATATCACAAGTACCACTTTGCTTCACTTGGGAGCCGTTATTTTCGTCAAACTCCACGTTACACGTCTCCTCAATGAGTCCGGTGGACTTGTTGAGGACACGGTAAGCATAAGAGTTTGTAGCATAACCAACAAATATGCCTTCATGAGCTCTAGCCTCAAATTTAGACAACCGAACACCTTTCTTGAGAATGAAACACTTACATCCGAACACCCGGAAGTACTTGAGGTTGGGCTTGTTGCCGGTGAGGATCTCATAAGGAGTCTTGTTCAAGCCTTTGCGAAGATAGAGCCGATTGGATGCATGACATGCGGTGTTGATGGCTTCGGCCCAAAAGTTGTATGGAGACTTGAACTCCGCCATCATGGTCCTTGCCGCATCCATCAACGTCCGGTTCTTCTTCTCCGCAACACCATTTTGTTGAGGGGTATAAGGTGCCGCATATTGATGCTTGATCCCCTCATCACTAAGAAACTCATCCAAGGTGTAGTTCTTGAACTCGGTGCCGTTGTCGCTTCTTATTGTCAAGATCTTTGCATCATGTTGACGTTGAGCTTCATTTGCAAAGTTGATGACGGTTTGTTAGGTCTCACTCTTCCTCTTGAAGAAGTATACTCAAGTGTATCTTGAATAATCATCCACAATCACCAAACAATTATTTATATATCGTTTTTTGGACGAGTTAATTACACCTGTAGTACAAAAACTTGCAGTGAACTAACAAAATCATACATAAACTAAAACCCCCCAGAAAAATGATACATTAGCTTATCTAACAGCACATTTCGATACAATTTCTGTTTAAACTAATGGTGCACTGTTAACTACGTGCTCGTGCGCCTTGGAGCTTCCCTCAGCCCTGTTGGGTCCCAATCGTTAGTTGGATAAACAGATAAAAGAGTTAATTACACCTGCAGTACAAGAACTTTTAGTGAACTAACGGAATCATACATAAACTAGAAAACCCCATAAAAGTCATACACTAACTTATGTAACAGCACATTTTGATACAATTTCCGTTAACCTTAACGGTGCACTGTCCTGTCGTTGTTAAACTGCGTGTACGTGCGCCTTCGATCTCCCCTCTGCCTTGTTAGGTCCCACTTGTCAGTTTCATTGGAAATAAAATAGACGCAAAATAATACGCACTGCCAAGATTCGAACCAGAGACCCAAACAAAATGTGGGAAGGGGCATGATGAGTTCCTGACCAATACAACACCCAAGCTTCCGTGTTAGACCTGAGGCATAGTTGTTTTTCTACGTGCTAGCGTGTGAGGACAGACGACCTTTTCAGCTGTTTTCCTTTTTCTGTATGTGTGTGTTTTTGTTTCGGTTTCTTTTTCTTTTTATCTTTTATCAGAATGTGGTTTTCAGTTTTTTTTTCAAAAAAACTGCAAGTTTCATTTTTTATATAGGTCAACATACGGTGTGCTTTTTTAAATATACGGTGATTTTTTTTTCCGAATACACACCGAACTATTTAGTATATGACAAACATTTTGTAAGTAAACACGGACATTATTGTATAAATACACACGGAATATTATTGTATAATATATGATGAACATTTTTGTTATACTTGAACATTTTTCAATATACGATGAACTATTGAGCCCCCGTACTACTACGCTGCCAAGCAGCTTCATAGGTCTGGGTGTAGGACTATTGCGTGGCCGTCTGTCGAGCATCTTCCTGTCCACGTCGTACCCTGGCTCCGCCGCTCTAGGCATTGTAGTGGACAGCGTGCGGGCACCCATCTGCTCCTCGTGCGCTGTCCGCGCACGGACGAACTGCGGCGAAGAATACTCAAGAAGAACGGCCGCGTGTTAACGTCGATGATGTAAGGCACCGTACCAGCGGGGGTTCCGAGCTGCTTGGCAGCGTAGTAGTACGGGGGTTTCTAAGCCTCAATAGTTCATCGTATATTGAAAAATGTTCAAGTATAACAAAAATGTTCATCATATATTATACAATAATATTCCGTGTGTATTTATACAATATGTCCGTGTTTACTTACAAAATGTTCATCATATACTAAATAGTCCGGTTGTATTCGGAAATTTTTTTCACCGTATATTTCAATAAGCACACCGTATGCTGACCTATATAAAAAATGAAACTTGCAGTTTTTTTTAAAAAAAAACTGAAAACCACATTCTGATAAAAGATAAAAAGAAAGAAACCGAAACAAAAACACACACATACAGAAAAAGGAAAACAGCTGAAAAAGGCCGTCTGTCCTCACACGCTAGCACGTAGAAAAACAACTATGCCTCAGGTCTGACACGGAAGCTTGGGTGTTGTATTGGTCAGGAACTCATCATGCCCCTTCCCGCATTTTGTTTGGGTCTCTGGTTCGAATCTTGGCAGTGCGTATTATTTTGCGTCTATTTTATTTGCCAGTGAAACTGACAAGTGGGACCTAACAAGGCAGAGGGGAGATCTAAGGCGCACATACATGCAGTTTAACAGCGACAGGACAGTGCACCGTTAAGGTTAACGGAAATTGTATCAAAATGTGCTATTACATAAGTTTTTTTTTTGCGGGGTGTATCACTTTTATGGGGTTTTCTAGTTTATGTATGATTCCGTTAGTTCACTACAAGTTCTTGTACTGCAGGTGTAATTAACTCTTTTTGGACTAATATATTAACTTTGTGCCCAATGCCAGTTGCTGCTTTTTTTTTGCTTATTTTTGGTTTCGCAGAGTATGGAACGAAGTCTAAATATCACGGAACTTTTTGAATTTTTTTCCTAGACAAAAGAGACACTAGAAGTATCGGGAGAACACCAGACATGGGAGCATGGGCCCACAACCCACCAGGGCGCGCCCTGATGGGTGGTGGGGCCCACGAGGCTTTGTTTGACCTAGCTACGCCTCTATAAATTCTCTAAAATAGTGAAACCAATAGAGGAGTCCAAGAAATACTTTTTCTGCCGCCACAAGTTCCAGAACAACGAGATCCCATCTAGAGGCCTTTTCCGGCACTCTGCCAGAGGGGTACTCGATCACGGAGGGGACTCTTCACCATCCTTGCTTTTCCCTCCGATGATGCGTGAGTAGTTTACCACGGAACTATGGGTCTATAGTTAGTATTTAGATGGCTTTTTCTCTCCTTTTGACATTCAATATAATGTTCTCGGTGTTCTTGGAGATCTATTTGATGTAATGACTTTGCGGTGTGTTTGTTGGGATTTGATGAATTGTGAATTTATGATCAGACCTATCCTTGAATATTATTTGAGTTTCTTCCCTTTGGAGGAAGTACGTTTTCGTTGGACGGTGTGGAGGCACAATGCTTCCCAAGAAACCACTAGGGCCACCGTATTCTCCACACACCCTCACACAATACGAGATGCCGTGATTCCACTATTGGTGCCCTTGGAGGCGACGACCGAACCTTTACAAAGAAGGTTGGGGCAATCTCCACAACTTAATCGGAGGCTCCCAACGACACCACGAAGCTTCACAGATACGTCTCCAACGTATCTATAATTTTTGATTGTTCCATGCTATTATATTATCTGTTTTGAATGTTTTATATGCATTGTTGAGGAAATCGTTAACTGGTAGCTGCTTGGTTGGCTGGTGAGTAGGGGATTAATCGGCTAATCGACAAGTTAATCGGCCATTTAATCAATTAATCGGACGATTTATCGGTTTATAGGCTACTTGGTGACCCTACGAGTAGGGATTAATCGGCAAGTTATGAATTCTTGAACAAAGTTTATATGCATTAATATGCCGTTTTATATGATTTTTGGGACTAACCTATTAACCTAGAGTCCAGTGCCAGTTTCTGGTTTTTCCTTGTTTTAGAGTTTCGCAGAAAAGGAATACCAAACGGAGTCCAAACGGAATAAAACTTTCGCGATGATTCTTCTTGGACCAGAAGACACCCAGGAGACTTGGAGTGCAAGTCAGAAGAGCCACAAGGCGGCCACAATGGTGGAGGGCGCGCCCCCCAACCTTGTGGGGCCCTTGGTGGCCTCTTGACCTAGATATTCCTCCTATATATACTCTTATACCCCAAAAACTTCCAGGGGAGCCACGAAACCACTTTTCCACCGCCTCAACCTTCTGTACCCGTGAGATCCCATCTAGGGACCTTTTTCGGCATCCTGCCGGAGGGGGATTCGATCACGGAGGGCTTCTACATCAACACTATTGCCTCTCCGATGAGGCATGAGTAGTTTACCACAGACCTACGGGTCCATCTAGCTAGTAGCTAGATGGATTCTTCTCTCTCTTTGATTCTCAATACAAAGTTTTCCTTGATGTTCTTGAAGATCTATTCGATGTAATACTCTTTGTGGTGTGTTTGTCGAGATCCGATGAATTGTGGATTTATGATCAGCTTATCTATGAATATTATTTGAATCTCCACTGAATTCTTATATGCACGATTTTATATCTTTGCAAGTCTCTTCGAACTGTCGATTTGGTTTGGCCAACTAGATTGGTTTTTCTTGCAATGGGAGAAGTGCTTAGCTTTGGGTTCAATCTTGCGGTGCTCGATCCTAGTGACAGAAGGGGAACCGACACGTATTGTATTGTTGCCATCGAGGATAAAAATATGGGATTTTCATCATATTGCTTGAGTTGATTCCTCTACATCTTGTCATCTTGCTTAAGGCGTTACTCCGTTCTTTATGAACTTAATACTCTGGATGCATGCTGGATAGCGGTCGATGTGTGGAGTAATAGTAGTAGATGCATAATCGTTTCAGTCTACTTGACACAGACGAGCTGCCTATATTCACGATCATTGCCTTAGATATCGTCATAACTTTGCGTTTTTCTATCAATTGCTCGGCAGTAATTTGTTCACCCACCGTAATATTTTCCATCTTGAGATAAGCCTCTAGTGAAACCTATGGCCCCCGGGTCTATTTTCCATCATATAAGTTTCTGATCTACAATTCTAGTTTTCTATTTACTTTCTTTTGCAATCTTTTACTTTCCATTCCATAAACCAAAAATACCAAAAATATTACTTTACCATTTATCCATCTCTATCAGATCTCACGTTGCAAATAACCGTGAAGGGATTGACAACCCCTTTATCGCGTTGGGTGCAAGGCTGGTGTTTGTTTGTGCAGGTATTCGGTGGCTTGCGCGTTGTCTCCTACTAGATTGATACCTTGGTTCTCAAAACTGAGGGAAATACTTACGCTACTTTGCTGCATCACCCTTTCCTCTTCAAGGTAAAAACCAACGCAAGCTCAAGAGGTAGCATTCACCACAATGGAATATGGCTCCGCGGTGACCTCAACCGTCTAGGGTGCTCAAACATCCAAGAGTAACAAGATCCGCAAGGGATTAGTGGGGGGAATCAAATTTCTCTTGGTGGAAGTGTAGATCGGGCCTTCTCAACCAATCCCTAGAAAATCAACAAGTTTGATAGGCTCGGGAGAGAGACCGGGTGAAAATGGAGCTTGGGGAGGGAAGAGGTAGTCTTCTTGGGGAAGAAGACCCCCTTTATATAGTGGGGAAAATATCCAACCGTTACCCACCTACTCAGACCGCGACACGCGGTACTACCACACACGCTCGCGGTACTACCGCAAGGGGTTGCGGTACCACCGCTTGATGTTGCGGTACTACCGCTCACGTGGCAGTGACCAGACGAGGCCCTGTTGCATATAGCAACGAGCGGTACTACCGCGCGCCCCTGCGGTACTACCGCAAGGCAGGGCTCAACTAGGCTGGGAAAACGCACGGACTAAATAAATTTTGTCCATGACTACTTCTGCTGAGTTTGGGACGTGCGAAAATCCGGCATGATACTACCGTTCGCAGGGAGTGGTACTACCACGTAGGGGCGGAAGTAAAAAATTCTTCCGCGCCTACTTCCGCGTGCACCAACGTTCTGGACTAGAGACAGCAGTACTACCGCTCGCGAGGAGCGGTACTACCGCAAGCCATGGCAGTACTACCGCAGGCCCCTGCGGTACTACTGCTCCCTTGAGCAGTACTACCGCATGCCACAGAACCTATAGCACTTGGAGACTTTCATCTCGCGACAAGGAGAAACAGATGGTGCTCCAATGAAGCGAAGGAAAGGTGGTGCAAAGGAACAGATGTGTACGTGTTGATTCCACCCTAACCTTTCCGAAGCGGACCCCTCTTAATAGTACGACTTTCCTACGACTCAAATCCACCGAAAAGAAACAAAGAAAACCGCCGTCTTCGATAGGCTCCGAGGGGCACCGAATCATCTTGTGCCTACACATGAGATATCTGAAATTCTCAATGCACACGATTAGTCCGCAAATGCACTATCATCAATCACCAAAACCACATATGGAGAAATATGCCCTTACAATCTCCCCCCTTTTGGTGGATTGATGACAATACGGGATTTGCACATAAGGATATAAACGGAACATAAGCAAATCCAACATCTATAAAATATAGACAGGCTCCCCCTAGATGTGTGCACTCTATAGATATGCTTTGGACTGCATGGCACACATACTAGGATCAACACTCCTCCTATATTTTATAGACAAGGCAAAACTGGCAATAATATAAGTGACAATAAGCATTGAGGCAAGGTAAAGTAAGTGAGCATGAAGTAAAGGGCACGAGATAGAATAAGCTCACAATCTACTAACATAGTAGACAAAAGATAAGATAAGCTTGAGGGCATATGTCTCACACCATATGATATCATAGGTCTCCTGGTCTCACACGCACACCAACACAAACCAACAAACCAAAGCGACGAAGGTTCAACAAAACGAAAGCAACATGACACAAGACTTGCAAATCCTACACTCTATTCCCCTTTGGCATCGAGACACCAAAAAGGCAGAGAGGACACCTACGACACAGGTGGTAGCTCCCACTGACGCGATCACCCATCAAGCTCCTCAGCTGTCTCAGTGACTCCCCATCCGACTCAATCCACTGATAGCCCTGCTTCGCCATCCAGGTAGCCTTAGGAGTGATGTTCTTCTCTGACCCGCTCATGATGTCCTCGCCAAGCTTCCTTAAGATCCTCTTGTCACGCTGGCGACTCTCCTTTTAAGCAATGTGGGCCTTATACTATCCCTTGGCCTGCATGTAGAACATAGCCTTCATCTTGGCCTTGAGCTTCTTAGCCCAAGATGGCTCAGTAGATGGAGGTGAATACCCCACAGAATTGTCCTCAGCATCCTGTTGCTCAAACTCATCCTCATCAATGTCCATGCGAGAAGCTTCGGCCTCAGCCCGGGTAGTGGTGTTAGCCCACTTGTTCTTCTGGCACAGCTTAATGGGCTCATGGCGAATCCAGTTGGGAGCAAGAAACTCTTCGCCCAGAAAGAGCTTCTCCCAAGTCTTCGAGATCAAGAGGAACAAGTAAGGTCCATAGATGGGCACCTTATGGTGGAACACAACAAACTGAAACTCACTCCACATGATGTGAGAGATATCAAGTGGTTCAAGTAGTTGACGACTGCCTGCCTCACACATGAGCATCATGCCCACGAGATAGGAGTGCACCTTGTCCTTGTTGCCTATGCGAGGAAACAGAGAGTTGTGGAAGATCCAATGCATGATGTCAAGAAATGGGTTCAGCACAAAAGACTTCTTACCACTGGGGAGGGTCTTCTCAACAAGAAAGGGTTGAAGCTTGTTCTTGTTGGAAGCCTCGGGGTTGGCATGTGGGCGGGCACCAACGGGCACATCTGATATGTCTCCAACGTATCTACTTTTCCAAACACCTTTGCCCTTGTTTTGGACTCTAACTTGCATGATTTGAATGGAACTAACCCGGATTGACAATGTTTTCAGTAGAACTGCCATGGTGTTATTTTTGTGCAAAAATAAAAGTTCTCGGAATGACCTGAAAATCCACGGAGCAACTTTTTGGAATTAATAAAAAATACTGGCGGAAGAATCAACATCAGGGGGCTCACACCCTATCCACGAGGGTGCAGGGCACGCCCCTGCCTCGTGGCCCCCCTGGGACTCCACCGACCTCAACCCCAACTTCATATATTCACTTTCAGGGAGAAAAAAACCTAGAGAGAAGGATTCATCACGTTTTACGATACGGAGCCACCACCAAGCCCTAATCTTCCTCGGGAGGGCTGATCTGGAGTCCATTCGGGGCTCCGGAGAGGGGAATCCATCGCCATCATCATCATCAACAACCATCCTCCATCACCAATTTCATGATGTTCACTTCCGTGCGTGAGTAATCCCATCGTAGGCTTGCTGGACGGTGATGAGTTGGATGAGATTTACCATGTAATTGAGTTAGTTTTGTTAGGTTTGATCCCTAGTATCCATTATGTTTTAAGATTGATGTTGCTATGACTTTGCTATGCTTAATGTATGTCACTAGGGCCCGAGTGCCATGATTTTAGATCTGAACCTATTATGTTTTCATGAATATATGTGAGTTCTTGATCCTAGCTTGCAAGTCAATAGTCACCTACTATGTGTTATGATCTGGCAACCCCGAAGTGACAATAATCGGGACCACTCCCGGTGATGACCGTAGTTTGAGGAGTTCATGTATTCACTAAATGTTAATGCTTTGGTTCAGTACTCTATTAAAAGGAGGTCTTAATATCCCTTAGTTTCCAATAGGACCCCGCTTCCACGGGAGGGTAGGACAAAAGATGTCATGCAAGTTCTTTTCTATAAGCACGTATGACTATATTCGGAATACATGCCTACATTACATTGATGAAATGGAGCTAGTTCCGTGTCACCCTATGTTATAACTGTTGCATGAGGAATCACATCCGACATAATTATCCATCGTTGATCCATTGCCTACGAGCTTTTCACATATTGATCTTTGCTTAGTTACTTCTCTGTTACCACTGTTACGATCACTACACAACTGCTACTGTTACTTTTGCCACCGTTACTGTTACTTCCATACTACTTTGCTACTAAATATTTTGCTGCAGATGTTAGGTCTTTCAGGTGTGGTTGAATTGACAACTCAACTGCTAATACTTGAGAATATTCTTTGGCTCCCCTTGTGTCGAATCAATAAATTTGGGTTGAATACTCTACCCTCGAAAACTGTTGCGATCCCCTATACTTGTGGGTTATCAACATCAAGCCCCTCATCACGAACATGCAATAGCTCCATGAACTCCTTCCACTCAGCAGTCGTCCTCTTCCCATTTGTCATCCAAGTCATGGTCTGCTTCTCATCCGTGTGGAAGTGGACAGAAGCAAAGAACTGAGCCACCAGCTCCGAGTCAAAGTCAAGGTGGAAAGTAATGACCCCCTCAATGCCAAACTGCTCCACCAAATCCAGAGTCTCTCCAAAATATGCCCGGTTCTTATTCAGATGGTCCATGTCAATCCACTGAACTGGAACATAGGTGTTATGCTTGGCCTCGATCACATCTAAGAAGATCAGATTTTGTTGCTTGGTCTAGAACAGGTCATTTCCCTTTGTGATCTCCCGAGGGTTGACGTAGGGGTTGAGCTTCCTTCGATTCAGAAACTCTGCTTGAGGCATTTCATCCATGCCAACATTTGGCTCCTTGATCTTGGTAGCTGTGGTCTTGACTGCGTTGTGGGGCACTGGACCCCTCAGGAGCTTCTTGGTTGCGAAGCAGCTTGGAGCTCGTGTCACGGCTGGGATTCGAGCACTGGACATTGGAACCGAAGCCACCACCTATGACACACAACACAAACACACGAGAAAAACGAGAAGGATTATTGCAAAGACCAAGGCCAAAACCAAACGAAACAAGTAGAAATGAGATTGAGTGGACAAACAGAGTAATTTTTAACTCAATAGTAGTACCGGGCCAGGATATAGACGTAAAACTTTACATCCGCTCTAGCCACGGTAGTACTGCGCCGGGTTGGCACGGTAGTACCACGCCTGGAGCGGAAGTAAAATTTTACTTCCGCGCGCCGGGCGGTAGAACCGCTCTAGCGGAGCGGTAGTATCGTACGAGGCGGTTCTCGCACGAGGGGGCAGTAGTACCGCACGGAACAACATCTCGCAAGAACGACAAGAATAGATCTAGAAACATTCGTAAATGAAGGTCGGTACTACCGTTGATCAAAAACTACACTGTTGCATCACACCAAATAGCATATCTACTGCACTAGCACTCTCCAACAATCTCCTCTTGCAAAGATTTAGCTAAAGATCACAAGAACTACACAAGCATCTCCCAAAACCTAGAAGCACAACAATGGGGAAAAGAGAGAGGGACTAAGGGAGATACCGGGTTCCATGGCAAGAGAGTGAGGTGGGGATCGATCCCACCAGTCGGAATGCAAGGAGAGCGGCCAGAGATGGAGATCCGGTGAGGTCCTCCTACGCTGTTCTTGGGCAGGAGAGAGAGAGAGACGAAGTGAGGGGAAGAGATGAATGGGTATGGGGGAGTTGGAACTCCCCTGCCCGCTCTTAACCCCCACGCGCTCTCGACAACGCGGTAGTATCGCGAGTCATCACGGTAGTACCACCTGGGCGAAAGTACCACACACAAGGCGGTAGTACCGCTCTTCTAGCGGCAGGAAAAAATCCACTGCTGTGCTGGAAGCGGTAGTACCGTACACCCAAGAAAGTGCAAGTTTCGAAAAGATAAAAAAACACGACCTTTGTAATGCACACTTCGAGCAACTGGACACGCAAAAGAGCACAAATGAAGCAACTAAAACACACCCAAGGCCAAAAAGAAGGCGAAAAAGACAAAGAGGACCAAACACGAACCAAAACCTCTCAAGAGGAGAGGGCGGTGGCGGGAGACACCTATGTTTGAGTCAATTGGTATGGCACCGGGAAGAATAATCCTTGGGCCCATGACCAGAACTCGTCTTTGAAGCACAAGTACCATAAAAAATGGCTAATGTGAAAGAGTTGATCAATTTATGCATAATGGGGGGAGGTAGAGTTCATTGAGAGAATAACACTCCCCCTATGTCCATGCCTACACCTAAACAAGACATCAAGATGAGTATGGTGGGGTGTGCAAAGGTTCAAGCCACATTGCTCAAATCCATGATATTTAACTCATGCCTTAACTCGTGAAATCTTGCTTTATCCAAGGGATTCATGAAAATATCTGCAAGGTTATCATGAGTGTTGACATAGTTGAGCTTGATCTCCCCTCGCCTAATGTGATCTCGGATGAAGTGATACCAAATCTCAATATGCTTCGTCTTGAAGTGTTGCACATGGTTGAGAGAAATCTTGATGGCACTTTCATTGTCACACCAAAGAGGCACTTTGTCACAAAGGACACCGTAATCCTTTAAAGTTTGCCTCATCCATAGAAGTTGAGAACAACAACTACCGGCGGCCACATACTCCACTTCGGTGGACGAGAGAGACACACAACTTTGCTTCTTAGAAGACCAACTCACCAAAGAGCAACCAAGAAATTGGCACCCTCCGGAAGTTGACTTCCTATCCACTTTCTCTCCCACTCATTCCGAGTCCGAAAAGCCCACAAGGTTGAAGTTAGCTCTTCTTGGGTACCATAATCCAAAGTTTGGGGTATGAGCCAAATATCGAAAGATTCACTTGACCGCCACATAGTGGCTTTTCTTAGGTGCGTCTTGAAACCGTACACAAATTCCCACACTCAACATGATATCCGGTCTAGATGCACAAAGGTAAAGCAAGGAGCCAATCATGGAAGGATATACCTTTTGATCCATCGCTTTACCATTGGGATCTATGTCAAGTTGGCATTTGATGGGCATTGGAGTGGAAGTCGGCTTGACATCACTTAGCTTGAATCTCTTGAGCATGTCTTGAGTGCATTTGGCTTGGTTGATGAAGGTTCCTTCTCTTCTTTGTTTGATTTCGAACCCGAGAAAGAACTTCAACTCTCCCATCATGGACATCTTGAACTTCGAGGTCATGAGAGCGGCAAACTACTCATTGAAAGCTTTGTTAGGAGAACCAAAGATAATATAATCAACATATAGTTGGCATACAAACAACTCCCCTTTGACCTTCTTTGTAAAAAGAGTGGGGGTCGATTTTCCAAATTTCAAACCCATGATCTTGCAACAACTCGGTAAGGTGCTCATACCATGCACGTGGGGCTTGTTTAAGGCCATAGAGTGCCTTATCGAGTTGGTACACATGATTGGGGAACTCGGGATCCTCAAACCCCGGGGGTTGTTTGACATACACCAACTCATTAATAGGACCATTAAGAAAAGCACTCTTCACATCCATTTGTTGCAACTTGAAGTTATGATGAGAAGCATAAGCAATCAATAAACGAATAAATTCAAGGCGAGCAACGGGAGCAAAGGTTTCACCGTAGTCGACACCCTCGACTTGGGAGTAGCCTTGTGCTACCAAACGAGCCTTGTTGTGAACAATAATTCCATGAGCGTCTTGCTTGTTCTTGAATATCCATTTGGTTCCAATGACATTATGGTTCCCCTTTGGCCTTGGCACCAATCTCCACACCTTGTTGTGCTCGAAGTTGTTGAGTTCTTCATGCATGGCATTGAGCCAATCCGGATCCTCGAGCGCCTCATAGACCTTTTGGGGTTCAACACAAGAGACAAACACATGATGTTCACAATAGTTTGCTAATTGTCTACGAGTGCTTACCCCCTTTCTTAAGCTTCCAAGCACATTCTTCCTGAGGTGATCTTTAGTAGTGAGCTTGGATGCAATCTTGGTGGCACGACGCTCCAATTCTTCCTCAAGAGAGAGTTGAGGAGAGGTAACTTGATCATCTTGAGTGTCGTCTTGAGCTTGTTCTTGATCTTGAGCTTGGTCGGTAGAAAGAACTTGACCTTGGGCATCACTTGGTGGTTCACCACCATCTTGAGGTTGATCTTGCCCTTGATCTTGTTCATTTGGTTGAGGGCCTTCACTTTGTTCTTCGGAAGCGTGTGAGTGTTGGGTTGGTGATGGTTCCACTTGAGTGGAACATTGTCCTTCTCCTTCGGCCACAAGGGGTTCCTCAATGTGTAGGATATAGCCAACACCCATTCTTCTTATGGCTTGGGGAGGAATTTCATCACCTACATCACAAGTACCACTTTGCTCCACTTGGGAGCCATTATTCTCATCAAACTCCATGTTACACGTCTCCTCAATGAGTCCGGTGGACTTGTTGAGGACACGGTAGGCATGAGAGTTTGTAGCATAACCAACAAATATACCCTCGTGAGCTCTAGCCTCAAATTTAGACAAATGAACACCTTTCTTGAGAATGAAACACTTACAACCGAACACCCGAAAGTACTTTAGGTTGGGCTTGTTGCCAGTAAGTGATACATCTCCAACGTATCTATAATTTTTGATTGTTCCATGCTGTTATATTATCATTCTTGGATGTTTTATAATCATTTTATAGTCATTTTATTTCATTTTTTGGTACTAACCTATTGACATAGTGCCAAATGCCAGTTGCTATTTTTTTGCATGTTTTTTACACCGCAGGTAATCAATATCAAACGGAGTCCAAACACACCGAAACTTTTTGTGGATTCTTTTTGGACCAGAAGACACCCAATGGGCCGGAGAAGCGCCTGGGGGGGGTGGCTCCGAGGGGAACACAACCCACCAGGGAACCCCTGGGGGCCCAGGCGCGCCCTGGTGGGTTGTGCCAACCTCGGGTGCCCCGAGACCGCCTCTTTGCTCAATACCTCAATATTTCAGAAACCCTAGAGGAGTCGATGAAAATCAATTCTAGCCGCCGTAGAGTCCAGAACTACCAGATCCAATCTAGACACCATCACGGAGGGGTTTACCACTTCCATTGGTGCCTCTCCGATGATGCGTGAGTAGTTCTTTGTAGACCTTCGGGTCTGTAGTTAGTAGCTAGATGGCTTCCTCTCTCTCCGTTGATTCTCAATACAATGGTCTCTTGGAGATCCATATGATGTAACTCTTTTGCGTGTGTTTATTGGGATCAGATGAACTTTGAGTTTATGATCAGATCTATCTTTTTATCCATGAAAGTTAATTGAATCTTCTTTGATCTCTTATATGCATGATTGCTTATAGCCTCATATTTCTTCTCCGACATTTGGGTTTTGTTTGGCCAACTTGATCTATTTATATTGCAATGGGAAGAGGTGCTTTGTAGTGGGTTCGATCTTACGATGCTTGATCCCAGTGACAGAAGGGGAACCGACACGTATGTATTGTTGCTACTAAGGATAAAACATTGGGGGTCTATTTCTACATAAATAGATCTTGTCTACATCATGTCATCATTCTTATTGCATTACTCTGTTTCTCCATGAACTTAATACACTAGATGCATGCTGGATAGCGGTCGATGTGTGGAGTAATAGTAGTAGATGCAGGCAGGAGTCGGTCTACTAATCTTGGACGTGATGCCTATATAATGATCATTGCCTAGATATCGTCATGATTATTTGAAGTACTATCAATTGCCCAACAATAATTTGTTTACCCACTGTTTGCTATTTTTCTCGAGAGAAGCCACTAGTGAAACCTACGACCCCCGGGTCTCTTTCTCATATTATTTGCCTTTGTGATCTATTTTATTTGCCTTTTATTTTCAGATCTATTAAACCAAAAATACAAAAATACCTTGCTGCAATTTATTATTATTTATTTTATTTGGCGTTTGATCTATCAACCTACTACAGTTTATTCACGTTCGTTTGCCAATTTCTGGCGCCCTTATCCGAAAGGGATTGACAACCCCTTTAATACTTCGGGTTGCGAGTATTTGTTATTTGTGTGTAGGTGCCATTTACGTATTGTTGCTTGGTTCTCCTACTGGTTCGATAACTTTGGTCTCATCACTAAGGGAAATACCTACCGTCGCTGTGCTGCATCATCCCTTCCTCTTTGGGGAAATACCGACGTAGCTTCAAGCCGCATCAAAAGGAATTTCTGGCGCCGTTGCAGGGGAGGATCTTCAACATCTACTAGGTTCCTAATCACAAATCTCATCTCCTCGCAATTTACATTATTTGCCATTTGCCTCTCGTTTTCCTCTCCCCCAGTTCACAAAATTTTTCCATTTTATCCGCCCTCTTTTTCGTTCGCTGTTTTCTTGCTGGATCTGTTTTTGAGTGTAATCTTGTTGCGTAGTCATCATGGCTCAAGAGAACACCAAGTATTGTGATTTCTCAAATACCAACAACAATGATTTTATTGGCACTCCGGTTGCTCCCGCCACTAGTGCGAAGTCTTGTGATATGAATACTGCTTTCCTGAATCTTGTTATGAAAGATCAATTTTCTGGTACTGCGAATGAGGATGCCGCGTCCCATCTTAATACCTTCATGGAATTATGCGATATGCAAAAGAGAAAATATGTGGACAATGATATTGTGAAGATGAAATTATTTCCGTTTTCTTTGCGTGATTCTGCAAAAATTTGGTTTCTTCTTTGCCTCGCAATAGTACCAATTCTTGGAATAAGTGCAAAGATGCTTTTATCACCAAGTATTTTCTGCCCACAAAAATTATTTCCCTTAGAACCCAGATCATGAATTTCAAGAAACTTGAACATGAGCATGTTGCACAATCTTGGGAAACGATGAAAATGATGCTAAGGAATTGCCCAACCCATGGGTTAAATCTTTGGATGATCATACAAAAAATTTATGCGGGGTTGATTTTTGTTTCTCGTAATCTTTTAAATTCCGCCGCGGGTGGTACTTTTATGGAAATTACTTTGGGTGAAGCCACCAAATTGCTTGACAATATTATGGCAAATTATTCACAATGGCATACCGAAAGAGCTCCTACTAGTAAAAAAGTTAATTCGGTTGAAGAAATTTCTTCTTTGAGTGAAAAAAGTTGATGCTCTTATGAAATTGGTTGCTAGTAAAAGTGCTCCTATGGATTTCAATGATATGCCTTTGTCTACTTTGATTGAGCAAAATAGTGATGACGCCGTAGATGTGAATTTTATCTCTCGAAATAATTTCAACAACAATGCTTATAGAGGTAATTTTAATCGTAGGCCTTTTCCTAGCAATTCCTATAATAGTTATGGTAATTCCTATGCAAATACTTCTTATAATAATAGGAACACCTCTGATCTTGAGAATAATATTAAAGAATTTATCAACACACAAAAAGTTTTCAACACTACCATAGAAGAAAAGTTGAATAAGATTGATGATTTGTCTAGAAGTGTTGATAGAATTTCTCATGATGTAGAAAATCTCAAGATGAAATTTTTTGTGCCTAAGGTTGAGGAATCTATTAAAGCTCTCTATGTTTCTATGGATGAAAGTAAGAAAAGAACCGCTATGCTTAGAGCTAGAAGAGAATTTTTAGAAAAAGCGTTTTCTAGTGATTACTTTCGTAAAAGTGATGAAGATCTTAAAATGATTGGTGTTTGTTCTATTGATTCCTTGTTTAGTAAAGATAAGATTGATGAAAAAAGGGATAGGAGAAGAGTCAAATTTAGTTAGAAGGCATCCCGATAATTCGGAGGATGAAAATCTTGTTGAAAAAATTGATAGAAGTGGGTTTGAAGAGGTCAAAACTTTAGCTAGTGATGTACCCACTCTTTTGGATTACAAAGACTTTAATTATGATACTTGATCTTTGATTGATTGTATTTCTTTGTTGCAATCCATGATAAATTCACCCCATGCTTATGAACCAAATAAAGCTTTTACTAAACATATTGTTGATGCTATGATGAAAGCTTTAGAGGAAAAGCTGGAACTAGAAGTTTCAATTCGTAGAAAATTACATGATGAATGAGAACCTACTATAAAAGTCAAGATTAAAAATTATGAGTGTTTTGCTTTGTGTGACTTGGGTGCTAGTGTTTCTACAATTGAAATCTTTTTGTGATGTGCTTGGTCTTACCAATATTGAATCATGCTCTTTGAATTTGCACTTGGCGGACTCTACTATTAAAAAGCCTATGGGAAGAATTAATGATGTTCTTATTCTTGCATATAGGAATTATGTGCCCATAGATTTTATCGTTCTTGATATTGATTGCAAACCGTCTTGTCCAATTATTCTTGGTAGACCATTTTTACACACTCTCTGTGCCATGATTGATATGAAAGAAGGCAATATTAAGTTTCAATTTTCACTAAGGAAGGGTATGGAACACTTACCTAGAACATGAATTAGGCCACCATATGAATCAACCATGAGGGCATCTTATGGATCTCGAACCAGAGATGACAAAACTTAGATCCTTGCTTTATGCCTAGCCAAGGGCGTAAAACGATAGTGCTTGTTGGGAGGCAACCCAACGCATAAAATTTATTTTTATTTTTGCTTTCTGTTCTTGAGTGTTAATACAATTATGCTACTGTTATGATTGTGTTTTTTATGTTTTAGTTAGTGTTTGTGCCAAGCAAAGCCTTTAGGATCTTCTTGGGCGATAGTTATTTGATCTTGCTGAAAAACAGAAACTTTTGCGCTCACGAAAATAATTTTCATTTCTAACCAGAGAGCGATAAAATACCAATTCTTTTTATAGAAGATTGACATACAAACAACAATGCTACATCTACGCAAACAACCTTACGTAATTAACGTAATAGGCCAGGTGGCATTTTTTTTGTTTCGCGAAATTAGAGGAGGGGGGCCCACCTAGTTGAAATCAGGGGGGTGGAGAGATTAATTAGGAAGTTTAGGTAAGGTGCGAACTGTTGGAAATATGCCCTAGAGGCAATAATAAAATGGTTATTATTATATTTCCATTTTCATGATAATTGTCTATTGTTCATGCTATAATTGTATTGACAGGAAACCGTAATACATGTGTGAATACATAGACCACAACATGTCCCTAGTGAGCCTCTAGTTGACTAGCTCGTTGATCAATAGATGGTCATGGTTTCCTGACCATGGACATTAGATGTCATTGATAACGGGATCACATCATTAGGAGAATGATGTGATGGACAAGACCCAAGCCTAAGCGTAGCACAAGATCGTGTAGTTCGTTTGCTAAAGCTTTTCTATATGTCAAGTATCATTTCCTTAGACCATGAGATTGTGCAACTCCTGGATACCGTAGGAATGCTTTGGGTGTCCCAAACGTCACAACGTAACTGGGTGGCTATAAAGGTACACTACAAGCGTCTCCAAAAGTGTCTGTTGGGTTGGCATGAATCGAGACTGGGATTTGTCACTCCGTATGATGGAGAGGTATCTCTGGGCCCACTCGGTAATGCATCATCATAATGAGATCAATGTGACTAAGTAGTTAGTCACAGGATCATGCATTAAGGAACGAGTAAAGTGACTTGCCGGTAACGATATTGAACGAGGTATTGGGATACCGCGAATCTCGGGCAAGTAACGTACCGATTGACAAAGGGAATTGTATACGGGATTACTTGAATCCCCGACATCGTGGTTCATCCGATGAGATCATCGTGGAACATGTGGGAGCCAACATGGGTATTGAAGGTGCAACTATCCCTGGGTGGTTTTGGTAATTCCTAACAACATATAGCTCATTGAGCTAATGCTATTTCAAGATAAATATTTCAGGAAAGCTCAATGATTGGCATGGTATGGATGAGAAAAGTGGACCCCTCAAAATGTAAGGACAAAAGGATTGGCTCAAGCTCAAAGCACAAGACTCTACATTTTCCATTTTAGTGATCCAAGATCACATTGAGTCTATAGGAAAAGCCAATACTATCAAGGAGGGATGAGGTGTTTCTTAATGAGTTTCTTGCTCAAAGTGCTTAGTGATATGCTCCAAAGCCCTCAACTACTTTCTTACATCCACATATGTCCCAAACCAAAAGTCAAACTCGGCCCTACCGAAACTGTCTACCCGGCGCCACTGAGTTCTGTTGACATAGCCACAGCCATAAACCCTAGTCTTTTCGGTCTCACTGATAGGGATCTCGGTCTCACCGAGATGGGAATCTAGCTATCTCTGTTTCCCTTCGTAACGTTTTGGTCAAACCGAGATGAGCGATCGATCCCACCGAGATTGCAATGCAAACTCACTGTTTCCCTTTCGTAACATTTCGGTCCAACCGAGATGAGCGAATCGATCCCACCGAGTTTGCCTGACCAACCCTCTATGTGTCTATTACCAAAATCGGTCTCACCGATTTTGTGTAATCGGTCTCACCGAGATTACGTTATGCCCTAACCCTAACCATATCGGTCCCACCGAAAATCCTAAAGGTCACATTATTTACTAAATTGGTCCCACCGAGTTTCACGATTCGGTCCCATCGAGTTTGGTAAGTTGTCTGTAACGGTTAGATTTTCTGTGGAGGCTATATATACCCCTCCACCCACTCTTCATTCGTGGAGAGAGCCATCAGAACATGCCTACACTTCCAACATACATTTTCTGAGAGAGAACCACCTACACTTGTGTTGAGGTCAAGATATTCCATTCCTACCACATAAATCTTGATCTCTAGCCTTCCCCAAGTTGCTTTCCACTCAAATATTCTTTCCACCAAATCCAAATCCTGTGAGAGAGAGTTGAGTGTTGGGGAGACTATCATTTGAAGCATAAGAGCAAGGAGTTCATCATCAACACACCATTTGTTACTCTTGGAGAGTGGTGTCTCCTAGATTGGCTAGGTGTCACTTGGGAGCCTCTGTCAAGATTGTGGAGTTGAACCAAGGAGTTTGTAAGGGCAAGGAGATCGCCTACTTCGTGAAGATCTACCCTAGTGAGGCAAGTCCTTCGTGGGCGACGGCCATGGTGGGATAGACAAGGTTGCTTCTTTGTGGACCCTTCGTGGGTGGAGCCCTCCATGGACTCGCGCAACCGTTACCCTTCGTGGGTTGAAGTCTCCATGAACGTGGATGTACGATAGCACCACATATCGGAACCACGGCTAAAAAATCTCCGTGTCAACATTGCGTTTGCTCCCTCAAACTCCTCCTTGTACCTTCATATGCAATTGTTTTACATTCCGCTGCTATACTCTTAGAATTGCATGTGTAGGTTGATTGCTTGACTTGTTCTAAGTTGCTAAAATATGCTAAGAACTAAAATTGGGAAAAGGCTAGATTTTTATTTGGTCAAGTAGTCTAATCATCCCCCTCTAGACATACTTTCGATCCTACAAGTGGTATTAGAGCTTTGATCTCCATTTGCTTTGATTTCCATAGCTTTTGGTGGTCATAGCCTTGGTTTCACAACCTAGGAGAGTATGGCATCTAGCAAGGGAAATTACCATCGTAGAGGTCCTTACTTTGATGGTATAAAAAGCATAAGAGGAAAATGCATATTCTTGGACATAACCCCGCCGTTTGGGCTATTGTGTGTATTGGCTTGCAAGGTGAATTCTTTGATGGGAAAGAACCGAATCGTGAAGCTACCGCGAAAGAGTTGAAGATGCTGCAATACAATGCTCAAGCTTGTGATATCATCTTCAATGGATTGTGCCCCGAAGAATTCAACAAAATCAGCCGTCTTGAGAATGCAAAGGAAATTTGGGATACTTTGATTGACATGCACGAAGGTACCGACTCCGTCAAGGAATCCAAATTGGATGTGCTTCAAAGTCAACTTGACAAGTTCAAAATGAAGGATGGTGAAGGCATTGCTGAGATGTACTCTAGGCTTGCTCTTATCACAAATGAGATTGCTGGCTTAGGAAGTGAAGAGATGACCGACAAATTCATCATCAAGAAGATCCTAAGAGCCTTGGATGGAAAATATGATACCATGTGCACATTGATCCAAATGATGCCCAATTACAAAGATCTCAAGCCAACGGAAGTCATTGGAAGAATTGTTGCTCATGAGATGTCACTCAAGGATAAGGAGGAGCTCCACAACAAGTCAAGTGGTGCTTAAAAAGCCTCATGTGAAGCTCCCACATCATCAAGTGAGAAACAAACCTTCAGTGAAGAATTGAGCCTAATGGTGAAGAACTTCAACAAGTTCTACAAGAGTAGAAGCAAGGAAATAAGTTCCAAGTCAAGGTCCTACAATGACAAAAGATCTTCTAGTCGTGAGCGTAATTGCTACAATTGTGGAAAACCCGGACACTATTCCAATGAGTGTACGGCTCCCTACAAAAGAATAGAAGATTCTCCAAAAAAGAAGGAGTAGAAGAGAAGAATCACCATCAAGAGAAAGAAGGAGTAGAGATGATCGTTATGAACGAAGAACATCCCGGAGAAGCAAGGATTCGGAAAGGAAGGACAAATCATCAAGGACCTACACAAAACGAAGACATCAAGCTCATGTTGGTGAATGGGTATCCGGCTCCGACTCCGACAATCACTCCGAGAGAAGCTATCACTCCGACTCCGAATATACTCAAAATGAACGTGTTGCCGGTCTAGCACTTGTGTCAACCAACTCCTACGACATATTTGACTCACCAAATGAAGTAATTGGAATATGCTTCATGGCTAAAGGCCCAAAGGTATCACACCCCGAGTATGTTGATTTCAGTAGTGATGAAGATGACTTGTTAAGTGATAATGATTTACTTGTTGACAACTCTAGTGATGAATACTATGATGAAACGTCAAATAATCATGCTAATCAAGATAAAACGAATGACAATGATAAGGAGAAGATTGAGTGCCTAACTAAAGAACTAAACACTCTTAAGTTAGCTCATGAAAGTATCTTGGAAGATCATCGAGAACTTTTAAAGACCCATGAGAAGTTACGCTTTGAAAAGCTCAACCTTGAGCAAGAGCATGAGTTTTTAAAGGCAATCAATGATGATCTTCGCAAGAAAAGTTCTTCTTACATTGCCAAGTGTTTACTCTTATCTACTTACATGCCACAAGTCAAGTCTAGTAACAAGAACAAGAAAGATTCTTCTTCTAGTAGTAACAATAATCATGCTAAATCCAATGTTGTTGCTTCTAGTAGTTCTCTTGATTCCACTAATGATTCTCTTAGCCAAGTTACACTTGAGCAAGAAAATAGCTTATTGAAGGGAATTATAGAGAAAGGTGTTTACAAGAGCCTTGCCGGAAGTAAGCAATTCGAGGAAATTGTATGCAAGCAAGGAAGGCACCGGAAGAATCAAGGTGTTGGTTTTGAACGAAAGTTCAATGCCAATGGAGTTGAGTGGGAAGAAGATCAATACCCCAAGACAAAGTTTGTTCCTCAACAAGATAAGTATGATCCTACTTCTTTCAAAGGAACACAAGATCAAGATGATCTTCCACCACAAGACCACAAGCAAATAGGCAAGGACAAGCTTCAAGAGGAGATTGATGCATTTGAAGAAGCTCCTAAGGCCTTGGTCAAGTGGGTTCCCAAGACTATATCAAGTTCTACTTCATCAAGTACAACTACAACTCCAAGGATTCCCATCAAGATGATGTGATCCCAAAGAAGAAGAACTAGAGAGTTCTTGAGGGTGACTCCGCCAACATACTTCACTCATATCATTTTGGCAAGAACAAGTGCAATCAACTTCCACATCTTTCACTAGTTCAAGGAGTCACAAACCCTCTTGTTGGTAAGACAAGGGACAAGGTAACCTAATGCTTTCATGGACATCATCTTGTGTGTGAATCACTCTATGTCTATGGATATCCTTGTTTGTTCCTTGTGGGACTAACCCATGTAGGTATTGAAAGTGCAACTCACTCCAATGGATTGCTCCAAATGATCTACATCAACATTGAGCATCCATATCTTCAACACCTACATGAAGTCATCATCGACAAAACCCAAGGTTAGTTCATCCCTCTTAGGGGGGATCTCACATCTAGGGGGAGCTTTACTCTAAGAATTGAGCTAAAGCAACTCTAAGGGTGTGAATACAACAATGCTTTATGTAAAAGTGGTAACCCCACTTGTGCTTAAACGATGAGTATGACCTATGATCAAATGTTCTCATTTGACTTCTAAATCAATATACTTATATATAGATGACCTAGTCACCGCCAATTGTTTGATAGATGCTAGAATTGGTTGTGCATGCTTTGCCACATATTTCATTTGCCATTTTATTGTGTGAGCATGTTGATTGCATATTTTACTCATTCAAGGACATCCACTTGTTGTTTTGATTGTTTGGTTTCTTTCCTTTTGCCAAGTGGATGGACAAGAATGCCTAAGAACCTTCTCTAGCTATCTATGCTTTTCTCGTCTCAAACTCTATTCATGCTACATCACAAAGTTTGATCAAGTCAGATTCGAACCACTCTGTGTGAGGAGCACTCGAAGTCCCCGATTCGTCATAGACTTAAACTTCCAAAACCTCTTTGTGCATTTTGGTCTGACAGATTCACCCTTTTCGGTCATACCGAGATCACTAAGTTGATCTAGGTTTTCAACCTCGGTGCAACCGATTAGAACTTTTCGGTCACACCGAGTTGCAGTAACTGCTTGCAGTTTTGCATCTCGGTGCCACCGAGTTGTCCCACTCGGTCACACCGATAGGGTCAGGCAATATATACTCATGGGTCAAATTTTGGAAATTTTTCCAAAACCCTTCGCCCGCGCATAGCCTGCTCTGCCTCTTCGGGTCTCCGGATCGTCCTCCTCGCTGCCAGCGACCTCCCGCCACTGGTCTCCATCGCCGTCAATGGCATTCTGCCCCACTGTTGCCGCTGTAGCAAGTTCACCGCCGCATTAGGGTATGAAATTGAAACTTTGTGCTAATCTTTAACTCCAATTCCTAGCACATTGCTTTGCCATGATTCTTGCCACATTTGAAATCATTCTATCCAGTGAAAGCATTCCGTAGATTAGATTAGATTTGAAAATTTAGGGTTAGGTTTCTGCCGAACTCATCTCGGACCGACCGAGTTGTAGAATCAGTCTCACCGATTTGGCTTAGGCCATTGCACATGTGATTTTCGGTCTAACCGAGAATTGCAAACCGGTGTGACCGAGATCGATTCTTTGTGAAACCCTAGCAAGCTCGGTGCCACCAAACTGTGACTCGGTCTGACCGAGTTCACGGTACCAATCCACAGTTGAAGAATGGGCTGAGTTGATCAATGCTCCAAAAGAATCTGAAGATGACTTGGATGTGTATGCTGAGAAGAAGAAAGACCACAACTCTATGGCACACATATATGGAGAGATCCCACATAAAGCTTTGGAATCCCACCAGCTTGGATCTGTACACTACTTGTTGTCTGGTCTGCCTACAATCAACTGGATCCTTAGGCACACATTGCTACCCAAGTCTGGAGATCACAAGATGATCAGATGTCATGCTATCAACTTGCTGCATTTGTTTGATATACCTCAAAAATTCAAAGTCATGAGCTTCATTGTGGAAACAATCAAGAGAACAACAGCTGATCAGACGAGAAGTTGAGGGTATGCTCCACACATTCAGAAGCTCATCAACTCAAAGATGGGCACAGGTGCATATCTATTGGATAAGGGGCATCTACCCTTATATCCTGAGTTTGAAGATAACACCGTTGAGATGAATGAGGAGGAACCATCATCTGTACAAGCACATGGAAGAGAGAGAAGGCAAGGGCAGAGAAAGCTGCAAAGATGCCAACTACTGAAGAGGCATCTCAAGTGTTCCTGAAGAGCAAGCAAGATCAGCTTGGCTATTTGATTGCCTCCACCTTGAGGATTGAGAAGGGCTTGGCCACCCTGACTCAAAACCAGGAGAGTTTGGAGAGAATCATAGAGCAGAAATTTTATGCACTTGATGTGAAGGTCATTGAGATCCAAACTGCAGTTGAGCAACTTCAGGAGGATGTGGAGGAGAAGAAGAGCAATTCTACTACATATGCATTTGCTAAAGTGCCCAGAGGACAGAGATCTGCTGTAGTGCCTGTTCCAGACACCAGAGCTACATCATGTGCACCAGCTGCCACAACTTCAGTGCCACCAGCTCCAGCAGCCACTCCACCAGCTCCAGCTACATCAACTGATGCTTTCGTCCTTGGAGTCATCTCTACACCACCTCATGAAGACCAAGCCTGAGAGTCGTTTAGCACTATGCATTTTTGAACTTTTTGGTAACTTGTTACCAAAGGGGGAGAAAAATGTATAGATCATAGGCTTCGAGAGAGAGTGTTGCTTTTGATCTCTCTTGTTTTTGGTGGTTGAACTTCTTTATTGTGGGTTTGCTTGATACACTATGCATTTTGCGAGATCCTTGGATGATCATGTGTTTGATCATATGCTACCTTAATGCTTGTTCGATGATATTATCTCTTACATCCTAATATGATCATTCACTTTGCTTGAAGATGAGTGCATGTGTTCAATTATTATCATTTTGAGCGCTCCACCAAGATGTATGTGACATGGAAGAGTAACCCATGGTCCTAACACATTGTGCATTTGCAGTCCAAAGAAAATTTTAAATAATGCACAAATTTAGGGGGAGCTCTTGCTTATCACATACTTCTCAAAGCGACGATGTTTTTTAATCTTAATCATTTGTCAAAGCTTTGATCTATATGTTGTCATCAATTACCAAAAAGGGGGAGATTGAAGGTGCAACTATCCCTGGGTGGTTTTGGTAATTCCTAACAACATATAGCTCGTTGAGCTAATGCTATTTCAAGATAAATATTTTAGGAAAGCTCAATGATTGGCATGGCATGGATGAGAAAAGTGGATCCCTCAAAATGCTAAGGACAAAAGGATTAGCTCAAGCTCAAAGCACAAGACTCTACATTTTCCATTTTAGTGATCCAAGATCATATTGAGTCTATAGGAAAAGCCAATACTATCAAGGAGGGATGAGGTGTTGCTTAATGAGTTTCTTGCTCAAAGTGCTTAGTGATATGCTCCAAAGCCCTCAACTACTTTCTCACATCCACATATGTCCCAAACCAAAAGTCAAACTCGAACCTACCGAAACTGTCTATCCGGCGCCACCGAGTTCTGTTGACATAGCCATAGCCATAAACCCTAGTCTTTTCGGTCTCACCGATAGGGATCTCGGTCTCACTAAGACGGGATTGTAATATCTCTGTTTCCCTTCGTAACGTTTCGGTCAAACTGAGATGAGCAACTGGTCCCACCGAGATTGCAATGCAAACTCACTGTTTCCCTTTCATAACGTTTTGGTCCAACCGAGATGAGCGAATCGGTCCCACCGAGTTTGCCTGACCAACCCTCTATGTGTCTATTACCAAAATCGGTCTCACCGAGTTTGTGTAATCGGTCTCACCGAGATTACGTTATTCCCTAACCCTAACCATATTGGTCCCACCGAGTTGACATGTCGGTCCCATCGAAAATCCTAACGGTCACATTATTTACTAAATCGGTCCCACCGAGTTTCACGATTCGGTCCCACCGAGTTTGGTAAGTTGTGTGTAACGGTTAGATTTTGTGTGGAGGCTATATATACCCCTCCACCCACTCTTCATTCGTGTAGAGAGCCATCAGAACATGCCTACACTTCCAACATACATTTTCTGAGGGAGAACCACCTACACTTGTGTTGAGGTCAAGATATTCCATTCCTACCACATAAATCTTGATCTCTAGCCTTCCCCAAGTTGCTTTCCACTCAAATATTCTTTCCACCAAATCCAAATCCTGTGAGAGAGAGTTGAGTGTTGGGGAGACTATCATTTGAAGCATAAGAGCAAGGACTTCATCATCAACACACCATTTGTTACTTATTGGAGAGTGGTGTCTCCTAGATTGGCTAGGTGTCACTTGGGAGCCTCCGTCAAGATTGTGGAGTTGAACCAAGGAGTTTGTAAGGGCAAGGAGATTGCCTACTTCGTGAAGATCTACCCTAGTGAGGCAAGTCCTTCGTGGATGACGGCCATGGTGGGATAGACAAGGTAGCTTCTTCGTGGACCCTTCATGGGTGGAGCCCTCCATGGACTCGCACAACCGTTACCCTTCGTGGGTTAACGTCTCCATCAACGTGGATGTACGATAGCACCACCTATCAGAACCACGACTAAAAAATCTCTGTGTCAACATTGCGTTTGCTCCCTCAAACTCCTCCCTGTACCTTCATATGCAATTGTTTTACATTCCGCTGCTATACTCTTAGAATTGCATGTGTAGGTCGATTGCTTGACTTGTGCTTAGTTGCTAAAATCTGCCAAGAACTAAAATTGGGAAAAGGCTAGATTTTTATTTGGTCAAGTAGTATAATCACCCCCCCTCTAGACATACTTTCGATCCTACAGGTATCCAGATCCCGCTGTTGGTTATTGGCCGGAGAGCTGTCTCGGTCATGTCTGCATGATTCCCGAACCCGTAGGGTCTACACACTTAAGGTTCGGTGACGCTAGAGTTGATATGGGAATTAGTACATAGTTACTGAATGTTGTTCGGAGTCCCAGATGAGATCCCGGACGTCATGAGGAGTTTCAGAATGGTCCAGAGGTAAAGATTTATATAAGGGAAGTCCAGTTTCAGTCACCGGAATAATTTCGGGGTATACCGGTATTGTACCGGGTCCACCGGAAAGTGTCCCGGGGTCCACCGGGTGGGTCCACCTGCCACGGGGGACTAAGTGGGTTGAACAAGGGTGGGAATCGGCCCCCTGGTGGGCTGGTGCGCCCCCCAAGGGCCCAAGGTGCCTAGGGTTGAAAACCCTAGGGGGTGGGGGCGCCTCCCACCAACTTGGGGGCAAGTCCCCCCTTTGGCCACCGCCCCCCCTTAGATGAGATCTAAGGGGACCGACCCCTTCTCCCCTTCCCCCTATAAATAGATGGGAGGTGGGAGGGCTTCCATACCCTTCCCCTGGCGCAGCCCTTCCCCTCCCCATCTACATCTCCTCCTCCGTAGTGCTTGGCGAAGCCTTGCCGGAGAACTACAAGCTCCACCACCACGTCGTCGTGCTGCCGGAGCTCTCCCTCAACTTATCCTATCCCCTTGCTGGATCAAGAAGGAGGAGACTTCCCCGGGCTGTACGTGTGTTGAACACGGAGGCGCCGTCCGTTCAGCGTTAGATCGGATCTTCCGTGATTTGAATCGCCGCGAGTACGACTCCCTCATCCGTATTCTAGTGATGCTTCCTCTTAGCGATCTTCAAAGGTATGAAGATGCTCATCCTCTCTCTCTCTCTCTCTCTTGTTGCTAGAATCTCCATAGGTTGATCTTGGTGATGCGTAGAAAATTTTGAATTTCTGCTACGTTCCCCAACAGTGGCATCATGAGATAGGTCTATTGCGTAGATTCTATGCACGAGTAGAACACAAGTAGTTGTGGGCGTTGGTTTGTTCAATTTGCTTATCGTTACTAGTCCTATCTTGTTTCAGCGGTATTGTGGGATGAAGCGGCCCGGACCGACCTTACACGTACGCTTACGTGAGACAGGTTCCACCGACTGACATGCACTTGTTGCATAAAGGTGGCTAGCGGGTGACAGTCTCTCCCACTTTAGTCGGATCGGATTCGATGAAAAGGGTCCTTATGAAGGGTAAATAGCAATTGACATATCACCGTTGTAGTTTTTGCGTAGGTAAGAAACGTTCTTGCTAGAAACCCATAGCAGCCACGTAAAACATGCAACAACAATTAGAGGACGTCTAACTTGTTTTTGCAGGGTATGCTATGTGATGTGATATGGCCAAAAGAATGTGAAGAAGGATATGTGATGTATGAGATTGATCATGTTCTTGTAATAGGAATCACGACTTGCATGTCAATGAGTATGACAACCGGCACGAGCCATAGGAGTTGTCTTAATTTATTTTATGACCTGCGTGTCATTGAATAATACCATGTAATTACTTTACTCTATTTCTAAACCTTTAGCCATAGTAGTAGAAGTAATAGTTGGTGAGACAACTTCATGAAGACACGATGATGGAGATCATGATGATGGAGATCATGGTGTCATGCCGGTGACGAAGGTGATCATGCCATGCCTCAAGATGGAGAAAGGCGCAAGATGATATTGGCCATATCATGTCACTTTATGATTTGCATGTGATGTTTGTCATGTTCACATCTTATTTGCTTAGAACGACGGTAGCATAGATAAGATGATCCCTCATAAAAATTTCAAGAAAGTGTTTCCCCTAACTGTGCACCGTTGCGAAAGTTCATTGTTTCAAAGCACCATGTGATGATCGGGTGTTATAGATTCTAACGTTCGCATACAACTGGTGTAAGCCAGATTTACACATGCAAAACACTTAGGTTGACTTGACGAGCCTAGCATGTACAGACATGGCCTCGGAACACAAGAGAATGAAAGGTCGAACATGAGTCATATAGTAGATACGATCAACATGAAGATGTTCACCGATGATGACTAGTCCGTCTCACGTGATGATCAGACACGACCTAGTTGACTCGGATCATGTATCACTTAGATGACTAGAGGGATGTCTATCTGAGTGGGAGTTCATTAAATAATTTGATTAGATGAACTTAATTATCATGAACTTAGTCTAAAATCTTTGCAATATGTCTTGTAGATTAAATGGCCCACGCTAATGTTGCCCTCAACTTCAACGCGTTCCTAGAGAAAACCAAGCTGAAAGACGATTGTAGCAACTACACAGATTGGGTCCGGAACTTGAGGATCATCCTCATAGCTGCCAAGAGAGCATATGTCCTAGAAGCACCTCTAGGTGAAGCACCCATTTTCCCAGCAACTCAAGACGTTATGAATGCCTGGCAGTCGCGTAGTGATGATTACTCCCTGGTTTAGTGCGGCATGCTTTATAGCTTAGAACGCGGGGCTCCAAAAGCGTTTTGAGCAGCACGGAGCATATGAGATGTTCCAAGAGCTGAAAATGGTTTTCCAAGCTCATGCCCGGGTCGAGAGATATGAAGTCTCTGACAAGTTCTATAGTTGTAAGATGGAGGAAAACAGTTCTGTGAGTGAGCATATACTCACTATGTCCGGGTTACACAACCATTTGTCTCAGTTGGGAGTTAATCTCCCAGATGACTCAGTCATTGACAGGATCCTTCAGTCACTCCCACCTAGCTACAAGAGCTTTGTGATGAACTACAATATGCAAGGGATGGAGAAGTCCATTCCCGAGTTATATTCAATGCTGAAATCAGTGGAGGTGAAAATCAAAAAGGAACATCAAGTGTTGATGGTGAATAAGACCACTAGTTTCAAGAAAGGCAAGGGTAAAAAGAACTTCAAGAAGAACGGCAAGGGAGTTGCCGCGCCCGGTAAATCAGTTGCCGGGAAGAAGCCAAACAATGGACCCAAGCCCGAGACTCAGTGCTTTTATTGCAAGGGAAATGGTCACTAGAAGTGGAACCGCCCCAAGTACTTAGCGGACAAGAAGGCCGGCAACACCAAAGGTATATGTGATATACATGTTATTGATGTGTACCTTACCAGTACTCGTAGTAGCTCCTGGGTATTTGATACCGGTGCGGTTGCTCATATTTTAACTCAAAACAGGAGCTGCGGAATAAGCAGAGACTGGCGAAGGACGAGGTGACGATGCGCGTCGGGAATGATTCCAAGGTCGATGTGATCGCCGTCGGCATGCTACCTCTACATTTACCTACGAGATTAGTTTTAAACCTAAATAATTGTTATTTAGTGCCAGCTTTGAGCATGAACATTGTATCTGGATGTCGTTTAATGCGAGATGGCTACTCATTTAAATCCGAGAATAATGGTTGTTCTATTTATTTGAGAGATATGTTCTATGGTCATGCACCGCTGGTCAATGGTTTATTCTTATTGAATCTCGAACGTGATGTTACACATATTCATAGTGTGAGTACCAAAAGATGTAAGGTTAATAACGATAGTCCCACATACTTGTGGCACTGCTGCCTTGGTCATATCGGTGTCAAACACATGAAGAAGCTCCATGCAGATGGACTTTTGGAGTCTCTTGATTATGAATCATTTGACACATGCGAACCATGCCTCATGGGCAAGATGACCAAGACTCCATTCTCTGGAACAATGGAGCGAGCAGCCAACTTGTTTGAAATCATACATACTGATGTGTGCGATCCAATGAGCGTTGAGGCTCGCGGTGGCTATCGTTATGTTCTCACCCTCACAGATGACTTAAGTAGATATGGGTATGTCCACTTAATGAAACACAAGTCTGAGACCTTTGAAAAGTTCAAGGAATTTCAGAGTGAGGTGGAGAATCAACATGACAGGAAAATAAAGTTCTTACGATCAGATCGTGGGGGAGAATATTTGAGTCACGAATTTGGTACACACTTAAGGAAATGTGGAATTGTTTCACAACTCACGCCGCCTGGAACACCTCAGCGTAATGGTGTGTCCGAACATCGTAATCGCACTCTATTGGATATGGTGCGATCTATGACGTCTCTTACCGATTTACCGCTATCATTTTGGGGATACGCTTTAGAGACAGCCATATTCACTTTAAATAGGGCACCATCTAAATCCGTTCAGACGACACTGTATGAATTATGGTTTGGGAAGAAACCTAAGCTGTCGTTTCTAAAAGTTTGAGGATGCGATGCTTATGTCAAGAAACTTCAACCTGAAAAGCTCAAACCCAAGTCAGGAAAATGCGTCTTCTTAGGATACCGTAAGGAAACCATTGGGTATACCTTCTACCTCAGATCTGAAGGCAAGATCTTTGTTGCCAAGAACGGGTCCTTTTTGGAGAAAGAGTTTCTCTCGAAAGAAGTAAGTGGGAGGAAAGTAGAACATGACGAAGTACTGCCTCTTGAACCGGAAAGTAGCGCAGCTCAGGAAGATGTTTCTGTGGTGCTGATGTCTACTACACAACCTTCTTGTAGACGTTGTTGGGCCTGCAAGTGCACATGTTTGTAGGACAGTAGCAAATTTCCCTCAAGTGGATGACCTAAGGTTTATCAATCTGTAGGAGGCGTAGGATGAAGATTGTCTCTCTCAAGCAACCCTGCAACCAAATAACAAAGAGTCTCTTGTGTCCCCAACACACCCAATACAATGGTAAATTGTATAGGTGCACTAGTTCGGCGAAGAGATGGTGATACAAGTGCAATATGGATGGTAGATAAAGGTATTTGTAATCTGAAATAATAAAAACAGCAAGGTAACTAATGATAAAAGTGAGCGTAAACGGTATTGCAATGCTAGGAAACAAGGCCTAGGGTTCATACTTTCACTAGTGCAAGTTCTCTCAACAATAATAACATAGATAGATCATATAACAAGCCCTCAATATGCAACAAAGAGTCACTCCAAAGCCACTAATAGCGGAGAACAAACATAGAGATTATGGTAGGGTACGAAACCACCTCAAAGTTATTCTTTCGGATCAATCTATAAAAGAGTTCGTACTAGAATAACACCTTAAGACACAAATCAACCAAAACCCTAATGTCACCTAGATACTCCATTGTCACCTCAAGTATCCGTGGGCATGATTATACGATATGCATCACACAATCTCAGATTCATCCAACCAACACAAAGTACTTCAAAGAGTGCCCCAAAGTTTCTATCGGAGAGTCAAGAACGTGTTCCAACCCCTATGCATAGGTTCCCAATGTCACGAAATCCACAAGTTGATCACCAAAACATACATCAAGTGGCACATGATATCCCATTGTCACCACAGATAATCACGGCAAGACATACATCAAGTGTTCTCATAAAAGACTCAATCCGATAAGAAAACTTCAAAGGGGAAACTCAATTCATCACAAGAGAGTAGAGGGGGAGAAACATCATAAGATCCAACTACAATAGCAAAGCTCGGGATACATCAAGATCGTTCCATAGAGGAACACGAGAGAGAACACGAGAGAGAGAGAGAGAGAGATCAAACACATAGCTACTGGTACATACCCTCAGCCCCGAGGGTGAACTACTCCCTCCTCGTCATGGATAGCGCCCGGATGATGAAGATGGCCACCGGTGATGGGATCCCCCTCCGGCAGGGTGCCGGAACAGGGTCCCGATTGGTTTTTGGTGGCTACAGAGGCTTGCGGCGGCGGAACTCCCGATCTATCTTCTGTTCTGGAAGTTTTAGGGTACGTAGGTATATATGGGTTCAAGGGGTACGTCGGTGGACCTCCGGGGTGCTCACGAGGCAGGTGGGCGCGCCCAGGGGGGTGGGCGCGCCCCCCACCCTCGTGGGCAGCTCGGGACTCCGCTGATGTGCACTCCAAGTCTATCAGGTTGCTTTCCTTCCAAAAATAACTTCTCCAGTTGATTTCGTTCTGCTTTGACTCCGTATGATATTCCTTTTCCTCGAAACACTGAAATAGGCATAAAACATCAAATCTGGGCTGGGCCTCCGGTTAATAGGTTAGTCCCAAAAATAATATAAAAGTGGATAATAAAGCCCAATATTGCCTAAAACAGTAGATAAAGTATCATGGAGCAATCAAAAATTATAGATACGTTGGAGACGTATCAAGCATCCCCAAGCTTAATTCCTGCTCGTCCTCGAGTAGATAAATGATAAAAAAGAATTTTTGATGCGGAGTGATACTTTGGCATAATTTCAATGTAAATCTTCTTAATTGTGGCATGAATATTCAGATCCGAAAGATTCTAGACAAAAGTTCATATTGACACAAAAATAATAATACTTCAAGCATACTAATCAAAGCAATCATGTCTTCTCAAAATAACATGGCAAAAGAAAGTTCATCCCTACAAAATCATATAGTTAGGCTATGCTTCATTTTCGTCACACAAAGATGTTCCCAACTTCTATACCCCCGATGACAAGCCAAGCAATTGTTTCATACTTAAATAATCTCAAACTTTTTCAACCATCACGCAATACATGAAAGTGAGCCATGGATATAGCACTATGGGTGGAATAGAATATGATGATGGGGATTGTGTGGAGAAGACAAAAAAGGAGAAAGTCTCACATTGACGAGGATAATCAACGGGCTATGGAGATGCCCATCAACTGATGTCAACATGAGGAGTAGGGATTGCCATGCAACAGATGCACTAGAGCTATGAATGCTCAACAAAAGAAAACTAGTGGGTGTGCATCCAACTTGCTTGCTCATGAAGACCTAGGGCATTTGAGGAAGCCCATCATTGGAATATACAAGCCAAGTTCAATAATGAAAAATTCCCACTAGTATAAAAAGATAACTTATGAGACTCACTACATGAAGAACAAGGTGCTACTTTGAAGCACAATATATGAGACTCACTATATGAAGAACAAGGTGCTACTTTGAAGCACAAGTGTGGAAAAAGAGATAGTAGCATTGCCCTTTTTTTGGGCCTTTTTTTTCTTTGGCCTTTCTCTTCTTTTTTTGGGCCTTTCTTTTTTTTGGCCTTTCTCTTTTTTTGGGCAATGCTCTAATAATGATGATGATCACACTTCTATTGATTACAACATAAGGATTACAACTCGAAACTTAGAACAAGATATGACTCTATATGAATGCCTCCGGCGGTGTACCGGGATGGTGCAATGAATCAAGAGTGACATGTATGAAAAATAATGCATGGTGGCTTTGCCACAAATACGATGTCAACTACATGATCATGCAATGGCAATATGACAAAAGTAATGTGTGTCATGATGATGATGATGGAAGTTGCATGGCAATATATCTCGGAATGGCTATGGAAATGCCATGATAGGTAGGTATGGTGGCTGTTTTGAGGAAGATATAAGGAGGTTTATGTGTGATAGAGCGTATCGTATCACGGGGTTTGGATGCACTGGCGAAGTTTGCACCAACTCTCAAGGTGAGAAAGGGCAATGCACGGTACCGAAGAGGCTAGCAAGGGCGGAAAGGTGAGAGTGCGTATAATCCATGGACTCAAATTTAGTCAAAAGAACTCATATACTTATTGCAAAAATTTAGAAGTCATCAAAAACCAAGTACTACGCGCATGCTCCTAGGGGGATAAGTTGGTAGGAAAAGACCATCGCTCGTCCCCGACCGCCACTCATAAGGATGCACAAGCCAGGTACACTTCATGTTTCAAATTTGTTACACAACTTTAACCATACGTGCATGCTACGGGACTTGCAAACTTCAACACAAGCATTCTTTGAATTCATAATTACCCAACTAGCACGACTTTGATATTATCACCTCCATATCTCAAAACAATTATCAAGCATCAAACTTATCTTAGTATTCAACACACTCATAAGAAAGTTTCACATATCTTGAACACTAAGTATATTAACATTAGGCAAATTACCATGCTATTAATGAATCTCAAAATAATCTAAGTGAAGTATGAGAGATCAATAGTTTTTTAAAACAAATCCACCACCGTGCTCTAAAAGATATAAGCGAAGCACTAGAGCAACAACAAACTACTCTGAAAGATATAAGTGAAGATCAATGAGTAGCTAAATAATTATGCAATTATGCGAAGACTCTCTCTCATTTAATAATTTCAGATCTTGATACTTTATTCAAATAGAGAGCAAAGCTAAATAAAAACAACTCATGTGAAGAAGCAAAAACTTAGGCTCAACCGATACTAACCGATAGTTGTTGAAGAAGAAAGGTGGGATGCCTACCGGGGCATCCCCAAGCTTAGATGCTCGAGACTTCTTGAAATATTATCTTGGGGTGCCTGGGCATCCCCAAGCTTGAGCTTTTGTGTCTCCTTAATTCCTCTCATATCATGGTTTCTCTTTTTATCAAAAGCTTCATTCACAACAAACTCAACAAGAACTCGTGAGATAGGTTAGTATAAACCAATGCAAAACCTTATCATTTTCTACTGTAACAAATCACTAAAATTATTATTCAACATTTAATACTAAATTCCTCTGCATATTTAATACTCCTATCTTCAAATAGAATCATTAAACAAGCAAACATATGCAAACAATGCAACCATAACAGCAATCTGCCAAAACAGTACAGTCTGTAAAGAATGCAAGAGTATCCATACTTCCCTAACTCCAAAAATTATAAACTAAAATTCCCACTGTAATAAATTTATCGGAGCTCAATATGCAAAAATATTCAACATTATACCACTCCCTGACTTTTCTAGGGAATTTTTGCAACAGCGGTAAACTTTCTGTTTTTCAAACAGCAACATGTATACTAGCAAAATAAGCATGGCAAAGGCTATCCTTGATTTTTATTGAAAATAAAGATGCAAAACATTATTCTAACTAACAGCAAGAAAAATCTAACAAAAGGAAATGACGCTCCAAGCAAAACACATATCATGTGGTGAATAAAAATATAGCTCCAAGTAAATTACCGATGGAAGTGGACGAAAGAGGGGATGCCTTCCGGGGCATCCCCAAGCTTAGGCTCTTGGTTGTCCTTGAATATTACCTTGGGGTGCCTTGGGCATCCCCAAGCTTAGGCTCTTGCCACTCCTTGTTCCATAGCCCATCGAATCTTTAGCCAAAACTTGAAAACTCCACAACACAAAACTCAACAGAAAACTCGTAAGCTCCGTTAGTATAAGAAAATAAAACCACCACTTAGGTACTGTAATGAACTCATTATAAATTCATATTGGTGTAATATCTACTGTATTCCAACTTATCTATGGTTCATACCCTTCGATACTACTCATAGATTCATCAAAATAAGCAAACAACACATAGAAAACATAATCTGTCAAAAACAGAACAGTCTGTAGTAATCTGTATCAAACGTATACTTATGGAACTCCAACAATTCTACCAAATTAGGAAGTCCTAAGAAATTCGTGTTCCAATCAAGAGCAAAAATAATCAGATCAGAATATCGTTTCTGTGAATTAACAAAACTAATTTACTGGGTGCAAAAGTTTCTGATTTTCAGCAGGATCAACAACACAACTATCACCGTAAGCCATCCTAAAAGTCTTACTTGGCACTTTATTGAAACAAAAGCTATAAAACATGATTACTACAGTAGCATAATCATATGAACACACAAAAACAGTAAGGATAAGTATTGGGTTGTCTCCCAACAAGCGCTTTTCTTTAATGCCTTTCTAGCTAGGCATGATGATGACAATGATGCTCACATAAAAGATAAGAATTGAAACATAACGGGAGCATCATGAAGCATATGACTAGCACATTTAAGTTTAACCCACTTCCTATGCATAGGGATTTTGTGAGCAAACAACTTATGGGAACGATAATCAACTAGCATAGGAAGGTAAAACAAGCATAGCTTCAAAACTTGAAGCACATAGAGAGGAAACTTGATATTATTGCAATTCCTACAAGCATATGTTCCTCCCTCATAATAATTTCAGTAGCATCATGAATGAATTCAACAATGTAACCAGCACCTAAAGCATTCTTTTCATGATCTACTAGCATAGAAAATTTACTACTCTCCTCATAAGCAAAATTCTTCTCATGAATAGTAGTGGGAGCAAACTCAACAAAATAACTATCATATGATTTAAAATTAGGATCAAGATGACAAGTTTCATGGTTATCATTATTCTTTAAAGCATACGTGTCATCACAATAATCATCATAGATAGGAGGCATGCTTTCATCATAGTAAATTTGCTCATCAAAGCTTGGGGGACAAAAAATATCATCTTCATCAAACATAGCTTCCCCAAGCTTGTGGCTTTGCATATCATTAGCATCATGGATATTCAAGGAATTCATACTAACAACATTGCAATCATGCTCATCATTCACATATTTAGTGCCAAACATTCTATAGATTTCTTCTTCTAGCACTTGAGCACAATTTTCCTTTCCATCATACTCACGAAAGATATTAAAAAGGTGAAGCGTATGAGACAAACTTAATTCCATTTTTTTGTAGTTTTCTTTTATAAACTAAACTAGTGGTAAAACAATAAACAAAAAGATTCGATTGCAAGATCTAAAGATATACCTTCAAGCACTAACCTCCCCAGCAACGGCGCTAGAAAAGAGCTTGATGTCTACTACACAACCTTCTTCTTGTAGACGTTGTTGGGCCTGCAAGTGCACAGGTTTGTAGGACAGTAGCAAATTTCCCTCAAGTGGATGACCTAAGGTTTATCAATGCGTCGGAGGCATAGGATGAAGATGGTCTCTCTCAAGCAACCCTGCAACCAAATAACAAAGAGTCTCTTGTGTCCCCAACACACCCAATACAATGGTAAATTGTATAGGTGCACTAGTTCGGCGAAGAGATGGTGATACAAGTGCAATATGGATGGTAGATAAAGGTATTTGTAATCTGAAATAATAAAAACAGCAAGGTAACTAATGATAAAAGTGAGCATAAACGGTATTGCAATGCTAGGAAACAAGGCCTAGGGTTCATACTTTCACTAGTGCAAGTTCTCTCAACAATGATAACATAGATAGATCATATAACAAGCCCTCAATATGCAACAAAGAGTCACTCCAAAGCCACTAATAGCGGAGAACAAACATAGAGATTATGGTAGGGTACAAAACCACCTCAAAGTTATTCTTTCGGATCAATCTATAAAAGAGTTCGTACTAGAATAACACCTTAAGACACAAATCAACCAAAACCCTAATGTCACCTAGATACTCCATTGTCACCTCAAGTATCCGTGGGCATGATTATATGATATGCATCACACAATCTCAGATTCATCCAACCAACACAAAGTACTCCAAAAAGTGCCCCAAAGTTTCTATCGGAGAGTCAAGAACGTGTGCCAATCCCTATGCATAGGTTCCCAATGTCACGAAACCCGCAAGTTGATCACCAAAACATACATCAAGTGGCATATGATATCCCATTGTCACCACAGATAATCACGGCAAGACATACATCAAGTGTTCTCATAAAAGACTCAATCCGATAAGATAACTTCAAAGGGGAAACTCAATTCATCACAAGAGAGTAGAGGGGGAGAAACATCATAAGATCCAACTACAATAGCAAAGCTCGGGATACATCAAGATCGTTCCATAGAGGAACACGAGAGAGAACACGAGAGAGAGAGAGAGAGATCAAACACATAGCTACTGGTACATACCCTCAACCCCGAGGGTGAACTACTCCCTCCTCGTCATGGATAGCTCCCGGATGATGAAGATGGCCACCGGTGATGGGATCCCCCTCCGACAGGGTGCCGGAACAGGGTCCCGATTGGTTTTTGGTGGCTACAGAGGCTTGCGGCGGCGGAACTCCCGATCTATCTTCTGTTCTGGAAGTTTTAGGGTACGTAGGTATATATGGGTTCAAGGGGTACGTCGGTGGACCTCCGGGGTGCTCACGAGGTAGGTGGGCGCGCCTAGGGGGGTGGGCGCGCCCCCCACCCTCGTGGGCAGCCCGGGACTCCCCTGACGTGCACTCCAAGTCTATCAGGTTGCTTTCCTTCGAAAAATAACTTCTCCAGTTGATTTCGTTCCGCTTTGACTCCATATGATATTCCTTTTCCTCGAAACACTGAAATAGGCATAAAACAGCAAATCTGGGCTGGGCCTCCGGTTAATAGGTTAGTCCCAAAAATAATATAAAAGTGGAAAATAAAGCCCAATATTGCCTAAAACAGTAGATAAAGTATCATGGAGCAATCAAAAATTATAGATACTGTCGTGGGAAACGAGCACCTATGGGGCAGGGCCCCTTTTCGGTCCGGCAGGGAGCGGAGGGTGCACGAAGAGCAGATCGAGGTTAGGCACGCGAGGGATTTTACCCAGCTTCGGAGCTCTCCGGAGAGATAAAACTCCTACTGCTGCTTAGTGTCTATATTCTGTTCTTGCTCGAGAGCGTGGGTGTGTTGTAGTTTCGAATGAGTCGAACCCCCTCTACGTGCGCATGGGCCTCCTTTTTATAGGCTAAAGGGGTCACCGACAGGTGGCAACGCAGAGAGGGGTAAAGAAGTAAAAAGAGAGGTTGGTACAACCGCTATCTACAGTGCCCCCTACCTAACTCTGACGGCAGGGGACAAGGGCATTTAATGCCCGTCCGGTCGCCCAAACAGTGCAGAAAACGACCGTTAAGGGCGCCACCGATTGCCACGATGGCCTTCTCGTCATCTCTACTTGTCACCTCGCACCGCTTGGCTACACAGCCGCCCGACACGTGCGCCAGGAACGATCTTGGGGCGACACGTCGTCGGATGCGCTGGAGCGTGGGCGCAGAGTGGTGGCTTCGCCGCGGCAAGCGCCTTGCCGCGGTCGTTGTCTCGTCGCACCGGCAAGCTTGTCGCCCGCCGGACCCTGCCGGGACGCGGGGCGCGTCGCGGCAAGCCTCTTGAAAAGCCTTGGTTGGCCTTCCCGGCAAGCTCCTCTTGCCGGGGCCTTGTTCTTCCCGGCAAGCTCCTCTTGCCGGGGCCTTGTCTTCTCAATTAAGCACTTTGCTCTTGAATGGCATCAATAGGAACGACGGAGGATCTTGGCGGACGCCCGGCAAGCCCTATTGTGGGACGCTGCGACTGCCCGTGCACAAGTTCGGGGTAATAGGGTACCCCTACCTTAGTACACCGACAGGAGCCCCCGGGCTTGGGCCATACACGGTGCCGAGCGCTGTTGGGCCAGGCCCAAAACAGGGCACGGGCACGCGCGGCCTGGACCCAAACCAAATCTGACTCCGTATCCACCGTGCTCTCCCGTAACGGCACGCGTCAAACGCGGCGTCGCGGGAGAGATTGTGGGCAATTCTTTAATCAAGAAAGGCGTAACGTTCGCCTCTCCTGTTTATAAGCAGAGGAAACAGGGCCGTTCCCCCACCTTCGCCACTTGCAGTTTCTTCCCCAGAAAGCTCCGCCGCCCCCCTCCGCTTCCCAAGCCGAAAGAGAGCAGCGCTCCACCGCTCGTCGCCGCCGTTGCCACCAACGCCTCCGCGCCCCCCCGCCGCCTCCGCCATGGCTCCGAAGATCGGGAAGGCCGAGAAGTCGGCTGAGGCGCTGCGACTCGAGACGATGCACAAGGAGCGAGCGCTTTTCCCCCCCGAGCTCACCCCGAAGGCGCTGCGGGAGGAGTTCTACCTCTTCTGGTCGACGGAGACGCGGGCGCATCCGCGCACGCCGGTGCTCTCCGCCGAAGCTTCCACTTCGAAGCGGTGCCCAAAAGGGTACTATTTCTTTCCGGTGTTCTTCTATTGCGGGCTCTGCCCGCCCTTTTCCAATTTCTTCTGTGATGTCATGAATACATACGGGCTCCATCTCCTTGACTTCACCCCCAACGCCGTTCTGACAATGGCGGTGTTCGCGCATCTTTGTGAGAACTTCGTCGGGATCTACCCCAACGTTGCTCTGTTCCGCCATTACTTCATTCCCCGGGTCGAGAAAGGAGAGCCCTTGTCAAGAAGGAGGTGTATCTGGAGGGGGAGCTCCGCGGCAAATGGGACGAGTGGAGGGCTGAGTGGTGTTGGATTGCCGACGCAGATCCGCAGCCCTTCACCACCTTGCGCCGGACCCGAGTAGTGCGCGGCGGCGACTGGAGCGCTCTGGGGGCGGACGACGCCAAGTTGAAGATCGCCACCACCCGGATTCTGCGGCTCAGGCTTGCCGGGCTCACAGTCGGGGCCGTTGGCACGGACTTCCTCCACCGTCACATCGCCCCTCTGCAGGAGAGGGGGAGGCCCGCCTGGCTGTTTGGCGGCCCGGCGGATATCATGAGGCTGCGCCCAGGCCTCAACTTCAACTTTACTGTTCTGGAGCTTGACGGGATGCTCAAGGAGCTATTCAAGCATGACGCCCACCATCCGGAGTGGTTCAGGCTGCCACAGGGCGTCATCCCGCTGTGCAACAACTCCAGTCTTGATCGCATCCATGCAATGATGCCGGAGTGCGACTCGCACGGGATCATCCTGACTTGGAAGGAGCCCGCCGACGACGTCGTGCGACAATTCTTCGATAGCCTGGTGGAAGTAGCAGTCAGCGCCGACGAGCAGAGGCTCCTCACCCGCGACACCACCGACGACGAGATGCAATACATCGCCACCAGGGCCGAAGAGGCAGCGGCAGCCGCCGCCGCGGGCGAATTTGGCTTCACGCTGGAGGACCCAGAGGCGACCGAGGCGGCAAGCCTTGCCGACCGAGAGGACCTTGCCGGAGGGGCCGTTGGCGAGGGGGAGCCCGAAGCTGAAGTGAGCGAGCCTGCCGGGGGCGCAAGTGGCCAGCCTTCTTCGAGCGGCTTGCCGCAGGCGGAGCCCCCAGTGCAACCCCCAGCGCAACCAAGAAGGCGCCTCCGTAGGACTGGAGACACGACGGGGCGGCAGGCAAGCCGACAGCCGCAGCTCCGCGGGACACGCTCCACCGCGGCAAGCACCGTTGCCGCGGGAGCATCGCAAGCCGTGCTGACAGCTGGAGCGGGGTCTTCCCGAGCCACCACAACTAATCCTGCCGCAGCTTCCGCCAAGCGTCCAAGGGAGCCTACTCCTCCACCTCGCCGCGAAGAGAGGATACCGGACTTCGACCTCTCCGCGCTGAGCTCCGACGAGGAGGAAGAAGAGGAGGAGGAGTAAGACTTTGTTCCTGTTGTACTTGTATTTCTTCGATTTTTGCTGTTTCTTGTCTTGCATCTGATCTGCTTCCCTCTGAACCTTGTTCCATTTCAGGACCCTGGCCGAGAGAGCGGCGAAGAGGGCTAAGGTCCCCGTGTTTATCGTCGAGGACGATCCTGCAGTGACAGCAGAGGACACGTCCGAGACTACCTTGACGGACCCGGCGCCATCTCCTCGAGGCAGCCCCCAGCGCAGCCCCCAGCGTAAGTATTTGGTCTACTTCCTGTGGTGGGGCGCGCATGGGTGCTTTTCCTTTTGCTGATATCTTGATTGTTGACTTGCTTGTGTAGGAGCAGAGCAGGCCCACCAGGAGCAACCAGAAGCCGCTCCAGAGGTACTGTCTGCTTCAACTACGCCGCCAAGGGACGACTCTCCGACAAGAGAGCGCTCTCCGACAAGGGAGAGGTCCCCGGCAAGGGACGGAACCAGTGAGCCTTCGGTGGCGGAGCCCATGGCCACGGAGCCCAGCACAGGTAACCCTCCTTGTCGGAAATTTTCCCTTGGGTTTTTCTTCTTCTGATCTTCTTTTTTGGATATTTGCTTGACTTTTTCTTCCTCTTCCCGTCTTCAGATCCTCCTCTCACAGACCCGATGGAGACTGAGGCCACCGGTGAGGAGGATGCACGCGGCAACACTGAAGATGCCACAACTGCTGAGGAAGAGGCCGGCACTGAGGATCCTGCCGGCGAAGAGGGCGCCAGGGCTGCTGGCGCAGGAGCTGGCGAGGGGCCCGGCGATCGTACTGGCGACCCAGAGGGCTCAGGAGCGCAAGGCGCTACACCGATCGCCGACCCCTCCGCCGCTGATGCAGCGCCGGGCTCCGAGGAGCCCCAGCCCGGCGCCTACTTGAAGGCCGGCAAGGGTGTCTTCATCAGGCTTCCCTGGGCGTCGAGCTCCAGGGCGCCGGTCGAAGGAGAGGAGTTTGACGGGGAAGTACTCGCCTCTGCGGGGCTGGCAGTGGTTGACGCGCCAAGCAGCAGCAGCGGCAAGTCCGAGGAGGAGCAGTTGCTCCGAAAGCTAGTGTCACTCTACCGCGCCCGGCAAGCGAAGTTGGAGTCCCGGGAAGCGCTTGTCGCGCAGGCGGGAGTTGATATAGAGAAGCATGCGGAGGAGCTCCAGAGCCGCAACCAAGAGGCCCTCCGATCCATTGCGGAGGAGAGGGCGCAGCTCGTCGAGGCGAAGAAGGCGTTCATCCTTGAAAAGGCTGAAGCCGAGGAGCAACAGAGGCTCGCCGCCGAGGAACTGTCTAGGCGGGAAGGCGAGCTGACACAGAAGAAAGTTAATCTGGACAGCCATGAAGAGGAGCTCGCCCCATGGGAGGAATCACTTGGCGGGGCGCTCAAGGACGCGAAGGATGCTGCCTCAGCTGCCGAGGCCGCCAAGAAGGAACTGGAAGTGAAGGTGACGCAACTGGAGGCTGACATGAAAGGGAAAAATGAGGAGCTTGCCGCACTCCAGTGCGAACACGAGAAGGATGCCCTTGCCCATGGCGATCTGCAAGTTCAGCTTGCCGACAAGGTCAAGGAACTGAACGCCGTCAAGGACTCAAATGCCGATCTGGAGCTGAAGCTGGCCTCACTGACGGAGACGCTGGATGCCGCCAAGAGGCGAGAGGACGATTTGAAGAAAGAGATCAAGGGCAACGAGGAGCTGCTGACGAGGGCTGCTGAGACCCAAAACACCTTCCGGGCTATGGTGGAGCTCTGGACGGAGGGCCTCGGCAACATCGCTGCAACGATCCACGAGGAGCTGGAGCAGCTGGACTTGGCGGGCTTCGGGTACTCCACCGACGAGAACCTCCAGCCCAGCACCAAGCTTACTTTGTTCTTCAAGGGCGTGGCGACGGCTCTCCAGCAACTCCGGGAAAGGATCCCAAAGCAGCTGGCTGACGAGTCGCGCGCCATCTGTGCCAGAGTCTTGGAGAAGGTGTTGGTGAAGGTACTTTTCCGCAATCCAACCCTCAACCTCACCAACGTTCTCAAGAAGCTGCCGGCGGGTGCTGATCTTGAAGAGCTCAAGGCCCTTGTCGCACCCATTGTGGACAAGGTGAATGAAGTCAGAAGGATCGACGGCGATCGTGTAGATTAGGCCGCCTTTTCCCTCCTTTTTCTTGCTGCTGCTAGACATGTCACGGGAACAATCCATTAGAGTGCGGCAAGTTATTCTTGTAATATAACTTTATCCTGGGTAGTATTTGCTATGTTATTTCCTTTACTTGATCTCTCCCTTTGTTTGTTTTTACCCTTACGCTTTTAGGGAACTTGCCGGCATGGGCACCCTTGCCGCGAGCGCCGAGTGCTGAACATCAGTAGCTCGCTGGCGGTGCCACTACCGGCAAGAAACCTTGCCGCAACTAGTCGCAGCACACTTAAGTTGTTGAGCGGACTCGAAACAAAGTAAGGGCGCAACTAGCTACGAGTTGGTTCCTCCGCGCACAGGTTTTCCATACAAAGCGTGATCGTTCGAGGAAGATAAATTAAAAAATTTTTAAAAACTAATTGCTCAAACTCTGGCAACTTAGCTTTTCTGTCTTCTGCTTCCCGGCAAGAGCGGAACCTTTCTTGAATAATGCCTGGTCCACACCATTATCCCCTCCTTCCCCCCGGCAAACTTGTGCATGAGGGAAACTTTCTTCTCTTTGCGAAAAAGAAGAGAAAATAATGATATGGAGCCTCATTGCTCGTTATTACTTACCGGGGCTTGGTGCTACACAAGGTGTCAGATAGTACATGCTAAAAAAGAAAGAATGCATGAAATTGACAGAAAGCGTGAAGCACACAAGCTTTATTTATGCACAAGGTCTGCGCCTGGCTTTGTACAAAGGGTTACATGCAACAGCGGCAAGACTCGTACAAAAGGTAGTTGCCGGAACGGGTTCCGGCAACCGCGCCTTACGGGTAAAACTTACGAAGATGCTTGATGTTCCAGGAGTTGCTCACCGGAAAGCCATCTTCAGTCTCAAGGCGGACAGCGCCGGACCTAGTGACTCGCTTCACCCGATAAGGGCCTTCCCACTTCGGCGTCAACTTGTTGGAATTCTTGGCGGATTGAACGCGCCGAAGAACAAGGTCGCCTTCCTCGAAACTTCTGGCGTTAACTTTGCGGCTGTGGTAGCGGCACAAAGCTTGCTGGTAGCGAGCAGCTCGTACAGCAGCCTGAAGACGATCCTCCTCGAGGAGCAACGCGTCATCTTGCCGCAGCTGCTCTTGCTCAAGCTCATCGTAAGTGAGCACTCGAGGCGATCCGTATACGAGTTCCGTGGGGAGAACTGCCTCTGCTCCGTAGACTAGAGCAAAAGGTGTCTGGCCGGTGGCTCGATTTGGCGTCGTCCTGATCGACCAAAGAACCACCGGCAGCTCCTCGATCCAGTTTCTTCCGCACTTGTGCAGCCTGTCGAAAGTTCTGGTCTTGAGCCCGCGCAGCACTTCAGCGTTCGCCCTCTCTGCTTGACCGTTGCTTCTTGGGTGAGCAACAGAAGCGAAGCAGATCTTGGCTCCAAGATCTTGGACGTACTGCATGAAGGTGCGGCTCGTGAACTGTGTGCCATTGTCGGTGATGATCCTGTTAGGGACTCCGAAACGGCAAACAATTGACCTAAAGAACTTGACTACTGACTGTGCTGTCACCTTCCTCACTGCTTCCACCTCCGGCCACTTTGTGAACTTGTCGATTGCCACGTACAAGTACTCAAAGCCCCCGACTGCTCGGGGAAAGGGGCCGAGGATGTCGAGCCCCCAGACCGAAAATGGCCAGGATAAAGGGATTGTCTGGAAAGCTTGAGCTGGTTGATGTATCTGCCTGGAGTGGAACTGGCACGCTTCACACTTGGTTACTTGTGCAGTTGCATCCTGGAGGGCTGTCGGCCAAAAGAAACCTTGCCGGAAAGCTTTGCCGGCAAGTGCTCTTGCACCAATGTGGTGACCACATATGCCTCCATGTATCTCCGCCAAAAGCTCCTGTCCCTCTTCCCGGGAAATGCACTTCAATTTCACTCCGTTGAATCTTCTTCTGTACAGTATGTCATCGACAAACTGGTACATACTTGATTGCCGGGCTACTCTTTCTGCTTCTTCTTGCTCTTCAAGAAGTTCTCCTGTTTGAAGGAAATGGACGACCTGCTGTGCCCATGCCGGAGCTTGTGGCTCAACGACAAGGACTAAAGGCTCAAATGCTGCTGTGGGAACATCTGCTTCCGCAGCTAGAATCTGTGATTCAGCCGGAGCGTGATGCTCCCCGGCAAGCGTGTCGGGACACAACTTGTCGGGAGCGTCTGCTTCAACGAAACAAACCCTAGGGCTTGTCGGAGCAGACTGCTCCTCAGCAATCTTTGTGTTGATCTTGGGGACCTTCTTGGCGGCGGCTTCGGAGAGCTCTGCCGGAAAGTAGTCGCCAGTAATCAACTTCCTCTTCTTGCTCTGTCCAGTTGATGGTGTCACAGATGGTTGAGTCAGCTTGAGCACAAAAATCCCTGGTTCCACAGGCAACTTGAGTGTGGCGCATTTTGACAGGCCATCTGCAATGTTGTTCTATGCTCTCGGAACGTGTTCCATCTGCAGGCCGTCAAAATGCTCTTCTAGCTTTCTCACTTCATCAATGTAAGCTTCCATCAACGAACTCTGATAATCCTTGTTGACTTGACGGACGACAAGCTGCGAGTCTCCCCTGACAATGAGCTTCTTGATCCCAAGCTCTGCTGCGATTCTGAGTTCGGCAAGCAAGCCTTCATATTCTGCAGTATTGTTCGTTGCTTGCTCCTTGGGAAAGTGCATTTGGACCACGTACTTGAGGTGCTCTCCGGTGGGTGCAACAAGCAACACACCCGCACCGGCGCCTTGCAGCGAGAAGGCACCGTCAAAGTACATGATCCATTCTTTGCTTGCCTCCTTGACGGGAATGCTCGTCTCCGGAGTTTCTTCATCAGGTGTTGGCGTCCATTCTGCTATAAATTCTGCCAATGCTCGGCTCTGGATAGTTGAGGTACTCTCAAACTTGAGGCCAAAGCTTGACAATTCCAGTGCCCACTCGACAATCCTGCCTGTTGCTTCTGGATTCTGCAATATCCTCTTCAACGGAAAGCGAGTGACAACTGTGATCTCATGTGCTTGAAAGTAATGGCGCAGCTTCCTTGAGGCCATGAGAAGGCCGAAAAGCAACTTCTGCACTCCAGAGTACCTTGATCTAGCCCCCTGCAGAAGGGAACTGACAAAATAAACTGGGCGCTGCACCATCTTCTTTTGTTTCTCTTCTTGTGGCTGCTGATTCATCCTTGTCGGGACCAGAGCTTGTCGGAGAAGCCCCCTGCTTGTCGCTGGATGCGCTTGCCGCGGCCACTGGCTCATCATCCGCCTCCCTCTCTGCCACTAACGCAGCACTAACCACTTGATTGGTTGCCGCTAGGTATAGCAACAACTTTTCTTGTGGCTTAGGTGCGACAAGTGTTGGAGTGGTGGACAGGTACCTCTTCAAATCCTGGAGCGCGGCCTCCGCTTCCGGAGTCCATTTCATTGGACCTGCCTTTTTCAAAATTTTGAAAAACGGCAGGGCGCGCTCTGCGGACTTAGAGATGAACCTACTGAGAGCAGCTACACAGCCGGCAAGCCTTCGCACATCCTTGACGCGCTTCGGTGCTTCGATCTGCTCAATGGCCTTGATCTTGTCGGGATTGGCTTCAATCCCCCTCTGGGACACAAAGAACCCGAGAAGCTTGCCGGAAGGAACTCCAAACACGCACTTCTCGGGGTTCAACTTGAGATTGATCTTGCGCAGATTTGCAAAAGTCTCGTCCAAATCTTGGATCAAAGTAGCTCTGTCTTTGCTCTTGACCACTATGTCATCCATGTAAGCTTCTACATTTCTGTGCAGCTGTGGCTCAAAAGCATGACTGACTACTCTTGCAAACGTCGAACCAGCATTCTTTAGTCCGAAAGGCATCCGTACAAAGCAGTACGTGCCACATGGAGTAATGAATGCGGTCTTCTCTTCATCCTCTTCTGCCATGAAGATCTGATGATATCCTGAGTATGCATCAAGGAATGAAAGCAGATCACATCCTGCCGTGGAGTCGACAATCTGGTCAATGCGCGGCAAGGGAAATGGATCCTTGGGACAAGCTTTATTAACATCAGTGAAGTCAATACAAAGCCTCCATTTCCCGTTCGCCTTGCGCACGACTACTGGATTGGCTAACCACGTTGGATGGAGTACCCCTCGGACAAGGCCTGCTGCTTCCAACTTCTTGATCTCTTCTGCAATGAACTCTTGACGTTCCACCGCTTGCTTCCTAACTCTCTGCTTGACGGGCCGCGCATGAGGACAAACGGCAAGGTGGTGCTCAATCACTTTCCTGGGAACACCGGGGATGTCAGACGGTTTCCATGCAAACACGTCGACATTCGCCCGCAGGAAAGCAACGAGCGCGCTTTCTTATTTAGGGTCAAGCGTGGCACTGATGGTGAAGGTACCACCAGTGCCATCCTCCTTGGCGGCCACTTTCTTGGTTTCCGGTGAAGCTGTCTTCGCCTTCTTGCACTTGCCGGTGGAGCTCGATGGTGCGTCCTCGACGGTAGCGCAGCACTCCGAAGAGGTGCGCTTGCCGGAGTGGGCATCAGAGCTACTCTTGCCGGACTTGGTCTTCTTCTTCCCCCCGGGAGCTTCAGCGGCAAGTGGTTTGCGTTCTGCTGCGGCTGCTGCTTCCCGGTAGATCTTGTCGGTACAGATAAGTGCATCTTTCTTGTCGCCATGGACAGAAATGACACTTATCGGACCGGGCATCTTGAGCACATTGTAGGCGTAGTGAGAGGCTGCCATGAACTTGGCAAGCGCTGGTCGGCCGAGTATCCCATTGTAGGGCAATGGGAAATCAGCAACGTCAAATGTGACTCTCTCTGTCCTGAAGTTGAGCTCGCTGCCAAACGTTACTGGCAGTGTGATCTTCCCCTTCGGCTTGCTCCTTCCTGGATTAATTCCTTGAAAGGTACCAGTCTCTTCGAGCTCGCTGTCGGGGATCGGGAGCTTCTTGAGTACTGCGGATGAGATCAGATTCAAGCCGGCCCCGCCGTCAACGAGCATCTTTGTGACCTTGAGGTTGCGGATGGTTGGCGAAACCAACATCGGCAAGCACCCGACCGCAGTTATGCGATCAGGGTGATCCTCGACATCAAAGATGATGGGCGTGCTGGACCACTTTAGGGGCTTGCGCGATTCGACTGACGGTTCTGCTGCATTTACCTCCCGCACCCACTGTTTGAGTTGGCGGTGCGAGGTGTGCAGAGAAGCACCGCCGTCAACGCACAAAACCTTTGTCGCTTTCTGAAACTCCTGCTCATCGGTCTCATCCTCATCTATCTCATCATCTTCGTTTTCGTCTTCGTCTTTGTCGCGGCCGCGGGGAGGCCTATCTCCTTGCCGCTGCTTGGCCTTGCCGCGGCGCCCTCCCCGGGCGGGACGCTTCTTGCCGGATCCTCCGCCACCTTCCTGGGCCTTCTCCTTGTCGCGGCGCTCGTATTCAGCTTTCTGTAGCTCAACAAGCTGCTCAACCTTCTTGCAGGCCTGGAGGTCATGGCCCTTGGTACGGTGGATCTTGCAGTACTGCTTGCCGGATCTGTCCTGCTTGTCGGCGGCCACCACAGCCTCGCCGGAGTCGCCAGCTTTGGCCTTCTCGGCGCCACCTCCGTTGCCAGACTGCTCGACAACTAGCACATCCTTAGCCTTCCTCTTTCTGTTATTCCGCCTCCGGTTCTTCTTTGCCGGAGGGGCGTCCTCACTGTCAGATCCTTCTGCTCCTGCGTTCTCTCCGGGGAGTTTCCTCCCCTCCTCAGCACGTGCACACTTGTCGGCCAGAGCATATAGCTCGCTGACATCTCTGATTTTGCACATCGCCATCTCCTCCCTCATCCTGCGGTTACGCACGTTCTGATGGAACGCGCTGATAACCGTGGCAGGGTGGACGTCTGGGATGTTGCGCTGCACCTGGCTGAATCTCTGTATGTATTTGCGCAGGGGTTCTCCTTCTTTCTGGGCGAGCAGATGAAGATCGCTCTCCTGGCCATGGGGTTTGTGGCCGCCCGTGAAGGCGCCGACAAACTGATGGCACAGGTCCGCCCACGAAGAGATGGAGTTGTCCGGCAAGTGCATGAGCCAAGATCTGACGTTGGGCTTGAGCACCAGCGGGAAGTAGTTGGCGAGGATCTTCTTGTCGCGCCCCCCGGCAGCCTGCACCGCGATGGTGTAGACGCTGAGGAACTCCGACGGATGTATCCTGCCATCGTACTTCTCGGGCACGTCTGGCTTGAAGTTCTTGGTACTGGGCCACTGGACCTGCCGCAGCTCACGAGTGAACGCAGGGCAACCTACCGCGTATGGCAAGTCGCCCGGTTCCCCTGGCGCATGCATATCAACAGTGGGCCCAGCGCGCTGGTCTGACTGACGCCGCGCTTCTCTTCGACGCTCGATGCGAGTACGAGCGTCTTCTTGTCGTCGTTCTTGGAGAACTTGGCGTTGATCGCGACGGGCTCGCGGGTCCGACGACGCGGTGGAGTCGGTGTCGAGGTTGGCCCGGCGAGTCGGCGATCTTGGCCTTCGGGGTGGGGAGTGCACGGTGGTGGCACCCCCGCCAGTCTTGTCGCCTCCGGCCTCCGCCTGGGCGTCTTGCCGCGGCTTCGATGTGCTTGGCTGCCGGGGCTTGTCGGCGTTGGCGAAGCCGATGAGGCTCTGGATGGTCATCCTCCAGTCGTCGATCTTGTCCGGCGCTGGAGGGTAGTCTAGTAGCAGTTGGGCTCGGGCCAACGCTTCTTCCGGGGTTTTGGCAGTGGGGGCGAACGATGCGAGGAGCGGGATATGCTCAAACTTCTAACAGTGTTAGAAGGAGCAACATCTCGTCCAGGCGACCGTGCCGCGCTCGCGCCAACGTGTTGACGTGTATGTTGGCCTTGAGCGTCCCGCGATCCGCCGGCTTGGCCTTGCTCCAACGCGAGCACGGTGCCAGGGGCACCATGGCGTTGTCGATCCCGCGCCTCCTGAGAGGGGCGCGGCGCATGTACGGACGCCGAAGTTTGCGGGGCTTTGTCCTTGGATCTGGTGACGATGTGAGTCCCCCCGTCGGCGCCCGTTCCTCCGCCGGCGTCTACCCCACCGCCCGTTTGCTCCGGCGGCGGCGGGATCGACATGGACGGAGCGGCCACCTCCGAAGCCTTCCTCTTCGGTGGCATGTCGATGAAGACGTTGATGTAGCGCGCGCGAAGACCGGATCAGGTTCGCACAACCTCGACGCCCCCTACCTGGCGCGCCAAAGATGTCGTGGGAAACGAGCACCTATGGGGCAGGGCCCCTTTTCGGTCCGGCAGGGAGCGGAGGGCGCACGAAGAGCAGATCGAGGTGAGGCACGCGAGGGATTTTACCCAGCTTCGGAGCTCTCCGGAGAGATAAAACTCCTACTGCTGCTTAGTGTCTATATTCTGTTCTTGCTCGAGAGCGTGGGTGTGTTGTAGTTTCGAATGAGTCGAACCCCTCTACGTGCGCATGGGCCTCCTTTTTATAGGCTAAAGGGGTCACCGACAGGTGGCAACGCAGAGAGGGGTAAAAAAGTAAAAAGAGGGGTTGGTACAACCGCTACCTACAGTGCCCCCTACCTAACTCTGACGGCAGGGGACAAGGGCATTTAATGCCCGTCCGGTCGCCCAAACAGTGCAGAAAACGACTGTTAAGGGCGCCACCGATCGCCACGATGGCCTTCTCGTCATCTCCACTTGCCACCTCGCACCGCTTGGCTGCACAGCCGCCCGACACGTGCGCCAGGAACGATCTTGGGGCGACACGTCGTCGGATGCGCTGGAGTGTGGGCGCAGGAGGTGGCTCCGCCGCGGCAAGCGCCTTGCCGCGGTTGTTGTCTCGTCGCACCCGCAAGCTTGTCGCTCGCCGGATCTTGCCGAGACGCGGGGCGCGTCGCGGCAAGTCTCTTGAAAAGCCTCGGTTGGCCTTCCCGGCAAGCTCCTCTTGCCGGGGCCTTGTCCTTCCCGGCGAGCTCCTCTCGCCGGGGCCTTGTCTTCTCAATTAAGCACTTTGTTCTTGAATGGCATCAATAGGAATGACGGAGGATCTTGGCGGACGCCCGGCAAGCCTTGCCGCGGGACGCTGCGACCGCCCGTGCACAAGTTCGGGGTACTAAGGTACCCCTACTTTAGTACACCGACAGATACGTTGGAGATGTATCAAGCATCCCCAAGCTTAATTCCTGCTCGTCCTCGAGTAGGTAAATGATAAAAAAGAATTTTTGATGCGGAGTGATACTTTGGCATAATTTCAATGTAAATCTTCTTAATTGTGGCATGAATATTCAGATCCGAAAGATTCAAGACAAAAGTTCATATTGACACAAAAATAATAATACTTCAAGCATACTAATCAAAGCAATCATGTCTTCTCAAAATAACATGGCAAAAGAAAGTTCATCCCTACAAAATCATATAGTTAGGCTATGCTTCATTTTCGTCACACAAAGATGTTCCTAACTTCTATACCCCCGATGACAAGCCAAGCAATTGTTTCATACTTAAATAATCTCAAACTTTTTCAACCATCACGCAATACATGAGCGTGAGCCATGGATATAGCACTATGGGTGGAATAGAATATGATGATGGGGATTGTGTGGAGAAGACAAAAAAGGAGAAAGTCTCACATTGACGAGGATAATTAATGGACTATGGAGATGCCCATCAATTGATGTCAACATGAGGAGTAGGGATTGCCATGCAACGGATGCACTAGAGCTATGATGCTCAACAAAAGAAAACTAAGTGGGTGTGCATCCAAATTGCTTGCTCACGAAGACCTAGGGCATTTTGAGGAAGCCCATCATTGGAATATACAAGCCAAGTTCAATAATGAAAAATTCCCACTAGTATAAAAAGATAACTTATGAGACTCACTACATGAAGAACAAGGTGCTACTTTGAAGCACAATATATGAGACTCACTATATGAAGAACAAGGTGCTACTTTGAAGCACAAGTGTGGAAAAAGAGATAGTAGCATTGCCCTTTTTTTGGGCCTTTTTTTTCTTTGGCCTTTCTCTTCTTTTTTTGGGCCTTTATTTTTTTTGGCCTTTCTCTTTTTTTGGGCAATGCTCTAATAATGATGATGATCACACTTCTATTGATTACAACATAAGGATTACAACTCGAAACTTAGAACAAGATATGAATCTACATGAATGCCTCCGGCGGTGTACCGGGATGGTGCAATGAATCAAGAGTGACATGTATGAAAAACAATGCATGGTGGCTTTGCCACAAATATGATGTCAACTACATGATCATGCAATGGCAATATGACAAAAGTAATGTGTGTCATGATGATAATGATGGAAGTTGCATGGCAATATATCTCGGAATGGCTATGGAAATGCCATGATAGGTAGGTATGGTGGCTGTTTTGAGGAAGATATAAGGAGGTTTATGTGTGATAGAGCGTATCGTATCACGGGGTTTGGATGCACCGGTGAAGTTTGCACCAACTCTCAAGGTGAGAAAGGGCAATGCACGGTACCGAAGAGGCTAGCAAGGGCGGAAAGGTGAGAGTGCGTATAATCCATGGACTGAACTTTAGTGAAAAGAACCCATATACTTATTGCAAAAATTTAGGAGTCATCAAAAACCAAGTACTACGCGCATGCTCCTAGGGGGATAAATTGGTAGGAAAAGACCATCGCTCGTCCCCGACCGCCACTCATAAGGATGCACAAGCCAGGTACACTTCATGTTTCAAATTTGTTACACAACTTTAACCATACGTGCATGCTACGGGACTTGCAAACTTCAACACAAGCATTCTTTGAATTCATAATTACCCAACTAGCACGACTTTGATATTATCACCTCCATATCTCAAAACAATTATCAAGCATCAAACTTATCTTAGTATTCAACACACTCATAAGAAAGTTTCACATATCTTGAACACTAAGTATATTAACATTAGGCAAATTACCATGCTATTAATGACTCTCAAAATAATCTAAGTGAAGTATGAGAGATCAATAGTTTTTTAAAACAAATCCACCACCGTGCTCTAAAAGATATAAGCGAAGCACTAGAGCAACAACAAACTACTCTGAAAGATATAAGTGAAGATCAATGAGTAGCTAAATAATTATGCAATTATGCAAAGACTCTCTCTCATTTAATAATTTCAGATCTTGATACTTTATTCAAACAGCGAGCAAAGCTAAATAAAACTACATTGCAAGGATAGCACAACTCATGTGAAGAAGCAAAAACTTAGGCTCAACCGATACTAACCGATAGTTGTTGAAGAAGAAAGGTGGGATGCCTACCGGGGCATCCCAAAGCTTAGATGCTTGAGACTTCTTGAAATATTATCTTGGGGTGCCTGGGCATCCCCAAGCTTGAGCTTTTGTGTCTCCTTAATTCCTCTCATATCATGATTTCTCTTTTTATCAAAAGCTTCATTCACAACAAACTCAACAAGAACTCATGAGATAGGCTAGTATAAACCAATGCAAAACCTTAACATTTTCTACTGTAACAAATCACTAAAATTATTATTCAACATTTAATACTAAATTCCTCTGCATATTTAATACTCCTATCTTCAAATAGAATCATTAAACAAGCAAACATATGCAAACAATGCAACCATAACAGCAATCTGCCAAAACAGTACAATATGTAAAGAATGCAAGAGTATCCATACTTTCCTAACTCCAAAAATTATAAACTAAAATTCCCACTGTAATAAATTTATCGGAGCTCAGTATGCAAAAATATTCAACATTATACCACTCCCTGACTTTTCTAGGGAATTTTTGCAACAGCGGTAAACTTTCTGTTTTTCAAACAGCAACATGTATACTAGCAAAATAAGCATGGCAAAGGCTATCCTTGGATTTTTATTGAAAATAAAGATGCAAAACATTATTCTAACTAACAGCAAGAAAAATCTAACAAAAGGAAATGACGCTCCAAGCAAAACACATATCATGTGGTGAATAAAAATATAGCTCCAAGTAAATTACCGATGGAAGTGGACGAAAGAGGGGATGCCTTCCGGGGCATCCCCAAGCTTAGGCTCTTGGTTGTCCTTGAATATTACCTTGGGGTGCCTTGGGCATCCCCAAGCTTAGGCTCTTGCCACTCCTTGTTCCATAGTCCATCGAATCTTTAGCCAAAACTTGAAAACTCCACAGCACAAAACTCAATAGAAAACTCGTAAGCTCCGTTAGTATAAGAAAATAAAACCACCACTTAGGTACTATAGTGAACTCATTATAAATTCATATTGGTGTACTATCTACTGTATTCCAACTTATCTATGGTTCATACCCTTCGATACTACTCATAGATTCATCAAAATAAGCAAACAACACATAGAAAACAGAATCTGTCAAAAACAGAACAGTCTGTAGTAATCTGTATCAAACGTATACTTATGGAACTCCAACAATTCTACCAACACAGGATACCCCTTCTACTGGACCTTCAGATATTGGTTTGGATTCGCCTGGGCACCTCAGCCCGTCTAGTGAACCTATGGAAATTCCATCTTCACAAGAGGCAGCGCGACATTTTGAAGCTATGGTCGATGACATGGTGGACCAAGTTCTAACATGTACTGATTGCGGTCAGAAGGGCCACATGGCAGTCTCTTGTGGAAGGCGAGCGGTCTGCTCGGCTTGCTCCAGGGTGGGTCACTTTAGACATGACTGTAATGATTTTGCGCGCTCGCACGGATTGGCTTGGAGGCAGAGCACTCTGCAACGAAACACGAGTTTTTCGGAAACATCAGCTGTCCAGGGGAAGGGAGCCGGAGTTATTGGGATATCTAGTCCTGTCATATCGTCTCCGCCCGCATTGATCCAATCTCCTCTTCCACCTGCCAAGGATACCTCCTGTCATTCCAAAGAAACCCTCAGTTCGTCGTCGTTGCCACCCATGGCGAACTTCGAGCTTGATCCACATTGCCTGGTGCCTCCGGGACATCACATCATTGATGGTGGTGATCGGCGCTTACCTCGCACTTTCTTCACGCCGGCGGCCCACCCTCCCCGTCTCCATGAAGATTATATGGTTGCTGAAGTTATGCCAGCGCCGGATGGACCTCTAGGGCTGGTCAGAGAGGAAGTGGTGCAGTTTCTTCAGAACAGAGGTATTCTTGTTCGTTCTGCTCAGCCTTGGTCTCATGGGGTTGGTTTGTTCCAAGTTCGAGATCCCACTGTCAGATACACCCTGATTCAGCACCCGCCGTTTGCTTTGGGTAATGATCGTTTTGTTAGATTTATGAAGCATGATGAGGGTGAAAACTTCAAAGGGAATACTGGTTTTCGTAAGGGATTCCCCTGGATTATCGTACGACTGAATATATTTCTCAGGCAGTTGGTACTTTTGGAAAATTTCATTCCTGGGATAGTGAAGACCCGTACCTGGTATGAACTGTTGTTGAAGCCAGCTTTCCTGATACACCGTTAGTACCACGGGATGTGGTTTTTGGGGACTATGCTGAGTGGGGTGGTGCCCAAGTTTCCTGGACTGCTGCATGTTATGTTCTTGGGGCAGATTTTGCCGATCAAATGCCTAATGATGAAGACCCGATGCCTCTGGATGGTAACCCTCATCCAATGCCTGGTCATCTCATTCCTGACAACATCCCGTTTGTTCTGCCGCCTTACCCGATGATTGGCTGGAATGAAGCACCTCTTGCACCTGCTCCTCCCCTAGAGAATCCAGTGGATGCTGATTGGGGTAATGCTCAGTGGGGCGATGATGACAATATCAATCACCCACATCCGCCAGCAATGCCAGAACAAGATCAAGTCTCAATTGTCATTGATCAACCGGAACAATCAGAGTCTGTGGAACAGCTTCTGCATGATGGAGTGCCTCAACAATAGCAGATAGTTGATTTGGTTGCTGAAGTTCAGGAACAACCTGCTTTTGTGGAAGATAATCCTTTGGCTATTGTCCCCTATCAACCACCGGTGATTCAACATCACCAGATCATCATTGGGATGGCTAGGGTGGTGGCTGGACCCCCCCTTCCACCTGAATTGCTTTGGAAGCGGTCATTTGAGAATTTGAGGTCTGAATTTTCTGTGAAAGAAGTGCCAAGGTCACTATTCTTCAAGCAGTTTGGGACAGTAACTTTCTCCAAGCGCAAGTGGTCGATTGCTTTTGATGATACCAACAGAGTGTCTTCGCTGGTCTCTTGTTTGTCAAGCTCTGCATCCGTCAATCGGCGCCCTGTTGCTCGCTCTTTGTTTGCTCCTCTAGCAGCCCCTGGTTGCTCCGTTGCAAGCGATGAACCTACTTCTATTGCTGAGCCTGTGGGATTCAGTAATAATCAGCTATCTTTGGAGCCCGTGGGTCCTGTTGGTCAGGAAGAGGGGCCCTTGCCTGTCATTTTTGCGTCTGAAGCGACGCCACGACAGAAATGCCAGCGCGGTAGGCACAAGATTTCTGCTCCTTTGGTTGATACTTCAGTTAGAAGATGTACGAGGAGCGCGGCAAAACTTGATGGTTTCAAATCGATGGTCTTTGAGCAGCTTTCTTTACAGCCTGCTAAAAGACGCCCAAGGTCCAAGCCCATGGAGGAGAAGGCCCAGCCCATTCAGGTACTTGATGTTGCTGGAGTGGAAAACACTGACGATATGCGTCATGATAAGCCTGAGGATGTCCATACGCAGACGCCGACCGCTGTGCTGCAGGCAATTGGAGCTGAGCTGGAGATGGACCCCAACCTGCTATCTAGGGAGAAGCTTATGGCTGATCCTCAGGATGATACCCCCTCCAGCAACATTTAAATGTTAAAGTTTAATGTGTTTCCTAGGTGTAGCGAGCCTGTCAAATTTGCTGACTGTTATGTTATCTCTGAAACTTGGCACTCTGGTTATGATTTGGCTCTTTTGCTATTATGTGTTATGGGTTGTGCGGCACTAGGTGTCCCACTGTTTTTAATGTCTTATCCTGTGTTATCATATGAATCAAATGTCCATGCGTAGCTGGAAGGTGCTTTGTTGGAATGTACGTGGACTTAATTCTGATGCAAGACAACGTGCGGTCCGGCAGAAAGTTCTTGAGAGCCATTGTGCAGTTGTTTGTCTGCAAGAAACAAAGTTATCGGAGTGCCCACGTGCTTTAATTAAGAGCATTTGTCCTGCGGGTTTTGACCAGTTTATTGAATCCCCTTCTAGGGGAGCTTCCGGTGGCATTCTAGTCGTGTGGCGCTCTGATGTTTTCTCAGGGGATTTAGTGGAAGTAAAACCTTATGGGATTGTCATTAGTTTTAAGTCCATGCATAATGGTGATTTTTGGTACCTGGTTAATGTTTATGGACCCTGTCAAGGTACCTTAAGAGATGAATTTGTCAGCTGGCTTTATAATTTAAATGTGGAACCTGAGAAAAACTGGCTTCTGCTTGGAGATTTCAATTTCATAAGATCTCGGGATAATAGAAATCTTCCTGGGGGTGATATCAATGATATTTTTCTTTTTAATGAGATCATTGGGCATTTGGGACTGCTGGAGCTACCTTTAAAAGGAAGAAGATTCACCTGGTCTAATATGCAGGATTTCCCACTTCTTGAACAGTTGGACTGGTTTTTCACCTCTGCCAGTTGGATTGATCAATATCCAAACACGCAGGTCAATCCTGTAGCCAAAACTGCATCGGATCATGTCCCTTGTGTGGTTTCCATAAGCACCAGAATCCCAAAAGCTCATATTTTCAGATTTGAAAATTATTGGATCCATCAACCTGGTTTTATGGAGTGTGTTCAGCAAGTCTGGCAAAGGCAGTCTCAGAAGTCTCACATATCAGCAGTTATTATGGATAAACTGAAATCTTTGAGATTTGCTCTCAAGAAATGGCAGAAGGGTTTATCTCATATTAAAGGTCTTATTGAGAAATGTAACTGGGTGATTTTGTGGCTGGATGATTTGGAAGACTCCAGGCCTTTATTTTTGCCTGAATCCAATTTCAGAAAATTGGTGAAATCACATCATGATCATCTGCTACATCTACAGTTCTTATATTGGAAGAAGAGATGCACTATTAGATATATTAAGGTGGGTGAGGAAAACTCAAAATTCTTCCAGGCAATGGCAACTGAAAGATATAGGAAAAATTCAATTGCCACTCTGCAGTTGTCAGATGGATCAGTGTCTTCTGATCATAACACTATTGCCAAGGAATTTCTGGAGATTTTCAAAGGAAGAATGGGTACTGTGAAACCAATTTTCATGGGAAATGACATTCTTTCTCTAATCCCTAGGGTACAGGGACTGGATGTTCTCACCAAGCCTTTTGAGGTCAAGGAGATTGAACAGGTTATCAAGGAGTTGCCAATTGACAAGGCCCCAGGGCCTGATGGTTTTAATGGACTTTTTATGAAAAAATGTTGGCCAATCATTTCTGGTGACTTTATCTCCTAGTTAATGAGTTTCATGCAGGAACTGTTAAACTAGAGAATCTCAGTGAGGCATATATCACTCTGATCCCCAAAAAGCTGTCACCTGAGACTGCCAGTGATTTTAGGCCAATAACATTGACAAGTGTGGGGTTGAAGTTCCTTACTAAACTTGCTGCAAACAGATTTCAAGATGAAATAACTAAATGTGTTCACAAGAATCAGTATGGTTTTATCAAATCTAGATCCATTCAGGATTGTATTGCATGGACTTTTGAGTACATTCATCAGTGCAATCAATCAAAAAGGCCAATCATGTTGCTTAAGTTGGATTTTGAAAAAGCATTTGATTCCATACAGCATGAGGCAATTATAAAAATAATGGTGGCAAAGGGATTTGATAATAGATGGATTTCTTGGATACAACAATTGTTGTCCTCTGCAACCTCATCAATCCTGCTTAATGGGGTTCCAGGTAGCCATTTCAAGTGTAAATGTGGGGTAAAGCAGGGTGATCCTATCTCACCTTTGCTCTTTGTGCTTGCTGCTGACCTTCTGCAGACTATGATTAATGATCAACTCAGCAAAGGACTCCTTTCCTTACCCCTAGTAACTCATGATCCTGACTATCCAGTGGTTCAATATGCTGATGACACATTATTGTTTGTGGCTGCTGAGTCTGCTCAGTTAGAGGTGCTAAAAGCTATTCTAGACTCCTTTTCTCTGGCAACTGGTTTGCAGATTAATTACCACAAATCTTCAATGTACCCAATTAATGTGGATACCAATTATGCCAATGTTCTTGCTGCTCAATTTGGATGTCAACTGGGGGTGATGCCTTTCACATACCTGGGGTTGCCAGTGGGAACCACTAGGCCCAAAATTGTGGACCTTTTGCCACTTGTGGACTGCATGGAAAGAAGGTTGACTGCTAGCTCTTGGTTTCTACCACAAGGTAGCAGACTGCAGTTGGTAAATTCCGTTATTTCCTCATTGCCAATATTCTTCCTCTGTAGCTTATCTATTCCACAAGGGATTTTGAAACAACTGGAAAGAATACAAAGACAGTGTCTTTGGAGAAAATATGGCCAGGAAAAGGGGAACTCTTTGGCGGCCTGGCCTCTGGTATGTAGACCTAAATTAAAGGGTGGGCTTGGCATCCTGAACCTGGGGCTGCAGAATGAAGCTTTGTTAATGAAGTTCCTCAATAAATTCTATAACAAAGTTGATGTTCCATGGGTTCATTTGATCTGGGACAGTTATTATTATCAGAGAGTCCCACATGACACTGCTATGTGTGGCTCTTTTTGGTGGAGGGACATATGTAAGCTAATGGATACATTCAGGGCTGTGTCTTCAGTATGCGTTGGAAAAGGTGACTCCTTGCTATTCTGGTCAGATTCCTGGGAAGTGGATAATTCTTGCATTCCACTACAGGATAGATTCCCCAGGCTGTTCTCATTTTGCATACAAAAAATTCTTCTGTTCTGGAAGTAATGGCCACTGGTGAGTTTCATAGCATGTTCTCTCTGCCATTATCTGAAATGGCCTACAGGGAGCTAAATCAACTTTCTGGAATATTGTCTGATATCTCCTTGGATGCTAATGCTAAGGATTGCTGGTATTGGAAACATGGAAAGAAATCTGGATACACAGCCAAGAAATATTATGATCTGGTCCATGAGCCAATTCCAACTAACCCCTTGCTATGTTGGATATGGAAGTCATGCTGTACTATGACAATCAAAATGTTTGCCTGGCTTGTCATTATGGATAGAGTAAACACCAAGGATATGATTCAGCGCAGGAAGTGGAAGATCAATGATGGGCCTGAATGTGTGCTTTGCCCTATAGGAGCTCTTGAAGACAGGAATCATCTGTTTTTTCAGTGTAACTTCAGCATGAGAGTCTGGAATTACCTGCAGATTTCATGGCCCAACAATCAGGATATGGTTCAGATTGCATGCCATGCTAGGAAGGAGTTCAATAAGCCTTTCTTTTCTGAAGTGGTGTTTCTTACTTGGTGGAATATCTGGAAAGTCAGAAATGATAAAGCTTTTAGGTATATCAGACCTACCTTCAGACAGTGGAGAAATGGTTTTGTCCATGACATTTCCCTTTTGGCTCACAGGATCAAGTCAAAACACAGGGAGGCTCTGCTTAAATGGATTGATTTCCTTCCTCCTTGATAGGTGATATGTATAGTTAGATTTTCCTTCTCTTTTAGGTTAGATTGTACATAGTTTTCTTTTATCTTCTTCTGTTTTGTTCCTTCTCTTAACTAACCTTTCTGTGTACTTGCTGTTCTTAGTTTTAATAAAATGTTGTGGGGTGTAAGCCCTGCAGTCCCCAGTCAAAAAAAAAACAATTCTACCAAATTAGGAAGTCCTAAGAAATTCGTGTTCCAATCCAGAGCAAAAAGAATCAGATTAGAATCTCGTTTCTGTGAATTAACAAAACTAATTTACTGGGTGCAAAAGTTTCTGATTTTCAGCAAGATCAACACAACTATCACCGTAAGCCATCCTAAAGGTCTTACTTGGCACTTTATTGAAACAAAAGCTATAAAACATGATTACTACAGTAGCATAATCATATGAACACACAAAAACAGTAAGGATAAGTATTGGGTTGTCTCCCAACAAGCGCTTTTCTTTAATGCCTTTCTAGCTAGGCATGATGATGACAATGATGCTCACATAAAAGATAAGAATTGAAACATAACGGGAGCATCATGAAGCATATGACTAGCACATTTAAGTCTAACCCACTTCCTATGCATAGGGATTTTGTGAGCAAACAACCTATGGGAACGATAATCAACTAGCATAGGAAGGTAAAACAAGCATAGCTTCAAAACTTGAAGCACATAGAGAGGAAACTTGATATTATTGCAATTCCTACAAGCATATGTTCCTCCCTCATAATAATTTTCAGTAGCATCATGAATGAATTCAACAATGTAACCAGCACCTAAAGCATTCTTTTCATGATCTACTAGCATAGAAAATTTACTACTCTCCTCATAAGCAAAATTCTTCTCATGAATAGTAGTGGGAGCAAACTCAACAAAATAACTATCATATGATTTAAAATTAGGATCAAGATGACAAGTTTCATGGTTATCATAATTCTTTAAAGCATATGTGTCATCACAATAATCATCATAGATAGGAGGCATGCTTTCATCATAGTAAATTTGCTCATCAAAGCTTGGGGGACAAAAAATATCATCTTCATCAAACATAGCTTCCCCAAGCTTGTGGCTTTGCATATAATTAGCATCATGGATATTCAAGGAATTCATACTAACAACATTGCAATCATGCTCATCATTCACATATTTAGTGCCAAACATTCTATAGATTTCTTCTTCTAGCACTTGAGCACAATTTTCCTTTCCATCATACTCACGAAAGATATTAAAAAGGTGAAGCGTATGAGACAAACTTAATTCCATTTTTTTGTAGTTTTCTTTTATAAACTAAACTAGTGATAAAACAATAAACAAAAAGATTCGATTGCAAGATCTAAAGATATACCTTCAAGCACTAACCTCCCCGGCAACGGCGCTAGAAAAGAGCTTGATGTCTACTACACAACCTTCTTCTTGTAGACGTTGTTGGGCCTGCAAGTGCACAGGTTTGTAGGACAGTAGCAAATTTCCCTCAAGTGGATGACCTAAGGTTTATCAATGCGTTGGAGGCGTAGGATGAAGATGTCTCTCTCAAGCAACCCTGCAACCAAATAACAAAGAGTCTCTTGTGTCCCCAACACACCCAATACAATGGTAAATTGTATAGGTGCACTAGTTCGGCGAAGAGATGGTGATACAAGTGCAATATGGATGGTAGATAAAGGTATTTGTAATCTGAAATAATAAAAACAGCAAGGTAACTAATGATAAAAGTGAGTGTAAACGGTATTGCAATGCTAGGAAACAAGGCCTAGGATTCATACTTTCACTAGTGCAAGTTCTCTCAACAATGATAACATAGATAGATCATATAACAAGCCCCCAATATGCAACAAAGAGTCACTCCAAAGCCACTAATAGCGGAGAACAAACGTAGAGATTATGGTAGGGTACGAAACCACCTCAAAGTTATTCTTTTGGATCAATCTATAAAAGAGTTCGTACTAGAATAACACCTTAAGACACAAATCAACCAAAACCCTAATGTCACCTAGATACTCCATTGTCACCTCAAGTATCCGTGGGCATGATTATAAGATATGCATCACACAATCTCAGATTCATCCAACCAACACAAAGTACTTCAAAAAGTGCCCCAAAGTTTCTATCGGAGAGTCAATAACGTGTGCCAACCCCTATGCATAGGTTCCCAATGTCACGACCGCAAGTTGATCACCAAAACATACATCAAGTGGCACATGATATCCCATTGTCACCACAGATAATCACGGCAAGACATACATCAAGTGTTCTCATAAAAGACTCAATCCGATAAGATAACTTCAAAGGGGAAACTCAATTCATCACAAGAGAGTAGAGGGGGAGAAACATCATAAGATCCAACTACAATAGCAAAGCTCGGGATACATCAAGATCGTTCCATAGAGGAACACGAGAGAGAACACGAGAGAGAGAGAGAGAGAGATCAAACACATAGCTACTGGTACATACCCTCAGCCCCGAGGGTGAACTACTCCCTCCTCGTCATGGATAGCGCCCGGATGATGAAGATGGCCACCGGTGATGGGATCCCCCTCCGACAGGGTGCCGGAACAGGGTCCCGATTTGTTTTTGGTGGCTACAGAGGCTTGCGGCGGCGGAACTCCCGATCTATCTTCTGTTCTGGAAGTTTTAGGGTATGTAGGTATATATGGGTTCAAGGGGTACGCCGGTGGACCTCCGGGGTGCTCACGAGGTAGGGGGCGCGCCCAGGGGGGGGGGGGGTGGGCGTGCCCCCACCCTTGTGGGCAGCCCGGGACTGCCCTGACGTGCACTCCAAGTCTATCAGGTTGCTTTCCTTCCAAAAATAACTTCTCCAGTTGATTTCGTTCCGCTTTGACTCCGTCTGATATTCATTTTCCTCGAAACACTAAAATAGGCATAAAACATCAAATCTGGGCTGGGCCTCCGGTTAATAGGTTAGTCCTAAAAATAATATAAAAGTGGATAATAAAGCCCAATATTGCCTAAAACAGTAGATAAAGTAGCATGGAGCAATAAAAAATTATAGATACGTTGGAGACGTATCAGGTGCCTGCACCGACTAGAGAGGAAGTTAATGATGATGATAAAGGTACTTCAGATCAAGTTGCTACTGAACTTCGTAGGTCCACAAGGACACGTTCCACACCAGAATGGTATGGCAACCCTGTCCTGGAAATCATGTTGTTAGACAATGGTGAACCTTCAAACTATGAAGAAGCGATGGCGGGCCCAGATTCCAACAAATGGCTTGAAGCCATGCAATCCAAGATAGGATCCATGTATGAAAACAAAGTATGGACTTTGACAGACTTGCCCGCTGATCGGCGAGCGATAGAAAACAAATGGATCTTTAAGAAGAAGACGAACGCGGATGGTAATGTTACCATCTATTAAGATCGGCTTATCGCTAAGGGTTATCGACAAGTTCAAGGGGTTGACTATGATGAGACCTTCTCACCCGTAGCGAAGTTGAAGTCTGTCCGAATCATGTTAGAAATTGCCGCATTCTATGATTATGAGATATGGTAAATGGACGTCAAAATGGCATTCCTTAACGGCTTCCTTAAGGAAGAATTGTATATGATGCACCCGGAAGGTTTTGTCGATCCTAAGAATGCTAACAAGGTATGCAAGCTCCAGCGCTCCATCTATGGGCTGGTGCAAGCATCTCGGAGTTGGAACATTGGCTTTGATGAAATGATCAAAGCATTTGGGTTTATGTAGACTTATGGAGAAGCCTGCGTTTGCAAGAAAGTGAGTGGGAGCTCTGTAGCATTTCTCATATTATATGTGGATGACATACTATTGATGGGAAATGATATAGAACTTTTGGAAAGCATAAAGGCCTACTTGAATAAGTGTTTTTCAATGAAGGACCTTGGAGAAGCTGCTTACATATTAGGCATCAAGATCTGTAGAGATAGATCGAGACGCCTGATAGGTCTTTCACAAAGCACATACCTTGATAAGATATTGAAGAAGTTCAATATGGATCAGTCCAAGAAGGGGTTCTTGCCTGTTTTGCAAGGTGTGAGATTGAGCACGGCTCAAAGCCCGACCACGACAGAAGATAGAGAAAAGATGAGTGTCATCCCCTATGCCTTGGCCACAGGGTCTATTATGTATGCCATGCTGTGTACCAGACCTGATGTAAACCTTGCCGTAAGTTTGGTAGGGAGATACGAAAGTAATCCCGACATGGAACACTGGACAGCGGTCAAGAATATCCTGAAGTACCTGAAAAGGACTAAGGATATGTTTCTCGTTTATGGAGGTGACGAAGAGCTCGTCGTAAAGGGTTACGTGGATGCTAGCTTCGACACAGATCTGGATGACTCCAAGTCACAAACCGGGTACGTGTATATTTTGAATGGTGGGGCAGTAAGCTGGTGCAGTTGCAAGCAAAGCGTCATGGCGGGATCTACATGTGAAGCGGAGTACATGGCAGCCTCGGAGGAAGCACATGAAGCAATATGGATGAAGGAGTTCATTACCGACCTAGGAGTTATTCCCAATGCGTCGGGCCTGATGACTCCCTTTTGTGACAACACTGGTGCTATTGCCCTTGCCAAGGAGCCCAGGTTTCATAAGAAGACCAGGCATATCAAGCGTCGCTTCAACTCCATTCGTGAAAATGTTCAAGATGGAGACATAGATATTTGTAAAGTACATATGGATCTGAATGTCGCACATCCGTTGACTAAACCTCTTCCACGAGCAAAACATGATCAACACCAGAACTCTATGGGTGTTCGATTCATCACAATGTAACTAGATTATTGACTCTAGTCCAAGTGGGAGACTGTTGGAAATATGCCCTAGAGGCAATAATAAAATGGTTATTATTATATTTCCATGTTCATGATAATTGTCTATTGTTCATGCTATAATTGTATTGATCGGAAACCGTAATACATGTGTGAATACATAGACCACAACATGTCCCTAGTGAGCCTCTAGTTGACTAGCTCGTTGATCAATAGATGGTCATGGTTTCCTGACCATGGACATTAGATGTCATTGATAACGGGATCACATCATTAGGAGAATGATGTGATGGACAAGACCCAAGCCTAAGCGTAGCACAAGATCATGTAGTTCGTTTGCTAAAGCTTTTCTATATGTCAAGTATCATTTCTTTAGACCATGAGATTGTGCAACTCCTGGATACCGTAGGAATGCTTTGGGTGTGCCAAACGTCACAACGTAACTGGGTGGCTATAAAGGTACACTACAGGCATCTCCGAAAGTGTCTGTTGGGTTGGCACGAATTGAGACTGGGATTTGTCACTCCGTATGACGGAGAGGTATCTCTGGGCCCACTCGGTAATGCATCATCATAATGAGCTCAATGTGACTAAGTAGTTAGTCACGGGATCATGCATTACTGAACGAGTAAAGTGACTTGTCGGTAACGAGATTGAACGAGGTATTGGGATACCGACAATCGAATCTCGGGCAAGTAACGTACCGATTGACAAAGGGAATTGTATACGGGATTACTTGAATCCCCGACATCGAGGTTCATCCGATGATATCATCATGGAACATGTGGGAGCCAACATGGGTATCCATATCCCGCTGTTGGTTATTGGCCGGAGAGCTGTCTTGGTCATGTCTGCATGATTTCCGAACCCGTAGGGTCTACACACTAAAGGTTCGGTGACACTAGAGTTGATATGGGAATTAGTACGCAGTTACTGAATGTTGTTCAGAGTCCCGGATGAGATCCCGGACGCCATGAGGAGTTTCGGAATGGTCCGGAAGTAAAGATTTATATAAGGGAAGTCCAGTTTCGGTCACCGGAAGAATTTTGGTGTATACCGGTATTGTACCGGGACCACCGGAAAGTGTTCGGAGGTCCACCGGGTGGGTCCACCTGCCATGGGGGACGAAATTGTCTGAACAAGGGTGGGAATCAGCCCCCTGGTGGGATGGTGCGCCCCCAAGGGCCCAAGGCGCCTAGGGTTGAAAACCCTAGGGGGTGGGGGCGCCTCCCACCAACTTGGGGGGCAAGTCCCTCCTTTGCCCCCCCTTAGATGAGATCTAAGGGGGCCGTCCCCCTCTCCCCTCCCCCTATAAATAGAGGGGAGGTGGGAGGGCTGCCATACCCTTCCCCTGGCTTAGCCATTCCCCTCCCCAACTCCATCTCCTCCTCCGTAGTGCTTGGCGAAGCCCTGCCGGAGAACTACAAGCTCCACCACCACACCGTCGTGCTGCCGGAGATCTCCCTCAACTTCTCCCCTCCCCTTGCTGGATCAAGAAGGAGGAGACGTCCCCAGGCTGTACGTGTGTTGAACGCGGACGCGCCGTCCATTCGGCGTTAGATCGGATCTTCCGCGATTTGAATCGCCGCGAGTACGACTCCCTCATCCGCGTTCTAGTGACGCTTCCGCTTAGAGATCTTCAAAGGTATGAAGATGCTCATCCTCTCTCTCTCTTGTTGCTAGAATCTCCATAGATTGATCCTGGTGATGCGTAGAAATTTTTGAATTTCTGCTACGTTCCCCAACAGGAACGTAAGTGTGCGTAGGTGTAGAATTTTTGATATACAAATTGCCCAGGTCATCCTAATTTTCAGAGTTTTTGGAGTTACAGAAATATTTGAAATGTCCAGATTGCTACAGACTGTTCTGTTTTTGACATATTCTATTTTCTTTGCATTACGTGCTTGTTTTGATGATTCTATGGTTTTCTTTAATGAGTTTTTGCCATAGAAAAGTTGGAATACAGTAGATATAATGCAAGAATAAAATATGAATTGGTTTCCTACATTACTTATAGTAGTGATTTGTTTTCTTATACTAACGGATCACACGAAGGTTTTGTTGAGTATTGTGTGATTGAAGTTTTCAAGTTTTGGGTTATCTTATGATGGATGAAGGAATAACACTACTGCAGGATGCTGCTAACGCGACACTACGATCAGAGACCCTTCGACGAAACTGTGTGCGATGCAATAATCGCAAACGGTGGTGTAAAATAACCATAAAAAAGGTGCAAAACATTTGCGATCACGGATCTATCAAACACAGTTCAGATCTTAGTTGCGTGTGCAATGCAGGGCATACAGTTCAGTTCAATGAACTGTTTGCGATAAGGAGGAACAAAAGAAACGGGAAGCCAGATGAAGGCATGTGGGATATACAGCATACTGTTCACTTAGATGAACTGTTTGTGATTAGGCAACACAAAAGAAGCGGCCAGCCAGATCAAGGTGTGTGCGATATACGGCATAAGGTTCACTCGGATGAACTATTTTCGATTAGGCAACGCAACAGAAACGGTTCAATCAGATCAAGGTGTGTGCAATGGAGGGCATACAGTTCATTCCTATAAACTGTTTGTGTTGAGCCAAGAAAACAGAAACGTTTCACATAAACAAGATGTGTGTAATATGCGACAAACATCCAATTACATAGGTGGCTAATACACACATGACATTTCCACACACCAAAGTAAACTATTACATGCATAATTAACTAGGATAAACGATCATCTAATTATCATCTACTCCTTATGCTAGCTCGATGTTCCTTCTATGCTAAGTTTCCATTAATTGATGGTATTTTATGAACACGCCACCATTTCCCGCCATTTCCTCACCGGTTTCCCGCCACCCAGCGATATTCCACATAAATCTAGGCGGCGCACGAGGCATGGAGGCAACAAGCACAGCCTGTAGCACATCCACCTTTTCCAAGCATGCCAACCCACCAAAGCACCGCCTCTGCCATCAACCTCATCAATGAGGAAAACGAGTAGATGCCATGGCCCATCGAGGCTGAGGCGCTCCCAGGCAACGCAATGGACGACACCGTGATGCGGATCATCGCCAGGGTTGAGCACAACCTTGGTTCATGGCGCTTCAGCTCCGCGGATCAAGATAGGCATGTCAGCGCTGATAGGCTGTAGCTCGCCGCACAACATGATCGATGGCGCGCCGCAAAGGAAGCTAGGCGCTTCCGTGCGGATAAGTTGCAGCTCGCCGCACGGCAAGATCGTTGGAGCGCCACAGAGCGAGAGGCGTGGCGTGCCGCATAGCAAGAGCGGATCCATCGGTGCTTGCCTGCTGTCGACAGGGCGTCGCAGCTGGGTACACATCCCGTCAGTACCCACATTCCTTGCCAGGAGTGGGCAGAGGCCCTCTGCGCCATAATTGCACCAGAGGCTGACCACGCCGTACTTGCACCAGATACCCGCCGCACCGTTTGCATGGGTCACGCCGTTCGCCTTGTCCGCGGCCCGCTCGATGCCAGCGCGCTGGTTGGTAGGCTTGACCACCTCCTTGGCCCAGGTGTCCACCTGGGAGCAGTAGAGGAACATGGGCGTCGCATCCTCGAGCTGGTGATCTCCGATGAAATAGCCAACTTGGAGCTCGAGATCGCGCTCCAGATGTACCGCGAGCGTGGCGGCCGCTTGGACGAATGCCTGCACGAGTTCAGGCAGAGCCAAGAGCTACTGTAGGCAAGGGCTGTTGGTCATGGTCTCATGGACGTGTTTTATTTTGTTGAATCGTTTCGACGTGGATGGCTGTGTATTCACATCAATCATAGTATTGCTCTATTTAATGCTCTGTTTCAATGTGTGTACTCTGTTTTTGTTCTTATATGTTCTGTTTCAATGTGTGTATATACGCTTTCCATTCTGTATATGTGGATGATAACAGCTAGATTCAATTTAGTATATATATATATGTGTGTGTGTGTGTGTGTGTGCGTGTGTGTGTGTGTGTGTGTATTAATTGTTCATTAGTCCATGCAGCAACGAGGCGCCCAACGCCTTTGACCTTCCTCGCGAAGTACCCGTCTTCATACACCTCCTCCGCATGACGACGCGCCCGCGCCCAAACCTCCGCCGCCTCCTTTTTCCAGGCGGCATCACGGGCTTCACAGGTCGCTTGGTACATGGCTTCCTCCTCCGCCATCTCCTTCTTGAACGCCACTTGCCTGGCTTTCTCAGCCGGCAGCAGCGACTTCCACAGGCAAAGATTGTATTGGCCCCAAAACCAATCCGAAGTTGGGGGGTACGGCACAACCTTGTCTGGCGGCACGTAGGGGTCCTCGTCACTGCTATTCGAGTGAGCGTCCTCGGGGGCGGCGACTCCTCTTCGGCGCGTGGGTAGTCTAGCAGCGCCATGGCAGATATTTGAGAGAGAGAGAGAGAGAGGGCGAGCGAGGGGAGGATGTAGATGAGAATGCAGGCGGGACGATGTGAACAAGGTAGTATTTATTGGCGGCCGGAATCTAGATCGACGGGAACAGTACACATGCCGGTCCCTGGAATTTACGAGTACTGTAATTTAAATTACACACGATTCCCGCAGCAAAATCCGTGTGTGAACATCATAGCTGACTTTTTCCAATACAGAACTGTGTCTGATTAATTATCCCCGCCACTCACGTACCAAACATCGAGCTGTGAGATAGAGTGCCAATCGTGTGGGGGCCGGTTGTCTCGCCAGATCTTTATATTTTCTTTTTTGAGCACTAGATATTTACATCGTCAGATGATTTTTTAACTCACACACAAGTACACAAAATTATGTTTTTTCAAACTGTTATGGTTAGCCGTTGCATGTAGCCGTAGTTCAAATTTGAATTACGGTCATTAAATAGCTAGAAAATCACTTAAATGTCTTTAAATGGTCAAATGACCCCTAGATTTTTCCAAATTTTCACATGACAGTTGTATTAGTGCACGTTAAATGTACAAAAAATTTGAAGGTCGTAAGAGGAAGCTATATCCCGTTCGTCATCAAACATGCATTGTTCCCTCTCAGAACCACGAGCCTTCTAGTGAGTTGCTCCGATTTGTGAGGGGGTGTGTCAAAACTTTCGTCAAACAGGCCAATTTTTTTACCACATCATCTTGGTGGCATGACATTACATCAAGCAATGTTTCATGTTTTTCTGATCATTTTTTAAATTTTTGGAACTAAAATGCCATGGCACGCCATGCATGTGTCCATGCCGTGAGACCAATGTGTTTGAAAATTCCTTCTAATTTACTGCACATAGATCTAACTCGCACACAAGTACACAAATATGATTTGTCAAACCGTTATGGTTAGGCGTTGCATGTAGATGTAGTTCAAATTTGAATTACGGTCATTAAATGTCTAGAAAATCACTTAAATGTCTTTAAAAGGTCAAATGACCCCTAGAATTTTCCAAATTTTCACATTACAGTTGTAGTAGTGCATGTAAAACGTAGAAAAAATTTGAAGGCCGTAAGAGGAAGCTATCTCCTGTTCGTCATCAAACATGCATTGTTCCCTCTAGGAACCACAAGCCTTCTAGTGAGTTGCTCCGGTTTGTGAGGGGTGTGTGTCCAAACTTTCATCAAACATCCCAATTTTTTTACCACATCATCTTGGTGGCATGACAGTACACAACCAAGGTTTCATGTTTTTCTGATCATTTTTTAATTTTTTTGAATTAAAACGCCATGGCACTCCATGCATACTGTCACGCCCAATATGCGACCCTATCCTAAAGGAACTCGAAGGTCCCACCAAGGATAGAAGCGCATATTGGAGACACTTTTGAAAGGTGGATATGATTACATTGTACCGTTACATAATAGTTGGGAATACATAAAAGAGGCAGACAATGCCACACGAAGACAACATCATCATACATAAGAGCAATATCCGACTACGGATGAAACACAAACAGAAACTCAAACGACATCCACCCTGCTAGCCCAGGCTGCCGACCTGGAACCTATCCCCTGATCAAAGAAGAAGCAGAAGAAGAACTCCAAAACAAGTAAACATCGCTCTCGCGTTATGATCATCACATTACCTATACCTGCAACTGTTGTTGTAGTAATCTGTGAGCCACGAGGACTCAAGAATCCCATAACCATGGGTATCAAGACTAGCAAAGCTTAAAGGGTATGGAATGGATAAGTGGTGGGGGTTGCAGCAGCGACTAAGCATGATATGGTGGCTAACTTACGAATACAAGAATAAGATGACAAGCTACATAAATGGTCGCAAACTAGTAATGATCAAGAAGTGATCCTGAACTACTTACGTCCAAACATAACCCAAACCGTGTTCACTTCCCAGACTCTACCAAGAAGAGACCATCACGGCTACACACGCGGTTGATGCATTTTAATTAAGTCAAGTGTCAAGTTCTCTACAACCGGATATTAACAAATTCCCATCTGCCACATAACTGCGGGCACGGCTTCCGAAAGTTTAAACCCTGTAGGGGTGTCCCAACTTAGCCCATCACAAGCTCTCACGATCAGCAAAGGATATTCCTTCTCCCGGGAAGACCCGATCAGTCTCGGAATCCCGGTTACAAGACATTTCGACAATGGTAAAACAAAACCAGCAAGACTGCCCTGACGTGTCGAAAAATCCGGATGGGAGCTGCACATATCTTGTTCTCAGGGCACACCGGTTGAACACTACGTACAGCTAAAACCAGCCCTCAAGTTTCCCCGAGGTGGCGCTGCAAGTGGTTCTAGTTCGGACCAACACTTAGAGAAGCACTGGCCCGAGGGGGTTTAAAATAAAGATGACCCTCGGGTTAATTACTACCAAGGGAGAGGTTATAGGTTGTTAGGCAAATGTAAAACCAAGGTTGGGCCTTGCTGGAGGAGTTTTATTCAAAGCAAACTGTCAAGGGGTTCCCATAAACCCGACCGCGTAAGGAACGCAAAATCAAGGAACATAACACCGGTATGACAGAAACTAAGGCGGCAAGAGTGGAACAAAACACCAGGCATAAGGCCGAGCCTTCCACCCTTTACCAAGTATATAGATGCGTTAATTAAATAAGAGATATTGTGATATCCCAACATAATCCTGATCCAACATGGAGCAATCTTCAACTTCACCTGCAACTAACAATGCTATAAGAGGGGCTGAGCAAAGCGGTAACAAAGCCAAGCAACGGTGTGCTAGGAAGGGTGAAAAGGTTAGAGGCTGACATGGCAATTTGGGAGGCTTGATCAACAAGTGATAGGTAGCACAACATTCCAATAGAACGAAGCAACTAGCACATCAATGATAGTAGTGAGATCTAGGGTAACGGTCATCTTGCCCGAAATCCCGCTAGGAAGAAGAACGAGTCCATGAAGAAGATGTACGGGCGAAGACGAACCAAGCATAGTCGAACGAATCCTCACGATGGCAACGAAACAGGAACTATCGAGAAGAAGCACAACCGGAAAGAAGCAAACAACATGGTAAACACACAACACATAACCATGACATGATGCACAACCAAGCATGATGCATGACAAAGGCTATATGATGCTACTCATGGCAAGAGATGATGCATACAAGAATATCACATCAAAGCAAGTTTAAAAGAGGCCGAAAACAACATATAACAATTCCAGTAAGTCCTCATATGCAAATTTCAAAATTGGTTCAGAACTGAATAAACCTTATGTTCAAGTTATTAAACCACATTATGATAGCATGTTTGTAAGCATGGAACAGAGGCATATGATATCCAAAATTAACAAGCATGGCATGTGAACAAAGTACACATAGCATACCTCAAATCACGTATTTGGAGCATCTTCACAATAGGCACGGATCACTCAATAACAAGCTCACAACAAGGCATCATGAAGTTAACAGAAATCTTGAACATTATATAAGCATGTTCATGGCAATGGAAGCATATGCTACAGGACATATATAAGGCATCAAAAAGGCATGGATTGGTAGAGCATAACATAGATAACAAAACATGTCAACTAAGCATCTCCAGATTATGCATGGATAAATTGGTAGCATCCAGCAAACATGGCATCATGATATAGCAGTTTCAACATTGACAGAAAGTTAACAACAAGTAACCCACTTCACAAGCTTGATGCACACACTACAGGACATATAAAAATACATGTATTGCACCCCTGTAAAGATGGCATGATTATGCTCCTAAAACATGTAGACATCATGCTCATAGAATGCACACACAAAATGAAACAAAAATGACAGATCAACCAGTTACAACAGTTTTCAGTAGTTAACAGCAACATGCACTTTTGCAACGGGGATTAAGATATCATGATGCACCCTAACATGAATGTAAAGCAAATCAACATGTAGAGGATGAAGAGAAGAACATGTGCATATCAAGATCGTCATCATAGCATCAACAGAGACAAAGTTATAGCACTCAAAAGAAGCATACATGATGTTAACAATCAGCAGATTAAAGCAATTTATATTATTTAGCAGTTTTGCAATGAAGATTAAGGCATCAATATGAACATGAACATGAATGCAAACTACCCCATCATGAATAGCACTCTAACATGAACATTTTGACATATCATAAACGCAAAATGGAGCAATATGCATGAAGTTATGGCATGACAAACATGAGCACATGATGTTTAAAATCCTAGGGACTTGGCAGTTTTTCACCTCGGGGAAAAAGTGGATGGGACGGATCGGTCCAGTGGCACGGAGGCGTGGCGTTTGGATGGCGGGCTCGGGGTGGATCTGGACGGGGCAGTGCAGATCTGGTGGTCGCCGGCAGCGAGGTCGTCGCCGGCGAGGCAGGTCGTCGGTGGGCGGCGTAGGCATCGGGGAAGGCGGATCCAGGTCGGGGCAGCACAGGGATGGCGGGGCAAGGCCGAAGCGGTGCGGTGACGCGGGCAACTCCGGCGGGCGGCGGTGAAGGCAGCCGGCGACGAGCGGCTTGGCGTGGGGCGGTGCTCAGGGAAGGGCACGACGACGCCTGGGGTTGGGCGCTCGGGCGCTGGGGTGGCCAGCGACGAGGGGGCAGCCTGCGGTGGCGTTCGCGGAGACGACATCGGCGGTCGGCGAGGCGGTGGCAAACGGTGGCGGTGGTGGGCGCTGGTGAAGGGCTTGAGGCTACGCGCAGGGCACGGGACGGGCCCCACGGGCTGCGGCGACGGATGCCTCGGGCCCAGGCGGGTCCGTGATTGGCTGCGAGGGCCGCGGCGAACTGGGGAAGGAGCGAGGGCGACGTGGCCGACGGGGATTGGGTTGGAAGGCGGTGATGATGATGTGGCGTCACCGGATTGGCCGGGCGACATGGCCGGCGGACACGTCCGACGCTGGTGGACAAGCCCGACTGCGGGAGGAGGAAGATGGCTAGGGTTTGATCCACGAAAATGGAGCGGGAGGACGTTTATATAGGTAGAGGGAGTTAGGGGAGTCCAAATGAGGTGCGATTTTCGCCCACATGATCGTGATCCAACGACGGAGAGCATAGAGGGAGTTTAGATGGGCTAGTGGGCTGTTTTGAAGGGGTGTTGGGCTGCAAAGAGAGAGGGGTTTCGGTTAACTCGGTTAACCGTTGGGGCATGAAACGACCTCCAAATAGAATAAAATTTGACGGGCGGTCTACCGGTGATATACCAAGGCCACTCGGCAAATCTCGGCCCATTCCGAGAATGTTTTTCGGCAGCTCACAAAACAAGAACTGAGAGGTGCGACGGGCGCATGCGAGAGTGGTTGGGCTCAGAACGGACAATGGAGAGAACCGGGGGAACCCGAACGAATGCAAGTTTTGAAAAACATGTAGATGAAATGCAGATGATGACATGGCAAAGTGCAACACGCAAGCAAATGACATGGCAACGATGGCGAATAACTGAAAGACACCTGGCGCATCGAATTCGGGGTGTTACAACTCTCCTCCACTAACAAGAGATCTCGTCCCGAGATCTTAGGAACTAGACAGAAGACAAAGAGGGTGGGGTGAAGCAAGATCTCAAAGAGGGAAAATGAACAAGGTCGAGGGCACTCGATAGAAAAGAGGAATGACGAATATGACGAGAATCAAAAGCTCAATGAAACAAGATAGACTCTGAAACCACTCCGGTTAGAACAAAATAGAAAAGGAATAGAACAAAAGAATTCCGGCAGCACTCCAGCTGAAAATGGAAGGATTAGAACACGAACTTCACCCCATGGGATGACACTTGACGAGATGAACAATGCAATGCCTCCGGAAGAATTGAAACAACGGAATGAAAAGAACGGATGAGAGAACAACAACTTCCACCACGAATGAATTCTATAGCATCCTTAGAGGAAGGGTTGAACGGAGTTGTTGAGAAAATTAACAACAAAAGAATAAGCTTGTTGTGGAATTATCAAAAACATCTCAAAACTTGAGGTGAAATTATACCACAACCAAATGTCTGAATAGCTGAGAAGAACGAAGAAATGCAAAACTCCACTTCAGAAGAAAATGAAGAATTATTTGCACTTCGAGACGCGAGAAGAAAAGATACTTGAACTCCTCCAAAAAAATCTTGACGAACTCTTGAAGAATGAATTTAATCATGAAGAACCACCATGAAGAACTCCGATAACAAAAGGATGATTAGATAGAATTGAAGGATGAAAATAATACGATGACGCCTTGCGACGATTTAGATGGAGGTTCCGACGAAATGGGAGAAGAAATTGAACTCCAGAAAAGAAAAGATGAAAACACTTCCACGCGCGAAATTATTCATCATGAACAAACTCCGAAGGAAGGGATTAATCACTTGGAAGAAATAAGAATAAGATTTATTGTATGCTTATCCTTCATCAAATTAAATTGATGACAAGCAACGGATTTTGCATACTACTTATTCTTGTTTGAAAAGGATTGAGGGGAATATGGTGCAACCTTGAGGAAGGTCTTCAATGAACCACCGGTAGGATTGGAAAGAACAAATGAATTAATATGATAACAAAGGAAAAGGAATCTAAAGGAACCACCGTAAGAATTTGAAAATGACTGATGAAAGAGAATGAACCACAGGGAAGAATTAGAAGAACAAATATGCTTGAGGGGATTTAGATGTGAAATAACAAAGAGATCACGAGCTGATTAAAGAATACTAGACAGATGCACCGGGATAATTGGATAACGGTAGCTGAAATGTGAGGACAAAGAATTCTTCTGGAATGATGGCCTCTGATGAAGCAAAACAGAAATCAACTCCTGAAATACTCCGGGTAGGTAAGAAAAAGAAATATCTGACAAATGGAATAATTCGAGAGGATAACATGAAGCTAGAACCACTAATCTTCGAGAGAACGGGCAAGATTTAAGAGAAACTCTTCCTCAATCTTCAACTAACGACGAGAAACACCACCAAAATTGTTTAGATACTTCGAGAGAATGAAAAGCAAAGAGGTTGAGCCAACAATGAAAAGAATTTGAAATTGATCTTGGAGAAGCCATGTGATTGATGGAATTCATTTTACGTCACACTTTGAAAAGAATTTGAGAATAACTCCGGAATAATTAGAAGAGTCAGGTAAGATCATGGGAAAAAACCTATGGGTTAGGGCCCACTAAAGAGAAAACACCGTTGGAAAGGATTATTGAAGAGATAGATGATGCACCGGAACAATTGAGATATTTGAATGAGGTGATAACCTCAAATTAATTGGAACACAGACGAATCTCATGAGATGTCTTGAGCACTCCCGAAGGATAAACTAGCGAGAGGCGAACGAGCAGGGGAAACACTTGATCCAAGGATAATAATATGATCAACCCGAAAAACTTGAATTTAATCCACCGGAAAGAAAAAGAGATGAAGAATGTCAAACGAGACGAGAATTCACCAGTTGAAATAATTTTGGGAAGACTGAAGAGGCTCCGCACGAATGAAGTTGATGCTCGAAAGAGACTCAAGCTCCGGGAAGAAAAAGGGGTGGGAGGGCGGGAAAAACAAGGCAACTTGTAAGGGAGAACCGACGAATAGCCTGAAGAGAAAACACCGGTTGAAAGAATGCAAAGGCTTCGCACGAGTAGGATGGATACTCGATAATGGACTCCGGCTCCGAGAAGAAAAAGGGTGGGGGGGGGGGGGGGAAAAAGAAAAACAACTGAGGATTGAACTTGGCAAAGATGAAGAGGCCCGAGTTAACTTGACGAGAAATGCACCGGATGAAAAGAGCTGAGAACCAACAAACGAAAAACTAACCGCTTGATCCTGAAGAAAGTTTGAAGGGGAAGAGGAGTAAGTCAAAACATCTACGTCAAGATTCCTCACCAGAGCGACGAAGGGGCTAAGGAGTAAAAAGAATTCCTACTCTCCAATATGACTAGACTCCGAAAACAGTTTTCTTCTAGAGTCGACAACGGCCAACTACGAACAATCAAGGGGACTCCTACCAACTTGTCGCGCCCAATATGCGACCCTATCCTAAAGGAACTCAAAGGTCCCACCAAGGATAGAAACGCATATTGGAGACGCTTTTGCAAGGTGGATATCATTACATCGTACCATTACATAATAGTTGGGGATACATACAAGAGGCATACAATGCCACACGAATACAACATCATCATACATAAGAGGAACATCCGACTATGGATGAAACACAAACAGAAACTCAAACGACATCCACCCTGCTAGCCTAGGCTACCGACCTGGAACCTATCCCCTGATCAAAGAAGAAGCAGAAGAAGAACTCCAAAACAAGTAAACATCACTCTCGCGTCATGATCATCGCATTACCTGTACCTGCAACTGTTGTTGTAGTAATCTGTGAGCCACGAGGACTCAGCAATCCCATAACCATGGGTATCAAGACTAGAAGATCTTAAAGGGTATGGAATGGATAAGTGGTGGGGGTTGCAGCAGCGCCTAAGCATGATATAGTGGTTAACTTACGAATACAAGAATAAGATGAGAAGCTACGCAAACGGTTGCAAACTAGTAATGATCAAGAAGTGATCCTGAAACTACTTATGTCCAAACATAACCCAAACCGTGTTCACTTCCCGGACTCCACCGAGAAGAGACCATCACGGCTACACACGCGGTTGATGCATTTTAATTAAGTCAAGTGTCAAGTTCTCTACAACCGGATATTAACAAATTCCCATAAGCCACATAACTGCGGGCATGACTTTCAAAAGTTTAAAGCTTGCAGGGGTGTCCCAACTTAGCCCATCATAAGCTCTCATGATCAGCGAAGGATATTCCTTCTCCCGAGAAGACCCGATAAGTCTCGGAATCCCGGTTACAAGACATTTCGACAATGGTAAAACAAAACCAGCAAGACCGCCCGGATGTGCCGACAAATCCCAATAGGAGCCGGACATATCTCGTTCTCAGGGCGCACCGGATGAACACTACGTACAGCTAAAACCAACCCTCAAGTTTCCCCGAGGTGGCGCTGCAAGTTGCTCTAGTTCGGACCAACACTTAGAGAAGCACTGGCCCGGGGGGGTTTAAAATAAAGATGACCCTCGGGTTAATTACTCCCAATGGAAAGGTTATAGGTTGTTAGGCAAATGTAAAACCAAGGTTGGGCCTTGCTGGAGGAGCTTTATTCAAAGCAAACTATCAAGGGGTTCCCATAAACCCGACCGCGTAAGGAACGCAAACATAACACTGGTATGACGGAAACTAAGGCGGCAAGAGTGGAACAAAACACCAGGCGTAAGGCCGAGCCTTCCACCCTTTACCAAGTATATAGATGCATTAATTAAACAAGAGATATTGTGATATCCCAACATAATCCTGACCCAACATGGAGCAATCCTCAACTTCACCTGCGACTAACAATGCTATAAGAGGGGCTGAGCAAAGTGGTAACAAAGCCAAGTAATGGTTTGCTAGGAAGGGTGAAAAGGTTAGAGGTTGACATGGCAATTTGGGAGGCTTGATCAACAAGTGATAGGTAGCGCAGCATAGCGATAGAACGAAGCAACTAGCATAGCAATAATAGTAGTGAGATCAGGGTAACGGTCATCTTGCCTAAAATCCCGCTAGGAAGAAGAACGAGTCCATGAAGAAGACGAACGGTGAAGACGAACCAAGCGTAGTCGAACGAATCCTCATGATGGCAACGAAACAGGAACTATCGAGAAGAAGCACAACCGGAAAGAAGCAAACAACATGGTAAACACAAACACATAACCATGACATGATGCACAACCAAGCATGATGCATGACAAAGGCTATATGATGCTACTCATGGCAAGAGATAATGCATACAAGAATATCACATCAAAACAAGTTTAAATGAGGCGAGAAACAATATATAACAATTCCGGTAAGTCCTCATATGCAAATTTCGAAATTGGTACAGAACTGAATAACCTTATGTTCAAGTTGTTAAACCGCAAATTAAGATGCACCAAGATGATCTACACGAAATTCTAGTCAAGTTACATATAAAGTTCATTTAGTTCGGAGCTACGGCCTAGAAGATATGAGCAAAACCAGTCAAACATGGCATTGATGCAAAATGCAATCAAACATCAAGCAAACCACTCTCAAAACAAGGATGCAACACGACAAGATTAAACTACATGCAATTCTAAGCAATTTTCATATAGAGCATGCTCAAAATGGAGCAACGGTGCCACACATACACTCCAAACAAGATATAACAACAATCTGCCCAAAACAACAAGTAGGCACTTTGCAAACAACAAAACAACATGCTACAGGAATCATATGAGCATAAAATTGACATGCGCTTCATGTACAGATAACATACTTCAAATATCATTAAAGTTCAGGTTAATAGGCATCACGATTAAACCAATATGATCAATGCAAAATGCAACTTGATAACACAGTAGCATATGCATGAGCAGAGTTAATATGATGGCAACTTGAGAGCAAGAAAGAGACAAGCTACGGCAAGTAAACATAGCAACCAAGGGCAAGGCATCAAAATACACATAACAAAGATCAAATACCATCATGGCATCATTTACATATGGCTAATGGATTAGTAAGAACCTACAAGACAAGATTGAATATTGAAACAGTTTCAGCATGTGTAAAACAACAACATTATGATAGCATATTTACAAGCATGGAAAAGAGGCATATGATATCCAAAATTGACAACCATGGCATGTGAACAAAGCACTCATAGCATACATCAAATCATGTAACTGGAGCATCTCCAGAATAGGCACGGATCACTCAATAACAAGCTCACAACAACGCATCATGAAGTTAACAGAAATCTGGAAGATTATATAAGCATGCTCATGGCAATAAAAGCATATGCTACAGGAAATATATAGGGCATAAAAAGGCATGGAATGGTAGAGCATAACATAGACAAGAATAATGTCAACTAAGGATCTCCAGATTATGCATGGATAAATTTGTAGCATCTAGTAAACATGGCATCATGATATAGCAGTTTCAGCATTGACAGAAAGTTAACAGCAAGTAGCCCACTTCACAAGCTTGATGCGCTCACTACAGGACATATAAAAATACATGGATTTAACACCTGTAAATATGGCATGATTATACTCCTAAAACATGTAGACATCATGCTCATAGGATGCACACACAAAATGCAACAAAAAAGACAAATCAGCAAGTTACAACAGTTTTCAGTAGTTAACAGCAACATGCAGTTTTGCAACAGAGATTAAGATATCATGATTCACCCTAACATTAATGCAAAGAAAATCTACATATAGAGCATGAAGAGTAGAACATGTTCATATCAGGATCGTCATCATAGCATCAACAGAGAAAAAGTTATAGCACTCAAAAGAAGCATACATGATGTTAACAATCAGCAGATTACAACAGTTTATATTACTTAGCAGTTTTGCAACGAAGATTAAGGCATCAATATGAACATGAACGTGAATGCAAACTGCTCCATCATGAAGAGCACTATGAGTTGAACATTTTGACATATCATACATGCAAAATGGAGCAATATGCATGAAGTTATGGCATGGCAAACATGAGCACATGATGTTTAAAATCCTGGGGACTTGGCAGTTTTTCACCTCGGGGAAAAAGTGGACGGGACGGATCGGTCCAGCGGGACGGAGGCGCGACGCTTGGATGGTGGGCTCGGGGTGGATCTGGACGGGGCAGTGCAGATCTGGTGGTCGCCGGCAGCGAGGTCGTCGCCGGCGCGACAGGTCATCGGCGGGCGGCGTAGGCGTTGGGGAAGGCGGATCCGGGGCCGGGGCAGCGTAGGGACGACGGGGCGAGGCTGAAGCGGTTCGGCGGCGCGGGTAACTCTGGCGGGCGGCGAGAAAGGCGGCCGACAGCGAGCGGCCTGGCGCGGGGCGACGCTCGGGGAAGGGCACGACGGTGCTTGGGGTCGGGCGCTGGGGTGGCCGGCGACGAGGGGGCAGCCGATGGTGGCATTCGCGGAGACGGCGGTGGAGCTGAGCAGATGGCGGCGGCGGTCGGCGAGGCGGTGGTGAACGGCGGCGGAGGCGGGCGACGGCAAAGGGCAGCGGCGCTACGCGCAGGGCACGGGACGGGCCCCGCGGGCTGCGGCGATGGACGCCTCGGGCCCGGGCGGGTCCGTGATGGCCTGCCAGGGCCGCGGCAAAGTGGGGGAGGAGCGAGGGCGACGTGGCCGGCGAGGATTGGCGCGGGAGGCAGCGGCAATGACGTGGCTTCACAGGATTGGCCGGGCGTCGTGGCCGGCGGCCACGTCCGGCGCGGGTGGACAAGTCCGTCTACGGGAGGAGGAAGATGGCTAGGGTTTGATCTACGAAAATGGAGGGGGAGGACGTTTATATAGGTAGAGGGAGTTAGGGGAGTCCAAGTGAGGTGCGGTTTTCGCCCACCGATCGTGATCCAACGATGGACAGCATAGAGGGGGTTTAGATGGGCTAGTGGGCTGTTTGAAGGGGTGTTGGGCTAGAAAGAGAGAGTGGTTTCGGTTAACTTGGTTAACCGTTGGGGCATGAAACGACCTTCGAATAGAACGAAATTTGACGGGCGGTCTACCGGTGATATACCAAGGCCACTCGGCAAATCTCGGCCCACTCCGAGAACAATTTTCGGTGGCTCACAAAACAAGAACTGAGAGGTGCGATGGGCGCGTGCGAGAGTGGTTGGGCTCAGAACGGACAACAGAGAGAACCTGGGGAACCCGAACGAATGCAAGTTTTGAAAAACATGCAGATGAAATGCAGATGATGACATGGCAAAGTGCAACACATAAGCAAATGACATGACAATGATGGCGAATAACTGGAAGACACCTGGCGCATCGAATTCGGGGCGTTACACATACATATGCATGTGTCCATGTCATGAGACCAATATGTTTGAAAATTCCTTCTAATTTACTGCACATGGAATTAACTCGCACACAAGTACACAAATATGATTTTTCAAACCGTTATGGTTAGCCGTTGCATGTAGATGTAGTTCAAATTTGAATTACGGTCCTTAAATGGCCAGAAAATAACTTAAATGTCTTCACAAGGTCAAATGACCCCTGAAATTTTCCAAATTTTCAAATGACAGTTGTATTAGTGAATGTTACACGTAGAAAAAAATATGAATGCCGTAAGAGGAAGCTATCTCCCATTCATCATCAAACATGCATTGTTCCCTCTCAGAACCATGAGCCTTCTAGTGAGTTGCTTCGGTTTGTGAGGGGTGTGTGTGTGTCCAAACTTTCGTCACACATGCCAAATTTTTACCACATCATCTTGGTGGCATGACATTACATCAACCAAGGTTTCATGTGTTTCTGATATTTTTTTAATTTTTTGGAATTTAAGTACCATGGCACTCAATGCTTAATTATGTCATAGCCGTTAGACCAATATGTTTGAAAATTCCTTCCAAGTTACTGCACATGGAATTAAATCGCACACAAGTTCACAAATTATGACTTTTCAAACCGTTATGGTTAGCTGTTGCATGTACATATAGTTCAAATTTCAATCACGGTCATTAAATGGCTAGAAAATCACTTAAATGTCTTAAAAGGTCAAATGACTCTTGTAATTTTCCAAAATTTGACATGACAGTTGTATTAGTACTACAAATTTTGTCGTACATTTAAAACACCATTCGTTGCCACTTTACTCCAAATTCGTCTTTCACAGCTAATAAAAAATATCTACAACATCACACACAGTCGTTTTCTAGGAACTGTTTGCGATGAAAATATCTGGGTCTATTTAAGTCTTCCTCCTTAAGCTTCGCCGACTCGTCTGCTCCAGTGTCGGCAACCCCCAAATCCATGAATCCCGATCCCCATTCCCGCACCCCCTTCTTGCAAAGATGACGCTGTGGAAATGCTTCGTGAAGGCCCGTACGATGGCCGCCCCCCCCCCCCGAGCGTCGCCACCTGCACCGAGAGCGCATCCGCCTACGCCGAGAGTGCCGCCGCATCCGCATTGAGAGTGGCCGCTTCCGCCGAGAGGGAATCTACGACAGCCGACAGGGCAGCTGCAGCAGCCAAGATGGCTACGACTGCTGCTGCGACAACGGCTGCAAAACGCCAAGAGCGCTCGAGCTACCGTCCATGCCGCCGATGTCGCCCTGGCCCAGGTCGAGGCCATCCATGCCAAGATTGAGGATGCACACGCCAAGATAATCCATGCCACCTCAGAATCCAGCATGGAACCCACGTCCAAAAAGGCGGCGGTGGCCATGGAGCACCTGGTTCCTCATGATTTCGCCAAGCGGGAGCTGGAGATGCAGGAGGCGGCAGAGATCGAGTAGCGCTGGGAGGATGAGAGTTCGAGGGACGTCATCGAGCTGAACGTGTGCTGAACTCAGAGGTGCCGTATGTTCGGTACTAGATCAGTTGGATCATGAAGACGTTCTACTACATCAACCACGTTAACCTAACGCTTACTCTTTCGGTCTACGAGGGTACGTGGACACACTCTCCCCCTCTTGTTGCTATGCATCTCCTAGATAGATCTTGCGTGATCGTAGGAATTTTTTTGAAATTGCATGCTACGTTCCCCAACAGTGGCATCCGAGCCAGGTCTATGCGTAGATGATATGCACGAGTAGAACACAAAGAGTTGTGGGCGATAATAGTCATACTGCTTACCACCAACGTCTTATTTTGATTCGGCGGTATTGTTGGATGAAGCGGCCCAGACCAATCTTACATGACACGTTCATGAGACCAGTGATACATCTCCAACGTATCTATAATTTTTGATTGTTCCATGCTATTATATTACCTGTTTTGGATGTTTATGGGCTTTACTTTACACTTTTATATCACTTTTGGGACTAACGTACTAACCGGAGGCCCAACCCGAATTGCTTTTTTTTCCTATTTCAGTGTTTCGAAGAAAAGGAATATCAAACAGAATGAAACCTTCGGGAACGTGATTTTTGGAACAAACGCAATCCAGGAGACTTGGAGTGGACGTCAAGAAGCAGCCGAGGCGGCCACGAGGGTGCCAGGCGCGCCCTATGGGGGTGGACGCGCACCCAACCCTCCTGGGCCTATCGTGGCTCCCCTGACCGACTTCCTTCGCCTATATATACCTACGTACCCCGAAAACATCCAGGAGCACCACGAAACCCTATTTCCGCCTCCGCAACCTTTTGTATCCGTGAGATCCCATCTTGGAGCCTTCGTCGGCGCTCCGCCGGAGCGGGAATCGACCATGGAGGGCTTCTACATCAACACCATAGCCTCTCCGATGGGTTGTGAGTAGTTTACCACAGACCTTTGGGTCCATAGTTATTAGCTAGATGGATTCTTCTCTCTCTTTGAATCTCAATACAATGTTCTCCTCGATCTTCTTGGACATCTATTCAATGTAACTCTTTTTGCGGTGTGTTCGTCGAGATTCGATGAATTGTGGGTTTATGATCAAGTTTATCTATGAGAAATATTTGAATCTCCTGTGAATTCTTTTATATATGATTGTTTATCTTTGCAAGTCTCTTTGAATTATCAGTTTGGTTTGGCCTACTAGATTGATCTTTCTTGCAATGGGAGAAGTGCTTAGCTTTGGGTTCAATCTTGCGGTGTCCTTTCCCAGTGACAGCAGGGGCAGCAAGGCATGTATTGTATTGTTGCCATCGAGGATAAAAAGATGGGGTTTATATCATATTGCTTGAGTTTATCCCTCTACATCATGTCATCTTTCTTAATGCGTTACTCTGTTCTTATGAACTTAATACTCTAGATGCAGGCAGGAGTCGGTCGATGTGTGGAGTAATAGTAGTAGATGCAGAATCGTTTCGATCTACTTCTCGCGGATGTGATGCCTATATACATGATCATGCCTAGATATTCTTATAACTATGCACTTTTCTATCAATTGCTCGACAGTAATTAGTTCACCCACCGTAATACTTATGGTATCTTGAGAGAAGCCACTAGTGAAACCTATGGCCCCTGGGTCTATCTTTTATCATATAAGTTTCCGATCTATCTTTATTTGCAATCTTTACTTTTCAATCTATATCATAAAAATACCAAAAATATTTATCTTATCTTATTATGTCTATTAGATCTCACTTTCGCAAGTTACCATGAAGGGATTGACAACCCCTTTATCGCATTGGTTGCGAGGTTCTTATTTGTTTGTGTAGGTACGAGGGACTTGCGTGGAGCCTCCTACTGGATCGATACCTTGGTTCTCAAAAACTAAGGAAAATACTTACGCTACTTTGCTGCATCACCCTTTCCTCTTCAAGGGAAAACCAACACAGTGCTCAAGAGGTAGCAAGAAGGATTTCTGGCGTCGTTGCCGGGGAGGTCTTCTCACAAGTCAAGACATACCAAGTACCCATCACAAACTCATCTCCCTCGCATTACTTTATTTGCCATTTGCCTCTCGTTTTCCTCTTCCCCACTTCGCCCTTGCCGTTTTATTCGCCCTCTCTTCCCCGTTCGCCTCTCCTTTTCGTTTGCCTCTTATGTGTTTTGTGTGTTGGATTGCTTGTCCCGATGGCTCAAGATAGTACTAAATTATGTGATTTTTCCAATACCAACAATAATGATTTCCTTAGCACTCCAATTGCCCCTCTTAATGATGCCGAATCTTGTGAAATCAATGCTGCTTTGTTGAATCTTGTTATGAAAGATCATTTCTCTGGCCTTCCTAGTGAAGATGCCGCTACTCATCTAAACAGCTTTGTTGATTTGTGTGATATGCAAAAGAAGAAAGACATGGATAATGATAATGTTAAATTGAAGTTATTTCCGTTTTCACTTAGAGATCATGCTAAAACTTGGTTTTCGTCTTTGCCTAAAAATAGTAATGATTCATGGAATAAGTGCAAAGATGCTTTTATCTCTAAGTATTTTCCTCCCGCTAAGATCATCTCTCTTAGAAACGATATTATGAATTTTAAGCAACTAGATCATGAGCATGTTGCACAATCTTGGGAGAGGATGAAATTAATGATTCATAATTGCCCTACTCATGGTTTGAATTTATGGATGATCATACACAAATTTTATGCCAGATTGAATTTTGCTTCTAGAAATCTTTTAGATTCGGCCGTGGGAGGAACTTTTATGGAAATCACTTTAGGAGAAGCTACTAAACTCCTACATAATATTATGGTTAATTATTCTCAATGGCACACTGAAAGATCTACTAGTAAAAAGGTTCATGCGATAGAAGAGATTAATGTTTTGAGTGGAAAGATGGATGAACTTATGAAATTGTTTGCTAAGAAGAGTGCTCCTATTGATCCTAATGCTATGCCTTTGTCTACTTTGACTGAGAATAATAATGAATCTATGGACGTGAATTTTGTTGGTAGGAATAATTTTGGTAACAATGCTTATAGAGGAAACTTTAATCCTAGGCCGTTTCCTAGTAATTACTCTAATAATTATGGTAATTCCTACAACAACTCTTATGTAAATTTTAAGAAGATGCCCTCTGATTTTGAGAATAGTGTTAAAGAATTTATGATCTCTCAAAATAATTTCAATGCTTTGCTTGAAGAAATATTGCTTAAAGTTGATGAATTGGCTAGGAACGTGTATAAAATTTCTCTTGATGTTGATTCTTTGAAACTTAGATCTATCCCACCTAAGCATGATATCAATGAGTCTATCAAAGCCATGAGGATTTCCATTGATGAGTGCAAAGGAAGAACCGCTAGGATGCGTGCTAAGAAAGATTGCTTTGTAAGAGCGCGTTCTTCTTATTTCCATGAAAATAATGATGAAGATCTAAAAGTTATTGATGTGTCTCCTATTGAATCTTTGTTTTGCAATATGAATCTTGATAATGATGGGACTGAAGATGAGTCAACTTTAGTTAAAAGGCGTTCCAATGATTCAGAGTTTTTAGATCTTGATGCTAAAATTGGTAAAAGTGGGATTGGAGAGGTCAAAACTATACATAGCAATGAACCCACTATTTTGGATTTCAAGGGATTTAATTATGAAAATTGTTCTTTAATAGATTGTATTTCTTTGTTGCAATCCGTGTTGAATTCTCCTCATGCTTATAGTCAAAATAAAGCTTTTACTAAACATATCGTTGATGGTTTGATGCAATCTTATGAGGAAAAACTTGAATTGGAAGTTTCTATCCCTAGAAAACTTTATGATGAGTGGGAACCTACTATTAAAATTAAAATTAAAGATCATGAATGTTATGCTTTGTGTGATTTGGGTGCTAGTGTTTCCATGATTCCAAAAACTTTGTGCGATGTGCTAGGTTTCCGTGAATTTGATGATTGCTCTTTAAACTTGCACCTTGCGGATTCCACCATTAAAAAACCTACGGGAAGGATTAATGATGTTCTTATTGTTGAAAATAGGAATTATGTGCCCGTAGATTTTATCGTTCTTGAAATAGATTGAAATCTTTCATGTCCTATTATTCTTGGTAGACCTTTCCTTAGAACGATTGGTGCAATTATTGATATGAAGGAAGGAAATATTAGATTCCAATTTACGTTAAGGAAAGTCATGGAACACTTTCCTAGAAAGAAGATCAAATTACCTTATGAATCTATTATGAGAGCCACTTATGAATTGAATACCAAATATGGCAATACGTAGATCCATTCTCGCTTTTATGCCTAGCTAGGGGCATTAAACAATAGCGCTTGTTGGGAGGCAACCCAATTTTATTTTTATTCTTTACTTTTTGCTTCTGTTTAGTAATAAGTAATTCATCTAGCCTCTGGTTAGATGTGGTTTTATGTTTTAATTAGTGTTTGTGCCAAGTAGAACCTTTGGGAAGACTTGGGTGAAGTCTTTATGATATTGCTGTAAAAAACAGAAACTTTAGCGCTCACGAGATTTGCTGCCACATTTTACTGGAGAGTTTTATTTAGTTGATTCTTTTTGCATATGATTAATAGACAAATTCCTCACGTCCGGATTTTAAAACTTTTGGAGTTCTAGAAGTATTCGGAAGTTACAGATTGCTACAGACTGTTCTGTTTTTGACAGATTCTGTTTTTCATGTGTTGTTTGCTTATTTGATGAATCTATGGCTCGTATCGGGGGGTATGGACCATAGAGAAGTTGGAATATAGTAGGTTTAACACCAGTATAAATAAAGAATGAGTTCATTATAGAACCTTAAGTGGTGGTTTTTCTTTCTTGCACTAACGGAGCTGATGAGATTCTCTGTTAAGTTTTGTGTTGTGAAGTTTTCAAGCTTTGGGTAAAGATTTGATGGATTCTGGAATAAGGAGTGGCAAGAGCCTAAGCTTGAGGATGCCCAAGGCGCCCCAAGGTAAAATCCAAGGACAACCAAAATCCTAAGCTTGGGGATGCTCCGGAAGGCATCCCCTCTTTCGTCTTCGTCCATCGGTAACTTTACTTGGAGCTATATTTTTATCCACCACATGATATGTGTTTTGCTTGGAGCATCTTGTATGATATGGGTCTTTGATTTTTAGTTTACCAAAATCATCCTTGCTGTACACACCTTTTGGGAGAGACACACATGAATCGGAATTTATTAGAATACTCTACGTGCTTCACTTATATCTTTTGAGCTAGATAGTTTTGCTCTAGTGCTTCACTTATACTTTTTAGAGCACGGCGGTGGTTTTATTTTGTAGAAATTATTGATCTCTAATGCTTCACTTATATTATTTTGAGAGTCTTTTAGAATATGATGGTATTTGCTATGGTTATTAAATTGGTCCTAATATGATGGGCATCCAAGTTGGGTATAATAAAAACTATCATAGGAAGTGAATTGGATGCTATGATCAATTTAGTGCTTGATAATTGTTTTGAGATATAAAGGTGGTAATATTAGGGTCATGCTAGTTGGGTAATTATGAATTTGAGAAATACTTGTGTTGGAGTTTGCAAGTCCCGTAGCATGCACGTATGGTAACCGTTGTGTAACAAATTTGAAACATGAGGTGTTCTTAGATTGTCATCCTCATGAGTGGCGGTCAGGGACGAGCGATGGTCTTTTCCTACCAATCTATCCCCCTAGGAGCATGCGCGTAGTGTTTGGTTTTTGATGACTTGTAGATTTTTGCAATAAGTATGTGAGTTCTTTATGAATAATGTTGAGTCCATGGATTATACGCACTCTTACCCTTCCATCATTGCTAGCCTCTTCGGTACCGTGCATTGCCCTTTCTCACCTTGAGAGTTGGTGCAAACTTTGCCAGTACATCCAAACCCCATGATACGATACGCTCTATCACACATAAACCTCCTTATATCTTCCTCAAAACAGCCACCATACCTACCTATTATGGCATTTCCATAGCCATTCCGAGATATATTGCCATGCAACTTTCCGCCATTCCGTTATCATGACACGCATCATCATTGTCATATTGCTTTAGCATGATCATGTAGTCGACATCGTATTTGTGGCAAAGCCACCATGCATAATTTTTATACATGTCACTCTTGATTCATTGCCCATCCCGGTACACCACCGGGAGCATTCATATAGAGTCATATTTTGTTCTAGTATCGAGTTGTAATCATTGAGTTGTAAATAAATAGAAGTGTGATGATCATCATTAATAGAGCATTGTCCCAAATAAAAAAAGGCCAAAAAAAGAAATGCCAAATAAAAAAAAGAAAAAAAAGAAAAGAGAAAAAAGAAATAAAAAGAAACAATGCTACTATCCTTTTCCCACACTTGTGCTTCAAAGTAGCACCGTGATCTTTATGATAGAGAGTCTCCAGTTTTGTCATTTTTATATACTAGTGGGAATTTTCATTATAGAACTTGGCTTGTATATTCCAACAATGGGATTCCTCAAATGCCCTAGGTTTTCGTGAGCAAGCAAGTTGGATGCACACCCACTTAGTTTCTTTCGTTGAGCTTTCATACAGTTATAGCTCTAGTGCATCTGTTGCATGGCAATCCCTACTCCTTGCATTGACATCAATTGATGGGCATCTCCCTAGCACGTTGATTAGCTGCGTTGATGTGAGACTTTCTCCTTTTTTGTCTTCTCCACACAATCCCCATCATCATATTCTATTCCACCCACAGTGCTATATCCATGGCTCACTCTCATGTATTGCGTGAAAGTTGAAAAAAGTTTGAGATTACGAAAGTATGAAACAATTGCTTGGCTTGTCATCGGGGTTGTGCAAGATGAGAGCACTCTTGTGTGACGAAAATGGAGCATGACCAAACTATATGATTTTGTAGGGATGAACTTTCTTTAGCCATGTTATTTTGAGAAGACTTGATTGTTTTGTTAGTATGCTTGAAGTATTACTATTTCTTATGTCAATATGAACTTTTATTTTGAATCATTTGGATCTGAACATTCATGCCACAATAAAGAAAATTACATTGATGAATATGCTAGGTAGCATTCCACATCAAAAATTCTGTTTTTATCATTTACCTACTCGAGGACAAGCAGGAATTAAGCTTGGGGATGTGTGGCACCCCGGCTCATAGAAAACCGGAACGCCCCGTATTCCGGCCCAGAGATCAAGTTGAAGTCTTCTGGAATACGGCACTGCTTAGCATAGAACAGACCAGCTCTTTATTACAATCTATTTGGGTACAAGGGTTACATCGGCACGACGACACTACGCCTGCCACTGTTGCTCTATGCAAGCAGCAGAACAACACAATGTAGCGGAAGAACTCTAGCAGCGAAACAACAACGACGGTGGTGAACTCCACTCCGCGGGGACTCTGGCTGGAACGCTTATCCTAGCTCGCAAACAAGGACTCCACGGCAAACAAACAATCAAATCCGGAATGACATGCAAACTGGCATGACACGCCATGTTAGTACATTGAATGTACTTGCAAGCTCATAATAACCAGAAGCATTCAAGGCAAACAACAACATGGCAATTATAGGTTAAGCATAAATTAACATGATATCATCATAGCAACATGGCATCAACATGAACATGATACAACTAGAACAACATGAACCTGGCATGAACATATGAATCTGACGATACTAGCATGCAACATGATGACACTACATGCACCACTTATTCTGCTCGGGCTACCTCGTAACCAACACATGCATCACTTACCAACCTCGGACATCACACGATCATCTCAGGATCAAATCAAGCTTGGTATAAACAATACCGTAGTAATCATTAAATGACCACAAGGAGCTTGATTTTTACCCACGATTCTCGCACAACATCAAGAATATACAACAACTTGGTATCCTCGATACCATAGTGATCTTTCCATCAATCACAACCACGACCAACACTTGGCCTCAAACCGTGATCCTTACGGCGATCACAACCATGACCAACACTTGGCCCGTGATCCTTACGGCGATCACAACCACGACCAATACTTGGCCCGTGATCCTTACGGCGATCACAACCACGACCAACACTTGGTCTCAAACCGTGATCCTTATGGCGATCACAACCACGACCAATATTTGGCCCGTGATCCTTACGGCGATCACAACCACGACCAATATTTGGCCCGTGATCCTTATGGCGATCACAACCACGACCAATAATTGGCCCGTGATCCTTATGGCAATCACAACCACGGGTTGTCATTAATCAAGTTATTCTTATTACTGTTGACTCACGGTGTGACCTACTTTCGAACTGGGCCCTTATCCGCGGGCGCGACTATCGATAGATTTAATATACACTCTGCAGAGGTTAGTACACTGTACCCACACTACGGAACCCATGGCCTCGCACTCCCATTCGGGTGGACCAACGGCGTTCCGACAAAACCGTCCTACTTCCATGACACTCTCCGGGCCACTCCAACTCACTCCCCACTGGGCTAAGTCATGGGTGTCCCCGTGTCTACCTCAAGACACATCGACCACCGTTGTGGCCCGTCCCACCCGGGGACACGGATCCAAAAACTCAAACAACAGGCACACAAGGTTATGCCTGTTTACCGGGCCAGGGTACAGCACGCCCATAACCTTCCCTCATTGGAGGCACCGACGAGAGGCACAACAATACACCCAGTTAGGGCTGCCCATACTGGCAAGCATGGTTGCACTGGTCAGCATCGATTCAGCGACACCATGACTCAGCCAATAGTTGTTCAAGTTCAATTTAATCCGGTTAACTTGAATGCAAATATGCTGAGCCATGATAAAATGCATGAACATGATATCAACATAATCATGAGAGTATTACATAACTATCCACCATATCAACAATAAATCATATCCACTGAGCATGGCATACTGACTAGCATGAACAGCACCAACATCAACATGTACTACTAGCAAGCATAAACATATGAAAGGAAATACTAGCAGGTAGAACATGATAACAGAGTACAAGACAACATAGCGCAAAAGTGAACATGCAACTCTAAACATCACCAGAACAATGATAACCATCTTTTCAACAAGCAAACATTTAATAAGGATTCAAGTTGAAAACCATGGCTACTGCATGACTATCATGCAAGTGGGTATTGTGGCTTTCCTGGGGATGAAGAAGGCACCGGGGAGAAGTGCGGTGAAGCCGCAGAAAGATTTGCTGGAAACAGTTCTCTCTCGGAGGGGTTGTTTACATGCAAGGGAAAAATGGTCAGTTTTAGAATGCCAAAACATATTTAAAGTGACACCAGCTGAAAGGGCTCGACGAGACGAAGAAGTAGGTTTTGGAATCACCTCATTCAGAGTTACGGTTGCGGAGATATAAGATGATGAAGTTCAGGGACCTATATGTGAAATTTTTCAGCAAACAGGCCCTTGAGTGGATAAGGCGGAGGCGTAAACTGAGAAATACGCCTCCACTTATCCACGTGGACCTGGGCCTTGGGCCACTAGCGCATGGGTCCCAGGCGCAGGGGGAGGGGTCAGAGCACAGAGAGGCGCGGGTGGAGGTGGTTGCTGGCGACCAGGGCACTCCGGCGAGGGCTGAGGGCGTGGGGTGGTTCGCCGGGACGTGGGGGATGCGTTGGTAGAGTCCGGAGGGAGTGGGAGGGCTTGGACCGGCCGGACGGGGTGGAGGCCGAACGGTGGAGGTGGCGACCGAGCTCGAGGAACACGACCACGGTGCTCTCCGGCGATGGGCAAGTGGTTGGGGTGAGCTACGGGCGTGAGGGAAATGCGGGGGACAAGTTGCAATGGCGAGGGGAGGGCTAGGCACACCGGGGAAGAGCGAACTCCGGTGATGGCCGAGACGAGCACGACAAAGAACAACGAGATTTGGCGATTCCAGAGGGCAAACGAGGCGGGGGAGGGATGGATGAGCTGCGGGAGGACTCAAGCTTGCTTTATATAGGCCAGGGGAAGCCTCTGGAGCATCACAAGCGAGCTCCAACATGGCTCTAATGGTGGACAGTGGCGGGGCACGGCACGGGCATGGACCTAGTGACGCATTTATGGTGAACCACGATGAGCCATCAACGCTGGGCGATGCAGGGCATCACGGGGGAGCTCCAGGACATGAATGGAGGTCGAGACGAGGAGGGAGCCAACGAGAACAAGGGCGGGAAGAAGCCAGAGCGTGCAATCTGCATGACGCAAGCGTGATCACCATGCGCACTGGTGCAAATAGCTAGTTTTGGCGTGGCCGACCATGTCTAGTGGATTGACCCTAGTGACCTTAGTATAATTGGGGAAATAAATCATTCCAGGGGCAAAGAAGTGATTTGCACTTAGCTCCAAAGTAAACCAGCACCCAAGTGTTTGTGCTGTGCAGTGGGGACACCAGCTAGGTAACTTAGTAAATAGTTTGTCTAGTGATGATCAAACACCAAGGTGACTACGATCACAAGAAATCAGCTTAAGAGGAGGAGTTTAAAGGGTGGTTGCTGTAGAAAGTGCCATAATGGCCAAAAATGGGAATTTGGATGATGCACTCACATAGTTAAATCAATTGAGCTGAAAATGGTTATCGCCCAGTTATTTGAAGATATTAAGATGACCAAGGAGTTTCATGCCATTTGGATGAACCAAAATAGCACTTGCTTCAGAAAGATTTATTCTGACCAGAAACTTGGAAAAATTCCACAGGGCAAATGGTCAAATGGATTGAGCCACAACTTGGTGGAGGGAGGTTATATGGATACTAGAAGGTCTAGAAAAATTTACAGCCATAATATAGGAAGATAAAATATACTTGCTTCACAAACTGCAATTTTGGATAGAAACTAAGATTTGAAGCTGTGTTCACATGGAGGCATGACATGAGCTGAACTTTGGTGGAGGGGTATGATATGATTATATGAAGGATCCTGCAAAATGGCAACACATTTGGATATGCCTAACTTGTACCTCCTTCACAAAGCTTCTTTCTGGACAGAAACTTTGCAAAATCATAATTAAATAATTACTAGGCAAATGAGGTTGCATTTTGGCATGTGGCAATGATATGGACAGGAAAAGATGTCCAAGGAGTTTTAGGTCAATTGGGCAAAGGAAAATGGCACTTGCTTCACAATGTGCCATTTAGGGCAGAATAGGAAATGAATTATTGGAGGATTATTTGTGATCATGGCAATGAAACGTGTTGCCATATTTGAGCGAGATATGACCCAAAAAATTTATGAGAATTATTTGGGAATTTTAGGAGTGATGGAAATATAGGTTGCTTCACAACCTAGGGCAATTTGAGTTATTCCTTTAATAGAAAAGGAATATTCCCAATAAAAAGAATATTGGGATTTGGGCTAGGATGAAAATGACAGGGTCTAGGGAAGGATTTGGGAATGACAAGCCTCTCTAGAAACAAAGAAGAGGACATCTTCTTCAGTTTCCAGACCACAAAGCCACGGAAAAAGAAAACTCACGCAAAAACCTCGGAAAAACAAAAGAAAAAGAAAGGACCAAAAATCAGGCTGTCACAGGATGCTTGATACGTCTCCAACATATCTATAATTTTTGATTGTTCCATGCTATTATATTACCTGTTTTGGATGTTTATGGGCTTTACTTTACACTTTTATATCATTTTTGGGACTAACCTACTAACCGGAGGCCCAGCCCAAATTGCTGTTTTTTTGCCTATTTCAGTGTTTCGAAGAAAAGGAATATCAAACGGAATCCAAACGGAATGAAACCTTCGGGAATGTGATTTTTGGAACAAACGCAATCCAGGAGACTTGGAGTGGATGTCAAGAAGCAGCCGAGGCGGCCACGAGGGTGCCAGGCGCGCCCTAGGGGGGTGGGCGCGCCCCCACCCTCGTGGGTCCCTCGTGGCTCGCCTGACCGACTTCCTTCGCCTATATATACCTACGTACCCCGAAAACATCCAGGAGCACCACAAAACCCTATTTCCAACACCCCAACCTTCTGTATCCACGAGATCCCATCTTGGAGCCTTCGCCGGTGCTCCGCCGGAGGGGGAATCGACCAAGGAGGGCTTCTACATTAACACCATAGCCTCTCCGATGAGTTGTGAGTAGTTTACCACAGACCTTCGGGTCCATAGTTATTAGCTATATGGCTTCTTCTCTCTCTTTGAATCTCAATACAATGTTCTCCTCGGTCTTCTTGAAGATCTATTCGATGTAACTCTTTTTATGGTGTGTTTGTCGAGATCCGATGAATTGTGGATTTATGATCAAGTTTATCTATGAGAAATATTTGAATCTCATCTGAATTCTTTTATGTATGATTGGTTATCTTTGCAAGTCTTTTCGAATTATCAGTTTGGTTTGGCCTACTAGCTTGATCTTTCTTGCAATGGGAGAAGTGATTAGCTTTGGGTTCAATCTTGCGGTGTCCTTTCCCAGTGACAGCAGGGGCAGCAAGGCACATATTGTATTGTTGCCTTCGAGGATAGAAAGATGGGGTTTATATCATATTGCTTGAGTTTATCCCTCTACATCATGTCATCTTTCTTAATGTGTTACTCTGTTCTTATGAACTTAATACTCTAGATGCAGGCAGGAGTCGGTCGATGTGTGGAGTAATAGTAGTAGATGTAGAATCGTTTCAATCTAATTCTCGTGGACGTGATGCCTATATACATGATCATGCCTAGATATTGTCATAACTATGCACTTTTCTATCAATTGCTCGACAGTAATTTTTTCACCCACCGTAATACTTATGCTATCTTGAGAGAAGCCACTAGTGAAACCTATGGCCCCCGCGTCTATCTTTTATCATATAAGTTTCCGATCTATCTTTATTTGCAATATTTTCAATGTATATCATAAAAGTACCAAAAATAATTATCTTATCTTATTATCTCTATTAGATCTAACTTTCACAAGTTACCGTGAAGGGATTGACAACCCTTTATTGCGTTGGTTGCGAGGTTCTTGTTTGTTTGTGTGGGTACGAGGGACTTGCATGGAGTGTTGGGGAACGTACCAGAAATTCAAAATTTTCTACGCAACACCAAGATCAATCTATGGAGTAATCTAGCAACGAAGGGAAGGGGAGTGCATCTACATACCCTTGTAGATCGCTAAGCGGAAGCGTTCAAGTGAACGGGGTTGATGGAGTCATACTCGTCGTGATCCAAATCACCGATGATCCTAGTGCCGAACGGACGGCACCTCCGCGTTCAACACACATGCAGCCCGGTGACGTCTCCCATGCCTTGATCCAGCAAGGAGAGAGGGAGAGGTTGGGGAAGACTCCGTCCAGCAGCAGCACGACGGCGTGGTGGTGGTGGAGGAGCGTGGCACTCTAGCAGGGCTTCGCCAAGCACCGCAAGAGACGAGGAGGGAGAGTGGTAGGGCTGTGCCAAGAGGGAGATGAAATCATGTGTTGGGCAGCCCCCAAACCTCAAGTATATATAGGGGGAGAGGAGGGGCTGCGCCCCCACCTAGAGTTCCCTCCCTAGTGGTGGCGGCAGCCCCCAGATCCCATCTGGGTGGCGGCCAGAGGGGGAGAGAGGGGGGGCGCACCTAGGGTGGTCCTTAGGGCCCATCTAGACCTAGGGTTTGCCCCCTCCCACTCTCCCCGCGCCTTGGGCCTTGGTGGGGGTGCACCAGCCCACTTGGAGCCGGTCCCCTCCCACACTTGGCCCACGCAGCCTTCTGGGGCTGGTGGCCCCACCTGGTGGACCCCCGGGACCCTCCCGGTGGTCCCGGTACCTTACCGATAGCACCCAAAACTTTTTCGGTGACCAAACACTACTAGGGAAAACCCTAGCAGTAGCGCGTGTTTTGTGCCCACTAGTAGCGCGGGAAGCCGCGCTACTAATAAGGCGCTACAGCTATTGCTTAGCAGTAACGCGTGCCATCACGCGCTACTGCTAGTACAAATAGCTGCAGCGCTTGTCCAGTACCGCGCTACTGCTAAGGTATCTACTTGCAGCGTGTTTTCCTTCCATCGCTACTAGTATTTTTTATTTTTTTAGTGTATTTATGCGCCATCATACAAATATTGGTACAATACCAGCTGTTATGAGGTTTACATCATTATGTCCATAACAAGTGGAGGCAATATGTGGTGCATGTCAAAAGTATACTACTAATCCAAACTTGATCTAGTTTGGATTAGTAGTACTTTCGATGTGCACCACATGTTGCCTCCACTTGAATCTAATCCGCCAGCACAAGATATTTAATCATCATCATGGTCATTACCACCAACAGTATTTATTTAATCACCACTAACAGTAGCTAATAATAATCATCATAGTCATTACCACCAACACTAGCTATTTTATCATCATAGTAATAGAGTAGCACATCATCGTCCTGAAACTCATTTCTAGCCAGCTACTCGCTCCTGCTGCTCTCTCTTAGGTAAAAGAACATAAAACATGTGTAGCTCTCCTCCTTGATCAAGTTGGAGCATGCAGATGAACCTGTCTCCTAATCGAGGAAGGCGCCTCTGGTTGCTGCTCCCTAGTACTTCTCTGCGCTCCCCCAACACATATTTGGTCTAGTCTTGCACTATTAAGCATCCATCGCTAATCTTGAATGCACTAAAGTAAGCTGTAGGATATCTTGGCCGTAAGTTGACAATACTCATGATACCTTTAGTCTCGATCCCATAAGGCACAACATTCATCGGGAGTCCCTGTTGAAGAACATCGTATGGTAACATACTTAGCAATGAAGTTTAGCTTCAAAAATAATGTATGGAAAAGATGCAATGAGGATAAAAAGTAAAAATCTTACCATCCTTCCTAAATGGATGTGACCGTAGTTCATTACGAACACTATTGGTCGCACATTTTCAGTACTAAGATTTCTAAATGCAGGAAGAAAATTTGTCTTGACAGTATCAAGATCCTCAAGCCATGAAACATAATGACTGAGCTCCTCGCAGTTGAGTTCAGCCCCAGGACAGTATACGGTCCTGTCTACCAAGCGCTGGACATGTTTGCTTGCACGGAAATAAGCTGACAATACAAATTAGTTGTCAACTATTGTTGAATAAACAATATCAAAGATATAAATATGGTTGAGAAACTTACATAATGGTATAACTGGAGGCATTTGCACATTGACCCAGATGTCGGTATTACCTTCAATATCATCTTCCAGACGAATATCAAAGGTGATAACCATATCAGGCTCAAATGCATAAGTCTTGCATAGTGCTCGCCATGTTTTGCATCCAAAATAGGTGTAGTCGTCTGAATTGTATAACTTCGCATGGAAAATATAACCATGCTCAGTCTTCAAGTAAACTTTCTTTTCCTCCATACTATGACTGAAACCTATCTTATCCAATACAAAAACTCTTGCATGGCAGGGGATACGCTAGTAGAATAGTAAAAAAATATAAGTTGAAGCAAATGAAGCAGATGTCATGCTTAATTATGAAAAAAGACTTGTCGTTGTGACTTACTATATCCACTTCGAAGTTCTCGTCCAGCTTGATGCTGAAGCGCCTCTCATCATCTAGGAAGATTCCGTTACACAGGCCGCGCTCGTCTTTGCAGTATTTGCAAATACCGAAATCCTTCTCGTCGTCAGACATTTCCTATGTTCATAGTTAAAACATTAATTGAAAATCGATCGAAGACAACTACCAAGATACTCAACACACAAATCCGGGGCACTCGATATTTCCTACATATTCTAGCACAAGTCATGCCAAAATTCACGGAAAAATCCGGCATGACCTTTGCTAAAATAGGACATATCGAGCGCCTAAAATTTGCCAGAACGGAAATGAATCAACACTCCGGCAAAACATAGGCCACTCGAAGGTATAACCTGCAAACATGACCGGCCACTTGGATATTGAGCAACACAAGATATACATTTCAAAATATCTTATAGGACTCAAATTAGCATGCATTCAATAAGCAAAAGTAGATCATCAAATGCGTCAGTACATCGTCGAATATTATCACTAATACATCACGAATAGTGTCATACATATAACATCACTAATACAACTAAAACTCTAGCACACGACGGGTATCGGCGCGGGCGGTGGACACCCACAGAGAAGGCACCATCACGGGATCATAGCTCCAGTGAGATCCCCGGAGAACCTGCCAGGTCTTGGAGAACGGCCTGTGCTCCAACGCAAACAAGTAGCGACGGACGTGCGCGTCCTCCTCACTGACACGGTGACGCACCACTTCCGTGGAGTCCTCGAGCCTCTGGATCGTCACTAGCCCACGCGACCGCCACCAAAGAAGGTTCGGGTCAACGACAGGCTGGCTCCTCACCAACCTGCGCCCCCGGTAGGTAGCGCCTCCCAGTACCACCCCGGCGGAGCCCAGTCCCGGACATGGCCGATCTGGTCAAGCAGGTGTCGTCCTCCGCCGACTCGACGACGAGGATGCGGGATAGGCATCGTCCACGTCGAGGCAGGAAAAATTGCTTTAACTAAAAAATAGAAACAAGTTCTTACTAACTAGTTCTATTAATTCAACTAGTTCTTACTAAAAATAAACTTACTATAAATAAAAATATTTTAGTACCTAATCAGTACCTAATTCTTACTAACTAATTAGTACCTACGAACTACTGCCCTAATTACCATCTAAGTAATTAACTAACTAGCACTAAAAATAGCCTAGGGTTCATACTAACTAGCACTAAATAGCTAGGGTTCATACTAAGCAGAGAAGAGGGATCGGAAGGGGAGAGTGCTTACAGAGGGCGGGGAGAGAGATGGGGTCAGGGGAGACGGCGGCACCGAGGCGCGGCGAGGCGGGGTCGGGGGAGACGGCAGCGAGGCGGGGTCGGGGGAGACGGCGGCGAGGCGGGGTCGGGGGAGACGGCGGCGAGGCGGGGTCGGGGGAGACGGCGGCGAGGCGGGGTCGGGGGAGACGGCGGCGAGGCGGGGTCGGGGGAGACAGCGGCGAGGCGGGGTCGGGGGAGACGGTGGCGAGGTGGGGTCGGGAATTGGGGGAGGAAGCAGAGGAGAGGGAATCAGGCCGCGCAGGGGGTTAGGTGAAAATAGCTTTAACTGTAGCGTGGGAAGGAAAAACGCGCTGCTGCTAATATCTGTAGTAGTAGCGCTGTTCGTAGAAGGGCGCTACTACTATACCTAGCACGCCGGGAACGGTGTGGCAATTATAGTAGTAGCGCTTTCTGTCCGGGCAGCGCTACTGCTAAGCTGCTAACTGTAGCGCGGTTCTACCAAACGCGCTACTGCTAAGTAGCACTAGCGCCGCATTTTAACAAGCGCTACTGGTAACATTCTGTGTATAAGGTTTTCCCTAGTAGTGAAAGCAGGACTTCCCATATATAAATATTTACCTCCGTACCATTCCGGAACTCGTCGTGACGTCCGGGATCTCATCCGGGACTCCGAACAACATTCGGTAACCACGTACATTTATTCCCTATAACCCTAGCGTCATCGAACCTTAAGTGTGTAGACCCTACGGGTTCGGGAGACACGTAGACATGACCGAGACAACTCTCCGGCCAATAACCAACAGCGGGATCTGGATACCCATGTTGGCTCCCACATGTTCCACGATGATCTCATCGGATGAACCACGATCTCGAGGATTCAATCAATCTCGTATTCAATTCCCTTTGTCTAGCGGTACAGTACTTGCCCGAGATTCGATCGTCGGTATCCCGATACCTTGTTCAATCTCGTTACCGGCAAGTCTCTTTACTCGTTCCACAACACATCATCCCGTGATCAACCCCTTGGTCACATTGTGCACATTATGGTGATGTCCTACCGAGTGGGCCTAGAGATACCTCTCCGTCACACGGAGTGACAAATTCCAGTCTCGATTCGTGCCAACCCAACAGACACTTTCGGAGATACCCGTAGTGCACCTTTATAGCCACCCAGTTACGTTGTGACATTTGGTACACCCAAAGCATTCCTACGGCATCTGGGAGTTGCACAATCTCATGGTCTAAGGAAATGATACTTGACATTAGAAAAGCTTTAGCATATGAACTACACGATCTTTGTGCTAGGCTTAGGATTGGGTCCTGTCCATCACATCATTCTCCTAATGATGTGATCCTGTTATCAACGACATCCAATGTCCATGGTCAGGAAACCGTAACCATCTATTGATCAACGAGCTAGTTAACTAGAGGCTTACTAGGGACGAGGTGTTGTCTATGTATCCAAACATGTATCTGAGTTTCCTATCAATACAATTATAGCATGGATAATAAACGATTATCATGAACAAGGAAATATAATAATAATAACTAATTTATTATTGCCTCTAGGGCATATTTCCAACAGTCTCCCACTTGCACTAGAGTCAATAATCTAGTTCACATCACCATGTGATTAACACTCACAGGTCACATCGCCATGTGACCAACATCCAAAGAGTTTACTAGTGTCACTAAACTAGTTCACATCATTATGTGATTACGACTCAATGAGTTCTAGGGTTTGATCATGTTTTGCTTGTGAGAGAGGTTTTCGTTAACGGGTCTGCAACATTCAGATCCGTATGTACTTCGCAAATCTCTAGGTCATATTGTAAATGCTGCTTCCACACTCCACTTGGAGCTATTCCAAATGGTTTCTCCACTATACTTATCCGGTTTGCTACTCAGAGCCATTCAGATAGGTGTTAAAGCTTGCATCGACGTAACCCTTTACGCCGAACTCTTTATCACCTCCATAATCGAGAAACATGTCCTTATTACTCCAAGGACAATTTTGTCCGCTATCTGGTGATCCACTCCTTGATCACCTTTGTACCCTCTTGCCAGACATGTGGCAAGGCACACATTAGGTGTGGTACACAACATATCATACTATGGAGCCTAAGTCTAAGCATAGGGGACGACCCTCGTCCTTTCTCTCTATTCTGCCGTGGTCGATCTTTAAGTCTTAACTTCATACCTTACAACTCAGGCAAGAACTCCTTCTTTGACTGATCCATCTTGAACACCTTCAAGATCATGTCAAGGTATGTGCTCATTTGAAAGTACCATTAAGCGTTTTTGATCTATCCTCATAGATCTTGATGCTCAATGTTCAAGCAGCTTAATCCAGGTTTTCTATTGAAAAACACTTTTCAAACAACCCTATATGCTTTCCAGAAACTCTACAACATTTCTGATCAACAATATGTTAGCAACATATACTCATCAGAAATTCTATAGTGCTCCCACTCACTTCTTTGGAAATACAAGTTTCTCATAAACTTTGTATAAACCCAAAATCTTTCATCATCTCATCAAAGCGCACATTCCAACTCCGAGATGCTTACTCCAGTCCTTAGAAGGATTGCAGGAGGTTTGCATACTCGTTAGCGTCTTTCAGGATTGTCAAAACCTTTTGGTTGTATCACATACAACCTTTCCTCAAGTAAAACGTCGAGGAAACAATGTTTTGACATCCTATCTGCAAGATTTCATAAATAATGCAGTAACTGCTAATATAATTCCAATAGACTCTTAGCATCGCTACGAGTGAGAAAGTCTCATCGTAGTCAACTCCTTGAACTTGTTGGAAAATATCTTAACGACAAGTCGATCTTTCTTAATGGTGACACTTACCATCATTGTCCGTCTTCCTTCTAAAATCCATCTGTACTCAACAGCCTTACGACCATCGGGTAGTTCAGCCAAAGTCTACACTTTGTTTTCATACATGGATCCTCTCTCGGATTTTATGGCCTCGAGCCATTCTTCGGAATCCGGGCCCACCATCGCTTCTCCATAGCTCGTAGGTTCATTGTTGTCTAGCAACATGACCTCCTAAGACAGGATTACGTACCACTCTGAAGCAGTACGCATCGTTGTCGACCTACGAGGTTTGGTAGTGACTTGATCCGAAGTTTCATGATCACTATCCTTAGCTTCACTTCAATTGGTGTAGGCACCATAGGAACAACTTCCTGTGCCCTGCTATACACTAGTTGAAGTGATGGTTCATTAACCACATCAAGTCTCCATTATCCTCCCACTCAATTCTTTCGAGAGAAACTTTTCCTCGAGAAAGGACCCGATTTAGAAACAATCCCTTTTGCTTCCGGATCTGAGACAGGAGGTATACCCAACTATTTTGGGTGTCCTATGAAGATGTATTTATCCGCTTTGGGTTCGAGCTTATCAGCCTGAAACCTTTTCACATAAGCGTCGCAGCCCCAAACTTTAAAGAAACGACAACTTAGGTTTCTCCAAACCATAGTTCATACGGTGTCGTCTCAACGGAATTACGTGGTGCCCTATTAAAGTGAGTGCGGTTGTCTCTAATGCCTAACCCATGAACGATAGTGGTAATTCGATAAGGGATATCATGGTACACACCATATCCAATAGGGTGCAACTATGATGTTCGGACACACCATCACACTATGGTGTTCCAGGCGGTATTAATTGTGAAACAATTTCCACAATGTCTTAATTGCGTGCCAAAGCTCGTAACTCAGATACTCATCTCTATGATCATATCATAGACATTTTATCCTCTTGTCACGATGATCTTCAACTTCACTCTGAAATTACTTGAACCATTCAATAATTCAGACTTGTGTTTCATCAAGTAAATATACTCAGTATCTACTCAAATCATCCGTGAAGTAAGAACATAATGATATCCACTGCGTGCCTCAGCACTCATTGGACTGCACACATCAAAATGTATTACTTCCAACAAGTTGCTTTCTTGTTCCATTTTACTGAAACGAGGCTTTCAGTCATCTTGCCCATGTGGTATGATTTGCATGTCTCAAGTGATTCAAAATCAAGTGAGTCCAAATGGTCCATTTGCATGGAGTTTCTTCATGCATATACACCAATAGACATGGTTCGCATGTCTCAAACTTTTCAAAAACGAGTGAGTCCATGGAGCTTCTTCATGCGTTTTATACCAATATGACTTACATGGCAGTGCCACAAGTAGGTGGTACTATCATTACTATCTTATATCTTTTGGCATGAACATGTGTATCACTACGATCGATATTCAATAAACCATTCATTTTAGGTGCAAGACCATTGAAGGTATTATTCAAATAAACAGAGTAACCATTATTCTCCTTAAATGAATAACCGTATTGCGATAGACATACTGCAATTATGTCTATGCTTAACGCAAACACCAAATAACAATTATTTAGGTTTAACACCAATCTCGATGGTAGAGGGAGCGTGCGATGCTTGATCACATCAAGCTTGAAAAAAAAACTTCCAACACATATCGCCAGCTCACCTTTAGCTAGTCTCTGTTTTCTCCGCAACCTTTTATTTCGAGCTACTAACACTTAGCAACCGAACCGGTATCTAATACCCTGGTGCTACTAGGAGTACTAGTAAAGTACACATTAACATAATGTATATCCAATATACTTCTATCGACCTTGCCAGCCTTCTCATCTACCAAGTATCTAGGGTAACTCTGCTCTAGTGGCTGTTCCCCTTATTACAGAAGCACTTAGTCTCTGGTTTGGGTTCAACCTTGGGTTTCTTCACTAGAGCAGTAGCTGATTTGCCGTTTCATGAAGTATCCCTTCTTGCCCTTGCCCTTCTTGAAACTAGTGGTTTCACCAACCATCAACAATTGATGCTCCTTCTTGATTTCTACTTTCGCAGTGTCAAACATCGCGAATATCTCAAGGATCATCATATCTATCCCTGATATGTTATAGTTCATCACGAAGCTCTAGCAGCTTGGTGGCAATGACTTTGGAGAAACATCACTATCTCATCTAGAAGATCAACTCCCACTTGATTCAAGTGACTGTTGTATTCAGACAATCTGAGCACAAGCTCAACGATTGAGCTTTTCTCCCTTAGTTTGCAGGCTAAGAAAATCGTCGGAGGTCTTATACCTCTTGACGTGGGCACGAGCCTGAAATCCCAATTTCAGCCCTCGAAACATCTCATATGTTCCGCGATGTTTCGAAATCGTCTTCGGTGCCTCAACTCTAAACCGTTTAACATTACTAAACTATCACGTAGTTATCAAAACGTGTGTGTCAGATGTTCTCAACATCCCCAGACAACGTTCGAGGTTTAGCACACTGAGTGGTGCATTAAGGACATAAGCCTTCTTCGAAGCAATGAGGACAATCCTCAGTTTAAGGACCTAGTCCACATAATCGCTACTATCAACTTTCAACTGAATTTTCTCTAGGAACATATCTAAACAGTAGAACTAAAGCACGAGCTTACGACATAATTTGCAAAGATCTTTTGACTATGTTCAGGATAATTAAGTTCATCTTATGAACTCCCACTCAGATAGACATCCCTCTAGTCATCTAAGGGATTACATGATCCGAGTCAACTAGGCCGTGTCCGATCATCACGTGAGACGGACTAGTCATCATCGGTGAACATCTTCATGTTGATCGTATCTACCATACGACTCATGCTCGACCTTTCAGTCTCTTGTGTTTCGAGGCCATGTCTGTACATGCTAGGTTCATCAAGTTAACCTAAGTGTTTCGCGTGTGTAAATCTGGCTTACACCCATTGTATGTGAACGTTAGAATCTATCACACCCGATCATCACGTGGTGCTTCGAAACAGCAAACTTTCGCAACGGTGCACAGTTAGGGGGAACACTTTCTTGAAATTTTAATGAGGGATCATCTTATTTACTACCGTCGTTCTAAGCAAATAAGATGCATAAACATGATAAACATCACATGCAATCAAAAAGTGACATGATATGTCCAATATCATTTTGCTCCTTTTGATCTCCATCTTCGGGGCTCCACGATCATCATCGTCACCGGCGTGACACCATGATCTCCATCATCGTGTCTCCATGAAGTTGTCTCGCCAACTATTACTTCTACTACTATGGCTAACGGTTTAGCAATAAAGTAAAGTAATTACATGGCGTTGTTCATTGACACGCAGGTCATACAATAAATTAAGACAACTCCTATGGCTCCTACTGGTTGTCATACTCATTGACATGCAAGTCGTGATTCCTATTACAAGAACATGATCAATCTCATACATCACATATTATTCATCACCTTTTTTTGGCCATATCACATCACATAGCATACCCTGCAAAAACAAGTTAGACGTCCTCTAATTGTTGTTTGCATGTTTTACGTGGCTGCTATGGGTTTCTAGCAAGAACGTTTCTTACCTACGAAAAACCACAACGTGATATGTCAATTGCTATTTACCCTTCATAAGGACCCTTTTCATCGAATCCGATCCGACTGAAGTGGCAGAGACTGGCACCCGCTAGCCACCTTATGCAACAAGTGCATGTCAGTCGGTGGAACCTGTCTCACGTAAGCGTACGTGTAAGGTCGGTCCGGGCCGCTTCATCCCACGATGCCGCCGAATCAAGATAAGACTAGTAACGGCAAGTAAATTGACAATATCGATGCCCACAACTGCTTTGTGTTCTACTCGTGCATAGAAACTACGCATAGACCTAGCTCATGATGCCACTATTAGGGAACGTAACAGAAATTCAAAATTTTCTACGCAACACCAAGATCAATCTATGGAGTAATCTAGCAACGAAGGGAAGGGGAGTGCATCTACATACCCTTGTAGATTGCTAAGCGGAAGCGTTCAAGTGAACGGGGTTGATGGAGTCGTACTCGTCGTGATCCAAATCAGCGATGATCCTGGTGTCGAACAGACGGCACCTCCGCGTTCAACACACATGCAGCCCGGTGACGTCTCCCATGCCTTGATCCAGCAAGGAGAGAGGGAGAGGTTGGGGAAGACTCCATCCAGCAGCAGCACGACGGCGTGGTGGTGGTGGAGGAGCGTGGCACTCCAGCAGGGCTTCGCCAAGCACCGCAAGAGACAAGGAGGGAGAGGGGTAGGGCTGCACCAAGTGGGAGATCAAATCATGTGTTGGGCAGCCCCCAAACCTCAAGTATATATAGGGGGAGAGGAGGGGCTGCGCCCCCACCTAGGGTTCCCTCCCTAGGGGTGGCGGCAGCCCCTAGATCCCATCTGGGTGGCGGCCAGAGGGGGAGAGAGGGGGGCGCACGTAGGGTGGGCCTTAGGGCCCATCTGGACCTAGGGTTTGCCCCCTCCCACTCTCCTGGCGCCTTGGGCCTTGGTGGGGGGCGGACCAGCCCACCTGGAACTGGTCCCCTCCCACACTTGGCCCACGCAGCGTTCTGGGGCTGGTGGCCCCACCTGGTGGACCCCCGGGACCCTCCCGGTGGTCCCGGTACGTTACCGATAGCACCCGAAACTTTTCCGGTGACCAAAGCAGGACTTCCCATATATAAATCATAACCTCCGGACCATTCTGGAACTCCTCGTGACGTCTGGGATCTCATCCGGGACTCCGAACAACATTCGATAACCACGTACATTTATTCCCTATAACCCTAGCGTCATCGAACCTTAAGTGTGTAGACCCTACGGGTTCGGGAGACACGTAGACATGACCGAGACAACTCTCCGGCCAATAACCAACAGCGGGATCTGGATACCCATGTTGGCTCCCACATGTTCCACGATGATCTCATCGGATGAACCACGATCTCGAGGATTCAATCAATCTCGTATTCAATTCCCTTTGTCTAGCGGTACAGTACTTGCCCGAGATTCGATCGTCGGTATCCCGATACCTTGTTCAATCTCGCTACCGGCAAGTATCTTTACTCGTTCCGCAACACATCATCCCGTGATCAACCCCTTGGTCACATTGTGCACATTATGATGATGTCCTACCGAGTGGGCCTAGAGATACCTCTCCGTCACACGGAGTGACAAATTCCAGTCTCGATTCGTGCCAACCCAACAGACACTTTCGGAGATACCCGTAGTGCACCTTTATAGCCACCTAGTTACATTGTGGCGTTTGGTACACCCAAAGCATTCCTACGGCATCCGGGAGTTGCACAATCTCATGGTCTAAGGAAGTGATACTTGACATTAGAAAAGCTTTAGCATACGAACTACACGATCTTTGTGCTAGGCTTAGGATTGGGTCCTGTCCATCACATCATTCTCCTAATGATGTGATCCCGTTATCAACGACATCCAATGTCCATGATCAGGAAACCGTAACCATCTATTGATCAACGAGCTAGTCAACTAGAGGCTTACTAGGGACAAGGTGTTGTCTATGTATCCACACATGTATCTGAGTTTCCTATCAATACAATTATAGCATGGATAATAAACGATTATCATGAACAAGGAAATATAATAATAATAACTAATTTATTATTGCCTCTAGGGCATATTTCCAACATGGAGCCCCCTACTGGATTGATACCTTGGTTCTCAAAAACTAAGGGAAATACTTACGCTACTTTGCTGCATCACCCTTTCCTCTTCAAGGGAAAACCAATGCAGTGCTCAAGAGGTAGCAACCAGTTCCACCGACAGGTATGCAACTTGTTTTGCATAAAGGTGGCTGGCGGGTGTATGTTTCTCCAACTTTAGTTGAATCGAATTTGACTTCCGCTGGTCCTTGTTGAAGGTTAAAACATCACACTTGACGAAAAATCATTGTGGTTTTGATGCGTAGGTAAGAACGGTTCTTGCTAGAAGCCTGTAGCAGCCACGTAAAACTGGCAACAAGAAAGTGGAGGACGTCTAAGTTGTTTTTGCAAGGCATGTTGTGATGTGATATGGTCAAGACATGATGTGATAAACGTTATTGTATGAGATGATGATGTTTTGTAAAATTTATCAGCAACTGGCAGGAGCCTTATGGTTGTCGCTTTATTGTATGAAATGCAATCGCCATGTAATTTCTTTACTTTATCACTACGCGGTAGCGATAGTTGTAGAAGTAATAGTTGGCGAGACGACAACGACACTACGATGGAGATCAAGGTGTCAAGCCGGTGACGATGGAGATCATGACAGTGCTTTGGAGATGGAGATCAAAGGCACAAGATGATGATGGCCATATCATGTCACATATTTTGATTGCATGTGATGTTTATCTTTTATGCATCTTATTTTGCTTAGTATGGCGGTAGCATTATAAGATGATCCCTCACTAAATTTCAAGGTATAAGTGTTCTCCCTTAGTATGGACCGTTGCTATAGTTCATTGTGCCGAGACACCACATGATGATCGGGTGTGATAAGCTCTATGTTCACATACAATGTGTGTAAGACAATTTTGCACACGCATAATACTCAGGTTAAACTTGACGAGCCTAGCATGTACAGACATGGCCTCGGGACACTGAGACCGAAAGGTCGAACGTGAATCATATAGTACATATGATCAACATAGAGATGTTCACCATTGAAAACTACTCCATCTCACGTGATGATCGGACATGGTTTAGTTGATATGGATTACGTGATATTTAGATGACTCGAGGGATGTCTATCTAAGTGGGAGTTCTTTAGTAATATGATTAATTGAACTTAAATTTATCATGAACTTAGTCCTGATAGTTTTTGCATATCTATATTGTTGTAGATCAACGGCCCGTGCTACCGTTCCCGTGAATTTTAATGCGTTCCTAGAGAAAGCTAAGTTGAAAGATGATGGTAGCAACTACACGGACTAGGTCCGTAACTTGAGGATTATCCTCATTGTTTCACAGAAGAATTATGTCCTTGAAGCACCGCCAGACATTATGAACGTCTGGCAAGCTGAATCTGATGACTACTCGATAGTTCAGTGTGCATGCTTTACGGCTTAGAATCAGGACTTCAAAGACATTTTGAACGTCATGGAGCATATGAGATGTTCCAGGATTTGAAGTTAATATTTCAAGCAAATGCCCGAGTTGAGAGATATGAAGTCTCCAACAAGTTCTATAGCTGCAAGATGGAGGAGAACAATTCTGTCAGTGAACATATACTCAAAATGTTTGGGTATTATAATCACTTGACTCAGCTAGGAGTTAATCTTCCGGATGATAGTGTCATTGACAGAGTTCTTTAATCACTGCCACCAAGCTATAAAGGCTTCGTGATGAACTATAATATGCAAGGGATGGAAAAGACAATTCTCGAGCTCTTCGCGATGCTTAAGGCCGCGGAGGTAGAAATCGAGGAGCATCAAGTGTTGATGGTTAACGAGACCACTAGTTTCAAGAAAAAGGGCAAAGGTAAGAAGGGGAACTTCAAGAAGAATAGCAAGCAAGTTGCTGCTCCTGGGAAGAAGCCCAAGTCTAGACCTAAGCCTAAAACTGAGTGCTTCTACTGCAAAGGGACTGTTCACTGGAAGCAGAACTGCCCCAAGTATTTGGCGGATAAGAAGGATGGCAAAGTGAAAGGTATATTTGATATACATGTTATTGATGTGTACCTTACTAATGCTCGTAGTAGCGCCTGGGTATTTGATATTGGTTATATTGCTCATATTTGCAACTCAAAACAGGGGCTACAGATTAAACGAAGATTGGCTAAGGACGAGGTGATGCTGCACGTCGGAAATGGTTCCAAGGTCGATGTGATCGCCATCGGCACGCTACCTGTACATCTACCTTCGGGATTAGTTTTAGACCTAAATAATTGTTACTTGGTGCCAGCGTTGCGCATGAACATTACATCTATATCTTATTTTTTGCGAGATGATTATTCATTTAAATCAGAGAATAATGGTTGTTCTATTTATATGAGTAATATCTTTTATGGTCATGCACCCTTGATGAGTGGTCTATTTTTGTTGAATCTCGATTTTAGTGATACACATATTCATAATATTGAAGACAAAAGATGCAAAGTTAATAATGATAGTGCAACTTATTCATGGCACTGCCGTTTAGGTCATATTGGTGTAAAGCGCATGAAGAAACTCCATACTGATGGGCTTTTGGAATCACTTGATGCTTGCGAACCATGCCTCATGGGCAAGATGACTAATACTCCGTTCTCTGGAACAATGGAGCGAGCCACTGACTTATTGGAAATAATACATACTGATGTATGTGGTCCGATGAGTGTTGAGGCTTGCGGCGGGTATCGTTATTTTCTGACCTTCATAGATGATTTGAGCAGATATGGGTATATCTACTTAATGAAACATAAGTCTGAAACATTTGAAAAATTCAAAGAATTTCAGAGTGAAGTGAAAAATTATCGTAACAAGAAAATAAAGTTTCTACAATCTGATCACGGAGGCGAATATTTGAGTTACGAGTTTGGTCTTCATTTGAAACAATGTGGAATAGTTTCGCAACTCATGCCACCTGGAGCACCACAACGTAATGGTGTGTGCAAACGTAACTGTACTTTATTAGATATGGTGCAATCTATGATGTCTCTTACTGATTTACCACTATCATTTTGGGGTTATGCTTTAGAGATGGCTGCATTCACATTAAATAGGGCACCATCTAAATCCGTTGAGACGACACCATATGATTTGTGGTTTAGCAAGAAAACTAAGCTGTCATTTCTTAAAGTTTGGGGTTGCGATGGTTATGTGAAAAAGCTTCAGCCTGATAAGCTTGAACCTAAATTGGAGAAATGTGGATTCATAGGATACCCAAAAGAAACTATTGGGTACACCTTCTATCACAGATCCGAATGCAAGATATTTGTTGCTAAGAATGGATCCTTTCTAGAGAACGAGTTTCTCTCGAAAGAAGTGAGTGGGAGGAAAGTAGAACTTGATGAGGTAATTGTACCTTCTCTTGAATTGGAAAATAGTTCATCACAGAAATCAGTTCCAGTGATGCCTACACTAATTAGTAAGGAAGCTAATGATGATGATCACGGAACTTCAGATCAAGTTACTACCGAGCCTCATAGGTCAACCAGAGTACGTTCCACACCAGAGTGGTACGGTAATCCTGTTTTGGAAGTCATGTTACTAGACCATGATGAACCTATGAACTATGAGGAAGCGATGATGAGCCCAGATTCCGCGAAATGGCTTGAGGCCATGAAATTTCAGATGGGATCCATGTATGAGAACAAAGTATGGACTTTGGTTGACTTGCCCGATGATCGGCAAGCCATAGAGAATAAATGGAACTTCAAGAAGAAGACTAATACTGATGGTAATGTTACTGTCTACAAAGCTTGACTTGTTGTGTAAGGTTTATGACAAGTTCAAGGAGTTGACTATGATGAGACCTTCTCACGCATAGCGATGCTTAAGTCTGTCCGAATCATGTTAGCAATTGCCGCATTTTATGATTATGAAATTTGGCAAATGGATGTCAAAACTGCATTCCTTAATGGATTTCTTAAAGAAGAGTTGTATATGATGCAACCAGAAGGTTTTGTCGATCCTAAAGGTGCTAACAAAGTGTGAAAGCTCCAGCGATCCATTTATGGACTGGTGCAAGCCTCTCGGAGTTGGAATATATGCTTTGATAGTGTGATCAAAGCATATGGTTTTATACAGACTTTTGGAGAAGCCTGTATTTACAAGAAAGTGAGTGGGAGCTCTGTAACATTTCTAATATTATATGTGGATGACATATTTTTGATTCGAAATAATACAGAATTTCTGGATAGCATATAAGGATACTTGAAAAAGAATTTTTCAATGAAAGACCTTGGTGAAGCTGCTTATATATTGGGCATCAAGATCTATAGAGATAGATCAAGACGCTTAATTGGACTTTCACAAAGCACATACCTTGATAAAGTTTCGAAGAAGTTCAAAATGGATCAGTCAAAGAAAGGGTTCTTGCCTGTGTTACAAGGTGTGAAGTTGAGTCAGACTCAATGCCCGACCACTGCAGAAGATAGAGAGAAAATGAAAGTCATTCCCTATGCCTCAGCCATAGGTTCTATCATGTATGCAATGCTATGTACCAGACCTGACGTGTGCCTTGCTATAAGTTTAGCTGGGAGGTACCAAAGTAATCCAGGAGTGGATCACTGGACAACGGTCAAGAATATCCTGAAATACCTGAAAAGGACTAAGGATATGTTTCTCGTTTATGGAGGTGACAAAGAGCTTGTCGTAAATGGTTACGTTGATGCTAGCTTTAACACTGATCCGGATGACTCTAAGTCACAAACCAGATACATATTTATATTGAATGGTGGAGCTGTCAGTTGGTGCAGTTCCAAGTAGAGCGTTGTGGCAGGAGCTACGTGTGAAGCGGAGTACATAGCTGCTTCAGAAGCAGCAAATAAAGGAGTCCGGATGAAGGAGTTCATATCCGATCTAGGTGTAATACCTAGTGCATCGGGTCCAATGAAAATATTTTGTGGCAATACTGGAGCAACTGCCTTAGCGAAGGAATCCAGATTTCACAAGAGAACTAAACACATTAAGAGACGCTTCAACTCCATCCGCGATCAAGTCAAGGAGGGAGACATAGAGATTTGCAAAATACGTACGAATCTGAATGTTGTAGACCCGTTGACTGAGCCTCTTCCACAAGCAAAACATGATCAGCACCAAGACTCCATGGGTGTTAGAATCATTACAATGTAATCTAGATTATTGACTCTAGTGCAAGTGGGAGACTGAAGGAAATATGCCCTAGAGGCAATAATAAAGTTGTTATTTATATTTCCTTATATCATGATAAATGTTTTTTTTGACTGTACACAGTAGGGCAAAGCCCCACTGCAATTTTTGTATTAATTTAATAAACAAACGTCCAACAGTGTGGGGCTTGAGGTAAGCCAAAAGAAAAGGAAAGAACAAAAGAACAGAAGAAAAGAAAAACCTAAAAACTGAAAAAGTAAATTATAGTACAAGGTTATCAAGCCAAGTACAGAAGGTTGTGGCATAGCTCTTTTTGACTCTGTATCTGAGCAGGTTAAGGTCATCAAGGAATATGACTTTCCACCTCTGAATGGAAGGTTGAATGGCTTGAAAGATCAGATTATTTCTGGATATCCATATGGCCCAAGATGCTAGAATGATGATTTCCATGAAGAATGGGACATGAAGTTTGACCCTAAGATCCTCAAAAGCTTCAAGCACAGACACATTTAGTTGCCTGGAAGGACAAATAATATCCCAACACTGAGCTACAAAAGGGCAGGTCCAGAAGAGATGATGTAAGGTTTCCTCCTGAGGACAATTATTGAGAGCACAGTTGTAGCTTGCCAACTGGAAAGTTTTCCTGTGAAGAAGATTCCTAGTATTGAGCCTGTCATGAAGTAATCTCCAAAAAACACCTTGTGCTTTGGCTGACAAGAGCTATTCCAAATCCAATTGAACTGCTGAGGCACTATTTTAACTCCCATCAATACTTTATATGCCTTCGCCACTGAGAATTGCTCATTGCCCCAAATGTAACTCCAAGTGTCAATGCAATCCAGAGAGCCAGAATTCCTTAGAGCAAAACAAATGCCTTCTATATTTTCAAATTCCTGGAAAGCTTGCACAGTGAGAGGTTGTTGAAATAGATCCTCCAAATATTCAGTGTGAATGATGGTGTGCACAGTGGTGTTCTGGTCCTTCACAAATGAGAATAGGTGAGGGAACAAGTCCTGTAAACAAGCTGAATGCCACAGATCAGACCAGAATAGAGCACTTTTGCCATCCCCAATGTGGCATCTGGCCAAGGATTTGAAATTAGGAATGAGCTTGAGATTTGCCTTCCACCAAAAAGAACCAACCCAATTGCTGCCAGGCACCAAATTATTTGCATAATAAGTTTCCCAAATCAAGTTAACCCATGGAATGTTGTGTCTATGATAGAACTTGTGCAGGTTTTTGAGAAGCAAAGCTTTATTTTGGACAAAGATATCCATCACCCCAGACCTCCTTGGTCCTTAGGTCTACAAACAGTGCTCCAAGCCACCATGGCAGGCCTATGATCCTCAAGGTCAGGTCCTCTCCAGAGACAGTGTCTCAGCAACTTGATAGCTTGTGATTTGATGGTGACAGGCACATCAAGGCATCCCATTAGGTAAATCAACAAAGAGTTTAAAACAGATTTTACCAGCAACAATCTCCCAGCCATTGTCATGAATGAGGATAAACCCACAAGCTTTTTTTGCAATCTTGAGACAAGAGGCAAGCATTGCTCCACAGTAGGCTTATGAAGGCCCAGTGGTGTTCCCAAATACTGAATGGGGAAAGATTCTCTTTTACATTGAAATGTATTTGTCAAAATTTCCACCTTTTCCTCAGGCACATTGATTGGGATAAGACTTGATTTGTTATAGTTCACTTTAAGGCCAGTTGCATCAGCAAAAGTATTTAGGAGTGCTTTGAGGCAATGAAGTTTCTTTGCATCAGCTTGTAGAAGAACTAGAGTGTCATCAGCATACTGGACAATTGGAAAATCAGGACAGGATTGCACATGCAGAGGTGAAGAAAGAATGCCCAAGTGCATGGCCTTGTTAAGAATTGACTGAAGCAAGTCTGCAGCCAGCACAAATAACAGTGGTGATAGAGGATCTCCCTGCCTGACCCCCCCTGAGACAGTAAAACTTTTTGCCAGGAACCCCATTAAGCATGACAGCAGATGATGCAGAGGTGAACAACATTTTAATCCAGTTAATCCATCTGTCCCCAAAACCTTTGGCCTTTAATATCTCCAGAATTGCTTGGTGCTCAATGGTGTCAAAAGCCTTTTCAAAATCTAGTTTAAGCACAACAATTTCCTCTTTTGACTTGTGACATTGATGCAGATACTCATATGCCCAACCCAAACAGTCATGAATGGACCTTTCCTTAAGGAAACCATATTGGTTGATGTGCACTAGTTTTAGAATTACTTTCTGCAGCCTGTTAGCCAACAACTTAGTGACAAGTTTAAGACATCAATTAAGGAGAGAAATAGGCCTGAAGTCATTAGCTGTCATTGGTGTGCTTCCTTTAGGAATAAGGGTGATGTAAGAGGTGTTTAAGCTCTCAAGTGAGATTTGCCCAGCATGGAACTCTTGAATAAATCTAAGCACATCCCCTTTTATAATATCCCAACAAGATTTCAAAAATTCATTGTTGAAGCCATCAGGACCTGGGGATTTATCAGGTGGAAGCTCCTTGACAACCTCATTAATTTCCTCTTCAGAGAAAGGTAACTCCAAATTATCAAAAATAGTTTGATCCTGCCTGGGACCAAAAAGGGATTCCAAGTTGAAGTGCATAGCAGTTTTATGAGATGTGCCCATTATCTTCTTATAAGCTTCCCAGAGGATTGCAACTTTCCCAGCATGATCTGATATTTCAACTTGGTCATCATTTTGAAGTACAGCAATATGATTGTGCCTGTAATTGATAGAAGCTTTAGTATGGAAGAATTTTGTGTTTTCATCCCCAAATTTGACCCCCTTAATCTTTCCCCTTTGCTTCCAATAGATCTTTTGGTTCCTGTGAAGAATGAGCAGCTGCTCTTTTAAGATATCCCTGCAGTTCCATTCATGAGTGTCTAGTTCTCTGAATTCCTCAAAAAAGTCCCAAAGGAAGATGAGATCATTAAGCTTGGCAATCTTGTCTTTTATGCAGGACAAAGACCTGGCCCATAACTTCAAAGCTCTCCTCAAGTTCTTGAATTTTGCATTCAAATTTTTAACAACATCAAGATTCCCCACTGGGATGCTCCAAGCAGCAGCCCCCACCTGTTTGAAGTCTGAGTGTTGTAGCCAATAGTTTTCAAATCTAAAAACTCTTGCTTTAGGAATGGAAGTACCAATTTTGATGACACAAGGCAAGTGATCAGATATCGGTTTTGCAAGTGGTAGAGCTATTGTGTTTGGGAAAGTGGTCATCCAAGAGGCAGAAGTAAAAAACCAATCCAATTTTACCAAAAGAGGATCATGCTGCATGTTGCTCCAACTGAATTTTCTTCCCTGCAGTGGCAGCTCAATTAATCCCTGATAGTTGATTGCTTCATTGAACAAAAGCATGTCATTTACATCTCCACCAGGTCTGTTTCTGTCAGAGGGGGCTCTCATGAGATTAAAATCCCCCATAAGGATCCAGTCCACATCTGCAGGCATGTGAATATTCAGAAACCAATTAATGAAATCAACTTTGTCCTGAGGATCACATGGGCCATATATGTTTGTTAGGATCCAAGATTGATTGGATAACAAGCTGGTGAATTGAACTGAGAGTGAGAATCTATTTTGAGCAATAACTTCTCCTATAAACTGAGAACCATTCCAAGCAACTAGCAGCCCCCCAGAAGCTCCAACAGATGGTAGGAAAGCAAATTTGTTAATTCTATTTGGACAAAAGTTTTTGATGTAAGCTGCATCAAAAGTCTCTCTTTTAGTTTCCTGAAGACACAAGATGCTACGGTCAGTCTCTATAATTTTCTGCTTAATAGCCAACCATTTATCTTCAGAGTTCATCCCTCTAATATTCCAATTGAGAATATTCCAATTCCTGTTTGAGTTATTCATGATAACAATAGAAGCTTCTGTAGCAGTAATCAAGCACCAGCACTTGATCAATCAATAGCACATACATGTAGTTGAGGAAGCACATAAAACACAACATCATGCAACACAACACATCACAAGAGCAGCACAGCATCCATGAGCCATACATCATAAGGGTCTTAATAATGTAGTGCACCAGCAGATCCACAAGATCCAGAAAGAACCATTCTCCCATCATTACAAAAGTCATTGAGAAGTCCCAGTAAAGACAGCATAATCCAAACCTACTACCCCAAAACACCCAAGACCAACTGAAGGCAACTAACATTAAGAAGAGTTGGGTGGGTTGTCTTCTCCTGTGACCAAGGGCACCTTGGCCAGCTCCTCATCTTGCCTTCTCTTGGGCTTCTTAGCCAGCTTGTCCTCCAATTCCCCCTCAGCAACCTTGCAGAAAGAGGCAGTGAGGTTTTTGACAACTGACTTTGGAATGATTGGAGGGGCAGCATTGCAAGGCACTCATCTAGAATTTGAGCAAGAATTTCTTTTATAACCAGCATTATCTTTTTTGATTCTATCACTTCTCCTTACCTCTGTTCAAACTAGGGGTGTCTTCCCACCCCTTCTTTTCTTTAAATTTTCAGAGCCAAAAGGCTGCAGAAGATCCTGTGACTCCTCATCATGCAGGTTGGAAGCTAGTCCAAAATTCTCTTTGCCCTTGTCTTTACTAAGATGACCCTCAGTGTCCATGGCCTGACAAATAGGTGCATGAGAAGCAGGACACTTATGAGGGATGTAAAATATGTAAGCATGATCCATGTTTCCCACAGCAGAGACCAGTTCCCACATTCCAGACTTTAACATTGTAACAGTCCATTCAAACTTATCAGGTGACAGAAGTAAGTGGACAATAAAATTAAACCAACTTACAGGAATGTTGACAGTGAAAGCATTCTTATTATCCACTGGTTGCTCCTGAAAGTGCTTTTTCCACAACAAAAGACCTTCTTCAGAGACAACAAGATCATTATTAGCAGAAGCAGCAAGTTGAATATATTTCAATCCAAGGAGAGATGGAGCCATGGTGAAATGCTCATCAATTTGGTTGACCCAGTTACCTTGAAACCCCGGTTGCAGATCTTCCAAGTTAACCACTGGCTCAAGGCTTCCTCTTGAAGTAGTAATGTGACCAGGGTTGCATAATATGTCACTTTCTGAAGAACCAGCAGCCTGTAGAGGCAGGACACTTGCAGAAGCCTTTGAATCAGCCAAGGGCAATGAAGATATCCCTTCCTCTCCAATATGTTGAACATGGACATTAGAATCCAGAGCTTGACCACCAAGAATGACAGCAGTGGCCCTAGGCTCATCAAGCCTAGGAGAAAGATTGTCAGCAACAAGCTGCAATTGAGTTGCAACATTTTGATCTTGAGGTGGTTCAACAGGCAAAGCAGCATCCAACATCTGATCTTGCAACATGGGAGGCTCTTCATCATCAGATTGATATGCTTGAATAATATTCTGAAGACCATTTGCAATTACATTGGCAGGAGGTAAAGCAGCCTGTTCAACAATTATTGGTTGGAAAATCATAGGCACTGCAGGTTGCAAAAACAGGTTGGAATTGTCTCCTTCAGAAAAAGACATGTCAGAGGAAAAGCTACTATTGCTTGCTGCTGGGAGCAGTTCTTATCCATCAGCCCAAGCCATCTCTTCTTGCTGCACAGCATCTAACAGATCCTCCAGACCTGCATTTTCATTGTTCTGCATTGGTATGTTCCACTGATCCCAGATTTCCTCATTCTGAACTTCCATGCCATTGTTGTTAACAGCCTCATTATGGAAAACATTGGCATGTGCAACATCTTCAGGTAGAGGGTGTGGGTCAACATTTTCAGGAGGAATTGGGTCATCATCTGCAGGTCCTCCACCAAGAAGTTCACTGGCCAGAACTTCAATGGAGGAAGACCATCCATCTTCATCGAACTCATCCCCTTCAGACCACCTCATACTTTTGGGAATGATTTCCAGATTCATCACTCTAGCCTTGACCACAATGCGACCCATATGATCATCCTCTTTATCCCAAGAAATCATATGGCCAAACTTACTGATAGCACAGGCAAGATCTTCAGTGTTTCGAAAATCAAAGGGCACTCCAGTCAGTAATAACCAAACTGTCCGATTAAAATGCACTCTTCTATGATTTCTGCCCTCATCATGCTTAAGACACGTGATGAACACATCACCAAATTCATGGGGGCTGTCCAACACCAACTTATCTCTGTCCCTAACCCTCGTCAGGCGCACATAGGCCTCACCAAATGGACAACGCTGAACATCTCTCAGCCCTAACTGCCTATGTTCAACAATGAATTCCTCAAGAACGTCTCTTACATTGGGGAAAGGAGCGTCGACAGGGAGCAGATGGATTGTAGCAATCGCCCAGTCTTCGTGGCGACGAGGCCGATGAGGGAGCACCACCCGCGCCACTCCAATGCAGCCAGGGACTTGCTGAATATCAAACCCATGCGGCACAAAAGGCCGTGGATCAATCGGGATATTTGCCATCGACGCTGCCGCACTTGCACTGACAGTCGACGACGAGCTAGAGGCAAGCAGAGCAGGGTTTGAGAGCTGAGTAGAAGCAGAGGAGCAGGGTGCAGAAGTTGAGGAGGCAAGGGCAATTCGGGGCTGAAAATTAGGAAAAGATCCCTTACACAGCTCGCTAAAAGAGGAAACCACCAAGGGATCCCGGGTCGGGCCAATAGACGCAAACCAGTCTTGTACCGCATGCAAATCCCACGCCTCAGCAGGTGGGCTGGGGACGGTGGCAAAACGAAGAAAAGGAAAAAGCCCAGGAAGCCTTTTCTCGTAACATTCCCTGGCAAAGTGGCCCAGGTTGCCGCATGCATAGCACTGAATCGAGACATTTGAAAAACCCTGATTCCCGCTCTGTGAAACCGCAGCGTTAACCCCTCCAGGGGTATTAACCTCATGTGATAAATGCTCTCTATTGCCCGAAACCTCATTATTGCTGGATGCCGAAATCCCCGCAAGACGAGAAAAAACCGATGGGCGAAGTTGATCACCGGAGACATTCCCGGCGGCTGCCCTAGGGCGAATACCGTTAGTTACCAAAGTCCAGGAATTTTCCTCTTCACGATAGTAAAGCTGCTCTTCCCGAATCCAGTTAGGGCCACCGAAACCCCACAGATTAAAAACTAACTCAAAATCCTTTTCGATCACACGACCCTGATTATAAATTTCAAAACCCACTGCTTTTGAAGCAACAAAAAACTTGAATGATCTATCCTTGAGATGATGCACACGGAATCCTTGAGGGTACCCACCAAAACAAGATTGGAGGGTGATACTAACCGTGTGACAATCCAAACGAAAGCGAGCTCGACTAAAAGATACCACCAAAGAGAACTCACGTTGACGAAAGCCAGGGGAGAACACCACTGGATGACCAAATTTTTGTCTTATCGAAAGTTGAAACTCTTTACCTCGGGCGAAATTGAGCGAGGGAGGCTCCATAGCCCACTCCCGAGGCCCTCCTCCGTCACCTAAGAAAAGGTGAAGAAAACCCAGCCAACAAGCGACAAGACCAGGGGTGATGTGGCCGCCGGCGCCGGAGTGGCAACCGGCGTGAGGGGTGGCCGCCGGCGCCGGAGTGGCAGCCGGCATGAGGGGGTGGCCGCCGGGGCCGGAGTGGCCACCGGCGGTGGTCTCCTGTCACACCCAATATGCGACCCTATCCAAAAGGAACTCGAAGGTCCCACTAAGGATAGACCCGCATATTGAAGCGCTTTGCAAGGTGGATATCATTACATCAACATTACATAAACGGATGGGGATACATACAAGAGGCATACAATGCCACACGAATACAACCATACAAGAGATCAACATCCGACTACGGATGATACATAAATAGAAACTCAAACAATATCCACCCTGTTAGCCCAGGCTGCCAACCTGGAACCTATCCCCTGATCGAAGAAGAAGCAGAAGAACAACTCCAACCAAGCAAACATCGCTCTCGCGTCAAGATCATCGCATAACCTGTACCTGCAACTGGATTCGGGAAGAGCAGCTTTACTATCTTGTCATGCTATTCAATTTAGCCAAGGTTGCTATAGTTGATCCTTGCATGCTATGGACTTGTTCTTGCCTTGGTTTGTTACACAAACATGTCTTCTTGATGATGCTATGCTTATCTTGTCATGCAATGACTTGTGGTGAGTGAATCGAGCTTGTTAAGTAGTGTACTTGCTGTTGCTGTTTTGCTAGACTGATTCTGTTATTTCGTGATGCTATATAAACATGTTGCTACTAATCATTCTATGCATAATCTGGAGATGTTCTATAAACATGTTTTGATCTACATGTTATGCCCTACCCATCCATGCCCCTGGTTGCATTTATAGCTTGCTGGAGATTGTTCATATCTTGCTCCAAAGTTGATTAATAATGTTGCTATCAGCCTGTTAACGTTAAGTTCCATGTTTCCATGATTGTTTGCTAGTGATCCATGCACCCTATGACCTTGCTTTTGCCATGTATAGCTTCACAAACATGCCTTCTTACTGTTGGTTGCCTTGCCATGCCATGTATTGCTCTGTGGTGAGTGGTTCAAGCTCACCAACATGCCTACTTATTGTTGTTCATGCCATGTTTGAATCTGTAATATAACTTGCCATGTTTACATGGGTGCCATCATATTTTCCGTGCCCTTTTGGTTCATGGTCAGTAAGGGACTGTTGTTCTATGCTTTTAGTAGATTCATGCCATGCCTTTGTTTGCCATGATAAGTTCCTATAACATGTTGTTTGATAGCTCTAAACATTGCAACCTGATGTTATTTCTGCCAAGTCTGAAACTGTTATTATTTGCAATCTTCCCATGTGTTTTGGAGCATGTTCTAGTGATTTTTGGAGATAGCTCAGTGTTCATGTTTTGTAGTGATTTACCTGTACTTCATGCCCATGCCTTTTGTTATTCTGTTGGGGTGCTGTAGCATATTGTTTTGATGCTTGCAATATGCCTAGTTGCTGTTATGGATAGATTGTTGCTATGACTTGTATAGTGTGCATGTGTTGAACCGTTGCTCCGTTTTGAGTGTGCTCTATATGAAACTTGCTTGTTTTTGCATGTAGCTTCATATTATCATGTTGCATCCTTGTTTTGAGGTGTTTGCTTGATGTTTGGGTGCATTTTGCATCAATGCCATGTTTAACTTGTTTTGCTCATATCTTCTAGGCCCTAGCTCCGAATCTAATGAACTTTATATGTAACTTGACTAGAATTTCGTGTAGATCTTCGTGATGCATCTTAACTTGCTGTTTAACAACTTGAACATAAGGTTTATTCAGTTCTGGACCAATTTCGAAATTTGCATATGAGGACTTACCGGAATTGTTATATGTTGTTCCCGGCCTCATTTAAACTTGCCTTGATGTATTGTTCTTGTTTGCATCATCTCTTGCCATGAGTAGCTTCATGTAGCTTGGTCATGCATCATGCTTGTTGTGCATCATACCTTGTTCATGTGTAGTGTGTTTACCTATGTTGTGTGCTTCTTCTTGTTAGTTCCTGTTTCGTTGCGATCGTGAGGATTCGTTCGTCTACGTGTGGTTCGTCTTCGTGGCTTCATCTTCTTCATGGACTCGTTCTTCTTCCTTGCGGGATTTCATGCAAGATGGCCGCTACCCTGGATCTCACTACTATCATTGCTATGCTAGTTGCTTCGTTCTATCGCTATGCTGCGCTACCTATTACCTGTTTATCAAGCCATCCCATATTGCCATGAACCTCTAACCTTTGACACCTTTCCTATGCAAACCGTTGTTTGGCTATGTTACCGCTTTTGCTCAGCCCCTCTTATAGCGTTGCTAGTTGCAGGTGAAGTTGAAGATTTCTCCATGGTGGACAGGGTTTTTGGTTGGGATATCACAATATCTCTTATATTATTAATGCATCTATATATTTGGTAAAGGGTGGAAGGCTCGGCCTTATGCCTGGTGTTTTGTTCCACTCTTGCGGCCCTAGTTTCCGTCATACCAGTGTTATGTTCCCGGATTTTGCGTTCCTTACGCGGTCGGGTGATTTATGGAACCCCCCTGACAGTTCGCTTTGAATAAAACTTGTCCAGCAAGGCCCAACCTTGGTTTTACCATTTGCCTCACCACCACCTACTTTTTCCCTTGGGAGTCGCTCTCTCGAGGGTTATCTTTATTTTAGCCCCCCGGGCCAATGCTTGTCTAAGTGTTGGTCCAAACCGAGCGATGTCCGGCGCCCCCTGGGCAACCAGGGTCTATGCCAACCCGTCGTCTTGCTCATCCGGTGTGCCCTGAGAACGAGATATGTGCTGCTCCTATCGGGATTGTTGGCACAGTGGGCGGCTTTGCTGGTCTTGTTTTACCATTGTCGAAATGTCTTGTAAACCGGGATTCTGAGACTGATCGGGTCTTCCTGGGAGAAGGTCTATTCCTTCGTTGATCGCGAGAGCTTGTCATGGGCTAAGTTGGGACACCCTGAAGGGTTTAAACTTTCGAGAGCCGTGCCCGTGGTTATGTGGCAGATGGGAATTTGTTAATGTCCGGTTGTAGATAACTTGACACCAGATCCGAATTAAAACACATCAACCGCGTGTGTAGCCGTGATGGTCTCTTCTCGGCGGAGTCCGAGAAGTGAACACGGTTTCTCTGTTATGTTTGACGTAAGTAGGTGTTCAGGATCACCTCTTGATCATTGCTAGCTTCACAACCGTTCCGCTTGTTTCTCTTCTCGCTCTCATTTGCGTATGTTAGCCACCATACTTGCTTAGTCGCTGCTGCAACCTCACCACTTTACCCCTTCCTTTCCCATTAAGCTTTGCTAGTCTTGATACCCATGGTAATGGGTTTGCTGAGTCCTCGTGGCTCACAGATTACTACAACAACAGTTGCAGGTACAGGTTATGCGATGATCATGACGCGAGAGCGATGTTTGCTTGTTTGGAGTTCTTCTTCTGCTTCTTCTTCGATCAGGGGATAGGTTCCAGGTCGGCAGCCTAGGCTAGCAGGGTGGATGTCGTTTTGAGCTTCTGTTTGTGTTTCATTCGCAGTCGGATGGTGTTCTTATGTATGATGTTGTATTCATGTGGCATTGTATGCCTCTTGTATGTATCCCCACTATTATGTAATGTTGATGTAATGATATCCACCTTGCAAAAGCGTTTCAATATGCGGGTCTATCCTTGGTGAAACCTTCGAGTTCCTTTTGGATAGGGTCGCATATTGGGCGTGACATCGCCCTAGAGGATCCTAGAGGAGGAGCCTAGTGAACATGTATAAATGTTTATTATTCATGCTAGAATTTTAATAACCGGAAACTTAGTACATGTGTGAATACATAGACAAAACAAAGTGTCCCTAGTATGCCTCTACTTGACTAGCTCGTTAATCAAAGATGGTTAAGTTTCCTAACCATATACATGTGTTCTCATTTAATGAATGGGATCACATCATTAGGAGAATGATGTGATGGACAAGACCCATCCGTTAGCTTAGCATAATGATCGTTAAGTTTTATTGCTATTGCTTTCTTGTTGACTTTTACATATTCCTTTGACTATGAGATTATGCAACTCCCGAATACCGGAGGAACACCTTGTGTGCTATCAAATGTCACAATGTAACTGGGTGATTATAAAGATGCTCTACAGGTGTATCCGAAGGTGTTTGCTGGGTTAGCATAGATCGAGATTACGATTTGTCACTCCGAGTATCGGAGAGGTATCTTTGGGCCCACTCGGTAATGCACATCATGATAAGCCTTGAAAGCAATATGACTAATGAGTTAGTTGTGGGATGATGCATAACAGAACGAGTAAAGAGACTTGCCCATAACGAGATTGAACTAGGTATGAGGATACCGATGATCGAATCTCAGGCAAGTAACATACCGATGACAAAGGGAATGACATATGTTGTCATTGCGGTTTGACCGTTAAAGATCTTCTTAGAATATGTAGGAACCAATATGAGCATCCAGGTTCCACTATTGGTTATTGACTGGAGATGTGTCTCGGTCATGTCTACATAGTTCTCGAACCCGTAGGGTCCGCACGCTTAATGTTCGATGACGATTTGTATTATGAGTTATGTGTTTTGGTGACCGATGACTGTTCGGAGTCTTGGATGAGATCACAGACATGATGAGGAGACTAGAAATGGTTGAGAGGTAAAGATTGATATATTGGAAGATGGTATTCGGACGCCGGAATGGTTTCGGAGTGGTTCGGGTATTTTTCGGAGCACCGAGGGGTTACCGGAACCCCCAGGGGAAGTAATGGGCCTACATGGGCCATAGGGGAGATAGGAGGCAGCCCACAAGGGGTGGCCGCTCCCCCTCCCATGGGGAGTCCAAATTGGACTAGGGGAGGGGGCGCCCCGCTTTCTTTCTCCTCCTCCGCCTCCCTTCCCTTTCCCCCTCCATAAAAAAGGAGGAGGGGGGGCGAATAGGACTTGGAGTCCTATTCGGTTTCCCCCCATGGCGTGCCCCCTTAGGCTGCCGGCCTCCTCCCCTCCTCCTTTATATACGTGGGCAGGGGGGCACCCCAAGGCACAACAGTTGTTCTCTTAGCCGTGTCCGGTCCCCCCCTCCACAGTTTACTCCTCCGGTCATAGCGTCATAGTGCTTAGGTGAAGCCCTGTGCAGGTCACATCACCATCACCGTCACCACGCCGTCGTGCTGACGAAACTCTCCCTCGACCCTCTGCTGGATCAAGAGTTCGAGGGACGTCATTGAGCTGAACGTGTGCTGAACTCGTAGGTGCCGTATGTTCGGTACTAGATCGGTTGGATCGTGAAGACATTCGACTACATTAACCGCGTTAACCTAATGCTTCCGCTTTCGGTCTATGAGGGTACATGGACACACTCTCCCCCTCTCATTGCTATGAATCTCCTAGATAGATCTTGCGTGATCGTAGGAAATGTTTTGAAATTGCATGCTACGTTCCCCAACACTATCCCTGACGATTTCTGGGTCATGTGGGAAGGACCCCACTATCGCCCACACTCACTTGGCGAAGGTTCCAAATGCCGTCATGGAAAGGGGTTAAAACCGTTTGTATAGCACCGATGCGTACCAGTGTAAGGAGTAAGAAGAGCCTGAGCTTGGGGATGCCCTGGCATCCCAAGCTATTATCCAAAGAGAGCAAGCAACTACGCTTGGGGATGCCCCGAGTGGCATACCCTCTTTCTTCTAACGACCATCGGTATTTTTATTCGTCACAAACTATGTGTTTTGCTTGGAGTGTCTTGTATGATATGAGTTGTTGCTTGTTTTATTTTGTGTTTTTAGTCTTGATTCCTTGCTGGACACTCCTATTTGAGAGAGCCAAAATTATGCCATGACTTGTTATAATTGCTCTCTATGCTTCACTTAAATTTTTATGAGCTATGGTTTTGCTCTAGTGCTTCACTTATATCTTTTTGAGCATGGTGTGCTTTAGTATTTTTGAAGAAATGCTCTCTTGCTTCACTTAGATATATTTGAGAGTTAGTAAAATTTTCAAGAAATTCTCTCTTGCTTCACTTAAATTAATTTGAGAGAAAGAAACATTATGCTCATGATCTTCACTTATATTAGTTTGAGCTTGTCAAAAGCAACACATGAAAATTAGTTCCAAAGTGATAGATACCCAAGAAGGATATAATAAAAACTTTCATGAAGATCATTGGACAAAATAAGCTTGATTCTTAGTAATAGTTTTGAGATATGATGATGTGATATGTGAGTCATGTTGATGAGTAATTATGCGTTAGTAAGAATATTGGTTTTAAGGTTTGTGATTCCCTATGCAAGCACGGAAGTCAATAATTATGCAATGAAATTATATCATACTTGTGGTGCATTATTCGGTGTTAGTTATGCTTAATGCTCGCTTATGAGATTATTGGTTTCTTGGTTGGTCGCTTATCAATCTTTTGCTAGCCTTCATTTTGCATTAAGTATGATCACTACTTGTGCATCCAAAATCCATTAAACCAGTTTTGCCATATGAGTCCACTATACCTACCTATATGCGGTATTCTTTTGCTGTTCTAAGCAAATTTGTATGTGCCATCTCTATTATTCAAAATAAATTTCTCTTTTGTGTGCTCATACCGCTCGCGAGGCGGTGAGGGGTGGCTAATATTTTCCTTGCTAGATGTGTTATTCTCACGATGAGTGTTTATTCACTTGTCATTGCACGAGAATAAGGCAAAGTTATTAGGGACGCCCAGTCCCGAAATGAAAAATGAATTTACTTTATATTATCAAATAATAAATTCCTTCGAAAGTGTTGGTATGGAAGGCACCCGTGGATACGGTTAACCATGGAAAGTGAAAGTATGGTGGAAAAGGGAATAAACATTAATTTCTGTTTGGGAACTACCTATGATATATCTAGCATGGAAAGTGTTGGGAACTTTAAGTCGTTTTCGTTGGTGGGAAAAGTATGCCTCTCAAAATGTCTTTATCTCTAAATTTTTGCTTTGAGCTCTGGCACCTCTACAAATCCCTATTTCCCTCCGCGAAGGGCCTTTCTTACACTTTATGCATTTTTTTGAATTTGAGTCTCCATCTTCTCTTATAAAGCACCAACTAGGGGGCACTATGATCGTACTTGAGCATTGGGTGTAGCTAATATGCGAGTGTGTTTCATGAATGGATCAATGATTGAGCATGATGGGCTAGGGATAGCTTATTTTAGCATTGATATTTTGAAAGACTTGGTTGCTTGTTGATATGCTTGAGTATTTAAGTTATCATGTCAAAACTAGACTATTGCTTTGAACAATATAAAAGTCGAAATGTCCATGCTATAAAGAATAGAATATGAGATGACATGTTAGGCAACATTCCACATCAAAAATTTTGTTTTTATCATTTACCTACTTGAGGACGAGCATGAATTAAGCTTGGGGATGCTGATACGTCTCCAACGTATCTATAATTTTTGATTGTTCCATGCTGTTATATTATCATTCTTGGATGTTTTATAATCATTTTATGGTCATTTTATATCATTTTTGGTACTAACCTATTGACATAGTGCCAAGTGCCAGTTGCTGTTTTTTGCATGTTTTTTACATTGCAGGTAATCAATATCAAACGCAGCGAAACTTTTTGTGGATTTCTTTTCACCAGAAGAGACCCAATGGGCCGAAGAAGCGCCTGGGGGTGCCCCGAGGGGAGCACAACCCACCAGGGCGCGCTTGGGGGCCCAGGCACGCCCTAGTGGGTTGTGCCCACCTCGGGTGCCCCCTAGACAGCCTCTTTGCTCTATAAATACCCCAATATTCCAGAAACCCTAGAGGAGTCGACGAAAATCAATTCCAGATGCTGCAGAGTCCAGAACCACCAGATCCAATCTAGACAGCATCACGGAGGGGTTCACCACTTCCATTGGTGCCTCTCCGATGATGCGTGAGTTCTTTGTAGACTTCGGGTCCGTAGTTAGTAGCTAGATGGCTTCCTCTCTCTCGTTTGATTCTCAATACAATGGTCTCTTGGAGATCCATATGATATAAATCTTTTGCATGTGTTTGTTAGCATCAAATGAACTTTGAGTTTATGATCAGATCTATCTTTTTATCCATGAAAGTTATTTGAATCTTGTTTGATCTCTTATACGCATGATTGCTTATAGCCTCGTATTTCTTCTCTGATATTTGGGTTTTCTTTGGCCAACTTGATCTATTTATCTTGCAATGGGAAGAGGTTCTTTGTAGTGGGTCCTATCTTACGGTGCTTGATCCCAGTGACAGAAGGGGAACCGACACGTATGTATCATTGCTACTAATGATAAAACGATGGGTCTATTTCTACATAAATAGATCCTGTCTACATCATGTCATCGTTCTTATTGCATTACTCCATTTCTCCATGAACTTAATACACTAGATTCAAGCTGGATAGCGGTCGATGTGTGGAGTAATAGTAGTAGATGCAGGCAGGAGTCGGTCTATTAATCTTGGATGTGATGCCTATATAATGATCATTGCCTGGATATCGTCATGATTATTTGAAGCTCTACCGATTGCCCAACAGTAATTTGTTTACCCACCGTTTGCTATTTTCCTCGACTGTCACTGACACTGGGCCCCACTACCCAGCTAATCCACGATTTAAAACTAAACCTTTTTAATTAAAGCTATAGCCACTGACATGTGGGTCCCGTAGGTCAGCTTTGACCTGGTGTGCTCCGTTGACCTGCTAACATCAGTGTGACGTACTGCTGATGCAGTAAAGCTTTTCTGGGATTTTAAATAAATCAGAAATGATTTATTTATTTCAGAAATTGCACTAAACTTCTAAAAAAATCATAGAAATTCAACCGTAACTCCAAATGAAATATTTTCTATATGAAAAATTGTCAGAAAAATCCTATCTATCCATTTATTCTACTTTCATGCATGTTCAACCAACTTATACCCACTGTATAAGTGAAAACATGATAATGGCATTTTAAATGCTTAATATGTGGAGTTTGCATATGAACCCTTGGTTCGACTTCATTTAAATTGTTGCTAGATGCATTAGTGCAAATCATAAAATTCTTGACATGTCATGATCATGATTTATATTGTTGCATTGCATTGACTATGTTCCCTTTTGTTTGCTGGTGTTTGTTCCCTTTTAGTAGATGTTGTTTCCGGCAATGTGATCGATGCCACTGATGAAGAGCTATTACTATCTTCAGAAGTGCCAGGCAAGCAAAACCCCCCTTTGATCACTCAGATGCAATCCCACTCTCTTGCTCCTGCTCTCTTTTACTACATTAGGACAACAATGATTCAACTGTTACATGCTGGGGTAGTTGAACCCCATTCCTTTGCATTACCTATCTTTGCCACAGTAAATAGTTGAAACCCACTAGCATGAGTAGGATTTGTTTGAGCCATGATGTTCCTACTCATTCATGCTTTCTTGTTATGCCTGCTATGCTTAGAGTTGTGTCAGGTCTGATCCATCTGGGATGGATTGGGATGGTGATGAACATGTCCTACTGTTGAGAGCTAAGTGCGTGAACACGATTTGGTAAAGGTAGCGATGAGAGGCCATGTAGGAGTACATGGTGGGTTGTACCATTGAAACCGTTCTCAGGAACTGAGTTTCATGTTTGTGATCCAAGACAGTTACTACCACACATTGCGCTCCGAGCACTCCAAGCTCTCTCGACTTATTAATCGCCTTGATCTCTGTCCAGGAGTTGCAACTAGTTTCTGGTGTTTGTAGGTCGTGCTATTTTTCTACCATGTGGCACCCGCCCAGGTGGGCTTGGTATAGACTAGGCACGGTGGCACGGTGTACCAAGTGGCACCCGGATGGTGGGCTTGGGAACCCTCCTCACATTGTTTGGGGTCGTAGTGGAAACCTCGGCCGGACTCCATGCGAATGGAACCTGAATAGGCGATAAACCTGGACTAGAGACTTGCGTGGTTAGTCAAGTCGTGGCCGACACCCTCGCCAGGCTTCCGCTTGAAGGTTGCCAAGATACATGACGTGTACATGGCATTAAGTGGCGAGAGCATGTGTGAAGAAGTACACCCCTGCAGGGTTAACATGATCTATTCGAATAGTCGCGTCCGTGGTAATGAACCACTCGGTTGCTTATGCAGTTGATAGACAAGTGAAAGTGGATACTCTAAAATGCACAAGATAAGCGTGAGTGCTATGGATGGGCTTCTCGTAGGGAGACGGGAGCGGATCCATAGTGGTGTATTGATATGGTGAATATGTGGACTCGTGTGCACCACCTCAAAAGAGTTACCAGCAGTCGTAGTACAGGATAGCCACAGAGTCAAAGCTAGCTTGCCACAGTCAAACTCCACCACCCCTTTGTTGATACTGATGCATATGTAGCTAGTTCTGATGTAAGTCTTGCTGGGTACATTTATACTCACATTTGCTTAATTTATGTTTTGCAGAGGAGACTTCAGTCTCACTAGTAGTTCTGCGTGGACTTCGACATTTAGCTTGTTACCTCAGCTACAATCTACCCTTCGGAGGGTCTTGTAGATAGTCAGGCTTCTCAGCCTTTTTCATTTGTAGTTGTCTATACTCAGACATGTTATGCTTCTGTTGCTTGTATGCTCCGTATGTTGGGTCATGTGATCCTTGTTTGTAACAAATGCTATGTGGCTCTTCTGGGCCTTTATCTATATGAGTTGTTGAGTTATGTTGTGATGTCATGTTGTACAACACATACTTGCATGTTATGCGTACGTGTAACGTGTATTGCTATGCATGGGATCCGACACCTAGTTGTTTATTCTTGGTAGCCTCTCTTACGGGGAAATGTCTCCTAGTGCTTACACTGAGCCATGGTAGCTTGCTACTGCTCCGGAACACAAGGGATGATCGACATGCATCCTTATTTGCTCCTGTGTCTGTCCCTATGGGGAAATGTCACACGGTGCTTACTAGAGTCCTGCTAGCTTGCTACAGTCTGATCTCACTCGCTGCTGACCGACACGTGCATTGTAGGGTCATGTATGCCCGCGCCTGTAAGTTTTTGCCACCTTGGGTTTATGACTAGTCATGTCGGCTTGGGTTCTCTGTCATATGGATGCTAGCGACACTATCATATACGTGAGCCAAAAGGTGCAAACGGTCCTGGGCTAGGTAAGGTGGCACCCGTGGGGATACCGTGCGTGAGGCCGCAAAGTGATATGATGCGTTACATGCTAGATCGGTGTGACTTAGGATCAGGGTCTCGACATAAAGTTTGCTTGAAAAGCGTCCTCAAGCTCTTCCGAATAGCCTATAGAGTCTTCAGGAAGGCTGTTCAACCAGTATCGAGCTGGTCCTTTAAGCTTTAGTGGCAGATATTTGATGGCGTGGAAGTCATCTCCTCGCGCTGTGTGAATGTGGAGGAGGAAATCCTCTATCCATACGGCCGGGTCTGTGGTTCCGTTGTATGGCTCGATGTTCACATGCTTGAAGCCTTCGAGGAATTTGTGTTGCATCACCCTTTCTGTGAAGCAGAGGGGGTGTGAAGCGCGTCGAACTCGGGCTACATCACCTCGAAGGTCTTCGGCCATCTGAGTCCGCTGCTGCTCCTGGACTCTATCATTTCGGTTCAGCCGATCGTAATATCCTTCCAGGTGAGTGGGCGGATCTTCTCTAGGTCCGTAGATGGACCTGGTATGGCCTCCTCGAGTGTCTAGGTCATGGCGGAGGTCGTATTCGTAGGTGGGCCACACTTGATCCTTGTTGTAACAGCGAGATGGGGCGGCTGGGTGCTTGGCCTTGTCAACTTCTCTGTCACGCCCTGTAGGGGGCGGTCCGGCTGTTCAATGTGTGTGTATGACGGACATGTGGGCTCTACGGCCTCGTCATCGAATTGCGGCAGCAATCTTCGCTTGGGATAACTTTTGATTGGTTGTTTGCGGTCGTACCCTTCTTCGTCGGCTAGGACTTTGGTCCATCGATCATTGAGGGTGTCCTGTTCGGCCTTGATTCCGTGTTTTTGTTTCTTTAGACTGTGGACGGTGGCTAGAAGCCTCCGTCTAAACCGCTCCTGCTCCAGCGGGTCCTCGGGAACGATGAAATTGTCATCCTCGAGACTGGCCTCCTCTTCGAAGGATGGGTGGTAGTTGCTGTCTTCAGAGTCATCGGGGTTTTATGGGTTGAATGGGTCCTCCTGCCCCGCGGGGTCATTCTGATGATGTTCTTTAACTGTGGATCCGGCGGGGTCATCCGTATTATTTGTAGTGCCGTTCTCCGTAGAGTCCATGTTGCTCGCATGGCTTCGACGTGGCTTTGATCATCGGCGCTATCTTCAGCGTTTGGGAGGCTCATCTCCGGGTTTGTCTTGGTCCTGATTGGGACTGCCTTCGCCATCCTTGGGGGTGTCCACCATGTAAATATTGTAGGTGGATGTGACGGGAGGGGTGACATCGGTACCAGCCGTGGCTCCGCTATCCTTGTCCATGTATTCGTCATTTTCCAAATTATAATCTAGCATATCGGTTAAATCATCTACAACGGCTACCAAGTGGGTGTTGGGTGGGACACAAAATTCCCTTTGGTATGCCTCGAAGGGTTGATGATTGTGGGCGGAAGGTAGGTCCTCCTGGATGGTCATTTTCTGGATTCGGTCTAGCGCCTCGCTTAACACAGTGAGGGTCGCCGAATTCGAGGGCTTTAGACCAAATTCCGTTGTAACGGGGTGGGGCAGGGGGCAGTCAGTGCCCTGGCCGGTCCTTGGTTTCCATAGGCCAAACTAAGCTTGGGGTATGGTTCTGGATCCTTTAGGGGGGAGGATTTTCATTGGAGACTAAGGACGGGCCTTGGTTTTTGTGTCTGGCTTGCACGCCGAGATTCGAGACCGAGCTACTTTGGGCCGAGGGTGTCCCCTGGCCATCGGTTGCCAGTTCGTCGTAATGGCTCAAGGCTAGAGGAGCGTTGTGATGGAAAGGTTTGGCCGAGATTGACCATTGGCTTCTGCCTCCTGATTCTGCCTCGAAGGCTGAGGATAGGCCCTCTGCAGACATGATAGATCCGGCCGAAGGTAGGGTCTGGCCCCAGATTGAAGCAAAGCCCTCCTAGCTTGAGTCTGTTTGGAGGGCGGGGGCTGATCTATAGATCAGATTGGAGGGGAACTCCAGAGCGGGCATGGCGAGGCCTATGAGGGTACGGGAGGGGGCAGTGAATTCGGCGAAGACCAGATCGCCCCGCGTGTCTGCAATGTATTCCAGATTACCGAATCAAATTCGGTGTTCAGGAGTGAAGTTGTCGACCTGATCCAAAAGACCACTCAGGTCGGCGTGCAGCATGATGCTGCCGAATGCGAAGAGTTGACCGAGGACAAAGAAGTCCCTAGATCTGATGCCTTCTCCTATGATTAGGCGAGCCATCGGTCCTTTCAGCGATTCAACAGCGGAACTCTCAATGAAAGCACCAATGTCGGTGTAAAAACCGGCAAACCTCGGGGTAGGGGTCCCAAACTGTGGATCTGAGATCGATGGGACAAGGAACGATGAACACGGTGTTTACCCAGGTTTGGGCCCTCTCGAAGAGGTAATACCCTACGTCCACCTTGATTGTATTGGATGTATAGTATGGTTATAGAGTAGATCTATACCTCGAGATCAGCATGAGATAAACCCTAAGGCGATTAGGTGATGAATGTAGCTATAGCCCTGAAGACTACCACCCTTAGTTTATATAGACACAGGTAGATTTAGGGTTACCGGAGATAGATTACAATAAGGGGTAAAGAGATCCTGCCTATCCTTGACTTGGAGGGCACACTACGGCTTCGTAGACCTCCTGTCATTGTATGGCTTCACCAGTCCGGCCCATATTCGATGGCTCTACGCCCCGAGGACCCCTTAGTCCATAACTCCCTCAACTAGCTCGAGAGGAAGCACCTTGTTCCTGAGATACAGCTGCAGGCGGCGCACGGGGCGTTTGGCTTGACGGCACTCTCCGAGTGAAACAGCGGGAGAAGGTCGAGGTCATACCCTCTCCTCCTGTGTCCTTCTGTGGCCCGTCTTTGTCGTCGTTCGCCAGGTGGATGATGTCCATTGGCTCTGCAGTCACTCGACAACAACAACTCAATCGACTGTTAAATCGACCAGTGGGACAGAGCAGAGTGAAAACTGGTCATACCTGGCCGAGAAGTAGCCACATCCACAGTATCCATCTGCGCATGGTCCTTGTCAATCTGCATGGGAGAGTTGTAGAAGTAGCAGCTCTGGCACACAATTCTCACTCGGTCAGCAAAAGCATAAAGATCTGCAACAGTAAGAAAGAAACAAATAACACTCACAGCAAAGCGATAGGCACGATGACCTTTATTCTAGGCAGAGCCTTCTGAGGTTTTGGTGGGGCGACCTTAAGCTGTTTCGCAGTGTTCTCAGTCAAATCTAGCGTCGCTGTCTGATTGCGTTTTGGGTTCCCGAGACTCGACGCCACGACCTTGCCTTGACCAGCAATCGGATCCCAGGTCATCTTGGTTCGACGTTCAGTGCGTGCTTCGCCTGACGGAGAAGACTCGGCCTCCTTGCTTTCTTCTGAGTACTCACTGCCGCTCTCAATGTCTTTGGTGTAACTGCCCTCAGTGCTCCCGCCTTCACTCTCAGTGCCTTCAACAAGCTGTACTCTGTTTAGAACGGGTGAAAGCATCTTCGTGAATGCCTGCGAGGTATAAAAATCAAAGTCAGTCGGCTCATCAATCCAGGCGGATGTTGGAAACCAAATGGAAAACACTCGACAAAATACGCCTCACCTGCCCTGGTAGGTACTCAGCATCGAAAGGCAAGATCCGCTGGACCCATGAGGGCTGTCGTGAGCCCTGGTGATGCTAGTAAGCCATTGCTTCACAGTCTCATTGTCGGTGTCAAAACCGGCAGACCTTGGGGTAGGGGTCCCGAACTGTGGATCTGAGATTGATGGGGAAAAAGGGACGATGATCACGATGTTTACCCAGGTTCGGACCCTCTCGAAGTTGTGATACCCTACGTCCTGCTTGATTGTATTGGATGTATAGTATGGTTATAGAGTAGATCTACCTCGAGATCAATATGAGGTAAAACCTAATGCGATGAGGTGATGAACGTAGCTCTAGCCCTAAAGACTACAACCCTCGGTTTATATAGACATCGGTAGGGTTAGGGTTACCGGAGATAGATTACAATAAGGGGTAAAGAGATCAAGCCTATCCTTGACTTGGAGGGCACGCCACGGCTTCATAGACCTCCTGTCACTGTGCGACTTCACCAGTCCGGCCCATATTCGATGGGTCGGCGGCCCGAGGACCCCTTAGTCCATAACTCCCTCAATAACCCTCGATCTTGCCTTCAATGCCAGGGATTGACCTCTGGAATATTCAATTCATCGGCTTGCAAGATGAGTTCTTCCATTCCTTTATTCAGTTTGGAGCCATATCAATCTCGTCGAACACTATCCAGAACCCAACTAATACGTGCTCGGGCCCGGGCAGTTTCAAGATTCTGGGATCCGAAGATATCTCGAGATTGAGGTGGAACCATCAGAAATTAATGTCATTCCTCTGGGCAAGAGCTTTGTCCACCTTTTCAGAAGGCGTGTGGCCCAATGCCATGTTTTCACAAGCCTGTCCTTCCAGCTTCAAGGTGAGATGCCTATTTATAGATCCAAAGGCGCGGGGCATAGTTTTACCCCCCCCCTTTCACAAGGAACAACACCGAAGAAAATTCCCGGTGCCATGGAGGACCTCCCAGGTTCCTTCTCATGCCTGCATGACCCACTCCCAGGCGATTGGTCAAACTGTTCAGTTTCACACCTTTAGCTGAGGCACTTGCAGACGCAGTGCTTCCTCCCTCCAGCAAATTTGGTTTCCGTCCGCACCGGTCTCATCTCCATCGATGGCAGCACCCTCACCAAGAACTCCTCTGCTCCGAATAAGGAGGAGAGGGTATTTCTTGTGCCTTCCTTCTAAGAGGTTTGGGCTTTCCCATCCATCCCTTTTTACGTGGTTTGTTGGAGTTCTATGGGATCCAGCTCCACAACCTCACCCCAGGGTCCATATTGCATATCTCTGGCTTTGTAGCCCTTTGCGAGATATTTTTGAGTTGTGAGGCCCACTTCGACTTGTGGAGGAAATATTTCTATCTTGTCCCTCACCCAATTGGAACCCCACGAAAAGATCCCGAAGAATGGACCTCAGAGTGGTTTTATATTGAAGACATTCCCCTTATCGATCCAATTCGACAAGGGTTGACCGAATACTCAAACGACTCGCCTATAAAGCGGTTCAACTGGTGGCCTAAAGGCCCTTCCCAACAGGACAACAAAGAGGTGCGCTCGTTGGCGGCCAAGGTCATGCTGCTAACTAGTAGTAAGCTGACCATGATTGAAGTGATGGCCGTTGTCATTACCCGATGCATGCAACCCTCCAGCAAAGGGGTCATCCTTTATGGTGCTATAACGGGACTAATGACGTAACCCACTACCAGCAACAAGGGCTAGACAATAAGGCAGCTCTGGCCAAAATATTGGATGATCTCTTCAAGGGAGAGGAGGCAGATTTTACTCAAATGAGTATCCGGGAAGGTTGCTCCGGATACAATCCGGCAGACTGGGTATGCCAGTTGCGCCCGAACTCTGACTGGTTGTATTTGAATAGGGATGGAAGCGTCAAGTTGCGTCCATTAATTGCCCTCCTCCTCAACCAGAGGATCATTCCCGTGACAACAATCCGGGGTATCATGACGACCCAGAGACATCGATTGATTTTGAAGACTGGGTGTTTTATCAGGAGAGCCTTGACGGCGACATGGTCGCTCTAACAACCGATCACCCCGGGGCTCTTTCTTCTTCCATAGTAAGTGAAAACAAGACCCTCTGCCAAACAAAGCACTCATCTCGCGCTATTCCCCATGTGCTGACTTGTACGTCCAAGGGTCACCGCACTACACGCCAGACCATCTTGGGAGGAGCATGGATCACGCCAGCTTCAGCCCCTAATGGGAGATCAAAGTGGAAGGCCTCCATCGAAGCGGAAGCACCTGCCTCCTCAGCCCAAAGGTGATGTGTTTCAAAATTAAAGTGAGGGTTGCTTTTAACAACCTTTTATTAAAGCTTTCTTAATTTTGCAGAAGAATTATACCCCTGCATCAGTCCGAACATTCCCCTCGTGCGCCGAATCGCAGCTCCGGTCCTAAGACTTCGGCACAAGCCGGAGCGTCCTCTGAACACATGGCAGCTGGCACGCCTCTGGTGAATTCCGATGATGTTTTGGTCACCAATTCTGAAGTCGAGTTAATCATCGCCGTCGGAGGGAAAGTTTACGTCATACTACCTTTGTCGACCAAGAATTTAGTTCCCTTAATTTGGTGGATGCGTACCTTGGAGCGGCCCGGATAGGTCTTGAAGGGATCACCGGCCTTTTTGCCGCCAGAGTGCAGGTATGTAACTAAAATAGCTTGAAAGCAGATCATGTTCCCTAACCAACTAGCCCCAAAGCCTTAATTTTGGCGGGACGACCGAGTTAAGGATTTCTAATGATACGGTTTTTTGTAGGCCGCAAGAGAGCAGAGCAAAAAGCTGTCCGAGGACCTTGAGGTGAGCGTGACACAGTTGGTCGAAACCAAGGCTGAACTGGATGCGGGTCGAAAAGCCAGCAGGAAATTGTCCGGTAAGTAGAAAAACCTGATTCACAACGCGTAAAAGGTATACGGTGTATTCTATGCATTAACACCTTTTTCTCCATATAGCCGCGGAAGTCTTAAGTGGGTTGCGGAAGGAGCTGGAGGCTGCTAAACGAGTGCTGACGCAAAGTCAGGAGGAGAAAAATGAGCTCAAGGCAGAGAATCAGCGGAAAGTCGAGGAAATTGAGAGTTTGAAAACTCAGCTGGCACAAGCCTTGGAGGAAAACTAGAAGCTGAAAGGTGGAATATTTGGTAAGCACTGATCTTACCGTTCCACGAGTAAGTACCATTGACCTTTAATTGACGAAATGCAACACTGCTTTTTAGGTCTCCTGACTGAGCGGCCCGAGGAAGAAGTCAACACTAATGACAGAAACCTTTTAACGGAGCCGTCGAAGACTCACGAGAGGGCCCGAAAAGCCATGAATACCATGGCGAAAGCATTATGGCTGTCAGATGTGCCACTAAAGAACATGGCCGAACTAGCCAGTCGCTTTAAGGGAGGTCGGCGAAGGTTTGAATTATGGAAGATCTCGTCTTGCCGAGAAGGAGCGTGAGAGGCATGGGCTATGGTGAAGACCCATTTCACCAAGCTAGACCCGGGGCATATGGCCCGGGTTGGTCCTGTGGGCCCTGACAACCGAGAGATACCTCTAATCTTGGTGTATGGTTGTTTGATGCTAGCCGCTCGCTATTCTCAGAAGGATTGTGCTTTAGAGCAATTGATAGACAATGTCGATCAAGAGTAATTTTGTCAATTCTATGTATATATGTACTTTTCATTGACCGAGCTCAACCCGCGTTCTTATTTTTATTTTTAAAGAATGTTGTCTTAACCGGCCATCGACTTCTACCTCCCTGACCAGTGATCGGGAAGTGTTCCATACTACGTGACTTGGGAAACAAGGCAACACTTCAGGAACCAGGCAAACCAGCGATCTGGCACGAATGGACGATACTTGTGCGAAGAGCTATGTTATATTATTGTTTCATGTATGAAGCATCCTCCGATGAAAATAGTTCCTCCAAAGGTTTGTTTCTTTAGGTAAAATTATAGTCCGGATATGTAAGATCAACGGAAACCAATGGCTGCGAAAAAACCTTGGTGATAAGCGCGAGGCTATACTCACTTCCCTTAGGCTGACTTATTGTATTCTATAAGAACGCTAGCTTTTGGCTTCACCCGTCTGAGGTACGGTCCCGGATGACCCGGTCGTATCAATCACAGAGGTGCTCCCTTTACTCCCTAGCCGAACAATAGGGAACGTAGGGGTAAACACAGGAGCCAGGCAACCCAACTTGGCAAAGATCTTGAGTCAAATAAGTGCATATTTTTGCTAGAAAGATACGAGAAGGCTGCAATCGAAACGAATGCGATTTATATTGATTATATTATTGGGCTCCTCTAAGGGAGCCCCCGTGCAAAGCTGGGTGTTACATTCAATGATGTATACGGTATTGGCTTGGTATGGTTCGATTTAGCCGAACGCCTGCCATATCAAAAATAAAAAGGAAAAAAATAAAGAGATGTGAGGATGTATGCGGGTGACGATGTCTAACTCATGCGTAAAAGCGTTGCAGCCGAGCTGCGTTCCACGTGTTCGGCTCGAGGTGATCATCGGACGGGCGGCAAAGATGATATGCTCCTCCTGCAAGTACTTCATCAATGATGTACGTGCCCTCCCATTTGGGCGAGAGCTTATGCTTGTGCTTTTCAGGGAGCTGGAGGACGAGGTCCCCATGTTGTTTGTCTTCGCCTGGACTTCGCGGTTTTGGTAGCGCCGTGCTTGCCGCTGATAAAGTGCGGATCGAGCCCGAGCTATATCCTGTTCTCCTTCAAGAGCGTACAAGTCATCCTGCAGATCCATCTCGGCTTCCTTTTCTTTGTACATGCGCACTCTAGGCACGTCATGGATGAGGTCGCATGGGAGAACAACTTCCCCACCATATACCATAAAAATGGTGTGTATCTGGTTGATTAGTTAGGAGTAGTGCAAAGCCCCCATAATACAGAACCGGGTTCCTCAACCCAATGGCAATCTAATTGTTCAAGTGATCGGACCAGGCGAGACTTGATGCCACTCATAATGAGCCCGTTGGCCCGTTTGACCTGTCCATTGGTTTGTGAGTGGTACACCGAAGCGTAATGAAGCTTAATGCCCATTTTGCCACACCTGTCTTTGACTTCCTGGGCGGTGAAGTTGGTAACGTTATCAGTAATTATGTTGTGGGGGACACCATACGGGTGTACGATGTTAGATAAGAGGTCGACGACCGGTCCAGATTCTACCAAACTGATGGGCCTTGCCTGAATCCACTTGGTGAATTTGTCGACCATGACCAATAGGTACTTCTTTTTCTTTGTGCCCCCGTTCAGTGGCCCGACCATGTCGAGACCCCTGACCGCGAAGACCAGTTTGAATTTTGTCTTTAAATTTTTATTTTTATATTATACATTATTTAATATATATACTTCTTTTGCTACTGTACTGACAACCTACCTGAGAACTCCATTTCGTCATGGGCAGACCTGTGCCACGAGTTCATTGGCGCCTTCACTGGTGGCCATCAAGAACCTGGCAGGCCTAGCGACTTGCAGCTTCTCCAACAGAAGGAAGGAGAAACCCTCCATAAGTATTTACAGAGATTCAACAAAGTTCATAGGAATATCCCAAATATCCATCCGGCAGCCGTAATAGCTGCCTTCCAGTCCAATGTACGCAACCATCGTATTCGTTCCAAGATGAACATATGGTTGCCCAAGACTGTGAAGGAGCTTTACACTCTGGTAGATAAGTGTGCTCGGATGGAGGAAGGAAGGAAGTTGCCCGAAGAGGAAGATTGCACCAATCTTGATTCAAAGGATGAGGATGATTCAACTAGTCAAAAGAAGAGCAAGAAGCACAGTAAGAAGCAGAGAGATAAGGCAGTGATGACTGTTGAAGGATCGGGTACGCCTAGTACCGGAAAGAAGGGCAAAGCTGAGGCCCCGACAAGGAAGATACCATGTGCACTGACTGCCAGGAAGCCACCGCTGCCAAAAAAGCCGGGAAAGGTGATGGGTCGTACTGCAAGATTCATTGGACCAAGGGCCACGACCTTCAAGAGTGTTACCAGGTTGAGAAGCTTGTCAAGAAACAGAGGGCGGAGTATGAGAAGCGTTATAAGGAGAAAGGTCAGAATGTTGCTGGCGCTAAGGGCTGAGGCAGTGAAGTTCGCCCCGGAAAACCCATTCGGAGCCAGGGAAAGCCTGCCAAACGTCGAGAGAAGGGAACCTATGATGATGAGAGTGATGGAGGGGAAGAAGAGGAAACCAGTGAGCAGGAGTTTCAGAAGGCCACGGACGCCCTGTGCATTGACGAAGGTGCATATGCACACTTCTCACCGCCAGCTCAAACGGTGGGCCCGTGAAGTCAGTGCCGTGGAACCAGCGCCAGAGGCCTGGAAGCCGCTCAAATGGTCTCGCACGCCCATCATCTTTGATGAGGAGGATCATCCTAGCCATACCACCACGGTAGGGTGTTTGCCATTGTTGGTCTCCCCAACAATTCGCAACCTCAAGGTCACAAAGATGTTGGTGGACGGCGGGGCCGGGCTGAATCTGATGTCCCCGATAGTTATCAGCAGACTTCAGACAGGAGAAGAAGAGTTAGAGGTTACCGGCACATTTTAGGGAGTTAATCCTGGCAGGAGCCATCCTAAGGGAAAGATCACATTGCCGGTAATGTTTGGGGGAAAACTAAACTACCGGACTGAGAAGATTGTGTTTGATGTGATCGATCTCCCCCTGCCGTATAATGGGATTCTTGGACGTCCGGCCCTGGCTAAGTTCATGGCGGCATCCTACTATGCCTACAACACCTTGAAGATGCCTGGGCCACTGGGAGTCATCACCATCCCATCAGATGAGAAGGATGCAATCATTTGTGTGGACAAGATGTACCAGGACGCAGTAGCAGCAGATGCAGCGGTAGCAGCAGTTCCTGCCAAGGAAAGTAAAGGAAAGAAGAGGGATTGTAGGAGCTCCAACAAAGAGTCTGGGAAGCGTGCCCCACCGAGTGCACGTCACCCGTTGACGATGTGGCAGAGTGTTCCAACAACAAGAGATCCAAAGTTGCTGCACCCCAAGTGAAGAAGGTCCCAGCAGGGCTGGCTGGCATCGATAGTACTTTCACTATCAGCGCCACCCTCGATGACAAATAGGAAAGCGCGCTTGTTGCCTTCCTACGGGCGAATATCGATGTGTTTTCCTGGCAACCATATGAATCCCTGGTGTTCCCAGGGAGGTAATCGAGCACGACCTTGCTGTCTGCCCACATGCCCGACCTGTCAAACAGAAAGTCCAGAAGCAGGCCTTGGAGAGGCAATAGTTCATTGTAGAAGAGATCAAGAAACTTGAGGCAGCTGGTTTGGTCAGAGGAGTGATGCATCCCACATGGTTGGAAAATCCAGTGGTAGTCCCAAAGGCGAATGGGATGTGGAGGCTTTGCATAGATTTCATAGATCTCAACAAGGCTTGCTCGAAAGACCCATTTCCCTTGCCGCGTATTGACCAGATTGTGGATTCTACTTCAAGTTGCGATTTGCTCTCCTTTCTGGACGCCTACTCTGGGTATGACCAAATCTTCATGTCCAAGGATGATGAAGAGAAGACATCATTCATCACTCCCTGTGGTAGGTACTGCTTTGTCCGCATGCCATTCGGATTAAATAGTGCCGGGTCCACTTTTGCAAGAGCAATCGAGATTGGTTTCGAGCCACAGTTGCACAGAAACATAGAAGCCTATATGGATGATATTTTGGTCAAGACCAAGGATAGTGCCACCCTTATTCAGGATTTGGAGGAAACGTTTGATAATCTGTGCAAGATCAATCTGAAGCTCAACCTGGAGAAGTGTGTATTTGGTGTTCCCTCCGGCAAGCTGCTTGGGTTCTTTGTATCCCACCACGGGATCGAAGCCAACCCCGACAAGTTCAAGGCCATCAAGCAAATCCCAGTGCCAAGGACAATTAAGGATGTGAGGCGTCTGACAGGATCTGTTGCCGCGCTAAGTAGATTCATCTCCAAGTCTACCGAGCGCGCCCTGCCGTTCTTCAAAATTTTGAAGAAGGTCGGTCCTATGAAGTGGACCCCATAAGCAGATGCAACTTTGCAAGAGTTAAATGCCTACTTGTCCTCCGTGCCTACCTTGGTTGCCCCAAAACCCCAGGAGCCATTGTTGCTATACTTGGCGGCAACCAACCAAGTGGTCAGTGCTGCCTTGGTAGCGCAACGAGAAGTGGATGAAGCAGAAAGTGAGCAGAGACCAGGAGAATTAGGGAAGGATCCGGACAGTAATAAGCACGACAACAAGAACAACCCCAAGGACGCAGCAAGGAAGAAAGTGGTGTAGCGCCTAGTGTACTTTGTTAGCTCCCTATCATAGGAGGCTAGATCGAGGTACTCTGGCGTGCAAAAGTTGATTTTTGGTATTATCATGGCCTCAAGGAAACTACGCCACTACTTCCATGCCTACGAGATCACGATTGTCACTCGTTTCCTGTTGCAAAGGATACTCCGAAACCCTGAGGCTACCAGCAGAATAGTGGAGTGGGCTTTAGAGTTATCCAGCTTTGGTATGAAGTTTGAGAGCACATCAACTATTCAGAGCAGGGCGTTGGCATAATTTATTGCAGAATGGACGCCTACCCCTGATGAGGAAGTGGCAGAAACAGTTATCCCCGGCAAGGACTCTCCCAAAGAATGGATTATGTATTTTGATGGTGCTTTTTCCCTACAAGGTGCAGGAGGTGGCATGCTTCTAGTTGCCCCCTCCAGGGAGCACTTGAAGTACGTCGTCCAAATGCATTTTGCCAGGGAAGAAGCCACCAACAATACAACTTAGTATGAAGGGCTCCTTGCCGGGCTCAGGATTGCAGCTGAATTGGGAATTAAGAAGTTGGTCATTCGAGGAGGTTCACAGCTTGTGGTGAGACAAGTCAACAAGGATAATCAAAGTCCATTGATGGAGGCATACGTCAAGGAAGTGAGGAGATTGCAGGAGCGCTTTGACGGGTTGCAAACAGAGCACGTACCCCGTGCGAAAAACAACATAGTTGATCATCTATCAAAGTGTGTTGCGCAGAAGCTTCCTGTGGAACTAGGGACTTTTGTTCTCCATCGAACTCAGCCCTCTATATCCCCAACAACAATGGCCCGGAAGAGGAGAAAGCTGGGCTACGGTAAGCCTCTCCTGGTAGATCCGTCCGCTCCCGGCAGAGACACTTCCGGAAACAACTCCTCACAGCCTGCCGGACCACCCCCTCCAGTCGGGCCCATGGACCCTGAGGGAGTCCTGGATTAGGGGGTATCCGGACAGCCGGACTATATACTTTGACCGGACTATTGGACTATGAAGATACAAGACTCAAGACTTCGTCCCGTGTCCGGATGGGTCTCTCCTTTGCGTGGAAGACAAGCTTGGCGATTCGGATGTTAGATCTCCTTCTTTGTAACCGACTCTGTGTAACCCTAGCCTCCTCCGGTGTTTATATAAACCGGAGGGTTTAGTCCGTAGGGGGAAGACAATCATAATCATAGGCTAGCTCCTAGGGTTTAGCCTCTACGATCTCGTGGTAGATCAACTCTTGTAATACTCATATCATCAAGATTAATCAAGCAGGAACTAGGGTATTACCTCCATCGAGAGGGCCCGAACCTGGGTAAAACATCGTGTCCCCTGCCTCCTGTTGCCATTAGCCTTAGAAGCACAGTTCGGGACCCCCTACCCGAGATTCGCCGATTTTGACACCGACATTGGTGCTTTCATTGAGAATTCCTCTGTGTCGTCGCAGAAAGGCTCGATGGCTCCTTCAATCATCAACAACAACGCGGTCCAGGGTGAGACTTTTCTTCTCGGACAGATCTTCGTGTTCAGCGGCTTCACACTGCGGGCCAATTCGCTTGGCCATCTGGAGCAGATGGACAGCTACGCCCCTGGCCATCAGGTCAGGTTCGGAAACTTGAACTACACGACCGATATCTGCGGAGACATGATCTTCGATGGATTCAGGCCTACTCCAGGAGCGCCGAACAGTCACAACTAGCACGACTTAGATCTGCTGTCAGACAATATTCGGGATATCGCACCTGCAGTAGCTCCAGACCTAAATCCGGGGCAGATCGCGTCGTCCGAGGACGGGTGGATGGACCCCGCCCCGAAGGCCGCATACTCATCGGCGTTAGAGCCGAACAGAGACTCCACCTCCAAGGAAATCTGTGTCACCGGACCCCCAGACTTGCGTCCGACTGTAGGTTCCGGACCGTACGCACCCGGGCCCATCGAATCCGATTGGGCTCCGGCAATGGAGTTCACCGCTGCAGATATCTCTCAGCACTCGCCCTTCGGTGACATGCTGAATTCATTAAGGTCTCTCTCTTTGTCACGAGACTCTTGGCCGAACTATGTCCGGCTCGAGTGGGAAGTAGGCGATGAGGAAATTCGTTACCCACCCACCACCAACTTCATTGCCACTGTCGATGATTTGACCAACATGCTTGACTTCGACTCCGAAGACATCGACCGTGTGGACGACGATGCAGGAGAAGAACAGGAACCACCGCCCACGGGGCGCTGGACAGCCACCTCCTCGTATGATATATATATGGCGGACACTCCCAAAGAGACCAATGGCGATGAGGCAATAGAGGATAATCCCTTAAGGAAGAAATCAAAGCATGGGCGTCATCAGCGCCACTCTAAGCCCCGCCACAGCAATACCGGCATACAATCCTGATCAGCCTGCCTTCAAGCAGGACGAATAGTAAGACGGGCAGGTTAGCCCAGATGAACAAGCGACGAACGGATACTCGGAGGAGGACAACTACATGCCCCCCTCCAAAGATGAGGTGAGCCTCGGCGACGATGAATTCGGCGTGCCTGAGGATCCCGTAGAGCAGGAGCGCTTCCAGTGCCGGCTTATGGCCACTGCAAGAAGCCTGAAAAAGAAGCAGCAGCAGCTCCAAGCTGATCAAGATCTTCTCACAGACAGATGGACTGAGGTCCTGGCAGCCGAGGAATATAGACTCGAGCGCCACACAAAAGGTTACCCAAAGCACAAGTTGCTACCTCAACTCGAGGAGGAGGTCCTAAAGCCCACACTACTAGCACAAGACGAGGTTGACCGGCCACCTCGTGGCCAGGATAAAATGGCGTATCAGCCCGAATACCAGCCCGCACCTCCACGCCAATACACTACGGCCCGGGGCAATAGGCAGGACCTGCGAGACATACTGGAAAACAAAGCAGGACAACCAAGATTGATCTACGGATCGCGGGGGCGTGCCCCAACACATGACGGTGATCGTCATGCCGGATACACTATTAACAATTCCGGCCGGGCCGAGCATAGCCGACCAGACTTATTTGAATTGTGTAGTAACATAGCCCGGCATAGAGGCGCCGCACACCCCCTCTGCTTCACTGATGAAGTAATGGATCACGAATTCCCAGAAGGGTTTAAACCCGTAAACATTGAATCATACGATGGCACAACAGACCCCGTGGTATGGATCGAAGATTTCCTTCTCCACATTCACATGGCCCACGGTGATGATCTACATGCCATCAAGTATTTTCCCCTTAAGCTCAAAGGACCGGCCCGACACTGGCTGAATAGCCTGCCAGCAAACTCCATCAGCAGTGGGGAAAACCTGGAGGACACGTTCCTCAACAACTTCCAAGGCACTTAAGTGAGACCACCGGATGCTGATGACTTGAGTCACATTACCCAACAGCCCGGAGAGTCAGCCAGGAAATTCTGGACTCGGTTCCTAACTAAAAAGAACCAATTTGTCGACTGTCCGGACGCTGAAGCCTTGGAGGCATTTAAGCATAATATCCGCGACGAGTGGCTCGCCCGACACCTCGGCCAATAAAGACCGAAGTCCATGGCGGCCCTCACGACACTCATGACCCACTTTTGTGCGGGCAAGGACAGCTGGTTGGCTCACAGTAGCACCACACCAAGAAACTCCGGCACTTCAGATGTCCTTGACAATAATGACAAGCCACGGCGCAACAGACATAAGCGTCGGAACAATGGCGACAACACCGAAGACACGACAGTCAACGCCGGATTCAGTGGCTCAAAATCTGGTCAGCGGAAAAAGCCGTTCAAACGAAACAATCTGGGATCGTCCATTGTGGACCACATACTTGATCGCTCGTGCCAAATTCACGGCACCCCTGATAAGCCAGCCAACCACACTAACAGAGATTGTTGGGTGTTTAGATAGGCCGGCAAGATAAATGCCGAAAACAAGGACAAGGGGCTAAACAACGACGATGACGAGGAGCCCCGGCGTCTGAACACTGGGGGACAGAAGAAATTTCCTTCCCAGGTGAAAAAGGTAAAGATGATGTATGCCACCCACATTCCCAAACGGGAACGAAAGCGAGCACTAAGGGACGTCTATGCGATGGAGCCAGTCGCCCCAAAGTTCAACCCATGGTCAGCCTGTCCGATCACTTTTGATCGTAGGGACCACCCTACCAGCATCCGTCACGGCGGTTTAGCCGCATTGTTCCTTGACCCAATCATCGACGGATTCCACCTCACGCGAGTCCTTATGGACGGTGGCAGTAGCCTGAACCTAATTTATCAGGACACAGTGCGCAAAATGGGCATCGATCCTTCAAGGATCAAACCCACCAAAACCACCTTTAAAGGTGTAGTTCCAGGAGTAGAGTCCCATTGTACGGGCTCCATAACATTGGAAGTGGTCTTCGGATCCCCGGATAACTTCCGAAGCGAGGAGTTAATCTTTGATATCATCCCTTTCCGCAGTGGCTATCATGCACTGCTTGGACGAACCGCATTCACTCGATTGAATGCGGTACCACACTATGCATACCTCAAGCTCAAGATGCCAGGACCTCGCGGGGTTATAACAGTCAATGGAAACACAGACCAGTCTCTCCGTACAAAAGAGCACACTGCGGCACTCGCGACAGAAGTACAAAGCAGCCTTCTCCGTCAGACCGCCAATTCGGTGACAACAACCCCGAACACCGTCAAGCGAGTTCGGAGTACTCTGCAACAGGATTGCGAGGGATGCCAAGAGGGCGACTAGCAGTCCGGCCTCCGCCCTAGCCCCATTCAGGCAGCATTTGTGCCGTGCGTACACAATTACATACTCAAAATACCATGGGCACAGGCGGAGGCGCAACGGTGATGCGGCCCACAGTGCGGTTCAACCGCCACAAGACCGCATACTTTAATAACCATCTTTATCTTTCAGGACCCTACTTTAGGGCAGCCCCTTCAGAGAACCGGATCATCGGACTTATCACAGGAGGGAAAACCAAGGAGGCAAAAGGCTTTGCGCACAAAGGGAATACCCAGGTGGTATCTGTCAATGATCGTTATACCTGTTTTACATACCCGCATGCGGCCCACCCTTGGAAAGGACATGTCAAATAGTCCTATTTGCTTCTGCTTAACGCATTAATTGTTGATGACCCCACAAGTGTAGGGGATCAATCCTAGTCCTTTCGATAAGTAAGAGTGTCGAACCCAACGAGGAGCAGAAGGAAATGATAAGCGGTTTTCGGTAAGGTTTTCTCTGCAAGCACTGAAATTGTAGGTGATAGATAGTTTTGTGGTAAGATAAATAGTAACGAGTAACAAATAAATAAAGTAAATAAAGTGCAGCATGGTGGCCCAATCCTTTATGTAGCAAAGGATAAGCCTGGACAATTTCTAATAATGAGAAAGGAGCTCCTGAGGACACATGGGAATTATCGTCAAGCTAGCTTTCATCACGTTCATATGATTCGCGTTCGGTACTTTGATAATTTGATATGTGGGTGGACCGGTACTTGGGTACTGCCCTTACTTGGACAAGCATCCCACTTATCATTAAGCCCTATTGCAAGCGTCCACAACTACAAAAGAAGTATTAAGGTAAACCTAACCACAACATTAACCATATGGATCCATATCAGCCCCTAACGAAGCAATGCATAAACTAGGGTTTAAGCTTCTGTCACTCTAGCAACCCATCATCTACTTATTACTTCCCCATGCCTTCCTCTAGGCCCAAATAATGGTGAAGTGTAATGTAGTCGACGTTCACATAACACCACTAGAGGAAAAGACAACATCCATCTCATCAAAATATCGAACGAATACCAAATTCACATGACTACTAATAGTAAGACTTCACCCATGTCCTCAGGAACAAACGTAACTACTCACAAAGCATATTCATGTTCATAATCAGAGGAGTAATAATATGCATAAAGGATCTGAACATATGATCTTCCACCAAGTAAACCAATTAGCATCAACTACGAGGAGTAATCAACACTACTAGCAACCCACAAGTACCAATTTGTGGTTTTGATACAAGATTGGATACAAGAGATGAACTAGGGTTTTGAGAGGAGATGGTGCTGGTGAAGATGTTGATGGAGATTGACCCCCTCCCGATGAGAGGATCGTTAGTGATGATGTTGGTGATGATTTCCCCCTCTCGGAGGGAAGTTTTCCCGGCAGAACAGCTCCGTTGGAACCCTAGATTGATTCCGCCAAGGTTCCGCCTCGTGGCGGCGGAGTTTCGTCCCATAAGCTTGCCCACGATTTTTTCCAGGGTAAAAGCTCTGATATAGCAGAAGATGGACACTGAAGGCCCACCAGGGGGCCCAAGAGATAGGGGCGCGCCCTGTAGGGGGGGTGCCCTCCACTCTCATGGACAGGGTGTGGGCCCCCTGGTGTATTTCTTTCGCTCAAAAATTCTTATTAATTCCAAAAAGATGTTTCGTGGAGTTTCAGGACTTTTGGAACTGTGCAGAATAGATTTCCAATGTTTGCTCCTTTTCCAGCCAGAATTCCAGCTGCCGGCATTCCCCCTCTTCATGGTAAACCTTGTAAAATAAGAGAGAATAGCCATAAATATTGAGATATAATGTGTAATAACAGCCCATAATGCAATAAATATTGATATAAAAGCATGATGCAAAATGGACGTATCAATTGTACACATACGCTTGGACGTATTATTTAAATAACAACAGGAAATAATATATAGCGTCAGCTTATTATTCCTATCTTCAAATTTTCCCTAAAAATGTTTATTTAATATTGCATCCGTACACTTTGGTACGTTCAGTTTGCCAGGGGCTTCTTATGGTGCACCATAATACGGCAAGATAAGTCCGAACACTTTCGACAGTGCGGCACCCCGAACTTATAGCATTATATGCATCAGTTGCGAATCATATCTTGGGTCAATAGTTGGGTTTGCCCGGCTCCCTTGTTTTGGTACCTTATGTTCTGTTATATCGGCTAAGGTAGCGCAGGGAGAACTACTGCGATTTTGTCCCAGTTCTTCCGGATGAGCAACTCAATAGAGAAAGCCGAAAACTGACTGTCATGATGCGGCGAGAGCTGGTCGCTGTTCGAGAGGTCTTAAAATCCTTAAAGATTTTTTCCGCTTCAGGCGAGGAATCGGCCTTGTCCGATTTAGGCGTGTATAGCGCCCCAATTTCGCTTTCCGAATTCTAGGGGCTTCACCGAAATTTAAAATTGTAGACTTCTATGACTAAGTGAGAGTTATAGAGCTGCATAGTCCGATTGTCTTGTTCGCTGCACCAAACACCTTCTTAAAGGACCAAATTTTTTGGATAAAGAGTGTTTGGGTTTTCCACGAACATCCCAGTACTAGTTATGTGGGGGCGGAAGCCGACGACTGGCCTATTTTTAGAATTTTATAAACAATCGCACAAAATGTAATATTTTAAATCAACAAAGCGCCATATAGCGCAAACAAACTCATTTTAATATTACAAAGAAGACATGAGCACATTCACTCAAAGATTATGTCCTTGGTACATTCATCGGCCACAAGGCGAGCGCCTTTCATAACGCCATCATAATATTTCTCAGGGTAGCGATGCACCTTACCCTCCGGCGGTCCATCCTTCACCAGCTTCTCTGCATCCAGCTTGGCCCAATGCATCTTCGCACGGGCAAAGGCCCGGCGGGCACCCTCAATACAAATGGATTGCTTGATAACTTCAAGCCGCGGGCGGGCATTTACCATCCGCTTTATAAGGCTGAAGTAGCTGTCGGGCAGGGGCTCACCAGGCCACAACCGGACTATGAAGTCCTTCATGGCCACTTCAGCCACCCTGTGGAGTTCAACCAATTGCTTCAGTTGGTCACTCAGGGGCATTGGGTGTTCGGCTCCAGTGTACTGGGAACAGAACAGCTTCTCTGTCGAGCTCCCCTCTTCGACACGGTAGAACTCCGTGGCATCCGATATGCTGCGTGGCATATCTGCGAATGCCCCTGGAGAGCTCCGAATTCGGGTAAGTAAAAGAAATGTCTCCTCCACATGCTTGCTTTGCATAATGAATGCCTTACCCGCCGCTATCTTCTTGGCCGCCTGTATTTCCTATTGGGCCTTTTGGGCTTCGGCCTTGGTGTTTTTCGCGCTTTGAAGGGCCTTTGCAAGCTCAGACTCTTGCGTCCTGAAGTCACGCTCCAAGGACTCGAACTTCTTGCCGAGCTCCTGGAGCTCTTGCTATACCACTCCCACCCTAGCATCTTGCTTTTCACGCTCAATACGCTCCATGGCCGCCTTGTCTTCGGCATCGGATAGCGCTTTCTTCAGGGCCGCCACTTCGATCGTGGCCCCTATTAAAAAATCATGACACTTTTTGTTAGCGTCACCAATTTTTTCTCCTATATATGACACATGGACGGGGCATCACTCACCTTTGCTATCTTCGAGCGGTCTCTTCGTGAGGCTGAGTCCGGCACCACCTGCTTATTCACATAGACACATACTGTTAGATTCCTGCGGTTTAGAGTTGACCCTCTGTTTGGCTTTTCTTTCCGAACACCAAACAGAGTATCAGGGGATACTGTCTATTGGGTGATAATTTCTCACACTTTTGATTACTTACCTCAAAGCCTTTTAGGAGGCTGGTGCAGGCTTCGGTCAATCCACTTTTGGCGGACCGAACTTTCTGAATCACCGTACTCATAAGAGTACGATGCTCTTCATCAATGGAAGCACCGCGAAGCACTTCCAGCAGACTATCCGACGCCTCCGGCGTGACGGAGGTCATCGGCACGGCTGGCTCGCCCTCCCTAGTGAGGGGCTGCCTACCCGAATCCGGAACCTTTGGAGGTTCCGGAGCAGTGTCCGGCTGGGAACCCAACTTGCTGCGGCTCTCGTCAGCATAATATATGGGGATCTTACCCCCCATGTGCCCGGCGTCTGGAATTTTGCCTTGGGGCATCTCCAGAACCGCCTCCCCCTGCTCTAGTACCCTTTGGGACAACACCTCCGTGTCATCTGTAGGCCAAGGGGAGGTGGCCGTCGGGAGCGAATTCATTGCCGAATCACTCAGAGACCCATCCGAAGAGGATACCTAGGGATGGGACCTGGCCGGACTGCATATGTGTGTTCGGCGTTATAACAAACTATGAAGTTAAGTCGCACGAAAAGTATTATAGAGTGCGGATACTTACGATCTCTCCAGGGCCTTGCCCCTGGGCAGCCACTCCTCCTCGCTGTAAGCGGCCATGGTGGATTGATCCAGAAGGGACGCCTTTCCCTTCTTTGGCGTCTTAGCCTCCCCCTGTGGGGCGGCTTTTCTTTTCTTCTCCTCACCAATGTGGGGAGGGGGAATTTCTTCATGTTTCCCCCCGTCTCCGCGGGAGGAATCTGCCTCGCCGTCCTCGGACGTCGAGTCTATTACGACCTTGTGCCAAAGACCCTTCCTAGTCCCCGCGGCCGCCTTCTTAGACCCTTCGGCCTCCCCGGATGGGGTGGCCCTCTTCTTCTTATCCTCCCCTTCATGGGAGGAACGCGCCTCATCGCCTTCGGACAAAGCGTCCAGTGCGACCTTGCGCCGGAGACCCTTCCTAGTCCCCGTGGCCTACTTTTCGGCCTTCTTTTCCGGCGCCTTGTAAGGCGCCAGAACTAGCATCTTCGTCAGGAGTGCGGTTGCTGGATCTTCCGGCAGCGGAGCCGGACAGTCGATCCGCTCCGCCGTCACCACGTAATCCTGATTAGATAAACATGGTGACTTAAAATCCTCCCATGAATATGCTGGGAAAGGTACATCTAGTGATGATCAGAAAACTTACCAGATTGGCGAGCCGCGTGGTGCAGAGTCCGCGGTCCTCGGGTGTGGGAGGCGGTACTTCGGTGGCCTTGAACAGCACCTTCCAGACGTCCTTATGTGTCATACCGAAAAGCTCTTGCAGCGTCTGGTGTTCGACCGGATCGAACTCCCACAGATTGAATGCCCGTCTTTGGCACGGAAGGATTCGGCGGGAGAGCATAACCTGGACCACGTTGACCAGCTAGATCTTCTTGTCCATCATGTTTTTAATGCAGTTCTGAAGTCCTGTCAGCTCTGCAGGTTTGCCCCAGGCCAGGCCCTTCTTTTCCCAGGAGGTGAGCCGCATGGGGATTCTGGATCGGAATTTGGGGGACCGCCGCTCAGTTGGCGTCGCGTGACTTGGTGATGTAGAACCACCCTGATTGCCACCCTTTGACGGTCTCCACAAAGGAGCCGTCAAGCCAGGTAACATTGGGCGTCCTGCCCACCATGGCGCCTCCGCACTCCGCTTGCTGGCCGCTCACGATCTTCGGCTTCACGCAGAAGATTTGTAGCCATAGGCCGAAGTGGGGCTTGATGCGGAGGAAGGCCTCGCACACGACAATAAGCACCGAGATGTTGAGGACGAAATTTGGGGCTAGATCATGGAAGTCCAGCCCATTGTAAAACATGAGCCCGCGGAGAAAGGTATGAAGTGTAAATCCTAGTCCGCGGATGAAATGAGAGAGGAACACTACTCTTTCCCGAGACTTTGGAGTGGGGGTGATCTGTCCCTCCACCGGAAGCCTGTGCGCGATGTTTGCGGCCAGGTATCCGGCCGCCCGAAGCTTGGTAATGTCCTCCTCCGTGCCATCCACTTGCCTCCTGCTCCGGACATGCTGCGAATTGTCCTACGGAGAAGGTGAGAACTTGGGCGCTGGGGCTCGAGAGTGCGAGAATGGATGAGCAAAGGAGGAAGAAGGCGTGGGTAAAAATGGGAGATCCTTATCCCTTTATAGAGGTGGCGAAAATGGTGCGCCTCCCCGCTTGCCTGATGAAATCGCTTATTTTCCAAGCGCCACGTTAATAGCACGGTTGGGTTACCCGTACCCATATTAATGAGGATCCCGCGATAAGGGGACATGATCTCTGCTTCGGCAAGACATGCTGAGGAAACCGCCTCGCAATATGTGCGGTTGCTGGTTCTGGGAAAACGGTTTGAATAATGACTCGGCCATGGTGTGATGTCACGTTATCTAAAGTTGTTAGCAGATTATATTTGTGGAATATTGTTCTCTCTACGGTGGTATGTGAAAATCGTCTTGTAGAGCCGGACACGATTTAAGTGTTCGAGATTTACTTTGGAGTATTTGGAGATGGAACCCGCCTTGCAATGCCGAAGACAATCTGCGCGCCGGACTCATCGTCATTGAAGCCTGGTTCAGGGGCTACTGAGGGAGTCCTGGATTAGGGTGTATCCGGACAGCCAGACTATATACTTTGGCCGGACTGTTGGACTATGAAGATACAAGACTCAAGACTTCATCCCGTGTCCGGAAGGGACTCTCCTTTGTGTGGAAGACAATCTTGGCGATTCGGATGTTAGATCTCCTTCTTTGTAACCGACTCTGTGTAACCCTAGCCTCCTTCGGTGTCTATATAAACCGGAGGGTTTAGTCTGTAAGGGGAAGACAATCATAATCATAGGCTAGCTCCTACGGTTTAGCCTCTACGATCTCGTGGTAGATCAACTCTTGTAATACTCATATCATCAAGATCAATCAAGCAGGAAGTAGGGTATTACCTCCATCGAGAGGGCCCGAACCTGGGTAAAACATCGTGTCCCCTGCCTCCTGTTGCCATTAGCCTTAGACACACAGTTCGGGACCCCCTACCTGAGATCCGCCGGTTTTGACACCGACAGACCCCGCGAACGAGGCTGGTGCTCCCGCAACCGAGGGTGCCGCTAGTACTCGTTGCCGAGCCCCAGGCTCCAACTTGGGAAAGGCACATTATCCACTTTCTTGAAACCTGAGAGTTTCCCGATGACCAAGATGAAGCTGATGACACTCTATACAAAAGGAGGCCCAATGGTGTGAAATTGAAGTGTGTCTGCCGGGAAGAATAAAAGGAACTGCTGGTTGAGATTCACAGAGGAATGTGCGGCTCCCATATTGGATCAAGGGAATTAGTTGGGAAAGCATTCCGGCAAGGATTCTATTGGCCCACAACCCTCCAAGATGCGGTCGAGCTAGTCATGAAATGTGAAGCCTGTTAGTTCCATTCCAAGAAAACACACCTGCCTGCCCAAGCTGTGCAAACAATCCCTCTATCATGGCTATTTTCGGTCTGGAGGCTCGATATCCTCGGCCCCTTCCCCCTAGCGATTGGGGGCTTTGAATTCTTGTTCGTTGCCATCGACAAGTTTACAAAGTGGCCGGAAGTGACCGCCGTGAGAAAGGTGACTGCTCAGTCAGCTATCAAGTTCTTGAAAGAATTGGTGTGTCGTTTTGGAGTTCTAGCAAGGATCATCACCGACAACGGCACCCAGTTCACGAGCCGCGCCTTCATGCAATATGTTCATGCCCTCGGATTCAAGATCTCATTTGCCTCTATGGTACAACCCCGAAGCAATGGACAGGCCGAGAGGGAGAACGCTGGAGTGCTACGCAGACTCAAGATAAGAACTTTTGATACGCTGCAAAAGCACAACAGGCGGTGGATCGAGGAGCTGCCGGTAGTTCTCTGGTCCCTCAGAATGACACCAAACCGAGCTACCGGGTAGACTCCCTTCTCCCTTATCTACGGGGCAGAAGCAGTTATCCCCATGGAACTCATTTACGGGTCACCTCGATTGCTTGCCTACAATGAAGTACCGCAAGATTGATACGCCTCCGTCGTATCTACTTTTCCAAACACTTTTGCCCTTGTTTTGGACTCTAACTTGCTTGATTTGAATGGAACTAACCCGGACTGACACTGTTTTCAGCAGAACTGCCATGGTGTTATTTTGTGCAGAAATAAAAGTTCTCGGAATGACCTGAAAATCCATGGAGCAACTTTTCAGAATTAATACAAAATACTGGCGGACGAATTAGCGTCAGGGGGCCCACACCCTGTCCACGAGGGTTGGGGGCGCGCCCCTCCCCTAGGGCGCCCGCTACCTCGTGGCCCCCCTAGACGTCCACCGACCTCAACTCAAACTCCATATATTTGCTTTCGCGGAGAAAAAAATCGAAGAGAAAGTTTCATCACGTTTTACGATATGGAGCCGCTGCCAAGCCCTAATCTCTCTTGGGAGGGCTGATCTAGAGTCCGTTCGGGGCTCCAAAGAGGGGGATTCGTCACCGTCCTCATCATCAACCATCCTCCATCACCAATTTCATGATGCTCACCCCCGTGCGTGGGTAATTCCATCATAGGCTTGATGGACGGTGATGGGTTGGATGAGATTTACCATGTAATCAAGTTAGTTTTGTTAGGGTTTGATCCCTAGTATCCACTATGTTCTGAGATTGATGTTGCTATGACTTTGCTATGCATAATGCTTGTCACTAGGGCCTGAGTGCCATGATTTCAGATCTAAACCTATTATGTTTTCATGAATATATGTGAGTTCTTGATCCTATCTTGCAAGTCTATAGTCACCTATTATGTGTTATGATCCGACAACCCCGAAGTGACAATAATTGGGATACTTTTCGGTAATGACCAGAGTTTGAGGAGTTCATGTATTCACTAAGTGCTAATGCTTTGGTCTGGTACTCTATTAAAACGAGGCCTTAATATCCCTTGGTTTCCACTTGGACCCCGCTGCCACGGGAGGGTAGGACAAAAGATGTCATGCAAGTTCTTTTCCATAAGCACGTATGACTATATTCGGAATACATGCCTATATTACATTGATGAATTGGAGCTAGTTCTATTTCACCCTATGTTATAACTATTACATGAGGAATCGCAACCGACATAATTATCCATCACTGATCCAATGCCTACGAGCTTTTCACATATTGTGCTTTGCTTATTTACTTCACCGTTGCTACTGTTACAACTACTACAAATCTGCTACTATTACTTTTGCTACTGTTACCGTTACTACCATACTACTTTGCTACTAAATACTTTGCTGCAGATACTAAGTTATCCAGGTGTGGTTGAATTGACAACTCAACAGCTAATACTTGAGAATATTCTTTGGCTCCCCTTGTGTCGAATCAAAAAATTTGGGTTGAATACTCTACCCTCGAAAACTGTTACGATCCCCTATACTTGTGGGTTATCAAGACTATTTTCTAGCACCGTTGCCGGGGAGCATAGCTCTATTCTTGAGTCACTTGGGATTTATATCTGCTGGTCACTATGAGGAACTTGAAAGACGAAAGAACTAAGATTTATCCCTCAACTACGAGGGGAGGTAAGGAACTGCCATCTAGCTCTCCACTTGATTCTCCTTCTGTTATGAGTAAGCTGGCGACACCTAAACCTGCTTCTGCTATTAATTCTGATATGCTGGATGTTATTGATGATGCCACTTCTACTATGCATGATACTTATGATGAAACTACTTCTGTGCTTGAAATTACTGTGCCATTAGGTGAATTTCTTGATGAACAACTTGCTAGGGTTAGAGAGAATGAAATTATTGAAGATATTGATGATGAAGGTTCTCCCCCTAAGTATGAATTGCCTATTTTTCCTAAGGGTTATGTTATGGATGAAGAAACTGCTAGAGATTTTCTTGCTTGCAATGATAGATCTAATCTTAAGAAGTTATTAGCTAAACTGAAACAGAAAACTCTGAATGCTAGAATGAAATATGACCCTGCTTTTGCTACTTCACCTATCTTTGTTACTGATAAGGATTATGATTCTCTGTCGATCCTGAGATGATTACTTTGGTTGAATCTGATCCTTTTTATGGCTATGAATCTGAAACTGTTGTGGCACATCTTACTAAATTGAATGATATAGCCACCCTGTTCACTAATGATGAGAAATCTTGCTACTATTATATCCTTAAGATATTCCCATACTGATTAAAGGGTGATGCTAAAACTTGGTTTAATTCCCTTGATCCTGGTTGTGTGTGTAGTCCCCAGGATATAATTTATTACTTCTCTGCTAAATATTTCCCTGCTCATAAGAAACAAGCTGCCTTGGGGGAAATATATAATTTTGTGTAAATCGAAGAAGAGAGTCTCCCACAAGCTTGGGGGAGGCTTCTCCGATTGCTTAATGCTTTACCTGAGCATCCTCTTAAGAAAAATGAAATACTTGATATCTTTTGTAATGGACTAACTGATGCTTCCAAGGACCACTTGGATAGTTGTGCTGGTTGTGTTTTTAGGGAAAGAACAGTCCATCAAGCTGAATTGCTATTGAATAATATGTTGACTAATAAAAATAATTGGACTCTTCCTGAGCCAATTCCTGAGCCAACTCCAAAACCAACTCCGAAGAAGAGGGGTGTTCTATTTCTCAGTCCTGAAGATATGCAAGAGGCAAAGAAATCTATGAAAGAAAAAAGTATTAAAGCTGAAGATGTTAAGAATTTACCTCCTGTTGAAGAAATACGTGGTCTTAATTTACCACCTATTGAAGAAACACATGGTCTTGATAACCCGGCACATGTAGTAAAGGTAAATTCTCTCTCTAGATATGATAAAGTTGAAATCCCGTCTACTAAGTTTGCTAGACAATGCTTGGATGAATTTGATGACTTTATGGCTAGACAAGAAAATTTCAATGCTTATGTTGGTAGAGAACTAAAGAGTAATTCTTACATGATTGGACACTTGAGTGATTATATGGCTAGAGTTAAAGGTGAACTTAAACTCATTAGTAAATATGCTTCCATGGTTACCACTCAAGCAGAACAAGACTTAAAGCTCAAAGTGATTTGCTCGATGAATTAAATAATAAACATGATTTTGCTGTTAGAGTGGCTACTAGAACTGGTAAAATGACTCAGGAACCTTTGTATCTTGAAGGCCACCCTAAGAGAATTGAGCAAGATTCTCAGAGAAATGATATTGATGCACTTAGTCCTTCCAAAAGGAAGAAAAAGAAAAATGATAGGACTTTGCATGCTTATAGTGAACCTGTTGTAGTCACACCTGAGAATCCGAATGATATTTATCTTTCTGATGCTGAAGCACAATCTGGTGATGAACATGAACCTAGTGATAATGTTAATGATAATGTTCGTGTTGATGCTCAACCTAGTAATAATGATGTAGAGATAGAACCTCCTGTTGATCTTGATAACCCACAAGAAAAGAATCGACGTTATGATAAGAGAGACTTTGTTGCTAGGAAGCACAGTAAAGAAAGAGAACCATGGGTTCAGAAACCCATGCCTTTTCCTCCTAAGCCATCCAAGAAAAAGAATGATGAGGATTTTGAGCGCTTTGCTGAAATGATTAGACCTATCTTTTTACGTATGCGCTTAACTGATATGCTTAAAGTAAATCCTTATGCTAAATATATGAAAGATATTATTACAAATAAAAGAAAGATATCGGGAGCTGAAATTTCCACCATGCTTGCTAATTATACTTTTAAGGGTGGAATACCAAAGAAACTTGGACATCTAGGAGTACCAACTATACCATGCTCCATTAAAAGAAACTATGTTAAAACTGCTTTATGTGATCTTGGAGCCGGTGTTAGTGTTATGCCTCTCTCTTTATATCGTAGACTTGAATTGAATAAGTTGACACCTACTGAAATATCTTTGCAAATGGCTGATAAATCAACTGCTATACCTATCGGTATTTGTGAGGATGTGCCTGTTGTGGTTGCAAACGTCACTATCTGAACGGACTTTGTTATTCTTGATATTCCCGAGGATAATAGTATGTCGATTATGGATGCGGAGCATCCCATGTTCATCCCCATGTGCACTCCGACTACTCCCCAAGCCCCAAGGATACATAAGATGAGACCTCGACTATGCGCCATTGGACACAAGGTGAAGCCGTTCCTAAATGCTTCCCCTTTCCATTCGCGTGAGACATGGTTGCTACTTCAAGCGCAGACCTTGTGCATACTCAGGTACACCCGAGGAGACCATGGAGAACCCAAGGACCAAGGCGAAGCATGCGCGGAAGCAAAGGAAGGAGAAGGAAGAAGTGCCAGCAGCTACAGCGACCGGACATCCGGCAGGAGCCCGGACATTCGGCGCCACCATACAGGAGAAGACCAGAGAGAGACGGACGCCAGGCGACTCTACAGCGGCCGGACATCCGGCCGACACCCGGACATCCGGCGCCCCGCGACGGGCCGGACATCCGGCGCCTACCGGGATATCCGGCGCACGCCATCTAGAGAGCAGAAGAATCGGCCACTCCATCCCGGACATCCGGCCGAGGCCCGGACATCCGGCTCTTCGTGAGTCGTCGGACATCCGGCCCCCAGCCCGGACATCCGACACCTGCCTGTGCGCAGAGAACGGGCCAAGTGCCCATGTATCCCCCTCTCACTTACCCCTTCGTGGGTTAGCACTATATATACTCCCCCACCTCCTCCTAGGTAGGGTTAGCAACGGATTGGATCATTTGAGATAGAGCTTTGCTCATCCATACGGATCTCCTCCTCGTGAGAGACCGTGGCCTCTTCGGAGAAGATCCACCATGGATTCAAGACCCCTTTACGGGAAGATCCCTCGTGGATTCAAGACCTCCTCTCGGAGATGATCTACCTCCACTTGTATCGTCCTTTGTTGGATTTGGACCGTGAATCTCTTTGTGTTCCTTGGATCTAGCACATGTGTGATCATATTCGTGTTGGTTGAGTGTTTCTCTCGTTTTCCCCTGTGATTTCCCTCGTGTTCTTCCGCGCGTTCTTCGTGTTCCTCGTAGGGATCCTCTCCAAACGTGAAAGATCGGCCCCTAGGGTTCCGCCCTACATCATCTTGGTATCATGAGCCACGTTGATCATGTTTTTGGAGCCCCTACCCCTCTTTTTGTAGCTTGATTTTGTTGATTTCGTCCTAAATCCAAAAATCCCCACCAAAAATAGCCCCCAATTTTTTTTGTGATTTGTTGGTTTGATGATGTTTTGTTGATTTTGATCCATGGATTTGCTTGGTTTCGAGTGGATCTAGCACCTCCCCAAGTTTCCCCACTTTCCATCCACGAAATCTCTCCAACTTTTCCCCCAAAATCGAGTTCCTCGAGTTCATCCTCGGATTTAGAGCCCGGACATCCGGCCCGACCACCGGACATCCGGCCAGCCCGGACATCCGCCCATTAGCCCAGACATCCAGCTCCTGGAGCGCATTTTCGCACAAGGTTCTGGACATCAGGTCCCGTACATCCGGCCAAACTCCCGGATGTCCGTCCGCTGTCATTTCAGCTTTTCCCGTTTCACCGTTTTGCCCATAACTTTCAAATCCGGAGTCCGATTTTGACGTTCTTTAGCTCGTTTTGAAGCTATTGACATCCCCCATCCCAGAAAAATACCACCATCACCATTTGACTCCATCAAATGTTTGGAAATTTGGCAAGTATGCCTAGGCCCTCCACCATATCATCCGCATTACCACCACCGACTTCCGCAACCTAACCCATTTTGTTCCATATAGCTTTAGTGGTTTCTTGAGTAGTGATTTGTGTCTCCTAAGGTGTTTCGGCTACTTAGGGACGATTAAACCACCACCACCATTTCCACATAACCTTGCCCACCATACATTTCGCCAACCCATTAACCCAATTTTGTTTGAGTTTTTTTTTGAGTTGAGGCTTGTGTCTCCAAAGGTGTTTCGGCTACTTAGGGACGACAACTTCAACTCCGACACGTGCATAGCCCATCATTTCACTTCCGCATTGCCAAGTGCAAAACCACCACCGCTTTCCGCTACCACCATTTTGACATTTGACGTTTGAGATTTTGAGTTCATGGTTTTTCCATTTCCTAAGGTGTTTCGGCTACTTAGGGATGAGTCTCCATCATCTTGGTTTCTACATCAAGAACACCGCCACTCATAATCGCCTCGAGGTCGTCATCGACTTTGACCACTTCACCATCATCCGTCCGTGGCGTACAAATGAGAAACCCTTGACGGTAACCCCCATATCATCTTGGTATCGTGGTACCATTCCATTGTATATTCCCTTGCCATTGCATTGTTAACCCCTAGCCCATTTTGCGTTACTTGCCTATCGAGACTAGCCATTTGACTATTGCTGACAACATTACTTGTGCACATTAGTGATCATACTTCCCATAGCTTACATACCATATCATCGTGGTGCATATAGTGGTATCATATCTTGTGTCACAAGTTTGTTCCCGTATATACACAATTGCTATCTTGGTTTGTGCATTGTGCAAAAGTGGCCATACAAAAAAAGAAATAAAGCTTTTAAGCAAAAGAGAAAGAGCAAAGAGCTTGTAAGCAAGTGCCATAGCATCATACCACATTGCATAGAAGATTTTCATATCCGATCATCTTGGATAATCTTGAGAGAAACACCGGGAACCATACATACATAGCATACTTGGGATAAAAGTCCATATATTTTGCATCTTATAGGTTGTGCACAAATGTCGTATCCGCCAATAGAGCAATCGTGCTAGCGTCTCTCTTGAGTTGTGCAACACGATCGTTTTCCGTGGATTCCACATTTTGTGCTCATTCCTTGGTTGAACGACCCCAATTATATATCTGTGTGTGTTTCCGTGTACCTTTCATTGCTATTGGTCTACTTGTTTCGCTTGCGAATTTGTGAATCTCTTTCAACATTATTGACTCTTGCTAACATTTTGCATCAAATTTTTGTGCCACTATCCTCACCGAGCTCCACCATAAGCTTTACTTGTGTAGGTGTGAGAACCCACAAGAATTGGTACCAATTGTGCTATTTCCTTGTCACACATTTGAGTGATCGTTGCTCCATTTTCAACATCGGTCAAGGTACATTTGGTCTAGTTCTTATCTTTCTCCCACTCATATTTGCTCGAGTCTTGTGATGGATAGGCAAGCCATATCCTCTCCGGCCTACGACAACAACAACAGCGTGAACAACTACATCTCCAAAGCGTCCATCTTCGATCTACAACGACAAATGAAAGGCGCACAATCAAGATTGCGAGAGCACATCGAGAACATCTTCATCGACATTCGTCACTCTGAAGCAAGGAAAAGGGACTACATCGACAAGAAGCTTTCCACACATAAAGAGGAGGAAGATGCAAGGATAGAGGAGATTAGAGCCTTGATCAAGTCTTCTTCCCCTTCGTCATCTTCAAGGCGGCGACATTCAAGCCACAAGTCTTCGGAGCGCAAAAACGATGCAAGCGCAATTCGTCCATGTCCACATCTACATGGCGACCACCATCACGTTCGTGATCCGCATCATCATGAAGGGCAAGTGATGAGGACATCAATACCATTGTTACACCCACAGCCCCTGCTGCTATACATACTGGACCAATTACTAGAGCTCGCGCACGCCAACTAAATTACCAGGTACTTTCGTTTCTTGGTAATGATTCTAATGTTCATGAGAATATGATGTTGCCTAAATTGGATACATTTGTTTTGCTTACAAATGAAGGGCCTAGCTTGGAGAAGGATGAACATTGGAGCAAGAACAAGCATGGAGATGATGGCATGCGCAAGGGGAACAAGAACGGAGTTAGAAGTGATGATTTCAGGACTTTGAAGCCACCATAATGAGTGCATGAAGCCTTGGACGAAATATACAAGATGCCACTTCATAAATTTCGTCCAGAGGCTATTCTAGGTGCTGCGTCACCTTATTATTGGGCCAGGCCCATGTAATTTCGAAATACATAAGTATAGGCTATTTTTAGAGTCCGTATGTGTGGGGAAACAAGAGATAGGGTTAGTCTTGGAATCCTCCACCAAGGGCCACGAAATTCACCCCCTCTTCCTCCATATATACAGCCCTTAGGGCACCGTTTAGACTTTGGGTTTTGTTTAGATTAAAGTTCGCCATAGCTGCAACTTCGCGTACTTCGTTTGTGTTCAACGACCAGACAAAGGCGTCACAGAACCCCACCTTGATCAATAAAGCTTTCATCTTATATTCGCAATATCCAGATTGCAATCTCAGTTTCTTGCTTGTTCTTCGTTTGCTCGCAGGAAACAGACCCTCGTGGTCAGGTTGATCGTGCTCCGGCGTGGTCAATAACCTCTCGGAGTTGGTTTAGCGATTGCTAAGGCGCGACGTCCTCGCACGTTCGTAGTCGGATCGTCAAAGTCGACTTCCACCAAAGCGATATCCATCATCTCATCGAAAGGCGGGACACCTTTGCCTCTATCAAGTGGTATCAGATTTCCAGGTTGCTCGGTGAGATTTTACAGTTTTTTGTAGTTTAGATCGAGTCTGTTCTTCATACCTACAGTCCACGAAAAAGCCACAAAAAAATTAGGGTTAGTTCATCATATCCGAACCAATCTGAGCCTTTGCATAATCTTTTTAGGGTTTTGCTTTGTTGAATTTGCGGTTGCATCGTCGTGTCTAGTTGCTGGTCTTAGCGTCTAGTCTTTTAGAGTTTCGAGTTCTGGTCATAAGTTGTCACGCCGCCACCGCACCATCATCATCGCCCCTGCCATCTACTACCACCGCTTCGAATCCGTATCCATATACCACCACCAATCCGTATCCATATACCACCATCGATCCATATCCATATACTACCACCGCTGCCTTATACCACCACCGCTGCCATATACCACCACCATATATCCACCACCAATCCGAGTTTCTTGCATATTAGGTTTGTTTTCGGGATCCATCTAATTTCCGATTCGTGTTTCCTTGTCTGAGTAGGTTTCGGATTCCAGCAATCTTTTGCCATCCGTAGAAGAGGTTGGTTTCCAAAAAAAAAGAGTCCGGAAACCACCCTCCGTTTAAGCCCAAAATTTTCCAAAAACGCACTGGACAAAAAAAATTCTGGCTATCCTATTTTTAGGTGTTTCTAAGCGTATTGAGACAGTCGCCGTTATAGAAAGTTTTTTTGACCCGTTTCCAGTTTTTGGGTCCGGGCAGTCGAAAAAAAAAATTGGTCGAAAAAATTCCTTGCCTATCCTGTTCTCTTGACTTGGGAAGAGTTTTGAGACACTCGCCATTATAGTGATTTTCGGCCAAAAAAAGAGCGCAAAAAATAAAAAATTCAGAGTGTGCTTCTCCCTTGTTTCCGTGTAGCGTCGTGATTTTGTTAGTGTTCTAGGCTCGCGTCTCTAGCACAGTATAGCCTAGGACCAGCGCAGTACCGTCGTTGAGCGTTTATTCAACTTTGCATCTCTGAATTGATTATTGCTGACCCTTTTTGCTACCATATTATAAGCCTTCCCAGCTCCACATACATCTACGTCGTGCGTTTGACTCTCCCTGGTAATCGGTCTATCCAAGCTTTGAGAGTTTTGACTACAACGGTTGCCGATCACCGCCTGCTGCTGGGTAAGAACTGGTAAGAATTTGAGATTTGCTTCACAGGTTTGTGATACACCACCACCACTTTTTAGTAGTCTGTAGGATCATATTCTTGTGTGTTTCTATTTGCTGCTAACCATGGTAGGATCTCAAGCCGATGAGACTGATTGGGAGAACCTGACGAACAAACAGCTACATGATAAATTTCAGCAAATGATGAGTGGACAGGTGCAAGATGTGCTAAACAGATTTGACGAGGCCATGGAGAAGATAGATGGCATTGAGAAGACATTCGAAACAAAGCTTGATAGCAAGTTTAATGAATTGCTCACGTTTTCCACAACCACCGCCGGCTGCACCTATCGCACCTCTGCAACAACAACAACTACAACAATTCCCCCTTCCGAATCAGTATGGACGAGCACAATGTGTTCCTATTGAGCCAGGACAAAATTCTGGTGCCGCTGCTACTGCTGTTGGTGCTTCTGTAGCTCCTGCTATTACTGCAGAGGCGGAGGAATATTATGAGGATGAGGTTGATCAAAATCTGAACTATGTGCAGCCACCAGCACCACCACCAGCAGGTCGACCTCAGGTATATATTCGCAACGGTAGGCCTGCACTACCACCTCAGGTACGAGATAATGACCATATTCCAAAACTGAAATTGAATATTCCACCATTTGAGGGTAGATATGTTCCTGATATATATCTTACTTGGGAGTTAGAAACTGAACAACGTTTTACATGTTTACAATATCCCGAGGAGAGACGGGTTGCTGCTGCTGTTTGTGCTTTCACTAGTTTTGCATGTGTATGGTGGTCTGAACATTGTAGATTATATCCTATTCCAACTACTTGGGCTGCTTTGAAAATTGCTATGCGTACTCGTTGGGTTCCACCATATTATCAACGTGAATTGCTTCAAAAATTGCAGCGTTTAAGACAAGGAAAAAATTATGTAGAAGAATATTATCAGGAATTACAAATTGGCATGATTAGATGTGGTATTATTGAGGAGAATGAGGCTCTGCTTGCACATTTTATAGGTGGATTAAATAGAGAGATTCAGACCATTCTAGAGTATAAGGAGTATAATAATATCACTCGTTTATTCCATCTTGCTTGTAAAGCTGAACGTGAAGTGCAGGATCGACAAGCATTGGCGCGAACTAACTTTTCTGCAGGTCGACTTTCATCATGGACACCGCGTGCATCCTCTACTTCCACTACACCAGCACCTCCATCAGCTGCTACCTCCAGCCGTGATACAAGAAAGCAGGCACAACCTCCACTATCTGCCAAGAGCGCACCTGCCGGGCCTACACAGAGCTCTTCTTCTTCCATGGCATCAACTGGGCACACAAGTGATATTATTTGTCGTCGTTGTAAGGGAAGAGGTCATTATGCGAGAGAATGCAAATCTCAGCGTGTGATGATTGCTACTGAGGATGGTGGGTATGAGTCCGCTAGTGACTATGATGAGGAGACGTTGGCTCTTATTACACGTGAAGAACACGGTGGAGATGATTCTGATCATGAGACGCAATACATGGCTCCTGAAGACGCTGACAGGTATGAATGTTTAGTTGCTCAACGTGTTTTGAGTGTGCAGGTCACACAAGCTGAGCAAAATCAGAGGCACAATTTGTTCCATACCAAGGGAGTTGTGAAGGAACGTTCTGTGCGCGTCATCATAGACGGAGGGAGCTGCAACAACTTGGCTAGCATGGAGATGGTGGAGAAGCTTTCTCTCACCACAAGACCACATCCACATCCTTACTACATCCAATGGTTCAACAACAGCGGCAAGGTTAAGGTAACACGTACTGTTCGTGTGCATTTTAGTATCTCTACATATGCTGATTATGTTGATTGTGATGTGGTACCTATGCAAGCATGTTCCTTATTACTTGGTAGACCATGGCAATTTGATAAAAATTCTGTACACCATGGTAGAAACAATCAGTATACTCTTGTTCATAAGGATAAAAATATTACTTTGCTTCCTATGACTCCTGATTCTATTTTGAAAGATGATATTAATAGAGCTAATAAAGCAAAACAGGAGAAGAATAAGAGCGAAAATCAGATTGTGGCAAAAGAATTTGAGCAACAAATGAAGCCTAATAATAAACCATCTAGTGTTGCTTCTGAAATAAAATTGAAAAGTGCATGTTTATTTGCCACCAAATCTGATATTGATGAGCTAGATTTCAGCAAATCTGTTTGTTATGCTTTTGTGTGCAAAGAGGCATTATTTTCATTCGAGGACGTGCCTTCCTCTTTGCCTCCTGCTGTCACTAACATTTTGCAGGAGTTCGCTGACGTCTTTCCACAAGACGTGCCACCGGGATTACCGCCTATTCGAGGGATTGAGCATCAGATTGACTTAATTCCCGGTGCTTCACTGCCAAACCGTGCGCCATACCGTACCAATCCAGAGGAGACGAAGGAGATTATGCGTCAAGTACAAGAGCTGCTCGACAAAGGTTATATACGCGAATCCCTTAGTCCTTGTGCTGTTCCTATTATTCTAGTGCCGAAAAAGGATGGTACATCACGTATGTGTGTTGATTGTAGAGGCATTAATAATATTACTATTCGTTATCGTCATCCTATTCCTAGGCTAGATGATATGCTTGATGAATTGAGTGGCTCTACAATATTCTCCAAAGTTGATTTGCGTAGTGGATACCATCAAATTCGTATGAAATTGGGGGATGAATGGAAAACAGCATTTAAAACTAAGTTTGGATTATATGAGTGGTTAGTCATGCCTTTTGGGTTAACTAATGCACCTAGTACTTTCATGAGATTAATGAACGAAGTTTTACGTGCTTTCATTGGACGATTTGTGGTAGTTTACTTTGATGACATATTGATTTATAGCAGATCTTTGGAGGAACATTTGGAACATTTACGTGCTGTTTTTATTGCTCTACGTGATGCACGTTTGTTTGGTAACCTTGGGAAGTGCACCTTTTGCACCGACCGAGTGTCTTTTCTTGGTTATGTTGTTACTCCACAGGGAATTGAAGTTGATAAAGCCAAGATTGAAGCTATTGAGAGTTGGCCGCAGCCCAAAACGGTCACACAAGTGAGGAGTTTTCTTGGCCTCGCTGGATTCTATAGGCGTTTTGTGAGAGATTTCAGCACCATTGCTGCACCTCTCAATGAGCTTACAAAGAAGGATGTGCCTTTTGTTTGGGGTACCGCACAGGAAGAAGCCTTCACGGTATTGAAAGATAAGTTGACACATGCTCCTTTACTCCAACTTCCTGATTTTAATAAGACTTTTGAGCTTGAATGTGATGCTAGTGGAATTGGATTAGGAGGTGTGTTATTACAAGATGGCAAACCTGTTGCATACTTTTCTGAAAAATTGAGTGGGCCTAGTCTGAATTATTCTACTTATGATAAAGAATTATATGCTCTTGTTCGGACTTTAGAAACATGGCAACATTATTTATGGCCCAAAGAATTTGTTATACATTCTGATCATGAATCTTTGAAACATATTAAAAGTCAAGCTAAACTGAATCGTAGACATGCTAAATGGGTTGAATTCATTGAGACTTTCCCTTATGTCATTAAACACAAGAAGGGTAAAGAAAATGTTATTGCTGATGCATTGTCTCGTCGCTATACTATGCTTTCACAACTTGACTTCAAAATATTTGGTTTGGAGACCATCAAAGATCAATATGTGCATGATGCTGATTTTAAAGATGTATTGCAGAATTGTAAAGAAGGAAGAACATGGAACAAGTTTGTCGTTAATGATGGATTTGTGTTCCGTGCTAACAAGCTATGCATTCCAGCTAGCTCCGTTCGTCTTTTGTTGTTGCAGGAGGCGCATGGAGGAGGACTAATGGGACACTTTGGCGTGAAGAAGACGGAGGACGTACTTGCTACACATTTCTTTTGGCCAAAGATGAGACGGGATGTTGAGCGTTTTATTGCTCGCTGCACTACATGTCAAAAAGCTAAGTCACGACTCAATCCTCATGGTTTATATATGCCTTTGCCTGTACCTAGTGTTCCTTGGGAGGATATATCTATGGACTTTGTTTTAGGTTTACCTAGAACAAAGAAGGGGAGGGATAGCATATTTGTTGTCGTGGATAGATTCTCGAAAATGGCACACTTTATACCATGTCATAAAAGCGATGATGCTGTTAATGTTGCTGATTTGTTCTTTCGTGAAATTATTCGCTTGCATGGTGTGCCAAATACTATTGTTTCAGATCGTGATACTAAATTTCTTAGCCACTTTTGGAGATGTTTATGGGCTAAGTTGGGGACTAAACTGCTTTTTAGTACTACTTGTCACCCCCAAACTGATGGACAAACTGAAGTAGTCAATAGAACATTGTCTACTATGCTTAGGGCTGTTTTGAAGAATAATAAGAAAATGTGGGAGGAATGCTTGCCTCATATTGAATTTGCTTATAATCGTTCATTGCATTCTACTACTAAGATGTGCCCTTTTGAAGTTGTGTATGGTTTCCTACCTCGTGCACCTATTGATTTGTTGCCTCTTCCATCTTCGGAGAAGGTTAATTTTGATGCTAAACAACGTGCTGAATTGATTTTAAAAATGCATGAGTTAACTAAGGAAAACATTGAGCGTATGAATGCTAAATATAAACTTGCTGGAGATAAGGGTAGAAAACATGTTGTGTTTGCACCTGGAGATCTTGTTTGGTTACATTTGCGTAAGGATAGATTTCCTGATTTGCGCAAATCAAAGCTAATGCCACGTGCTGATGGTCCCTTTAAGGTGTTGGAGAAAATAAATGATAATGCATATAAACTTGAGCTGCCTGCAGATTTTGGGGTTAGTCCCACTTTTAACATTGCAGATTTGAAGCCTTATTTGGGTGAGGAAGATGAACTTCCGTCGAGGACGACTTCATTTCAAGAAGGGGAGGATGATGAGGACATCAATACCATTGTTACACCCACAGCCCCTGCTGCTATACATACTGGACCAATTACTAGAGCTCGCGCACGCCAACTAAATTACCAGGTACTTTCGTTTCTTGGTAATGATTCTAATGTTCATGAGAATATGATGCTGCCTAAATTGGATACATTTGTTTTGCTTACAAATGAAGGGCCTAGCTTGGAGAAGGATGAACATTGGAGCAAGAACAAGCATGGAGATGATGGCATGCGCAAGGGGAACAAGAACGGAGTTACAAGTGATGATTTCAGGACTTTGAAGCCACCATAATGAGTGCATGAAGCCTTGGACGAAATATACAAGATGCCACTTCATAAATTTCGTCCAGAGGCTATTCTAGGTGCTGCGTCACCTTATTATTGGGCCAGGCCCATGTAATTTCGAAATACATAAGTATAGGCTATTTTTAGAGTCCGTATGTGTGGGGAAACAAGAGATAGGGTTAGTTTCGGACCCCTCCACCAAGGGCCACGAAATTCACCCCCTCTTCCTCCATATATACAGCCCTTAGGGCACCGTTTAGACTTTGGGTTTTGTTTAGATTAAAGTTTGCCATAGCTGCAACTTCACGTACTTCATTTGTCTTCAACGACCAGACAAAGGCGTCACAGAACCCCACCTTGATCAATAAAGCTTTCATCTTATATTCGCAATATCCAGATTGCAATCTCAGTTTCTTGCTTGTTCTTCGTTTGCTCGCAGGAAACAGGTCCTCGTGATCAGGTTGATCATGCTCCGGCGTGGTCAATAACCTCTCGGAGTTGGTTTGGCGATTGCTAAGGCACGACGTCCTCGCACGTTCGTAGTCGGATCATCAAAGTAGACTTCCACCAAAGCGATATCCATCATCTCATCGAAAGACGGGACACCTTTGCCTCTATCAGCAAGTCACCTCCAAGCAACATGTGCACGACAACAACGAGCGACATCTACTATGAGCTCAAGCACGACAATGACATCATCATCATGAAGATGCTCCACAAGCACAAATGCACAAGTCCCAACAAGCCCTACTTCACGCCAAGTCGAAGCTTCATGAGCACAAAAGAAGACCGCGAGACAACCACCACCAAGACGGCGCTACGGCTACAACAACCACTTTGGCATATTCGCCAAGTGCTATCAAGGCATCTTCGCCTTTGGACGTACGGCATCTTTGCCTACTTCCCACGTGTATGCCTACATCGACTTTGTGTCCAAGGCGACCACCTACGAGCGAGGTTGACACTTCCATCTTCGGAAGCCCCTAAAGTAAGATGGCCGAGCAAGGGAAATTCCCTTCGGTCATGGAGACGAGCTACGAGGTGCCACATCATATGGGCCTCCCACACCAAGACGGTGACAAGAAGGTCGAGCAAGAGCCATCCCCTTCGACCACGGCGATAGGAGTTGAGCATGGAGACATTTGCACCTACATCTCTCTGACACCCACATATGTCGAGCTGCCCCAAGTGCCCTGTGAGGAGAGCCACTACCACATGAGTGACTTGAGTGACTCCACCATACATGACATTGAGAGCATTTCCTATGAGAGGATGAGTGTGACCACCACTAGCCCCACATATGAGAGCATGCCACAAATCCTATGTGAGGTTGAGGGCCATTTGAGTGACTCCACCAATCATATGAGTGAGAGCACCCTTGAGGGAGTGAGTAAGCCACAACACTTAGTGAGCGAGGTAGCTGACACGGCACGTGAGGCCATTATGATTTCTAACGACTTAACCTCTACTCCTAGTGTGTTTTCTTCTTTGGTGCTAGGTCTCCTACATGACGACATGCCTACCCTCGACGAGTACATCCCTCCAATGGGAAAACCGATGGCCATGGTTGACAATGATGCACCCCCACATGGTCCCATCAAGATGAAGATGACAACGAGTGGATCTTTGACACCTCACCTACAACATATGAGTGATACTCCAAAGGTAACATAGGTGATGGTGCTTCTCTTGTCCCACTAGTGGACTATCTTGACAATGATTGCTTGCATGATGTTGATCCACCTATTCCCATGCTTCATGCTAGTGTGACTTCTTCATGTCTTAACTTACCTATTTATGATCAATATGATGATGAGCATGTTGAGTTGCCTAGTTGTGATGCTATGCTTCATAGGATATCATGTGAAAATTCTATTGGTTACTTCTTGTTTGACAATCCTTTGAACTTGTCATATGCTATGAGTGAGATCTCCCATATTGCATCTTTACAATCTCAACATAGTAATATGCATGCCCCATTAAAATAAATCCCATTTGCACTTATGGCATAGATTACGATATGATGGCCATTGGCTTTTGTTTTTCATGTGATGATATTGCCATGCTTCCTTTACATGATTTGCGCAATTCATCTACTATGCCATGCCATGATCACATTGAACCAAATATGCTTTGTTTTGGATGTTGTAAATATTCTCCATGTGATGTTTCCATGAATGCTCATGAGGAGACCCCCATAGTTTCCTTATACATATTAGGAGATTTTGATGCATTCCATACTTTGCATGATTCCCATAATTGCGTGCACCATATGCATTCCATGAATAACAATGCTCTAGCTATTTCTCATGATGCATTACATCCTTTGAGTCTCCATTATGATATACATAACAACAAGCCTCTCATGATGGATGACATGTTTCTATATCACGCATCTCGTTTATTTGAGCATTGGATATTTTGTGCTAACCGACACATGCACGTGCGCATCATGATGGATGATGTGTACATATACCACGCACACACAATTTTCCCTTTGTCTTTGTTTTGTGTAGGTACTCATGTATACTCGTCAACCTCTCAATCCCAAGAGTTGACGAAACGAGCTCTTGAGAGCACGGTTTGAGATCCCGTGGACTATCCTTACCACCATTCCCTTTGCGCAAGGACTACGCGCATCTCTTCTACTTGGCTCTCACACAACTATGGGCTATATATCACTTGTCACCTGATGCCCATACTATCGTGTTCACTTTGCATGTTATCCTTGCTTCTATGCCTTTGCCATGCAATTGTGACCCTTATTTGCGTCTACCCATGATTCACTATTATGCTACTTCTATGTGTATTTGCATGCTTGGTGGAGATATTTGTTGCTATTGCCATGTTTACCATGTGTTCCATACTATTGATGTTTGTTGTGTTGGGAGAGTCATGATGACCCATTGCTATTTACATATGGCTTCTCACCAATACATTCATGCTATTTTCTTCATATCTTGCTCTCATGCTTGTGCTATGACATGTGAATTATTCATGCCCACTATTTGTGCACATGACATGCTTGCCATGATTCCTTCTAGTAAGTTGCATCTTCGCACTACTAGCTTGCTTAACTTGATCACTATGATTGTGTTTGCTTGGATGCATCACCCATGTTCCACTATTACTCGCTTTCTTGGGTTGATGACATATATGTTGATGCCTCTCACTTGATTTGTCATGATCATTGCCTCTTGTCTCCATTAGTTGCATCTCTCATATCACCTTGTATTGAGTTCCAACTTGTTATGCTTATTGATCTTGGAGACTTGGACACTTTACTTGTGATGCATGCTTGTTTGATTGAGCCTCTTGTATTTGGTTGTTCTTGCATCATATGCCTCCATACTATGAAATGCTCCCTTGTACTTTCTGATGATGAGCATGATGCATACACTTGTTGGGTATCTTACCACACGAATGATAGGTTTTGCACTTTCGCTAACCTCATTTTTTTTCCGAGTGTTTGTCATGTTCTTTCATTTTGGAGGATTCACAAGGCGATGCCATGATGAGACAACTTGGTCATGCGAAGGCATACACGATGCGCGACACCAACATTTTCGACATCCTCATAAAGGTGAACTCCTTCTCTTTGAGCCATCCTGAAATACGCATATTGGATGGGTCACTCTTTCATTGTTGTTTCCTTCTTGTTGTCTACATGTTACATCTATTGGATGGAGGAGCAACATTGGAGATTGGCTCTATGGACCTTCACATTGAGGAGCGCTCTCACTTCTTGGATGCACCTTCGAACCTCCACTCTTGCCACAACATCGAGCATTGGTACACCAACACCTCCATATTTGTTGATTGTGCTCATACATGTCATGCTCGAAGGACATATCATACTCACCACAAGTTTGCACCCCATGCATGGATTGACTCACATTATGATTGCCTTGTTGCATCTTGTATTCCCATGTCATCCATGATATATGAGCTTGTTCACTTCCTTAGCAAATTTGTTGTGATCTTCCTTGATGGCATATTCATACATCATGATCATATTGCCCACCATCAATTGCATGATAGCTTACACACATTGAGCACCAATTACCATGTTCATGCTCTTGATAAACCATCCCATTATGACATCATTTTGCACAATGGTAGAATTTGTCGCTTTGTGCATGATGCTAATTACCCCATGAATGCTTTGCATATCATTCTAGATCATCTTGATAAGCATCATGTGTCTTCCCACGCACTATGTTGCCGCACGGACTCATTCTTACATGATGGACACTTTGTGTGCGCTAACCATTGTATTTCCGAGTGTCACTTATGTTTGCTCTTTTTGCATGTCTATCACTCCGGTGACACCTTAGACTACTTGGATTGCGCCATGTCTTCAACTTCGTGCAACTACAACTCCGTCCACGACAACCGTTTCCATGGTGATGAGGATCATGATCCGAGGTCAGATCTTTCCCAAGGGGGGAGATGATGCGGAGCATCCCACGTTCATCCCCATGTACACTCCGACTACTCCCGAAGCCCCAAGGATACATAATATGTGACCTCGACTATGCGCCATTGGACACAAGGTGAACCTATCACGCCCAATATGCGATACTATCCTAAAGAGACTCGAAGGTCCCACCAAGGATAGAACAGCATATTGATACACTTTTGCAAGGTGGATATCATTACATCAACATTACATAATAGATGGGGATACATACAAAAGTCATACAATGCCACACGAATACAATATCATGTTACATAAGAGCAGCATCCGACTATGGACGAAACACAAACAGAAACTCAAACACCATCCACCCTGCTAGCCCAGGCTTCCGACCTGGAACCTATCCCCTGATCGAAGAAGAAGCAGAAGAAGAACTCCAAAACAAGAAAACATCACTCTCGCGTCATGATCATCGCATAACCTGTACCTGCAATTGTTGTTGTAGTAAACTGTGAGTCACGAGGACTTAGCAATCCCATTACCATGGGTATCAAGACTAGCAAAGCTTAAAGGGTAAGGCAGGGGTAAAGTGGTGAGGTTGCAGCAGCGACTAAGCATGATATGGTGGCTAACATACGCAAATAAGAGCGAGAAGAGAACAAACAGAACGGTCGTGAAGCTAGCAATGATCAAGAGGTGATCCTGAACTCCTACTTACGTCAAACATAACCCAAAACCGTGTTCACTTCCCGGACTTCGCCGAAAAGAGACCATCATGGCTACACACGCGTTTGATGCGTTTTAATTTGAATCAGGTGTCAAGTTATCTACAACCGGACATTAACAAATTCCCATCTGCCACATAACCGCGGGCATGACTCTCAAAAGTTTATACCCTGCAGGGGTGTCCCAACTTAGCCCATCACAAGCTCTCACGGTCAACGAAGGATATTCCTTCTCCCAGGAAGACCTGATCAGTCTCGGAATCCCGGTTTACAAGACATTTCGACAATGGTAAAACAAGACCAGCAAGACTGCCCAATGTGTCGACAATCCCGATAGGAGTCACACGTATCTCGTTCTCAGGACACACCGGATAAGCTAAGCGTACAGGTACCGACGTAACCCAAGTTGCCAAGGGATGGTCCCGCACGGTGCTCTAGTTTGGACCAACACTCTAAGGAGAACTGGCCCAGGGGGGGGGGTAAAATAAGATGACCATCGGGAGCGCGACTCCCAAGGGAAAAAGGCTAGGTGAGGCAAATGGTAAAACCAAGGTTGGGCCTTGTTGGAGGAGTTTTATTCAAAGCGAACTGTCAAGGGGGTCCCATAAATCACCCAACCGCGTAAGGAACGCAAAATCAAGGAACATAACACTGGTATGACGGAGACTAGGGCGGCAAGAGTGGAACAAAACACCAGGCATAAGGCCGAGTCTTCCACCCTTTACCAAGTATATAGGTGCATTAATTAAATAAGAGATATTGTGATATCCCAACATCATCCTGTCCATCATGGGGCAATCTTCAACTTCATCTGCAACTAGCAATGCTATAAGAGGGGCTGAGCAAAAGCGGTAACATAGCCAAACAACGGTTTGCTAGGAAGGGTGAAAAGGTTAGAGGCTGACATGGCAATTTGGGAGGCTTGAGCAACAAGAGATAGGTAGCGCAGCAAAGCTATAGAACAAAGCAACTAGCATAGCAATGATAGTAGTGTGATCTTGGTTGATGGTCATCTTGCCTGAAATCCCGCAAGGAAGAAGAATGAGTCCATCAAGAAGATGAAGCCACGAAGACGAACCAAGCGTAGACGAACGAATCCTCACGATCGCCACGAAACGGGAACTGTCGAGAAGAAGCACACAACAAGGTAAACACACCACACATACACATGACATGATGCTCAACCAAGTATGATGCATGACAAACCTAGATGAGGCTACTCATGGCAAGGGATGATGCATACAAGAGCAACATATCAAGGCAAGTTTAAATGAGGCCGGAAACAATATATAACAAATCCGGTAAGTCCTCATATGCAAGTTTAGAAATTGGTCCAGAACTGAATAAACCTTATGTTCAAGTTGTTAAACATCAAGTTAAGATGCACCAAGATGATCTTCACGAAATTCTAGTCAAGTTACATATAAAGTTCATTTAATTCGGAGCTACGGCTTAGAAGATATGAGCAAAACAAGTTAAACATGGTATTGATGCAAAATGCATACAAATATCAAGCAAACACTCTCAAAACAAGGATTCAACATGATAAGATGAATCTACATGCAAAACGAAGCAAGTTTCATATAGAGCACACTCAAAACGGAGCAACGGTTCAACACATACACTCTATACAAGTTTAAAGGACAAGCTATAAAAAACAGCAACTAGGCATCTAGCAAGCATCAATACAATATGCTACAGCATCTCAACGTGAAAACAAAAGGCATGGGCATGAAGTACAGGAAAATCATGACAAAACGTGAACACTGAGCTATCTCCAGAAAACACTAGAACATGCTCAAAAGGACATAGCAAGGTTGCAAATAATAACAGTTTGACTTAGCAGAAATAACATCAGGTTGCAATGCTTAGAGCTATCAAACAACATGTTACAGGAACTTATCATGGCAAACAAAGCATGGAATGATAGTACTAAATACAAAGAACAAAACTCCCTTACTGAACTTATTCCAAAGATTAACAGAATAGATAGTAGGATCCATGCAAACATGGCAAATGATATGGCAGATTTAGACATGCCAGGAACAACAATAAGTAGGCATGTTGGTGAGATTGTACCACTCCCCATAGAGCAATACATGGCATGACAAGGTGACAAAAAGTAAGAAGACACATGTATGAAGCTAAGCATGGCAAGAACAAGTTCATAGGGTGCATGGATCACTAGCAAAGCTCATGGCAAAAACTGAACTTAATGTTAACAGGCTGACAGCAACATCATTTAGCATGTTTGGAGCAAGATAACGAAAAGTTAAAGCAGGCTATAAATGCAACCAGGGGCAGGAGTGGATAGAGCATGACATGTATAACAAAATATCCTTTGTGAATATCTTCAGATTATGCATAGAATGACTTGTAGCAACAGGTTTACATAGCATCATGATATAGCAGAAACAGACTAGCAAAACAGTAACAGCAAGTACCCTACTTCACGAGCTTGATGCACTCACAACAATACTCACAAAAATGCATGGATTGCACCTCTGTAAAGATGGCATGATGTAGGTCAAAACTTATGTAGACATCAAGCTCATAAGGTGCACACACAAAATGCAATGAAAAAGACAAATCACCAAGTACTGATAACAGACAGCAGTTAACATCATATAGCACTCTTGCAATGATGATTTGGGCAACAAGATGAACTCAAACAAGCATAGCACAATGGAACAAAATGAAGAGCATCTCACAATGAACATTTCTATATATTATGCATGCAAAATGAAGCTACGGATGAGGAGATATGGCGTGATGAACCGAGTACCAGAATGCAAAATTATCAGGGACTTGGGCAAAAAACGAAGTCAACCTCCTCAGATCCAGATCCGGCGCGGAGCTCGAGGATCACAGGAGATTTCGCCGGAGCAAGCAGGCACAGTGGTCTTCGGAGTGGCCTCGTCAGACCTGGTCGGGGTGGAGGAGGAGGGCGCAGGCGGCGAGGTCCGCGGCGCCGGGCGGCGGGGCGATGCAGCACGAGCGCCGGAGGGCGGCGCCAGCCGGGGACGGCGTGGTCACGGGGAAGGTCGCCGGTGGGAGCAGAGAAGGCGGCGGCGGGCGGTGGCGCTCGAGGCGCGGGCGAGCGGGAGGCCGAGTGGCAGCGGCGCGGCCAGAGCAGCTGCGGCGGTGAGGCGAGGGCGGAGGCGCGGCGAGGTGCGGCGGCGACGCGGGGTCGGGTGGCCGGCGGCGGCGGACGGAGCTGGTGGCGGAGGGCGCCGGTGCGGGATGCGGGCCGTGGCGGTGGGGACGGGCCAGGCGGCAGCGGGATCTGGGCCCGCGCGGGCCCCAGATGGGCTCCGCGGGCCGGCGGCGTGGGGATGGCGGCGGAGGACAGGTGTCGTCGCGGGGTTCGTCGGTCGGCGGCGGCGGACGTGTCTGGTCCAGATCGGACGTGTCCGGCGGGCGAGAGGGGCGGGGCTAGGGTTTCATCCGCGAAAATGGAGGGGGAGGCACCTATTTATAGGTAGCGGGTGCTAGGAGAGTCCAAATGAGGAGCGGTTTTCGCCCACACGATCGTGATCGAACGACCAAGAGCATGGAGGGGGTTTGGATGGGTTATTGGGCCACTTTGGAGGGGTGTTGGGCTGCACACAAAAGAGGCCTTTACGGTTCCTTGGTTAACCGTTGGAGTATCTAACGGACTCTAAATGGCACGAAACTTGACAGGCGGTCTACCTGTGGTGTACCAAGGCCGCTTGGCAAACCTTGGTCCATTCCGAGAATGTTTAACACCCGCTCACGAAAAGAGACAAGAAGGGGACGCCGGATGACATAGGAGTGCCGGATTGCAAAATGAACAACGGGGAAAATGCTCAGATGCATGGGACGAACACGTATGCAAAAAGAGATGCACATGATGACATGGCAAAATGCAACACGCAAGCAAGTGACATGGCAATGAAGGCTAATAACTGGCGGACACCTGGTGCATCGGATCCGGGGCGTTACAACTCTCCTCTACTACCAAGAGATCTTGTCCCGAGATCTTAGGACCGAGACAGAAGGGAAAGAGGAAGAGGTGAAGTAAGAATGCAAGAGAGAAGATGAACAAAGTCGAGGGCACTCGGTTAGAAAAGATGAACGGCGGATATGGCGAGAATCAAATGCTCACGAAAACAAGATAGACTATGAAACCACTCCGGTTAGAACGAGATAAGAAACGAATAAGACTGAAAGGATTTAGGCAGCACTCCGGCTGAAACAAGGAGGAATAGAACACGAGCTTGAGAGGATGGAAAGATACTTGATGAAGACATGACACAAAACCTCTGAAAAGAATTGAAAAAGTTGAATGAAAAGAACGGAGAAGAAAATGACAACTTGTGCCACGAATGAAATTGAAAGCATCTTTAGAAGGGAGGTTTAAACGGAGTTGTTGAGAAAATCAACAACAAAAAGAATAAGCTTGTTGTGGATTTATGGATAACATCTCAAAATTATGAGGTGATAAACGACCACAAGCGGAATAGATTGAATAACTAAGAAGAACGAAGGAATGCAAAGCTCCACTTCAGGAGAAAAGGAAGAATTATTTGCACTACGAGATGCGAGAATAAAAGATACTTGAACTCCTCCAACAAAATTCTTGATGAACACTTGAAGAATGAATTAAATCAAGAAGAACCACCGTGAGGAACTCCGGTAACAAAAGATGACGAGATGAATTGAAGGATGAAAAGAATAAGATTAAAGTCTTGCAATGATTAAGATGGAGCTTCACGACGGAACAAGCGAGAAGCTTGGAACTCCGGAAAAGAAAAGACGAACAACTTAGAACCGAGAAATTATTCAACATGAACAATCTCCGAAGGAAGGAATTAATCAACTTGATGAAAGAAGATCAAGAATTACATTATACTTATCCTCCATCAATTATATTGATGAGAAGCAATGACTTGCATACAACTTATTCCTGTTGAAGAGGATTAAGGGGGGGTATATGGCGCAAAACTAGAGAAAGTCTTCATGAACCACCGGTAGGATTGGAAAGAACGAATGAGTTAATATGATAATCAAAGACAAAGAATCTTGAACGAACCACCGTAAGAATTCGAAAATCACTGATGAAAGAGAATGAATCACCGGGAAGAATTAGAAGAACCAATATGCTAGAGGGGATTTAGATGCAAAAGAACAAAGAGATCATGAGCCAATTAAAGAACACTTGAATGAATCACCGGGATAATTGGATAACAGTAGCTGAAATGTGAGGACAAAGAATTCTTCTGGAACGATGGCCTCCGGTGAAAAGAAACGAGAAAAAACAACTCCTGATATACTCCGGATGGTTAGGAAATAATATATGACAAATGGAATAATTCGCGAGGATAACATGAAGCTAGAACCACGAATATTCGAGAGAATGGACAAGATTTAGAGGAAAATCTCTTCTTCTATCTTCAAATGACGACGAGAAACACCACCAAAATTACTGAGATACTCCGGGAGGATGAAAAAGAGGAAGGGTTGAACCAAAGATTAAAAGCATTTGAAAGCGATCTTGGAGATGGCATGTGACTGATGTAATCCATTCTTACGTCACACTTTGAAAAGCATTTGAGAATAGCTCCGGAATAATTAGAAGAGTCAGGTAAGATCCTGGGAAAAGACCTGTGGGTTAGGGCCCACTAAAAGAAAAATACACCATTGTAAAGGATTGTTGAAGAGGTAGATGATGCACCGGAATGATTGAAATATTTGAATGAGGAGAAAACCTTGAATTAATTCAAATACAGATGAATCTCCTGAGATGTCTTCCGAACTCCGGAATGATTGAATGGCGAGAGGCAAACGAGCAAGGAGAACACTTTAACCAAGGAAAAGAATTTGATCAACCCGAAAAACTTGAATTGAGTCCACCGGAAAAGAAAAAGAGATGAAGAATGTCAAACAAAAGAGAATTCACTGGTTGAAATAATTGAGGGAAGACTGAAGAGGCTCCGTACGAATGAAATTGATGCTCGAAAGAGATTCAAGCTCCAGGAAGAAGAGCGTGGGAGGGCGGGAAAAACAAAGGCAACTTGGAAGGGGAAACGACGAATATCTTGAAGAGAAAAAACACCGGTTGTAATCATTGAGGAAAGAAAGCAAAGACTTCGCACGAGTAGGATGGATACTCGATTACAGACTCTGGCTCCAAGAAGAAAAGGGGTGGGCGGGTGGGAAAAGAAAACAACTGAGGATTGAACTTGGCAAAGATGAAAAGGCTCGAGTCAACTTGACGAAAAATGCACCGGATCAAAAGAGATGAGAACCAACAACCGGAAAACCAACTGCGTGAACCTAAAGAAAAATTTGAATGGGAAGAGGAGTAATTCAAAACACCTACGTCAAGATTCCTCACCAGAGCGACGAAGGGGCTGAGGAGTAAAAAGAATTCCTATCTGATATAACTATACTCCAAAAACGGTTTTCTTCTAGACTCAACAATGGCTAAACTACACGATCAATCAAGGGGGCTCCTATGGTCGGTCGAGGCTCTAATACCAACTTATCACGCCCAATATGCGATACTATCCTAAAGAGACTCGAAGGTCCCACCAAGGATAGAACTGCATATTGATACGCTTTTGCAAGGTGGATATCATTACATCAACATTACATAATAGATGGGGATACATACAAAAGGCATATAATGCCACACGAATACAACATCATCTTACATAAGAGCAACATCCAACTATGGATGAAACACAAACAGAAACTCAAACAACATCCACCCTGCTAGCCCAGGCTGCCGACCTGGAACCTATCCCCTGATCGAAGAAGAAGCAGAAGAAGAACTCCAAAACAAGCAAACATCGCTCTCGCGTCATGATCATCGCATAACATGTACCTGCAACTATTTTTGTAGTAAACTGTGAGTCACGAGGACTCAGCAATCCCATTACCATGGGTATCAAGACTAGCAAAGCTTAAAGGGTAAAGAAGGGGTAAAGTGGTGAGGTTGCAGCAGCGACTAAGCATGATATGGTGGCTAACATACGCAAATAAGAGCGAGAAGAGAACAAACGGAATGGCCGTGAAGCTATCAATGATCAAGAGGTGATCCTGAACTCCTACTTACGTCAAACATAACCCAAAACCGTGTTCACTTCCCGGACTCCACCGAAAAGAGACCATCACAGCTACACACGCGGTTGATGCGTTTTAATTTGAATCAGGTGTCAAGTTATCTACAACCGGACATTAACAAATTACCATTTGCCACATAACCACGGGCACGGGCTCGAAAGTTTATACCCTGCAGGGGTGTCCCAACTTAGCCCATCACAAGCTCTCACGGTCAACGAAGGATATTCCTTCTCCCAGGAAGACCCGATCAGTCTCGGAATCCCTGTTTACAAGACATTTCGACAATGGTAAAATAAGACCAGAAAGACCGCCCGACGTGTCGACAATACCGATAGGAGTCGCACGTATCTCGTTCTCAGGACACACCGGATAAGCTAAGCGTACAGGTACCGACGTAACCCAAGTTGCCAAGGGATGGTCTCGCACGGTGCTCTAGTTTGGACCAATACTCTGAGGAGCACTGGCCCGGGGGGGGGGGTAAAATAAGATGACCCTCGGGAGCGTGACTCCCAAGGGAAAAAGGCTATGTGAGGCAAATGGTAAAACCAAGGTTGGGCCTTGTTAGAGGAGTTTTATTCAAAGCGAACTGTCAAGGGGGTCCATAAATCACCCAACCGCATAAGGAACGCAAAATCAAGGAACATAACACCGGTATGACGGAAACTAGGGCGGCAAGAGTGGAACAAAACACCAAGCATAAGGCCGAGTCTTCCACCCTTTACCAAGTATATAGGTGCATTAATTAAATAAGAGATACTGTGATATCCCAACATCATCCTGTCCATCATGGGGCAATCTTCAACTTCACCTGCAACTAGCAACGCTATAAGAGGGGCTGAGCAAAAGCGGTAACATAGCCAAACAACGGTTTGCTAGGAAGGATGAAAAGGTTAGAGGCTGACATGGCAATTTGGGAGGCTTGAGCAACAAGAGATAGGTAGCGTCGCAAAACGATAGAATGAAGCAACTAGCATAGAAAGATAGTAGTGAGATCCAGGGTGACGTTAATCTTGCCTGAAATCCCGCAAGGAAGAAGAACTAGTCCATGAAGAATATGAAGCCACGAAGACGAACCAAGCGTAGACGAACGAATCCTCACGATCGCAAGGAAACGAGAACTATTGAGAAGAAGCACACAACATGGTAAACACACCACACATATACATGACATGATGCTCAACCAAGTATGATGCATGACAAACCTAGATGAGGCTACTAATGGCAAGAGATGATGCATACAAGAGCAACATATCAAGGCAAGTTTAAGTGAGGCCGGAAACAATATATAACAAATCCAGTAAGTCCTCATATGCAAGTTTAGAAATTAGTCCAGAACTGAATAAACCTTCTGTTAAAGTTGTTAAACAACAAGTTAAGATGCTCTAAGATGATCTACACGAAATTCTAGTCAAGTTACATATAAAGTTCATTTAATTCGGAGCTACGGCCTAGAAGATATGAGCAAAACAAGTTAAACATGGTATCGATGCAAATGCATACAAACATCAAGCAAACACTCTCAAAACAAGGATGCAACATGATAAGATGAATCTACATGCAAAACTAAGCAAGTTTCATATAGACCACACTCAAAACGGAGCAACGGTTCAACAGATACACTATACAAGTTTAAAGGACAAGCTGTCCAAAATAGCAACGAGGCATCTAGCAAGCATCAAAACAATATGCTACAGCATCTCAACGTGAAAACAAAAGGCATAAGCATGAAGTACAGGTAAAGCATGACAAAACATGAAAACTGAGCTATCTCCAGAAAACAATAGAACTTGCTCAAAAGGACATGGCAAGGTTGCAAATAATAACAGTTTCAGACTTAGCAGAAATAACATCAGGTTGCAATGTTTAGAGCTATCAAACAACATGTTACAGGAACTTGTCATGGCAAAAAAAGCATGGCATGCTAGTACTAAAAAAAAAGAAGAAAACTCCCTTACTGAATTTATTCCAAAGATCAACAGAAAAGATAGTAGGATCCATGCAAACATGGCAGATTCAGACATGACAGGAACAACAATAAGTAGGCATGTTGGTGGGCTTGTACCACTCCCCACAGAGCAATACATGGCATGACAAGTAGACCAACAGTAAGCAGACACATTTATGAAGCTAAGCATGTCAAGAGCAAGTTCATAGGGTGCATGGATCACTAGCAAAGCTCATGGCTAAAAATGAACTTAACGTTAACAAGCTGACAGCAACATTATTTAGCAAGTTTGGAGCAAGATAACAACAAGTTACAGCAGGGTATAAATGCAACCAGGGGCATGAATAGATAGAGAATGACATGTATAACCAAACATCCTTAGTTAATATCTCCAGATTATGCATAGAATGACTTGTAGCAACAGGTTTACATAGCATCATGATATAGCAGAAACAGACTAGCAAAACAGTAACAGCAAGTACCCTACTTCACGAGCTCGATGCACTCACTACAATACTCACAAAAATACATGGATTGCACCTCTGTAAATACGGCATGATGTAGCTCAAAACTCATGTAGACATCAATCTCATAAGGTGCACACACAAAATGCAATGAAAAAGACAAATCACCAAGTTCTAATAACAGACAGCAGTTAACATCATATAGCACTCTTGCAACGATGATTTGGGCATCAAGATGAACTCAAACAAGCATGGCACACAATAACAAAATGAAGAGCATCTCACAATGAACATGTCGAGATATTATGCATGCAAAATGGAGCTACGGATGAGGAGATATGGCGTGATGAACCTAGGACCAGAATGCAAAATTATCAGGGACTTAAGCAAAAAAATGAAGTCAACCTCCTCAGATCCAGATCCGGCACGGAGCTCGAGGATCGCCGGAGATTTTGCCGGAGCAAGCAGGCACGGTGGTCTTCGGAGTGGCCTCGTCGGATCCGGCCGGGGTGGAGGAGGAGGGCGCGTGCGGCGAGGTCCGCGGCGCCGGGCGGTGGGGGCGATGCAGCACGAGTGCCGGAGGGCGGCGCTGGCCGGGGACGGCGGGGTCGCGGGGAAGGTCGCCGGCGGGAGCAGAGAAGGCGGCGGCGGGCTGTGGCGTTCGAGGCGCGGGCGAGCGGAGGCCGAGGGGCGGCAGTGCGGCCGGAGCAGCGGCGGCGGGGAGGCGAGGGCGGAGGCGCGGCGAGGTGCGGTGGCGACGCGGGGTCGGGTGGCCGGCGGCGGTGGACGGACCTGGCAGCGGAGGGCGCCGACGCGGGACGTGGGCCGCGGAGGCAGGGACGGGCCAGGCGGTGGCGGGATCTGGGCCCGCGCGGTCCCCGGAAGGGCTCCGCGGGCCAACGGCGGAGGACAGGTGTCAGCGCGGGATTCATCGGTCGGCGGCGGCGGACGTGTCCGGTCCAAATCGGACGTGTCCGGTGGGCGAGAGGAGCGGGGCTAGGGTTTCATCCGTGAAAATGGAGGGGGAGGCACCTATTTATAGGTAGCGGGAGCTAGGAGAGTCCAAATGAGGAGCGGTTTTTGCCCACACGATCGTGATCGAACGACCAAGTGCATGGAGGGGGTTTGGATGGGTTATTGGGCCACTTTGGAGGGGTGTTGGGCTGCACACAAAAGAGGCCTTTACGGTTCCCCGGTTAACCGTTGGAGTATCAAACGGACTCTAAATGGCACGAAACTTGACAGGCGGTCTACCGGTGGTGTACCAAGGCTGCTTGGCAAACCTCGGTCCATTCCGAGAATGTTTAATATCCGCTCACGAAAAGAGACAAGAAGGGGATGCCGGATGACATAGGAGTGCCGGATTGCAAAATGGACAACGGGGAAAATGCTCAGATGCAGGAGACAAACACGTATGCAAAAAGAGATGCACATGATGACATGGCAAAATGCAACACGCAAGCAAGTGACATGGCAATGAAGGCTAATAACTGGCGGACACCTGGCGCATCAGATCCGGGGCGTTACAGAACGCGTTCCTAAATGCTTCCCCTTTCCATTCGTGTGAGACATGGTTGCTACTTCAAGCGCGAACCTTGTGCATACTCAAGTACACTCGAGGAGACCATGGAGAACCCAAGGACCAAGGCCAAGCGTGCGTGGAAGCAAAGGAACACTACAAAAAAATACACTTCCGTGATGATATGTGTTTGTCACAGTAGGTCACGTTTTTTGTCATGCATATACATCCATGACGATTTTATGACAGAATCAAGATAGTCATACTTGTGCTGTCGTAGAAGTGTTCCATGACATTACCAAAATTATCATCACGGAAGTGTCCACTTCCATGACGATAAATCGCGCGTCACAGAAGTGCTTTCGTCAAGGGTGACCGACACGTGGCATCCACCGTAACGGAACACTCTTAAGCTACCGGGTCGGGTTTTGGATCCGACAACCCGTTAACAGCCCCGACCAATGGGGATTTCCACGTGTAAAATCATCATTGGCTGGAGGAAACACGTGTCGGCTCACCGTTGGGATAGATGTCATCCGCTCATTGGACCGAAGGCGCCTATGATACGGCGACACGTGGCACGGCCGAAGAGAGGCCCATTCCTGTGAAAAGGCCGGCCCGTTTGACTTGGTAAAAAGGTGGCGGCCCAGCCCACGGAAAGCCTGTTAACGACATGTTCACATATAGCCCATTTATAGCCCGCTAACCCAGGGCCTGTTACGCCCTATCCGAATTAGGCCCAGTAGCGTCATCTGGGCCGTCCAATATGATTCCAACCCGTTTTAACTTCCGGCCCATGTGTGGCCCATGACTTCTTTCGGCCCATATGAGGCCCTTTGTACCTCTTGGCCCATTAACGGTCCGTTATGAAACTGGCCCGTAATGAACAGTGTTTCACTTTATACCCATTAACGGCCCGTTATTCTATTGGGCCGTTTCCAGCGCAAGTTATCTTTCGGGCTTCTCAGGGCCCATTGATTCTTGGGCTCATTTGCAACATTCGGTTATATACAGCCCGTTACTGTCATTTTCTGCTTGTGGGCCAAATTCAGCCCATCGTTACAGTCGGCCCGTTTGCGGACCGTTAATACGTTGGGCCGTTTTCATGTAAAAAAACCGTTGGGTTGTTTTCATAGAGTTATCAAATACGATCTATTAACGGCCCGTTATGGTCCATGAATTGTACGACCCATGATTGGCGAAATGATGATACGCCCTGTAGAAGGCCCATGGATCTACGGCCCGTATGAGGCCCATGGATCTATGGCCCATAGAAGCCCCATGGGTCCTACGGCCCGTAGAAGGCCCATGGACCCTACAGCCCGTAGAAGGCCCATGGACCCTAAGGCCCGTATAGAAAGCCAATGGATCCTACGGCTCGTATAGAAGGCCAATGGAACCTACGGCCGGAATAAGGCCCATGGATCATATGGCCTGCACGAGGCCCATGGTTACAACAGTCCGTGTGTTGCCATGATTATTTTGGCCTAGTTACCAAAAATAGGCTATTGTGGCCACTAGAAAAACACAGAAAAAGAACTGAAGTGACTACAAGCAAACAACTAAACAAGACAATAAGGAAATAAATAAGCAAGCAATTAACGCTAGACTATTACCGCTATTACACATATTACATCCACCGGGCATCAAAGTTCGCCACCAGTGTAAATATAGGGAACAAAGCAGCATATTACATACACTGGCCATCAAAATTGGCCACCAGTGCAAATAAACGCGGCAGCAAAACAAGAGCATAACTGAAACAACTTCAGAAGAGCTCAAGAAACGTTATCCTGGGTATCCACCATGCTGGCAATAAGCTTAGCAAGCTGATTAGCCTTGTCCTGTTTGGTGCTAAAATCCTCCAACACTTGCTGTTGCACCAGAAAGTATGCATCTGAATGCTCCAGGGACTTCCGCAGTCCTTCCTCTTCTTGTCGCAGCGCAGCTGATCGATGTCTTTCAGCTTGTAGTTGAGACTCAAGAAACCGAACTGATTCAAACAGTAAGTTTGAATAGCTTGTGCAAGCGGTAGTGGCCAGTAACTCGAACACTAAACCAAGAAAGGACTTTGGGGTTGTCTCGCTGTCTTCAAGATAGTCTTCCTTAGCTGTTTTATCAGCTTTGTTGGAGACCAACAAGGATGTGTCATATCCTGAACCTTATCTGCATTACTTCATTTACCATTGCTTAATAAGGCACTCTTCCCCAATATTCTGTCAGCATTCTAAAAGAAGAAACAAGCAGACACATAACAAGTTTAGCATGTACTAGTATATGAAACTCATTTCGGTGAACCAGTTCATTAGTAAGGTGGACAGGATTAAACTACCAAGTCTTCTATTGCCAAGTACTAGTACATAATAAAAGCATCAAACAAACATATATCTATGTCCTATGGTCACTACATTGTCTTGCCAAATCAAAATAGAGACACGGTTCAAATCATATCAGTTCAAGACAAAGCAGCAGTGAAAGAATACAAAGCGTAGGAAACTACACGGCACAACAAGATTTCAGATGGGTACCACGGGTCTACATGTACAACAACACTGTTGGCTCTGTTGTGATGCTAGTAATGTGCATGATATGAAAGTCAACTGTATACACAATTGAAACTGAAATCAAAAGAGCTATTGATTAGAGCAAACCTGTTAAAGAAACATGTGTGAACATACCTGCTGTGCCATTGGAGTTTTGATTGGATCCTTCAATTTAAAAATAAGTTTGTATCAGTAAATACAGTGATACAAGAGCAAAGCAATCATAGTTAAAAAAGGCGCGCCTAAGCGAGCGCTTAAGCGCGCCTAGGCTCTAGGCGTTGGCAAAACGCAATGCGCATAAGTACGCTTAATTTGTGCATAACTGCGCATAAGCATGCGCTTTGGTCAGTAAAGCACAAGGCGGTGGCAAAACACACAATTAACGCCTAGCCCTCTTTTGAACTATGATAGCAATGGAATCTTAAATTAGAACAGTTGTTCTTCAGGTTTAGGCACTTGTTCTAAATGAACCGAGTACAGTAAGGCGCAAGAATATAATACTTAAAAATAGAAAATGAGCCCATAGACCTTACCACATTATTGGTTCGGGACCAGTACAGAACAAGGCGTTCCCAGTCATCGTCCAGTAAATGTGTCTCAGGAGAACGTAAGGGAATTTGATGAGTTTCTTTGCCGGTGAAGTACATTTTCTTCAGGTAATTCCGATACTACCACCAAGCATTCTTAAAGATAGCAGAGGTATTAGTACAGGTTACCTCATCCTGAGTTTCCAAATCGGTCCTTCTCTATAGAGAAAAATGGGAAAAATTTGTTGTATTATAACCATCATGGAGGTAGGATGTATGGGACAAAGCAAAGTAATTGCCATGAATTACATTACTTACACATAACTCCTGGACAAACACCTGCAACTGACATTTTCCTTCATCTTCAGTATAATATTTCTAAGATGGGAAGATACGCACATACGATTTAACAACATCAAATGCGATAGATGCTAAACTACGACTAGCTGGTTGTGCTTCCTCCACAGGAATAGACATACTAACTGGTGGAGTTGGGGTTCGCCCTGATAGTACTGGTGTTGACGCTGGAACGCGTCACACGAACACGTCGATGTGTACCCGCGGCGCCGAGGGAGATGCTCCGCAACTCACACTGCGGGAGGCCGACTTCCAGCGCGATACGCAAGACAGCAAGCCGGCGCTTTTGGGACCCGAAACCCCACACGCCCGGGAGGGACCCCGTCAGGGCGCGCGGCGGCTATGGTCTGCCCTAGTTCGACCTGATCGCCCCTAGGGCCTCGAGGTTTGCCGCCCTTCAATGAAGAAGAACGAATGAAGAACGAGGAAGAAAAAGAATTAGGGTTAAGGAGAAAAGATAAAAGATAAAAAATGGTAGATGAATTGATCGATTGTGTGTTGTTCAATCGGCCATCACCCCTCAGGTATATAAGAGGCGGCTGGACTTCCCGTGCAAGGAAAAGTCTTGGATTCACGTCCAAAACCCTAGTCAAATTCGGATTGGTTTTGTCCGAACTTTCCAAAACTATTCGGTTTAAACTGGCTGCACCTTGCGGGTAAGTTTTGAGGTGGTAAATGACCTCGGATGGAAACGAGCCCAAAACCAATCTTGACCGTTTCGACGAGGCGAACAACTTTTATGTTGAACGTTTTTTTGATTAGAGTTCATCTTGAGGGTCAAATCGCTCGTGCAACACAGGCTGATATTCGCGCTACCCATCAGACAGGGTGTCTTGTGGGGCGCGACACTTTTGGCTCGTGATAGTGCTGTATTCGGATGGCTCTAACTTTTGCATATGAACTCGGATTGAAACGTTTCTTATATCAAAATCGATCGTTTCGACGAGACGAAGACAATCCGTGTAGATCGTTTTTCCATACAAGGCAGTCTTGGTGGCGTAATGTGCCGAATAGTGTTCTGAATACAAAATCTCAGTATTTCGAACACAACTTCGGCCTTCGAGATGAGATCAGATGGCGATGGCCCAAACTTCTAAGATTTTCGTATCGACAATACGAAACTTTTTCATGTAGAACACTTCTCCATTTGAGGCCATTTTAAATAAGTTCTTGATTGTGCCAAAATCTGGTGTCAACACATGCCCCCCTGTTTTTCGGCAAAGCCTGTGTGCCAAAAATAACTTGCACATAGCTTGCTCTAAGGACGATGCCAACACTCCATCGGCCATTTTGGCATATTCTTAGGACGATAAGTTTATATCGGTCATTGCTTGTGTGAATATTTTGACGCAAGCTTGGGTGAAACTTTCTCAACTTCCTTAACAATCCGATGATAAAGTCCCATAGATATGTATCTCAAGGTCATCCTCGAAACCATATTATTCATCCTTTTGCTAGGATTTTGCTGATAATCAATAATAAATTTTCTCCAATCCTTACTTCACCTGCATAAAAGTTTCATTAGTGGCCAAAGCGGTTGGCTTCAGTTCGGCCTTACCTATGTTGACAAGACCTAGCATCGGCTATTGATAGAAATAATACAATACACCATGGTTAACATAGTAGCCGAATGCTTGCTGTGCCAACTCTGTCGAATTGTCATGTCTAGATATATGAAGGATATTAAAGCAACCCAAGGTAAATTTTGCATCTAGACATATCCCAAGATAAACTATAAGTGATTCGTCAAAACATTGATAACCCTTGTATATTTGTTGCACTACTTATAACGAATCACTGAAAGCCTCAATCTGTATAGCACCTACAGCAACCAAAAGCTCCAAACCGAATAAATTTTCATATTCGGCTTTTATTATTGTGCAAACATATTTTAAGTTGTATGAGGCTTGTTTTGGTCTCCTATTGAACTAAGGACGATGTTTGGATACCACACCGACCATGCATTGACATAATCTTAGGATGATAAATAAATATCGGCCATTACCATGTAAACTTCATTCGAAGCACATATAGCCAAAATAAACAAACGAAATGACAAATCAAGTATTTCGGCCCTTTGGATCAGCAACAAACTTGTAGCTAATCAAATGTATAGTGATTTGGCAATACCCTTTCATGATGTAAGAAATTATATTGCATCCATGGATTAAAATAAGCCCATTGAGGGCTACCAATCATACCTGATGACGAATTCCATGGCATAGGCATTAATGGCATAGTTGCAGAATATGGATAATGTGTAGACCAAAGATGTTGAAACCTTCGTCTTGGTCCTTCGTAGTTTTCACACTTTTCCTTCTTCACCTTTGCCGCACTTCTTGTAATGGAAGCTTGCACATAATTCTTATTTTGAGCACTTCCTTTGGGAACCCATGCCATGTTCCTTTCTTCAAGTTCTTGTGCACTAAGTTTTTGTAATTTCTTCTTTTGCCAATACGATAAGCCAAGCGGGCATCTTGGCTGTGATTCTATTTTGACCAATGACAATTCCTTTTTGGCCTTGTGCACTCTCAAATTCTTTTCTTCAGATTTGGCACTTCGATTCTCAATAATTGGTTGCTTTGTCTCATTGCCTTTAGTAGCCAATGTCAACACTTTAATTGGCTCTTTTTCATTTGAGATCAAATCTGAAATTGCACTCTTACGACCATCTCTCTTAATGCGGTAAACCTGCTTGACCACCTCTTTCTTCTTCCTTGAGCTCTGGACCGATTCCTTATGATTGAAACGGTCTTTGAAGCGTGAATGTTCAAATGTTGATCTTCTTAGAGCTGCATAGTATTGGTGAGATGGTCTAGAATAAGATGGAGAATGTGCCCTTGTATCATACCTGTCCCATGATGAATATGTATCTATATGAGCATAGGGAGGCATCCACGGCGTTGGCATTGGCAGCCCAAAATAAGGATATGAATATGTTGCATTAAATTATCACTTTGCCAATACCGATCCTCATATTTGCGCCTTGGGGGTGACCTTGGTTTCTTTGCATGATTTGGCCGATAAGCATTCTTCTCTTCACTCTTCTTTTGATATTTATCCAATAGTTCAGCGAAGGTGACTTTTGATCTCTTACACTTGCGCTTATTTCGGCCTTTGTTTTCTTCTGGTTTGCTTTCATCGATCATTGCATTTTCTTGTTGCCCCCCAGTCCTTGACGTCTCCATTGTAGCTTCAATGGAATTCTTGCTGTCAAGATTATGTTCATTATGCTCTTCAACAACTTCTTTACTTGAAAGCTTGATCCCATCACCTATAGTTTTTACCTTCTCTTCAAATGGATCGGCTTGAATCAGCCGATGCAAAAACTTTCTACCATCGGGACCAATCGGGATAGACTGGTCATCTCTTGGTGTCTCAACAAATTTCAACCGTCCTTTATCAATGGCCGATTTAACTATTTGACAAAACATGTTGCAATCCTCAAAATTATGCTTGGACGAATCATGCAATTTACAATACATTCGTCCCTGGACAGATGGTTCAACATGGTGATCAAGAATTCTAATATAATTATTTTGCAACAACAAATCAAATATTTGATCACACATGCTTGAATTGAAGGTAAACTTTTCATTCTCTAGCCGATCTTGTTGTGAGAACGGCTTTGGAGTTAAGCAAACGAATGGTTCAGATTTTGCATCACACCATTCGGCTATGCATTGTGTTTTGCACTCTATCTCCGATGTCTTTGGGTAAGATATTATACTAGCATCAGTTTTCTCAACAGAATTTAACCTTGGCTTTAAATTTCTAAAATAAAAATAGTTAGAACATACATGTCTCAATTGAGACCAAGTGCAAGCCAAGTATGAAATAAGCAAAACTACCCAAATAGATATGAACTTTAGATAAAGCAAGGGGAAAGTTTTGGCTGCAATAATAAGTCATTATCGGTCTTTATAAATGGCACAATTGGTTGACCGATATGTTCTAAAACAATTTTATTGCTAACAAGTAAATTACCCTTCTTCATTGGTCTTTCAAACTTACCTATGAGGATTTTTCTAATAGATGCATCAACAATAAAGTTGTGACCAAATCTGAAATAGGTAAATTACCCGCTATGCATACCTCTTCAAATATGTTGGGAGAGCATGATGGTGGTGCCACTTGAAGAACATCTTGCTTCGTCTTTGGATGGCTCCCCAACACCTTGTCATCATCTTTTTCTTGATTCTGTGCATCATTGCTTTGAAGATCCATGTCAGCCGAACTTTGTTCGGCTACCTTTTCTTGTCCTTGAGGCTTGTCAATTTCTATGGCACGAAACTCATAGGGCAGGAAGTAGGTTCCATTGACTTCGGAAAAATCAAGTATGGTTGTTTTGCTATGCTTTCCATGCCCTTTCTCAATAATGCTGGCCTCTTTGGATTTGATGGTCTCAGAATATATACTACACTGGATGGTACAGCACTGGGCGACTGCATCATTTGCACAATTCTAGCTTTTACAGCAGCAAAATCATGAGGCTTCCCGCCTTCTATTAGTTCCTGGCGAATAGAGTTGCACAAATCCCAAGATAATGTAAGCTTGTTCTCAATTACCCAGTCTGGATATGGTTGCCCCCCAATGCTTTTAGACTGCTTCGGCAATGAGATGTTGCCGAAATTCTATAATTGTGTAGGGGGGACATGATATGCCACGGTAGGAGGTGAAGGCATTTGCGCTCCTGCAGAAGTTTCACTTATTCGGCCATGACCATGAAGGTGCTGAGCCGAATTATGGACATCAACAGTTGCGTATGGTGCCAAAATATTAGTAGCGTTAGGCATAGCATATGATGTTTGAGGGTAATTGGCCAAATAACTAGTAGTAACATGACCAATTCCCCTATCCACCGGCACGTTTGGATTAGCGTACTGCAAGTTATTTGCCGATGAATAAAGACTTGAAACACTTTGTTGCATAGCATTGGAAGTTCCTACATAGGGTGTCTCAACTTGATTAAACGAACTCATCATGTTATTCATCGGCATATAAATTTGTGGGGTTGCCGATGCATGGGAGTTGGGACACATATGTTGCATGTTGCTAAAATTATATGAAGTAGAATCATGGAGATTTTGTTGCATCGGCCCTTGCACATAATTAGATGCATGATTGATAAAGCTAGGGCTAGCCGATACATATGCTCATTAGATGATCTAGCAACAACATATGCATTATTTGCATCTACATATGTGAATTGGGTATTCATATTACCTTTGTAGATTGCAAACCCTAGATGACGATCTCTTCGTAGCAAGAACGGGCCGGAGACCGTTCAAAGCTTCGTCCCCAGCGGAGTCGCCAAAAAGTGTGTTGATGCTGGAACGCGTCACACAAACACGTCGATATCTACCCGCGGCGCCGAGCGAGATGCTCCGCAACTCACACCGTGGGAGGCCGACTTCCAGTGCGATACGCAAGACAGCAAGCCGGCGCTTTTGGGACCCGAAACCCCACACGCCCGGGAGGAACCCCGTCAAGGTGCGCGGCGGCTATGGGCTGCCCTAGGTCGACCTGATCACCCCTAGGGCCTCGAGGTTCGCCGCCCTGCAATGAAGAAGAACGAACGAAGAACGAGGAAGAAAAAGAATTAGGGTTAAGGAGAAAAGATAAAAGATAAAAAGTGGTAGATGAATTGATCGATTATGTGTTGTTCAATCGGCCATCACCCCTCAGGTATATAAGAGGCGGCTGGACTTCCCGTGCAAGGAAAAGGCTTGGATTCACGTCCAAAACACTAGTCAAATTCGGATTGGTTTTGTCCGAACTTTCCTAAACTGTTCGGTTTAAACTGGCTGCACCTTGCGGGTAACTTTTGAGGGGGTAAATGACCTCGGATGGAAACGAGCCCAAAAGCAATCTTGACCATTTCGATGAGACGAACAACTTTTATGTTGAACGTTTTTTGATTAGAGTTCATCTTGAGGGTCAAATCGCTCGTGCAATACAGGCTGATATTCGCGCTACCCATCAGACAGGGTGTCTGGTGGGGCGCGCCACTTTTGGCTCGTGGTAGTGCTGTATTCAGATGGCTCTAACTTTTGCATATGAACCCGGATTGAAACGTTCTTATATAAAAATCGATCGTTTCGACGAGATGAAGACAATCCATGTATATCATTTTTCCATACGAGGCAGTCTTGGGGGCGTAATGTGCCGAATAGTGTTCTGAATACAAAATCTCAGTATTTCGAACACAACTTCGGCCTTCTAGATGAGATTAGATGGCGATGGCCCAAACTTCAATGATTTTTGTATCGACAATACGAAACTTTTTCATGTAGAACACTTCTCCATTTGAGGCCATTTTAAATAAGTTCTTGACTGTGCCAAAATCTGGTGTCAACAACTGGCCCTTTGGGCACTAGAGCTGCCTGACTAACTGCTCTTGTTTGGGAGCTCTGTGGTGGAGATGGTGCTGTGTCAACAGGAACTGGGTTATTATCGGCTGGGGTTGGGGTTAGATTGGGTGAAGCTGGTTCTCTGTCCATCGCAGTAGGGGTACAATCTGCGAGAGTTTGTGTTATGTGTGGTAGGGCTGGTTCTTGTGCATGTACAACTGGGGTCCTATCTCCACCAAGAGGTAGCACTCTTTTATTTGAAGACCATGTTTTTATTCCGCTAGATACTGGCATCACCCGCTCCAATTCAAATGGCTGATAAACAGGAAACATAGTTGTATGTACAGACATTGTATGAGAGACAGATGCAATAAATAGTGTGGAAAAAAGAGGGCATGAAATAGTTGACATGTATATTGTTTAACTAAAACGGATAGCATGACATAATTTCACATATATGATGTCTATCTAAACTGGATAGCATAGCATAACATAATTCAAAGATATGATGAATAACTAAACAGGATCGCATGACATAATTCACCTACATGTTATCTAAGTAATCAGGATTGCATCATTTAATTCATATATGTGATTTATATGCTAAACAGAGGGCATTCGAGATGATGTCTAAACTAAGAACATGGTGTTGAATATTGTGTATATGATGTCTAAACTATGCAATGCAAGACACTTTATGCATGATATGAGCAGTATAACCGTGCCAAGTTAGAGCATACACCTCAGTGGGGGAATATGACTGGTCATCTACCTCTGAATCCATCTCTGAGGAGCTATCAGGACCCAACAAGAGATCTGCTTTGAAAGGTAGCACTGTCTGCTCCGAAGGCCTTGCTTTCACTCCAGATTTTTCCATCTCCCACCCAAATGGCTGATCACAGGAAGAGTAGTTTAATGTACAAACATTGTCTACAAATGGAAATGTAATGAAGAAAAGGATGGGCAAGATATCATTCAAATATATGATGACTGGTTAAACAGGATGGCATTGCACATTTCACATATATTATGGCTGGCTAAAAGACATGAGACTGCATAATTCTCATATATGATATAGAAACTAAACAGGTGGCATTACAAAACATGTCTAAACTAAGCAGATGACATATATGATATCAAAAGTAGGCACTGCAAGGCAACATATGCATGATATGACTAACATCATCATGCCAAGTTGAGCAAACACCTTGGGGGTAAATAGGAGTGGTCAGCGGCGTCTGAATCTGCCTCAGAACAGATATCTTCCTTTGGATTACAATCTGGAGAGGGGTGGGGAGGGTTTGCCATTGAACCCACCATGGAGCAGAGCATTTGTAAACACCGGAATAGGATAGGAAAATGCACATGGTAAACAGAGCATTTGTAAACACAGGATTTTTGTCAACTTGGGTGTTTGGTTTACAGGAATTGGAAGAGCAGAGGAATGCAAAGAAACATGGCCAAAATAAAGTGAAACCATATGAAAGCCTGTACAGTTAGAATGTTATTCTGGCACTAATGCACTTGGTCTTGTTTTCATGCATAGGATTTTGAAAAGTAGGTCCAGGTGGATGTTTTGCTTCATTTCTTTCAACAAAATGCAAGAATAATTGAATAGTAGAGTGCCATTGGAAAATTCCCTATTGCTATGCTTTTGCGTTGAACCAAATAGCCCTAATGGATCGACGTGAATGTATAGTAATAAGTGATGCAACAAGTGTACAACCTCTTTGCCATAGCCGTGTCGACCTCAGCATCATTGGGTTGGTCACTGAAGCAGTTGAGGCAGAGGTGGTTGCCGGAGGTGTGGAGGAAGATCTGAGGAATCTGTAGACAGCGTCCAGGGCACTGCTCTATTGTGATGGATCGTTCTGTCGTTGGAGCAGCTCCGGTGAGCCGTAAGACATCAAGGCTAAAGCACCACAAGACAGACATCGTCAATCTCAAGTAGGATTCTAATAGAATCTCCAATAGATGACGTAAAATGGATGTAAAATTAACATCAACAAAAACCACCTGACTACAACAGATGAGGTAAAAACTGTTGACTCTGAACTTAACTGTCGAAACTGAAATTTACTGTGGAATCTGAATGCTACTATCGAAACTGAATACAATGGTAGCAGAGAGGCACTTGACATGTAGTTTAGGGAGGGCCTGCAGTTCATCTTCAACCTGCACCCCCCTGAGCCGCCAGCCACCACCGGCGGAACCGCCGGCCCCAGCGCCGCCTCGCCGCCCCGAAACAACTCGCCACCGCCGCCCCGGCCAGCCCTCTAGGCCCCCACCCCCACCCTGAAACCTAAGATAGATAGTAGGGTACCTCTCCGGCGAGCCCCCGTCCCTGCTGCGGGTGGTTCTTCCTTAACTCCGGCGAGCCCCCCAACCCCTGAAAATCGACTGACCCAAAAGTCAATTCAGTCAACTGAAGTATGGCTTAATCAGAGCAGAGCAGCAACACGAGCGAGGGGAGAGCAGCAGCAGCAGCTGGGCAAGCGAGTTGAAAGTGCTAGTATTGACTAGAGGGGGGTGAATAGGCGATTTTTATGAAAGTCTTCAAAACATAGAAGTTTTGAAGACAAACAACAGAAATGACCTAGTTGATATGCAGCGGAAGATAAACTACCATAAGCAAGCCATAGTCAAGTATGCAATGATGTGAAAGTACAGGACTAATAGCAGCTAAGTAGTAAGGATCAGGATGGAAGATAGTATGAAGCCAATCAACAGTAGTAGTCAAGCAATGAAGTCAAACAGATACACAGATAGGCAATGACTTCATGAAGACAAACTTAAGTAAAGGATGGAAAGGGATAGAACCAGTCGCTTGTTGAAGACACAGGATTTGTTGGACCAGTTCCAGTTGCTGTGACAACTGTATGTCTGGTTAGGGAGGCTGAGATTTAACTCAAAAGACCATGTCTTCACCTTATTCCCCTTGAGCTAAGGACACCCAGTCCTCGCCCAATCACTCTGGTAAGTCTTCAAGGTAGACTTCCAAACCTTCACAGACTTCGTTCACCGGCAATCCACAATGACTCTTGGATGCTCAGAACACGACGCCTAACCGGCTGGAGGATTCACAGTCCTCAAGGGTAATAAGTCTTCAGGTCACACAGACAGAAAGACTTCAGTGATGCCTAACACTCTTTGGCTCTGGGTGTTTGGGCTTTGTCCTCGCAAGGATTTCTCTCTCTCAAATGCTTCGAGGTGGGTTGCTCTCAAACGACAAAAGCCATTCACAAACTCTGAGCAGCCACCAATTTATAGTGTAGGGGGTGGGCTATTTATAGCCACAAGGCAACCCAACCTGATTTGTCCAAAATGACCCTGGGTCACTCAGGAACTGACACGTGTTCCAACGGTCAGATTTCAAACACACACGGCAACTTTACTTGGGCTCCAAGCAAAGCTGACTCATCCAGCTCTGGATAAGATTTGCTCTCATTGTCTTCGCTCGAAGACATAGGATTTGGGTTGAGCATCACTTCAGTCACTCTAACTTATTTCACTTGGACCCCACTTAACAGTACGGTGGTTCCTATGACTCAATAAAGAAGAAAAGGAAACAACAAAACCACACAGTCTTCGCGCTCCATAGTCTTCACGTAATGTCTTCTCATGTCATAGTCTTCAATATGAATATCTTCTCATACCACCATTGTCTTCAATGTCTTCATACATTTTTAGGGGTCATCTTCGGTAGGTAAACCGAATCAATGAGGGACACTACCTGCGTTATCCTGCAATTCTCACAAACGCATTAGTCCCTCAACCAACTTTGTCGTCAATACTCCAAAACCAACTAGGGGTGGCACTAGATGCACTTACAATCTCCCCCTTTTTGGTGATTGATGACAAACTGGTTGAAGTTTTCAACGGGGATAAAGTATGTGAAATTGTAAGGATAGGTAATTGTCTTCATAAGTAGCAACTGCTCCCCTGAAGATGTGCATATAAGTAATTTGCTTTTGAAATGTAAATGCACATGGCAGGTTGTACTTGTGGAGATCCTCTTCAACTTATGAAGATAATTCATCATGCATGAAATGATATAGCAAGTAGAATGACATGCATAATGAAAAATGGACGTCTACAGAATGATCTAAGTGCGGAAGTTATCATCGCACATGCGGAATTTATCATCGCATCACACTAAAGCAAATAAGTAGCAGACGCCCATCAAGTTTAGGTGTTACAACTCAAAGAACCAAATGTTTCAAAAGCAAGAGTTGTAAACACGAGGCAAAATATAATGCAACCGCCCATATGAACCCGCTTGAAGACTATCAACTCATACGCTTCTCCCCCTTTTGTCAATAAGGACCAAAAAGGTTTGAAGACATAGAGCATCTACTCGTCCTCATGAGTAGGTGAAGCAGCAGGGTTGTCGTCGTTGGTTGGCGGTGCAGATGAACTTGGTGCAGTGTCGATGCGTGCAGTAGTAGGAGGTGGTGAAGTAGCATCATCTTCATCATCGATCACTCTGGCATTTACCGTTGCCGCGGAGGAAGAATATTCAGAGTCTTCAAGAGATGGAGTGCGACGTAGGACAGCAGTACGTGGAGGAGTAGAGTCAAACTGGAATCGTTCATTGAAGCCATCGTCTTGAAGATCTGCTTCAGCACTAATCAGGGTCAAACTCTTCCATGATCGCCGACAAGTTTCATGAGCAACAAAGGCATTCTTGGTGGCAAGGTTGCGAATGCAATTGACATCCACCAAGAGGCTTTGCATCTGTCTCTTGAGCCAATAGTGATGCTTATCCTATTTCTGATGAAGGGCCACAAGAAGTTCTCGGTCATTGAGAACACGAGAACGCTTCCGAGGCCTTTGTGCAATGGTGCTTTCAGTGGCTTCAGTAGGTGCTCGATGAGGCATACGAGTATTTCCAGCCAATGGATAGATTCGTGTTGCTGCTTGAACACCTTCAATGGGTTGAGTGAAGCTTTGGTGCTCGGCATTCTGAAGACAAAGAGGCCTCTTGGCAGGGTCAGAGTATATAGCTTTAACTGACATATCAACCTCTGGCAAAAAGATCATATGATTGCGAGCAGAGGGCTGATAGTTGACAGATGAGTGTCTCTTGATGAGGCTCGTGACCCATGGAGCATAAAACTTCAGACCAAATAGGTCAGATCCAGAAGGAGCAAGTTGCCTGATGAAGAATTCTTGAGTATTGAAGTTGATGCCATTGAGAATATAGAAGACCAAAGTCTTCATAGCTCCTTCAAGCTTGGCCACTGATGAATGTCCTTTGATAGGCCATAGAGTTCGCCTGATGATATGATATATGGTGCGAGGCAGATACTCAAGGTCTTAAACAAAGAACTCGGTTGGATATTCAGTGTCAGATGGCAATGGCTTCATCATGCTCAACATCTGGCTCATATTGGGTTCGGGCTTATGGAAGATGCTCTCCAATGCATTGCGGTGTAGCTGACAATCAGGTTCATATAACTCTCCAGGAGTGGCTAGCCCTGTAAGCTCGATGATATCCATAGCTTTGGCTTCATGATGAACATTTCCAGTCATCCACTCGAGAACCCATGTCTTGATATCTCTGTAGTAGCCGCGAATGTGTAGAGTAGCATAGAATTGAAGCAATAGCTCTTCATTCTAGTGTTCTTTGTCTGTCACAAAGTGGAGCAGACCAGCATCACGAAAGCAATCAAGTGCTTCTTCTAAGCACGGCAGTCCAGCAATGGCTTCAGTGTCAAGGCGCATATGAGGGAAAATGCGCCCTTGATCATAGAGAACGCAGGAGTTATAGCTTCTCTGCTGATAGCTCCAGAACCGATCTGATGATATCCTTGGCTTGGAGTAGGGGTTCTTGGCGCTATCAAAGAAGGTATTGTGGCTTTTGAAGACATTTGCATTGAAGGACCCTGGTGAGTTTGCAGTACCTGGAAACCTTGGCAGTCTAGGCTTTGGCTTCTGGACCTGAGGCCTATGCTCAACATGATAATCAAATTGAGGTCCAGAGGCAGTAGGCGGAGGTACCAGAATGGCCAACGGACAGTGGTTAGCTGACCATGACTGTATGCTTGCTCAATTGTATGGGGCCTTGGTGGCGGAACAGGAGTAGGGGCAACAGCTGAGGCGTCAGGCTGCACAACAGGTGCTTCGGGAGCAGTTGTCTCATTAGCTTCAGGTGCAGTGGCCTCATTGGCTTCAGGCACAGTGGCCTCATTGGTTTCAGGCACAGTGGCCTCATTGGTTTCAGGCACATTGGTTGGTGCAGGCTCCACATTAGCGTCAGCCATGACTGCGTCATTGGCTTCATTGGCGTTGGTTGTGGCAGCCTCAACATTGTCAACCTTCTCTTGATGAACAGGAGGGTCGGGCACTGGCACGTTCACATCAGGAACAACTTCTTCAATCACTGGGGGAGTAGGGACACATACGTCTTCTTGATTTTCCTCGGCTGATGCAGCCGGAATGTCTTCAACAGCTTGTGCTTCAGACACGGAGACATTCACAATTGGAGTAGGTTCAGAAAAGACTTGACGAGCAACAGGTGAATGTTGCACTTCTCCTTCTGGAACGCTCGACAGAGGGACTTGAGGCCTTTGTCCTTTGCGAAGCCTGCGAAATGCAGGCAATGCCTTAGGAGATGGAGTTGGCTGGGCCTCAAAGTCTTCTTCTTCTTCTTACACGGGTGGTGTAGCTTGTTGTTGTTGTTGGGGAGTACTGGGGGAGTCTTGTTGCTGTGGGTGATCAGCCCACGATGCATCCTGAGCAATTGGCATTAGAGGACGACCAATGCTGATGAGTTCGCTGTTCGTAAGAACAGGCGATGATACCACATTGTGTTCAATCTGAGGAAGAACTTCATCATCTTCAACATTGTCATCATGACCAATGTCTTCAGTAGCGGTGGGTTCAGCTGCTGGAATATCTTCAGCTTCATGAGCCTCTGTGGGAGCAGGCTCATGGACTATCATCCTTCTTTCTTGATGTTCTGACGCAGGGCGAACCACTTAAATGGGTTCAACAACTAAGGGCTCTATGGAAGCAGCCCTAGTCTTCTTGGTCTTGCGCTTCTTCTTGGAGGGAGCGGCATCAGAGGCTTCAGTACTCTTCCTCTTTCTGGCTTCAGCCTCGGCAGCCCTCGTTTTCTTCTGTTCTGAAGCAGTTGTGGTGACCTTTGGCTTCGATCCAGTCATGCTGCTTGGGAAGATAATTCGAGGGGCTTCTTTGCTTGAAGGTTCAGGCTGGTCAGCAGGAAGCTTCTTCTTTTTCTTCGCAGCCATCCTGGGGTCAATGCCAGGACGCCCAAGTGACTTGCGCTTCTCAGCCTCATTGTAGGCAAGCACACACTTATCAGCCAAACTCTTCATGCACTCTCGAGAGCCCTGAGCTTCTTCACGATTCTTCAGAAAAGCTTCTTTAAGCTCATATAGCATGACCTTGAAGTTTCTGACATCTTGAACACTTAGCTTGGCCACATGCTTCTTGAATTGAGCCTTCTCATAATCAATCTTGTTCTTCAGCTCAACGATGCGCTGAGCGAGAGCTAGCTCAGAAGCAATGGCGCCATTGAAGGCGACACTGAGGCCAACGGGAAGCTGTAAATCTTCAAAGCTGAGATTGGGGGTGTCGAACCACTCATCAATGAAGTTGTGGATGATTGCCACATCAAAGAGAGGCAAGTTGTTGAAGATTTATGCTTCTTCTTTGCTCTTTATCAGTTGCTCGAGGGCATCATCAGCAAGATCTTCATCACTGGACAGATCAATGGGTTCTTCACGCAGAATGGCAGCAGGAGTCAAGGCTTGATCAGTAGGTCTGACAAGTTGCTTTTCCTTCTCCGTTCTCTTGGAGACACGGGATTGATCTTCAGACTGCACACTAGCTTCAGGAGGTGCAGTGGCCAGTGGCTTCGCACGAGAAGTCTTCAGAGGTGCAGCTGATCTTGAAGCCTTTAGCTTCTTTTGCTTCTGCGGCTTCGGAGGAGGACCTGGGGCTTCATCAGAATTAGCATCATTATCAGAATGATCAACTCTGGCACCTTGGACCAAGATGTAGGTGATGAGGTCGTCAAGGTTGGAGAAGGGGCTGATGACATTGGGTTCTGCATCACGGGAGCCGTCAGCACGGGGAGCAGAGGGACCTGGGTTGAAATCCAATCCCAATGACTTCTTGTTTTTCTTGGCCGAAGCCACAGCAAACTGGAAGTTGCGCTTGAAGAGAGAATCGTCACGACACCAGAGTAATGAAGTGGGATCGGCGTTCTCAGGCTGAGGTCCACGGACCATGCAAGGATAGAAGCCTTGAGCAATAGCTTCAGTTCTGCTCTTGGGTTGAAGGCCTCGATAGAGAATATCACCCCAAGGTCTCTTAATAGCATTCTTCTCTGCATATTCCTTGGTCACAAACTTGTACTTGAACCATTCTTCAGCCCAATAGCGTCGAATCCATTGGCTTCGTGTCTTTCGCTGATGATAATTCTCTTCGGGATCTGTCTTGTAGAGTTTTGCTAGGTCATCAGGCAGATCTTTGGATGTTCCTTCTCTGCGCTGTCTGCCACCCTTCCTTGCTGATTTTTCTGCAGCCATGAACTTCAAACTGAATGGCTTCAATATGTTCAAGGGCTTCAGAGACTTACGCTTGCTGGTCAAGCAGGAACTGGCTTCAGGAGAATTGATATGATGCTGTAAGTATTCTGCAAACGAATGCAGACTATGAGAACCAAGGGATTCTCCCACGGACATGTACCTGTGACAGCATTAGAGATGCGAGGGAAGGGAAAGAGGTCATATGCATTCTCAGAAGATTTTGAAGATAAATCAGTTTGAAGATATTGACCTCATGATGCGAAGACATTCACTTATATAGGTGAGTTGGTTCCAGATTTGTACCAATCCATGAATAAGTACAAGTGAGGAATCAAACTAGACAGGAAATATAAGTGAATTGACTAGGCAGTATGAGATGCAGACAGAATAGATCTAACATTGAATAGGCAGAAACCACTTTCGGTAAACAGGATGAATCTTGAAGATAAAAAAGGTGGTAAAAATAGAGTTATAATTACCGCACGAAGAACTGCTAGATGGGATGAATAGGAGACCGAGCAATTCAGTCCACAGTGTCCTAACTTGGCGACGGAGGACACCTACGGCGACGGCGGAGAGGACGATGTCCGCGGCCGGCGTGAGGACGGCGTCGGAGAAGTCGCGGCAGCTAAGCGCTTCGTCGCCGGCGTCGTCGAGAGCTAGCAGTGGTGCTAGGGTTTTGACGGAGGTGGAGAGGTGGAAGAAGGATTTCTTTACCGCAGGGGACAAGTATTTATAAGTAGGTGAGCGGCACATCGCAATTACGCTGGTGCCCCTGGCGGTTCACATCTGAGGGGCACGTGGCAAGCATGCAACATACTCAGAGTTGTCCCACGTTCCCACGCCCGCCAGGTATGTCGGAGAGTTGTTCCGGCTTCTCCGGATTTCAACAATAAAGATAAGTCATTTAAAACAGATTTAATGTTGGTCTCTTTGCCTTCTGCTGACTAGGACGCAGAGAAGACTTTCGACAGTGTCAATAGAATGCATATGATTTGGACAGATAGAGTTTGAGATAGAAAGCATAGAGAGGTTAGGGTCCGATCACATTCACTCAGTTCAAAAGATCCAATCTTGAAGATATAGCTATAAGTGAATGCTGTAGAGGACAGAACACTAGTATATATATATCAGAAAACAATCAAATCATCATAGTGTAGAAAATCATGAAGATAAATTGAAATTGAAGACAAACCAAATGCGAAGTCATTGCAATATAACGCCATGAGTGAAACACTTCAAACAGAAAAATTTGGTGGTGGCGTTACCCACCGTATAGGAAGTATTAGACCCAGACACGGCGCACAATTATCGTGGCGCTCCGAAGTCAAATTCCATGTTAATGTATTCACACTTAGAGTGTAAGTCTTCATTAATTGAAGATATACATTACTTTGTGTGTTGCACATCTAAGTCATCAACATGCATAAGTGTTAGGATGTGTGCCTGATCACAGGACATTAGAGGATTCCAAGATATTTAGCTCACACCGTAACTTGCAAAACCTTTTCTCATCCAAGGGCTTTGTGAAGATATCTACCAGTTGCTCTTCAGTGTTGACGTGAATGATATCGATATCTTTCTTCATGACATGATCTCTGAGAAAGTGATGACGAATTTCAATGTGCTTTGTCTTCGAGTGCTGGACTGGATTGTTGGCTATCTTGGTGGCACTTTTGTTGTCGCAGAAGAGAGGTACTTGTTTCAGGTTGATGCCATAGTCCTTGAGAGTTTTCTTCATCCATAGAAGCTGAGCACAACAGGATCTAGCAGCAATGTATTCAGATTCAGCAGTTGAGAGTGATACACAGTACTGCTTCTTTGAAGACCAACAGACAAGTGATCGACCAAGAAAATGACATGTGCCTGATGTAGACTTGCGATCCACCTTGTCACCAGCATAATCAGCATCCAAGAATCCAACCAAATCAAATTTTGAGCCCTTGGGATACCATAATCCGAGTGTTGGGTGTAAGCCAAATATCGAAGAATTCGCTTCACAGCTAAGTGATGCGATTCCTTTGGTGCCGCTTGGAATCAAGCACACACGCAAACACTAAGCATAATATCTGGCCTAGATGCACATAGATAAAGTAAAGAACCAATCATGGAGCGATATACCTTTTGATCGAACTCTTTACCATTGTCGTCGGGACCAAGATGGTGTTTGGCTGGCATTGGCGTCGTGTAGCCTTTGCAGTCTTCCATTCCAAACTTCTTCAGACAATCTTTGAGGTATTTTTCTTGAGATATGAAGATGCCATTTCTTTGCTGACAAATTTGAAGACCAAGGAAGAACTTCAGCTCACCCATCATGGACATATGATATTGCTCTTGCATCATGTACCCAAACTCATCACTATACTTCTGGTTGGTGCAGCTGAAGATTATGTCATCCACATATATTTGGCACACAAACAGTTCACCATCATATGTCTTCGTGAAGAGTGTGGGCTCGAGGGATCCTGGTTTGAAGCCTTTGCTCTTCAGGAAGTCTTTGATTGTATCATACCATGCGCGGGGAGCTTGTTTGAGGCCATACAGTGCTTTGTTTAGCTTGTACACCATATCAGGATGTTTTGGATCTTCAAAGCGAGGTGGTTGAGCGACATATACTTCTTCTTCAATCTTGCCATTTAGAAATGCACTCTTTACATCCATTTGATATAGCAAGATGTTGTGATGATTAGCGTGGGCTAGCAGTATGCGAATAGCTTCAAGCCTAGCTACAGGAGCAAATGTTTCATTGAAGTCAATTCCTTCAACTTGAGGATATCCTTGAGCCACAAGACGTGCTTTGTTTCTGATGACTTGACCATGCTCATCTTGCATGTTTCGATATATCCACTTTATTCCAATAATGTTATGCTTGCGAGGGTCAGGTCGCTTGACAAGTTCCCAAACATTATTCATCTTGAACTATTGAAGTTCTTCTTGCATGGCTTGAATCCATTCAGGTTCCATAAAAGCTTCAGCAACTTTCTTGGGTTCTGATATTGACACAAATGAAAAGTGCCCACAGAAGTTTGCTAGCTGTGTTGCTCTTGATCGAGTGAGTGGACCAGGCGCATTGATGCTGTCAATTATCTTCTCTATTTGAACTTCATTTGCAACACGAGGATGAACAGGACGAAGACTTTGCTCTTGCCGATCATTGTCATCATTGGGAGGATTGTCTTCAGTCTAAGCATTGTCTTCAGGTTGATTTGGTGCAGAGATGATAAGTTCCTCTTCTGGATGTGCTTCAGAGGGCATGATTTCACTAGTTCCCATCAGCTTGATAGATTCGCTTGGAGGAGCTTCATCTAGTGTACTTGGCAGAATCTCTCTCTGTGATCCATTGGTTTCATCAAATTTCACATCCACAATTTCGACGATTTTATAGAGATAGAGGTTGAAGACTCTGTAGGAGTGTGAGTCCTTTCCATAGCCAAGCATGAAGCCTTCGTGAGCCTTAGGTGCAAATTTTGACTTGTGATGGGGATCCTTGATCCAGCATCTAGCTCCAAATACTCTGAAGTAGCTGACGTTTGGCTTCTTGCCAGTAAGGAGCTCATACGAGGTTTTGTTCAGAAGCTTATGGATGTACACTCGGTTGATGATGTGACAGGCTGTATCAATAGCTTCAGGCCAGAACTTCCTTGGTGTCTTGTATTCATCTAGCATTGTTCGAGCCATCTCAATGAGGGTTCTGTTTTTGCGCTCAACGATGCCATTTTGTTGAGGTGTGTATGGAGTAGAGAACTCATGAGTGATTCCCATTGTATCCAGATACAGACCAAGTCCTGTATTCTTGAATTCAGTGCCATTGTCACTTCTGATATGCTTTATCTTCACGCCATAATTGTTCATTGCTCGATTGGCGAAGTGCCTGAAGACATCTTGCACTTCAGTCTTGTAAAGAATTATATGAACCCATGTGTATCTTGAGTAGTCATCAACAATGACGAAGCCATAGAGACAGGCAGTTGTTGTGAGAGTGGAGTAGTGAGTAGGTCCAAATAAGTCCATGTGTAACAGCTCGAAGGGTTGAGATGTTGTCATGATTGTCTTCGAGGGGTGCTCTGCCCTTGTCATCTTTCCAGCTTCACAGGCACCACACAGATGATCCTTCTTGAACTTGACATCCTCGATGCCAATGACATGCTTCTTCTTGACGAGTGAGTGTAAGTTCCTCATGCCAGCATGTCCTAGCCTTCGATGCCAGAGCCAGCATTCTGAAGCTTTTGTGAGAAGACATACAGCAAGTTGTGGACCTGCTGAGAAATCTACCATGTATAGATCATCTTTTCTATACCCTTCAAAGACTAGAGATTTGTCAGATTCCATTAGTACAAGGCAGCGATATTTTCCAAATAGCACAATCATGTTCAAGTCACAAAGCATTGAGACAGACATTAAGTTGAAATGAAGGGATTCAACAAGCATCACTTTATCCATGTGTTGATCCTTTGAGATTGCAACTCTACCTAGGCCCAATACCTTGCTTTTACCAGTGTCAGCAAATGTGATGTGACTCTTGTCGGATGGACGTAAGGTTGAGTCCATGAGAAGACTTCGATCACCAGTCATATGATTTGTGCATCCACTGTCCATAATCCATTCTGAAGCTTTTGGTGATGTACCCTACAATGCAGTTAGGAGGATAGGCTTCACAAGAGTGTTGTGAAGCATAAGCATTTGACACATATAGGGACTGTCACAGCTTATATCAAAGTTAGGACATATAGTATGACTGATAAACGATTCAGATGTGAAGTATATAGAATGACATTTTATCATGCGTCCTTAATGTGTTTTAGGTCCCCAGCAATAGTATCGGACGCCATTGATTGCTGGCTGGAGACCGTATTCTGCAAAAGAGAGTTAGTTCTTCTTTGCCATCCACATCTTCAAGGGTGGCTTAGAAGCAATGAGTCTAAGTGCAGCATCTGAGAATTTTGGCTTTGAAGCCCTAGCAAATAGCCTTGCAGGAGATGAATGATACTCATATGAATAAGCAGAAAATTTCTTAGTCCTATGAACATAGCGGTTCGAAGATACACGCTCATATTCATAAGTCTGAGCATGATTTCCCTGCAAAACATTGGCATTAGGGTGACTCATGTGAGTCATGTATCTGTATGAAGCCTTTGGGCCATATGAAGCTATAGGTCTGGGTTTTGTCTTCTTCCTTGGTGGTGTCATGACAACATTCACAGGAAGATTCTCAATGTACTGCTTAGGTACCCAGATCTTCTTCATAGGTGGTCCATTCCTGCAGTTAGTACCAATGTACCTGGCAAACACTTCACCATTCTGATTGTTGAACAGCTTATAGTTTGCATCAAAGGATTCATCAATGATAATAGGATTAGCATAGGTAAAGCCAGATAAAGTGGATGGATCTACTGAAGGTTCCTTTGCAGCAACCCATGTGGTTTTGGGGTACTGCTCAGGCTTCCAGTACGAGCCATCCACGTTCATTTTCCTCTCGAACCCAACACCCTCTTTCCTAGGGTTTCGGTTCAGAATCTGCTTTTTGAGGACATCGCAGAGAGTCTGATGTCCCTTCAAACTTTTGTACATCCCTGTTTCAAGCAATGTCTTCAACATAGCATTTTCATCAACAATAGCAGTGGTATCCTTCGCAGAGGGGTTAGTAACCACATCAGTAGGTGAAGACAATGAAACAGTAGCAGTAGTGGAACATTCAGCAACAGATGTAGCGTTATCACGCTCAATACATTTTAGACATGGTGGTTCAAATCCATCCTGAGCGGGACTGATCTGTTGAGCGCGAAGTGACTCATTCACTTTTTGAAGATCTTCATGAGCTGCTCTCAATTTCTCAAGCTCTTGTTTCCTTTGAAGATAATCATAGGAGAGCCTTTCATAAGTAGTTGAGAGCGTTTCATGACGACCTTCAAGTTCTTGGTACTTAGCATGAAGATTTTTTATGTCATCAACTAAGGACTGTGAGCATGTCATTTCAGCGTCCAACAGGTCATCGCTTTTGTCTAACAGCTTTTGAGTATGTTCCATAGCCTTTTGTTGTTCAGTTGCAATTTTAGCAAGTGTTTTGTAGCTGGTTTTGGATTCACAATCAGAGTCATCTTGACTTGAAGTTTGAAATTAAGCATCGCATGATTTTACCTTGGCACCACGTGCCATGAAGCAGTAGGTGGGAGTAGGATCGTCTTCGTCATTAGCTTCAGCTTTGGTGTGGAAGTCATTGTCTTCAGTGTTGAAGATGGACTTGGCGACATAGGTTGTGGCTAGAGCCAGACTTGCAACGCCAAGGTCAGACTCCTCTCCAGACTCCACCTCCACCTCCTTAGAAGCAGACTCCTCCTCTGGATCCATTTCCTTGCCAACAAAAGCACGAGCCTTGCCAGATGAGCTCTTCTTGTACGATGAAGACTTGGAGGAAGACTTAGAAGACTTTGAGGATTTCTTCTTCTTCTTGTCATGAGAATCATATTCCTTGCTCTTCTTCTTCTTCTTCTCATTGTCCCACTGTGGACACTCAGATATGTAGTGACTAGGTTTCTTGCACTTGTGGCAGGTTCTCTTCTTGTGGTCATGGGTGGAACCTTCATCATTCCTTGAGCTGGATCGTCAAGACTTTCTGAAGCCTTTCTTCTTAGTGAACTTCTGGAACTTCTTCACAAGCATAGCAAGTTCCTTTCCAATGTCTTCAGGATCTTCAGAACTGCAGTCAGATTCTTCTTCAGATGAGGAAACAACTTTTGCCTTCAAAGCGCGAGTTCGGCCATAGTTTGGGCCATAGATATCTCTTTTCTCAGATAGCTGGAACTCATGTGTGTTGAGACTCTCAAGTATATCAGACGGATCGAGTGACTTGAAGTCAGGACGTTCTTGTATCATGAGGGCAAGGGTGTAAAAGGAGCTGTCAAGTGATCTCAGCAATGTCTTGACGATTTCATGCTTGGTAATCTCAGTTGCGCCAAGAGCTTGAAGTTCATTTGTGATGTCAGTGAGGCGATCAAACGTGAGCTGGACATTTTCATTGTCGTTTCTCTTGAAGCGGTTGAAGAGGTTGCGAAGAACACTAATTCTTTGATCTCTCTGGGTTGAGACGCCTTCGTTGACCTTGGATAGCCAGTCCCAGACTAGCTTCGACGTTTCCAGAGCACTCACACGGCCATACTGTCCTTTGGTCAGATGACCACAGATGATGTTCTTTGAAGTAGAATCCAGTTGAATGAACTTCTTGACATCAGTAGGGGTGACACCTTCACCAGTTTTTGGGAATGCCGTTCTTGACGACATACCAGAGGTCGACATCAATGGCTTCAAGATGCATACGCATCTTGTTATTCCAGTAGGGATATTCAGTTCCATCGAAAACGGGGCAAGCAACGGAGACTTTGATTATCCCTGCAGTCGACATAGCTAAACTCCGGGTGGTTAAACCGAATCACACAGAACAAGGGAGTACCTTGCTCTGATACCAATTGAAAGTGCTAGTATTGACTAGAGGGGGGGTGAATAGGCGATTTTTATGAAAGTCCTCAAAACTTAGAAGTTTTGAAGACAAACAACAAAAATGACCTAGTTGATATGCAGCGGAAGATAAACTACCATAAGCAAGCCATAGTCAAGTATGCAATGATGTGAAAGTACAGGACTAATAGCAGCTAAGTAGTAAGGATCAGGATGGAAGATAGTATGAAGCCAATCAACAGTAGTAGTCAAGCAATGAAGTCAAACAGATACACAGATAGGCAATGACTTCATGAAGACAAACTTAAGTAAAGGATGGAAAGGCATAGAACCAGTCGCTTGTTGAAGACACATGATTTGTTGGACCAGTTCCAGTTGCTGTGACAACTGTACGTCTGGTTAGGGAGGCTGAGATTTAACTCAGAAGACCGTGTCTTCACCTTATTCCCCTTGAGCTAAGGACACCCAGTCCTCGCCCAATCACTCTGGTATGTCTTCAAGGTAGACTTCCAAACCTTCACAGACTTCGTTCACCGGCAATCCACAATGAATCTTGGATGCTCAGAACGCGACGCCTAACCGGCTGGAGGATTCACAGTGCTCAAGGGTAATAAGTCTTTAGGTCACACAGATAGAAAGACTTCAGTGATGCCTAACACTCTTTGGCTCTGGGTGTTTGGGCTTTGTCCGCGCAAGGATTTCTCTCTCTCAAATGCTTCGAGGTGGGTTGCTCTCAAATGACAAAAGCTGTGCACAAACTCTGAGCAGCCACCAATTTATGGTGTAGGGGTGGGCTATTTATAGCCACAAGGCAACCCGACCTGATTTGTCCAAAATGATCCTGGGTCACTCAGGAACTGACACGTGTTCCAACGGTCAGATTTCAAACACACACGACAACTTTACTTGGGCTCCAAGCAAAGCTGACTCATCCAGCTCTGGATAAGATTTGCTCTCATTTTCTTTGCTCGAAGACATAGGATTTGGGTTGAGCATCACTTCAGTCACTCTGACTTAGTTCACTTGGACCCCACTTAACAGTACGGTGGTTCCTATGACTCAACAAAGAAGAAAAGGAAACAACAAAACCACACAGTCTTCGCGCTCCACAGTCTTCACGTAATGTCTTCTCATGTCATAGTCTTCAATATGAATATCTTCTCATACCACCATTGTCTTCAATGTCTTCATACATTTTTAGGGGTCATCTCCGGTAGGTAAACCGAATCAATGAGGGACACTACCTGCGTTATCCTGCAATTCTCACAAATGCATTAGTCCCTCAACCAACTTTGTCGTCAATACTCGAAAACCAACTAGAGGTGGCACTAGATGCACTTACATGAGTGATCGAGCGAGAGCCAGAGCAGTAGCAGCAGCGCGAGCGAGCGAGCGAGAGCCGAAGCAGCAGCAGCAGATCCGGCTGGTATGGACGTCGCCGCCGAAGGGGCCTCGCACTGGGGGAGAGCCGCCGTGGATATGTCGCCCGCGGCGCCAGCTTCAAGGTAGCCGCTCCATGGGGGTGCGGGATGGAGCACCGTCGGCGCCGGGAGGTCGAGTTAAGGAGAAGGTGTGATGCGATGAGTGTACAACCTCTTTGGTGGTGCCGAGTAGGCCTCGGCTTCGTCCGAGGAGTCGGTGAGGATGCTGCGGTTCTAGTGGAGCAGGTTAAGGCGGCGCTGTGGGGATGGAGCAGCTGCGATAGATGAGGCGATCATCGGAGCAGCTCCTTGGAGGTGGAGGACGGTGCGGCTGAACCGGTGGGACGGCAAGATGGACGATTGATCCTCATCCGGGGAGGTGGACGAGGGACGTCGAGCTGTTGCGATGGACGACGTCGTCAGGGAAGAGGCTCCGGCTGGGCAGCGGCGACGTGGCGGACGGAGGAGGGTGGGGTTTCGCGGCTGGAGCGAAGAGGTTATGGCGGCCTGGGATTTCGAATGTCGAAAAGGGGGCGATGGGAGGGGGTGAAGCATGACTAAGGGACGCGCTTGTCCAAAATGTAGGGTGTGTTACAAAAGTACCCCCCCACCAATTTGAACTAGCGTCCCTTTCGGCTCAGGGTTAGAAGGGGGATTTCGCGTGTCGGGATTTGGCAGCTGGAGGGAGTTTTCACGCGCGTTGTAATTTCGGGATAGCAAGGCGCGGGTTGTGAAGGCGCCAGTTTTGGGTCCACGATATCTGAATTTTCGGGATATAACAAGACGTGGGTTGAATTTTAGGGACAAACCTAACGTGTAGTAATATTGTACTTGTACGTACCAAATCAATTCGCACTTCCCTCAACCAAAAAGAAAACAAAAAAATAAAACTATTCACACCACACAAAGAGAGAGTCTTGCCCCGTTTTACTATACAAATGCTATTCAAAGCTACTCCCTCCTTCCATCTATATAGGGCCTAATGCGTTTTTCGTTGCTAACTTTGACCAAATATTAGAGCAATGATATATGACATGCAACTTACACAAAGCACACCGTTAAATTCGTCTGTGAAAGGTTGTCACACCCTAGCTAGTCATGCATTAGAGTGTTGCATCATGTTTACTCTTTCATCAGAAACTTGAAATGGGGATTTCTGAAACCCTCAGAATCATTTTTGAAAATGACCCAAATAAAAATTTCTCCAAAAGGGTCCAAGAAAATGCTCATGTTGCTCTCTGAAAATATTGGACAGAGATAAAAATCAAATCAATATTTTTAAGAGCTCATAGGTATTTATTTTGGGCATTTGGAATTAATGCATAAATATTTGCATTGGAAATATATTAGTTATATATATTAATATATGTCCAAAAATTATGCCACCTGTTGGGGAGCTCTGGAATAATATATCTAGCTCCTGCAAAAATTGGCATAAGGTAATAAAATGATTTAATATTTTATTTAAATCAAAACAAATGTCAGAAATTAGAAAACAGAAATAAATAAAAGGGAGAAGCTTACCTGGGGCTCCTCCCTGTGCAGCCCAGCCAGCTCGCCGGCCCAGCCAGCAGGCGGCCCAGCCCGTCTCCCTCCTCTGTCGTCTTCGTCCTCGACAGAGGGAGGGGAGTGTGCCCGGCGCGCGCGCGCGCCACCGCGCCACGCCACCAGCTCGCCTGCCGGCCTCCCCTCGCCTCCTCGACACGCTCCCCAGCTCCGCCGCGACCCCCTCTTCCTCCCCACCAAGCCAAGCCCCTCGGGAAGCTCTGCATCGCCTCCATGCCATCGTCTTCGTCCTCGACCGCCGCCGATGGTCGCCGTCGATTCGCCGCCGTTCGTGCTTCCCCGAGCTCGCTGACCCTCCCTGCATGATCCCCGTGAGCCCCTGCTTCGTTTCCCCCTAACCCCATGTCTGATTTCGAGCTCTAGCCGCCCCTCTACAGGAGCCGAGACGCTCCGCCGCACGGGCTCGCCGTCGACGCAGCTCTGGTGACCATTTGGTCACGGGCGTGCACCCATTGTGCTTGCCGCGACCCGTAGAGCCCCTCCAGCGCCTCAGCTCCCTCGCTTGCGAGCAGCAGCGCCGATCCCGACCGCACCCGAACTCCGGCCGCCGCTCACGAGCTCACCGTCGTCGGTACCGGCCACCACAGGCACGGCCACCACCACCGTTCGACGCGCGGGAGCAAGGGCTCTCCAACGAGCCCTGTAGCGCATTTCCGTATCGCGCCGCCGTCTCGGGCCTCGCCGGCGTCATGTCGCCGGTGGGGTTGACCCACCTTGACCACGGCGGGACCCCCCTGTGTCCATGACAAGTGGGCCCAGCCTTGTTAGCTAATTAAGATTAGCACTAACCGAATTAGTTAAACTAATTACCCCCTGCTGACACTGACATGTGGGCCCTAGTGCCCTAATCTTTAATTAAACTAAACTAAACACCCCTGTTTAACCCCCTGTCACTGACGTGTTGGCCCCACACGTCAGGTTTGACCCCAGCCAGCCACAGTTGACTGCTGACGTCATGCTGACGTCATGCTGGCGCAATATATATATTTCTAGATTTAATTAAATCAGGAAATTCCAGAATATAATTTAAACTTCAAAAATTCATAACTTTTATTCTGTAACTCCAAATCAGACAAATTATATATGAAAAATGATCAGAAAAATCCAATCTATCCATCTGTACTATTGTCATGCATGATCAAACAAGTTAAATTGATGTTTAAAGAAGAACAAGGAAAAGCACTTTAAAAGGCCATGTTTGAGTTTGAAATTTGAATCTTTGATTCAAATCTGTTCAAACCCTTCTGGTCTTAGTTGCATTAGCCCAACACACTCATATTGCCATGTTTCATGCATGCATCATATTGTTGCACATTGTTTGGTGATGGTTGTGTATCGGTGTCCTTTGCGACAGGTTCTGCCTCCGAGGAGTACCGTGATTACCCTAACGAGGAACCGTATCAGTGCATCGAACCATCAGGCAAGCAACCAACCATTTGATCATATCGATACAATCCCATGTTCTCGCTCCTGCTCTCTTTTACTGCATTAAGACAACGCGTTTCAAACTGCTGTGTGCTATGGTAGTTGAACCCATTTCCTCTGCGTGACCTGTCATTGCCACAGTAACTAGATGAAACCCACTAGCATGTGTAGGAGTTGTTTGAGCCATATGTATGTGTTGTTCCTACCTTGCTATGCCTGCTATGCTTAGAGTCGTGTCAGGTCTGGTTCATCTGGGTGATGGGCTAGAGTGAAATGATTATGTCGGTAATGGGAGTGGTGTGGTGAACACGATTTGGTAAAGGTATCGATGAGAGGCCATGTAGGAGTACATGGTGGGTTGTTTCATTGAAGCCGACCTTAAGCACTAAGATCTGTATGTGTGATTTAAGATACAGCTACTACCATGCATTGGGCCCTGAAATATGACCCCGCTCGACTTCTTATTCACCCTAGCTCTCTGTCCAGGAGTTGCAAGTAGTTTCTGGTGTTTGTAGCCTACTGGAGGCCGTGGACAGCGCTGAGCGTAGGGGTGGGATGCGATGCGGTAGGTACGTGGCACGGTGTACCGAATACCCGTTAGGTATCTCGGGAACCCTGTTCACATCGTTCGGGGCCGTATGGGAAACCTCGGCCGGACTCCCTGCGGATGGAACCTGGATAGGCGATAAACCTGGACTAGAGGCTTAAGTGTTTAGGTAGGTCGTGGTCTACACCCACGTCGGCTTTCGCTTGAAGTCTGCCGAGCACATGTCGTGTGCAGACGCTAAGTGGTGGAAACATGTATGAGGAAGTACACCCCTGCAGGGTTATCATGATCTATTCGAATAGCCGCGTCCGCGGTAAAGGACTACTTGGTTGCCTATACAGTTCATAGACAAGTAAATGGAAACTAATAAAAGCCTCAAGATAAGTGTGAGTGCCGAGGAGGGCTCTTCCGTAGGAAGACGGAGGGGGATCCTCGGTAGTGTATTGAATTGGTGAGTAGTGGACTCGTGTGCGCAAAACCATTTCAAGTTGAAGTATCGTAGGATAGTCTAGCCAAGAGTCAAAGCTGGCTTGCTGCAATAACTCCACCAACCCTTGACAATATGCATGTATGTAGGATCTGATGTAAGTCTTGCTGAGTACCATTGTACTCATGTTGCTATAATTTACATTTTTACAGAAGACGCTGCAACCCCTTCTGATGGGTTCTATGTAGACATTGACATCAACGAGTAGGCTAAAGGCCCAGGTGGTGACCCTGAGTTTGTGAAGGACCACGTAGTATAGCTAGGCTTTCCAAGCCTCTTTTATTTTACTAGTTGTCTGTACTCAGACAAGTTACTTCCGCTGTTGGTTTGTATGACTGTATGACTTGAATGCTGGGTCGTGAGACCTGTACATTTGTGTATGATATGTATGACTCCCTGAGCCTTAAATAAAGTACTTGTGTCGTAGAGTCATGTTGTGATGCTTCGTTGTAATTGCACATATCGAGCATATTGTGTGTATGATTGAAATGCTTGGTATGTGTGGGATCTGACCACCTAGTTGTTTATCTTTAGTAGCCTCTCTTACCGGGAAATGTCTCCTAGTGTTACCGCTGAGCCATGGTAGCTTGCTACTGCTCTGGAACACTTAGGCTGGCCGGCATGTGTCCTTCTTCGTTCCTGTGTCTGTCCCTTCGGGGAAATGTCACGCATTGAGTACCGGAGTCCTGTTAGCCCGCTACAGCCCGGTTTACCGTAGTCCTGCTAGCCCAGTGCTACAGCCCGGACCCACTTGCTGATGACCGACACGTTCGAAGCTGGGTCATGGATGCCTGTCCCTGTAAGTCTGTGCCACTTTGGGTTTACGACTAGTCATGTCAGCCCGGGCTCCTTATCATATGGATGCTAGCGACACTATCATATACGTGAGCCAAAAGGCGCAAACGGTCCCGGGCAAAGGTAAGGCGACACCCGTGGGAATACCGTGCGTGAGGCCGCAAAGTGATATGAGGTGTTACCGGCTAGATCAATGTGACATCGAGTCGGGGACCTGACAGCGTTGGCATCAGAGCCGGACTGCCTGTAGGTTCTCCAAGCCAAACTGGTCGATGTTGAGTCTAGAAATTCTTTAGTTATATGTAGGGGAATTGTTTGTGGGTTGGAACGTAAGGCTCTTTTACTCCTTTATCTTATGACATTCTGATCTGAGTCAGTCTATTCTTCCACCGGGGGTTAAGGAATTAGGAGCTATTCTCTCTATCAGGATCACGTGTTACTAATCAGTAGTACCTTATAGGTTTGATGGTTACAAGCCTAGTTCAGTTCTACTACCACATTATGTTGCTAGGATGGACTCAGAACTTGGTATGATGATGATGAGTGTGTATGTAATCCTTTGTCAAATGTCTCAAAATCCTTCTTGAGCATTTACAGCTGTTATGCTGCCGAAATTTTGCTAGAAATTCTAATGCCTTTGCATTATGATTGTGCTTTCAGATGGCCACTCGCGACCTCAATCAAGTGGTTCGCCTGACTCGATGCCTAGATGTACCCGGCCATACTGCCAAGTTGGTCAGGGTAATGACTGAGGCTGGATACCGCTGGTATCCTGAGTACACGGTCGAAGAGCAATTTCGGGACTTCAATCAAAGCCAGTATCTCTGCACTGTCAGGATATTTCCATCTTATCCTGGATCCACCGAGCCCCTTCACTGCTCCTATGGACTCGGGGTTACTATTGAGATGGCTGTGCAGGACGCCGCCTACTCTATGATGACCATCATGCGAGTCAGATCTGGTCTATTTCGGGACTCTGATTTCCGGTATATGTCAGGATCACTTCCGGGAGCACAAGGGTATCTCCAGGCTATCTATGCTGACCCCACTCAGGAGGATTCACGGACTCGCACCACTGCTGAGATGCTCGAGGATAAGGACCGTGAAAATCGGGCCTTGAGGTTAGAGCTCTTCAATACCCGTGCTGACCACTGGGCCACATTGACTCGGTTCGCACCGGCGGTTTAAGCTGGATATTCGGATATGCGCGATCTCTATCCTGTGAGATCTGCTCTGCCAGACGTGATGGGTTGGCGTGATGTAGGAGGCATCACCCCACCTCGCGGTCCCCGCAGGCCACCGTCTGTTGGTCCAAGACCTCATCCTAGCCCCTATGGTCCACAAGCTCCGCGAGATCGTCTGTTTCCGGATGATCATGTTGAGCTTCCAGGCTATGGAGGTGACTTCTACGAGGACTACTACGGATCGGTCTGAGTTAGTGGTAGTATCACTAGTTTGTGTTAGCTGTGTCGTCTATCGTCCTGCGTGACTCGTGGGATATGACCTAGTTTGTACTCTTTCCGGAGGTGTAGAAAAATAATGTATAGGAGCTTGGGATGCCTCCGATGAGATGTAGTCCTCTTTTCACCGTAATAGTACTTTGTTTGGTCTTGTACTAAACCCTGTATGGTGTGTATGACGATGGAATAAAAGAAGCAGTTTCTGTATCTACCATGTCATACGGATGATCATCTTGCATCTCGAGTTATTCCTTACATTTTATATCCTATGTCGGAATTTTATCATCCTGACTAAATCATTGTTTTGTTTACCTAGGATGGCCAACACGCGCACTAACCCTGCTCCTCAAGAGCAGGCCGAAGGCAGTGAAGTCAGGGATGCAAATCTGCCTCATCCTCCTTCCCTAGCCGAGGTTATGATGGAAGCTGAGAGAAACAAGCGGGAGACCAACCGTTTGTTGGAGCGTATTGAACAGAACACGTCACACCATCAGAGGACTAACGTGGTGTCACTCAGTGATTTTATCAAATTACATCCACCCACGTTCCACCACTCCGTCGAGCCTCTCGACGCTGATGACTGGCTTCGCAGTATCTCTCACAAACTGCGTTCCGCGCTGGTAGCGGAGGCTGACAAGGTCACCTTTGCTGCATATCATCTTGAAGGCCCCGCCAGTCTATGGTGGGAGAATTATGGAGCTATGCGCCCAGCGGGCCATGTCACTACTTGGGCTGAATTCAGCGAGGCTTTCCGTGAACATCACATTCCGGAGGGTCTCATGGACCGTAAACGTGAGGAATTTTGCAGTTTCACTCAGGGCCGACTTTCTGTGGATGCTTACAGCAGGGAGTTTGGTAACCTCGCATGATATGCAACTGAGGAAGTGTCTACTGATGCCAAGAAGCAAGCAAGGTTCCGTAAGGGACTTAGTCCTGAGCTTCGCCGTGACCTCCGTCTGCATGAGTGCACATCTTTCCAGAAACTTGTCAACAAAGCCATCAGTGCTGAAACTGGTTAGACTGACTATGACGCAACACGCAAGCATGGCCGTGACATGGGTTCCTCATCCGGTGCTGGTCCTCAGAAGCGCCGCGTGTGGGTACCCAACACCGCCTTGCCACCCAGGTTCACACCGAGGCCATCTTTCCAGGCGCCTCGCCCTGTTCAACAGTCTGCACCGGCCAAGCCCTATGGGGGTCCAACCAACAATGCTCCTCCACGTACCAGTTCCATGACTTGTTTCAAGTGTGGGGAATCTGGCCACTATATGCGTGAGTGTCCCCAGACCAACCCCAACCAGTCTGCTAAAGCTGTTGGCCGTGGCAAGCCGACAGGGAAAGTGTTCCACGCCAAGCCGGCCACCGCCTCACGTGGCCATGTCAACTGTATCTCTGCCGAAGAAGCTCAAGAGGATCCCAACGTCGTTCTCGGTACGCTTCTTGTTAATTGCCACCCGGCATCTGTTCTTTTCGATACAGGAGCCTCCCATTCATTTATATCTGAAAATTATGCTCGTTTGCATAACGTCGCATTCGGTGATATGCCAACCTCTATGGTAATTTAAACTCCGGGATCCAAATGGCAAACTTCTAGAGTAAGCCATGGAAATGAAATCCAAGTCGACAGACTTGTTTTCCTTGCATCGTTGATAGCCCTTAAATCTTCAGATATTAATATCATTCTGGGTATGGACTGGATGTTGGCTCATCATGCCCGAATTGATTGCTTCTCTAGGACTGTTCAACTCACCCATCCTTCGGGGAAGATAGTCAATGTCTTGACCCGAATAGCCAAGCGACAATTATATTCTCTTAACGCCAGCCCTTTGCCAGACCTTGAGGACGTTCTGGTAGTCCGTGACTTCCCGGATGTCTTCCCAGAGGAATTGCCAGGTATTCCACCTGACAGGGATGTTGAGTTCGTAATAGACCTCATCCCAGGAACCGTTCCGATTGCTAGGAGACCTTATAAGATGGCACCACTAGAACTAGCCGAGCTTAAGAAACAACTCGATGAGTCCTTGAAAAAGGGTTTCATCCGCCCTAGTTCATCTCCGTGGGCTTACCCCGTCCTATTCGTCAAAAAGAAGGATGGTACAGACCGGATGGTTGTAGATTATCGACCTGTCAATTTGGTCACAATCAAGAACAAATATCCGCTTCCCAGGATCAACGACCTGTATGATCAGCTCGCTGGATCCTCAGTCTTCTCCAAGATGGATTTGAGGTTGGGCTACCATCAAATCAAAATCAGAAACGGGGACATTCCTAAAACGGCCTTTGTCACTCGTTATGGCCAATACGAGTACACCGTCATGTCCTTCGGTTTAACCAACGCTCCATCCACCTTTTCTCGGTTAATGAACTCAATCTTCATGGAGTATTTGGATAAATTCGTCGTGGTTTACCTCGATGATATACTCATCTACTCCAAGAACGAGGAAGAACATGCCGAACATCTAAGGCTAGTGTTGAAGAAACTTCGAGAGCATCGCCTTTATGCCAAATTTTCTAAATGTGAATTCTGGTTGTCAGAAGTGACCTATCTGGGTCATGTAATATCTGGTAAAGGTATTGCTGTTAACCCTGAGCGAGTTCAAGCCGTCCTTAATTGGACTCCACCTGAATCGGTCAAGCAAGTTCGGAGTTTTCTGGGCTTAGCGAGCTATTGTCGCCGCTTTGTCGAGAACTTCTCCAAAGTTGCTAAACCTCTAACCAAACTCCTCAAGAAAGATAAGAAGTTCGAATGGACTCCACAATGTGAGCATAGTTTTCAGGAACTGAAAAGACGCCTGACCTCTGCTCCCGTACTGGTACCGCCAGACTTCTCCAAGGACTTTGTTATCTACTGCGACGCCTCACGACAAGGACTAGGTTGCATTCTCATGCAAGATCGACACGTAATTGCCTACGCTTCACGGCAATTGCACCCACAGGAGGAGAATTATCCTACTCATGATCTAGAGCTTGCAGCCGTAGTCTATGCACTCAAGACTTGGCGACATTACCTCCTCGGTAACCGTTGCGAGATATTCACTGATCACCAAAGCCTGAAGTACATTTTCACTCAACCGGATCTGAATCTCAGGCAAAGACGTTGGGTTGAGTTGATCACAGACTTCAACTTAGGAATAACCTACACCCCAGGGAAAGCCAACGTCATGGCTGATGCGCTAAGTCGTAAATCTTATTGTAACAACCTGATGTTACAACAAAGTCAACCGCTTCTCCATGAGGAATTTCGGAAGCTTAACCTTCACATTGTTCCTCAAGGTTTTCTTTCCACCTTGGTAGCAAAACCTACTCTTACGGATCAAATCATCGCTGCCCAAAAGCGAGATAAGGGAATATCTAAAATCAAAGAGAACATTGCTAGCAGAGGTGCTAGTTGTTTCTCCACAAATGATCATGGTGTTGTGTACTTTGAGAACCGTCTAGTGGTTCCCAAGAACCAGCATCTACGGCAGTTGATCCTTAAGGAAGCTCATGAATCCCCTCTCACCATTCATCCCGGTAGTACTAAGATGTATCAGGACCTACGCCAGAGGTTCTGGTGGACTAGGATGAAGAGAGAAATTGCTCAGTATATTGCTAATTGCGACGTCTGTCGCCGTGTAAAAGCAGAGCATCAACGGCCTGCTGGCACCCTTGAACCCTTAGCTATTCCTGAATGGAAATGGGATAAAATTGGTATGGATTTCATTACCGGTTTTCCCAGGACCAAGAGAGGGAATAATGCTATTTTCGTCGTTGTCGATCGTCTTTCCAAAGTAGCCCATTTCCTACCTGTTCGTGAGAGTATAACCGCTAGTCAGCTGGCAGACTTATACATCTCCCGAATAGTGTCTCTCCATGGTGTTCCTTTGGAAATTAACTCGGATCGAGGAAGTCTTTTCACCTCTCGATTTTGGGAAAGTTTCCAGAATGCTATGGGAACCCGTCTCTCCTTTAGCACCGCTTTCCACCCTCAGTCGAGTGGTCAAGTGGAACGCGTCAACCAGATTCTAGAAGACATGCTTCGAGCCTCTGTTATCTCATTCGGAATGGACTGGGAGAAGTGCCTTCCATTTGCCGAATTCGCTTACAACAACAGCTATTAGTCTAGCTTGGGTAAAGCCCCTTTTGAAGTTCTCTATGGACGACGGTGTCGAACACCCCTTAACTGGTCAGAGACCGGGGAAAGACAATTCTTTGGCCCGGATATGATTCAGGAAGCAGAAGAACAAGTTCGCATCGTTCGTGAAAAGTTGAAAACAGCCCAATCTCGTCAAAAGAGTCAATCTGACCAAAAACATAAGGCTATGACTTTCGAAGTTGACGAGAAGGCTTATCTTCGGGTCACCCCTCTGAAGGGAACCCATCGTTTCGGTATCAAAGGCAAATTGGCTCCTCGTTACATTGGACCTTTTCGCATTCTCGCCAAACGAGGAGAAGTTGCCTACCAATTGGAACTACCTCCGCACCTCTCCAGAGTCCACGATGTTTTCCACGTTTCTCAACTCAGGCGTTGTTCTCGGATCCTATCCGTGGAGTGGACCACGAAACGCTTGATCTCCAAGATAATCTTACATATCGAGAGTACCCCGTTCGTATCCTCGATCAGGCCGAACGTACCACCCGACATCATAATATCAAGTTTCTCAAAGTACAATGGTCGCACCATTCTGAGGATGAAGCAACTTGGGAAAGGGAGGATCGTCTTCGACTCGAGTATCCCGCCTTCTTCCCGGAGGAACCCAAATCTCGGGACGAGATTCTTTTGAGTGGGGGTGAGTTGTCACACCCTAGCTAGTCATGCATTAGAGTGTTGCATCATGTTTACTCTTTCATCAGAAACTTGAAATGGGGATTTCTGAAACCCTCAGAATCATTTTTGAAAATGACCCAAATAAAAATTTCTCCAAAAGGGTCCAAGAAAATGCTCATGTTGCTCTCTGAAAATATTGGATAGAGATAAAAATCAAATCAATATTTTTAAGAGCTCATAGGTATTTATTTTGGGCATTTGGAATTAATGCATAAATATTTGCATTGGAAATATATTAGTTATATATATTAATATATGCCCAAAAATTATGCCACCTGTTGGGGAGCTCTGGAATAATATATCTAGCTCCTGCAAAAATTGGCATAAGGTAATAAAATGATTTAATATTTTATTTAAATCAAAACAAATGTCAGAAATTAGAAAACAGAAATAAATAAAAGGGAGAAGCTTACCTGGGGCTCCTCCCTGTGCAGCCCAGCCAGCTGGCCGGCCCAGCCAGCAGGCGGCCCAGCCCGTCTCCCTCCTCTGTCGTCTTCGTCCTCGACAGAGGGAGGGGAGTGTGCCCGGCGCGCGCGCGCGCCACTGCGCCACGCCACCAGCTCGCCTGCCGGCCTCCCCTCGCCTCCCCGACACGCTCCCCAGCTCCGCCGCGACCCCCTCTTCCTCCCCACCAAGCCAAGCCCCTTGGGAAGCTCTGCATCGCCTCCATGCCATCGTCTTCGTCCTCGACCGCCGCCGATGGTCGCCGTCGATTCGCCGCCGTTCGTGCTTCCCCGAGCTCGCTGACCCTCCCTGCATGATCCCCGTGAGCCCCTGCTTCGTTTCCCCCTAACCCCATGTCTGATTTCGAGCTCTAGCAGCCCCTCTACCGGAGCCGAGACGCTCCGCCGCACGGGCTCGCCGTCGACGCAGCTCCGGTGACCATTTGGTCACGGGCGTGCACCCGTTGTGCTTGCCGCGACCCGTAGAGCCCCTCCAGCGCCTCAGCTCCCTCGCTTGCGAGCAGCAGCGCCGATCCCGACCGCACCCGAACTCCGGCCGCCGCTCACGAACTCGCCGTCGTCGGTACCGGCCACCACAGGCACGGCCACCACCACTGTTCGACGCGCGGGAGCAAGGGCTCTCCAACGAGCCCAAGCACGGCCTCGCCCGTGCCCTGTAGCGCGTTTCCGTATCGCGCCGCCGTCTCGGGCCTCGCCGGCGTCATGTCGCCGGTGGGGTTGACCCACCTTGACCACGGCGGGACCCCCCCTGTGTCCATGACAGGTGGGCCTAGCCCTGTTAGCTAATTAGGATTAGCACTAACCGAATTAGTTAAACTAATTACCCCCTGCTGACACTGACATGTGGGCCCTAGTGCCCTAATCTTTAATTAAACTAAATTAAACACCCCTGTTTAACCCCCCTGTCACTGACGTGTGGGCCCCACACGTCTGGTTTGACCCCAGCCAGCCGTAGTTGACCGCTGACGTCATGCTGACGTCATGCTGGCGCAATATATATATTTCTGGATTTAATTAAATCAGGAAATTCCAGAATATAATTTAAACTTCAAAAATTCATAACTTTTATTCTGTAACTCCAAATCAGACAAATTATATATGAAAAATGATCAGAAAAATCCAATCTATCCATCTGTACTATTTTCATGCATGATCAAACAAGTTAAATTGATGTTTAAAGCAGAACAAGGAAAAGCACTTTAAAAGGCCATGTTTGAGTTTGAAATTTGAATCTTTGATTCAAATCTGTTCAAACCCTTCTGGTCTTAGTTGCATTAGCCCAACACACTCATATTGCCATGTTTCATGCATGCATCATATTGTTGCACATTGTTTGGTGATGGTTGTGTATCGGTGTCCTTTGCGACAGGTTCTGCCTCCGAGGAGTACCGTGATTACCCTAACGAGGAACCGTATCAGTGCATCGAACCATCAGGCAAGCAACCAACCATTTGATCATATCGATACAATCCCATGTTCTCGCTCCTGCTCTCTTTTACTGCATTAAGACAACACGTTTCAAACTGCTGTGTGCTACGGTAGTTGAACCCATTTCCTCTGCATGACCTGTCATTGCCACAGTAACTAGATGAAACCCACTAGCATGTGTAGGAGTTGTTTGAGCCATATGTATGTGTTGTTCCTACCTTGCTATGCCTGCTATGCTTAGAGTCATGTCAGGTCTAGTTCATCTGGGTGATGGGCTAGAGTGAAATGATTATGTCGGTAATGGGAGTGGTGTGGTGAACACGATTTGGTAAAGGTATCGATGAGAGGCCATGTAGGAGTACATGGTGGGTTGTTTCATTGAAGCCGACCTTAAGCACTGAGATCTGTATGTGTGATTTAAGATACAACTACTACCATGCATTGGGCCCTGAAATATGACCCCGCTCGACTTCTTATTCACCCTAGCTCTCTGTCCAGGAGTTGCAAGTAGTTTCTGGTGTTTGTAGCCTACTGGAGGCCGTGGACAGCGCTGACCGTAGGGGTGGGCTGTGATGCGGTAGGTACATGGCACGGTGTACCGAATACCCGTTAGGTATCTCGGGAACCCTGTTCACATCGTTCGGGGCCGTATGGGAAACCTCGGCCGGACTCCCTGCGGATGGAACCTGGATAGGCGATAAACCTGGACTAGAGGCTTAAGTGTTTAGGTAGGTCGTGGTCTACACCCACGTCGGCTTTCGCTTGAAGTCTGCCGAGCACATGTCGTGTGCAGACGCTAAGTGGTGGAAACATGTATGAGGAAGTACACCCCTGCAGGGTTATCATGATCTATTCGAATAGCCGCGTCCGCGGTAAAGGACTACTTGGTTGCCTATACAGTTCATAGACAAGTAAATGGAAACTACTAAAAGCCTCAAGATAAGTGTGAGTGCCGAGGAGGGCTCTTCCGTAGGAAGACGGAGGGGGATCCTCAGTAGTGTATTGAATTGGTGAGTAGTGGACTCGTGTGCGCAAAGCCATTTCAAGTTGAAGTATCGTAGGATAGTCTAGCCAAGAGTCAAAGCTGGCTTGCTGCAATAACTCCACCAACCCTTCTTGACAATATGCATGTATGTAGGATCTGATGTAAGTCTTGCTGAGTACCATTGTACTCATGTTGCTATAATTTACATTTTTACAGAAGACGCTGCAACCCCTTCTGATGGGTTCTATGTAGACATTGACATCAACGAGTAGGCTAAAGGCCCAGGTGGTGACCCTGAGTTTGTGAAGGACCACGTAGTATAGCTAGGCTTTCCAAGCCTCTTTTATTTTACTAGTTGTCTGTACTCAGACAAGTTACTTCCGCTGTTGGTTTGTATGACTGTATGACTTGAATGCTGGGTCGTGAGACCCGTACATTTGTGTATGATATGTATGGCTCCCTGAGCCTTAAATAAAGTACTTGTGTCGTAGAGTCATGTTGTGATGCTTCATTGTAATTGCACATATCGAGCATATTGTGTGTATGATTGAAATGCTTGGTATGTGTGGGATCTGACCACCTAGTTGTTTATCTTTAGTAGCCTCTCTTACCGGGAAATGTCTCCTAGTGTTACCGCTGAGCCATGGTAGCTTGCTACTGCTCTGGAACACTTAGGCTGGCCGGCATGTGTCCTTCTTTGTTCCTATGTCTGTCCCTTCGGGGAAATGTCACGCATTGAGTACCGGAGTCCTGTTAGCCCGCTACAGCCCGGTTTACCGGAGTCCTGCTAGTCCAGTGCTACAGCCCGGACCCACTTGCTGATGACCGACACGTTTGAAGCTGGGTCATGGATGTCTGTCCCTGTAAGTCTGTGCCACTTTGGGTTTACGACTAGTCATGTCAGCCCGGGCTCCTTATCATATGGATGCTAGCAACACTATCATATACGTGAGCCAAAAGGCGCAAACGGTCCCGGGCAAAGGTAAGGTGACACCCGTGGGAATACCGTGCGTGAGGCCGCAAAGTGATATGAGGTGTTACCGGCTAGATCAATGTGACATCGAGTCGGGGTCCTGACAAAGGTTCTTTCAATGATATAATTTTCACATTGAGCATGTCATGTACTATTAATCTTGTCAATAGTCAAAGGCGGTCTTAAAAATCTCATTACTCCCTATATAGATGGAAGGAGGGAGTATGAATCCATCTTATGTCCGATTAAATTTTTTCGCTTGCTGTATAATGCATGTAACCTACTCATACCAAAATTTTAGTGCATCCCAAATGTCTATAGTACCGCTGCAATTCGAACTAAATTTGAATTCGTTTCTCTATTTCAATAAGAATCTACAATCATGATTGTTGCCAACTTCAACCATCATTCATGTATTACCTTAATAACACACCACGTGATTACTATAGAGATAGATGTGAACTATGTGTACTACATGAACTCGAATTCTATTTTTTGAATACCCTTGATGTTGATTCCAAATAATAGTACATTTGATGTACTAACTATATATTCATAATCTAAACCATGTTTCATACGTACACTGTGTTTATCACACAAAGTACAGTGCCCCGCTGTAGGACCTTGAGAAGAGGTGTCTAGAGGGGGGTGATTAGACACTAAGTACCAAAGTTGCAGTTTTTAAGTTCTTAAAGTTTAAGTGGAGTTTAGGCACAAGTTTAACATTCACAATACATAACAAGCAAGCATGCAAAGAGTATATGAGCAGCGGAACGTAAAGCATGCAACTTGCAAGAATGTAAAGGGAAGGGTTTTGGAGGATTCAAACGCAATGGGAGACACAGATGTTTTTGGCGTGGTTTCGATAGGTGGTCCTATCGTACATCCATGTTGATGGAGACTTCAACCCACGAAGGGTAACGGTTGCATGAGTCCACGGAGGGCTCCACCCACGAAGGGTCCACGAAGAAGCAACCTTGTCTATCCCACCATGGCCGTCGCCCACGAAGGACATGCCTCACTAGCGGTAGATCTTCACGAAGTAGGCGATCTCCTTGCCCTTACAAACTCCTTGGTTCAACTCCACAATCTTGTCGGAGGCTCCCAAGTGACACCTAGCCAATCTAGGATACACCAGTCTCCAAGAGGTAACAAATGGTGCATTGATGATGAACTCCTTGCTCTTGTGCTTCAAATGATAGTCTCCCCAACACTCAACTCTCTCTCTCATAGGATTTGGATCTTGTGGAAAGAAGATTTCAGTGGAAAGCAATTTGGGGAAGGCTAGAGATCAAGATTCATATGGTAGGAATGGAATATCTTGGCGTCAACACATGAGTAGGTAGTTCTCTCTCAGAAATGGTAAGTTGGAAGTGTAGGTTTGTTCTAATGGCTCTCTCCATGAATGAAGAGGAGGTGGAGGGGTATATATAGCCTCCACACAAAATCTAACCATTACACACAATCTACCAAACTCGGTGGGACCGAATCAACAAACTCGATTGGACCGATTTAGTAAATCTAGTGACCGTTAGGATTTTCGGTGGGACCGATATGCCACTCGGTAGGACCGATATGGTTATGGTTAGGGCATAACGTAATCTCGGTAAGACCGAATACACAAACTCGGTGAGACCGATTTTGGTAATAATCTTTCCAGAGAGTTGGTCAGGCAAACTCGGTTGGACCGATTACACAAACTCAATAGGAACGATTTTGGTAATGAGTCAACCAGGAAGTTTGCATTGTAATCTCGGTAGTACTGATTGCTCAAACTCGGTTAGACCGATTTTGGTAATGGACATACACAGAGATTACAATCCCATCTCGGTGAAACCGAGATCCCTATCGGTGAGACCGATTTGCCTAGGGTTTGTGGCAGTGGCTATGACATTTGAACTCGGTGGCGCCAGATAGAAAGAATCGGTGGGGCCGAGTTTGACTTTAGGTTTAGGTCATTTGTGTGGGAGTGGTAAAGTAGATGAGGGTCTTGGAGCATATCACTAAGCACTGTGGAGCAAGAAACTCATTAAGCAACACCTCATCCCTTCTTGATAGTATTTGCTTTTCCTATAGACTCAATGTGATCTTGGATCACTAAAATGTAAAATGAAGAGTCTTGAGCTTGAAGCTTGAGCCAATCCTTTGTGCTTAACATCTTGAAGGAGTTCCCACATCCTTTAGTCCATGCCACTCCATTGTTGAACTTATCTGAAACATACTAGATAAAGGTGTTAGTCCAACAAGAGATATGCTGACATTAATTACCAAAACCACCTAGGGAGCACTTGTGCTTTCAATCTCCCCCTTTTTGGTAATTGATGACAACATACATCAAAGCTTTAGATAAAGATATAGATAGTAGCAAGTAAAGCTTTGGAAAGACATATAACAAGCATAGGCTCCCCCTACATGTATGCAATCATGTGAATATGGAATGTAGAAGCGTGTGAGAGCATAACCATGATAGAGCAGGCAATGTGTTACATGTATCTTGGCCATATGCATCAGAGCAAAGAATATTAAATAAAATACATTCATGCCCATGAGTCCTTCTTGCAAACAGTATGTACATCAGCAAGAATTCCTCATACAGATGATTGTGATGCATATACTTACCTTGTAGTCTTGAGTTGGCTTAGGATGGAATGAACCTGTGTAAACAAGGTTAGATAACACAGATGCACCTACTAGCCAGAGCAAACAAAAGAAACCACAAGAATACCAAGACTGGGATGACATGTAGAGAGTGAGTACTAAGTACCACATTGGATTAAACATGTCCCCAAGAGTAAAGATATGCAATGAATTTAAATGATTTATTTCCCTTACATGTCTTGCTCCCCCTAAATCTAGCATGGGATACTGGGAGAAGATAGGGAACAGAAAACCAGAGCTGAAAGATATAAACTAATGCGAATGAGCACATATGAACATGTCTTTCCCCTCAAGAAGACATGTGGCATCTCTCCTCTTGAACACCAAGCATCTGGGATCCTTGAGAAATACTTTCTACTTGAGTATTCTCTTCCCTTGGAGATCTCTTTCTCCCCCTGAGGAGGTGATATCCTCTTTCTCTGATGTGATCTCTCTCTAAGTGATAAGCTTTGATGTGATCTCTCTCCCCCCCCTTTGACATCAATTTCCAAGAAGGGTTTGATCCTTGAGTCACAGTTCAAAGCATTTATAAAAATGTGATGCTTGTAGAGGACAAGATTCATTGAGTGGAGCTGGATCAGAAGAAAACACAGAATAAGTGGCAAACTGGTTTTCTTGCTGTGAAATCGGTGGAACCGAGTGGTATGCTTCGGTTGTACCGAAATGATTCGGTTGGGACAAAAACATCAAATCGGTGAAACCGAGTTCATCGCAGAGAAAACACTTGTCACCTCAGCTCACTAGACTAGTAAGATCTCACAAAGATTTGCAAGGAATTTACTGAATGATATGCAATGAATTGGATGGAGAGAATGCAGAGCAAACAGAAAGAAATCTAGATGAAGTTTTTTTAAAGGGGAAACAAATGTGCATGAGACAAATGCAAGAACACAGAAAAGAACACAAGAGAACTTCATCTAGAGATGGTCGGCGACAAAGTCACCTATGTTAGAGTATATTGACTTAGGAGTCAAGTGAGATCACTTGATCATAGGTCATACTCATCGTTTAAGCTCAAAATGGGGTTGCCATTTTCCGTTTAAGCATCTTGATGTATTCACATCTTGTCGAGTTGCTTTAGCTCATAACTTGGAGTAAAGCTTCTCTAAGATGGAATAACATACCTTGGTTGGTGGTGTTGTCCATGTAGTTGAACTTGTGTGGGTTGCTCAAGGTTGATGTAGTTCATCAAGAGTTTGGAGCACCACTTGGAATTTGAGTCCATCTTCCTACATGGGTTAGTTCTTGCAAGGAAGAGCACTTGTGTATCCAAAAATGACAATCATGAAGCTCAACATAGAATTTGTCAAAGGATATGTTTGAATAGTTCCGTGCTTCCTTGTCTTCAACCACCATAATGTAGAAACTTGGTAATGTAGAGATTGCTCATGATGTGAGTAGATTACAATCTCATGGAATTTGATACAACCAAGTACCTACATGGGTTAGATAACATGCAAGATGCAAATATATCCAAGACATAAGATTTTCATCATAAGAAAAATATCAAGGATTAGTCATAAGCTCATGTCTTGCATGTATCCAATGAAGTTTCTACTCCAAGTTTGAAGCATAAATGATGTTCAATTCTCCTCTTAACCTGCAAAACACTTTCTCATCAAGAGGTTTAGTGAATATATCCGCTAATTGCTTTTCGGTGCGAACATGCTTAAGATCAATGTCACCCTTAGCAACATGATCTCGAATGAAATGATGACGAACTTCAATATGCTTAATTCGAGAATGTTGTACGGGATTATGACCAATTTTGATAGAACTTTCATTGTCACAAAGTAATGGAATGTGTTTCACATATATCCCATAATCTTTAAGAGTTTGGGTCATCCAAAGTAATTGAGAACAACATGAACCAGCGGCAATGTATTCCGCTTCGGCGGTGGATAAGGATACCGAGTTTTGTTTCTTGGAGGACCAAGACACAAGAGATCTACCAACAAATTGACAAGTACCCGAAGTGGACTTTCTATCAACCTTGTCTCCGGCATAGTCCGAGTCAGAGTAGCCAACAAGATCGAAAGAGGCCCTCTTAGGATACCAAATGCCAAAATTTGGTGTATGGATTAAGTATCTCACTATCCTTTTCACGGCCTTAAGATGACATTCTTTAGGAGCAGCTTGATATCGTGCACACATGCACACACTTAGCATGATATCGGGTCGTGAAGCACATAGATATAATAATGAACCAATCATAGAGCGATAAACCTTTTGATCAACCGGTTCACCATCTTTGGTTATGTCAAGATGTCCACTAGTAGGCATGGGTGTAGACATACCTTTGCATTCTTGCATATTGAAATTCTTGAATAGGTCCTCGGTGTACTTTGTTTGGGAGACAAAGGTACCTTCCTTAGTTTGCTTGATTTGCAAACCAAGAAAGAATTTGAGTTCACTCATCATAGACATCTCAAACTTCTCTGACATTAGCTTCCCAAACTTTTCACTAAAATGAGGGTTAGTTGAACCAAATATAATATCATCAACATAGATTTGGCACACAAATAGTTCTCCATTAACCCTTTTAGTAAAAAGAGTAGAATCAATTTTCCCAATTTCAAAGCCTTTTCAATAAGGAACTTGGTCAAGCATTTATACCACGCTCTAGGAGCTTGTTTAATACCATAAAGAGCTTTGTGAAATTTGTAAACATGATTGGGTTTCTTAGGATTGACAAAGCCGGGAAGTTGCTTAACATAGAATTCCTCCTCTATTTCACCATTTAGAAAAGCACTTTTAATGTCCATTTGGTACAAGGTGATATCATGATGATTAGCATAGGCAAGTAGGATGTAAATGGACTCAAGTCTAGCAACGGGAGCGTAAGTCTCACCATAGTCCATACCTTCGACTTGTGTGTAGCCTTGGGCGACGAGACGTGCTTTGCAGCGAACTACTTGTCCATCTTCATCTTGCTTGTTGCGAAACACCCATTTGGTACTGATGATGTTGTGGTTGTTGTCGGGCTTCTCAACTAATGTCCAAACTTGGTTCCTCTCAAAGTTGTGTAGCTCTTCATGCATAGCATTTATCCAATCCGGATCTTCCAATGCTTCTTCGACCTTCATAGGTTCAATGCTAGAGATGAAAGAATAGTTTTCACAAAAATTAGCTAAACGAGTTTTAGAGCGAGTGATTCTCCCGGTTTGAATGTCATTGTAGATTTGCTCGACGGGATGATCTTTAGCAATTCTTGCTCGAACTCGTGAAATCTTTTGCTTGGTTCTTGGTTGAACTTCTTCTTCATCTTTTTCTTCTTCTTGGCCTTCTTCATTGTTGGCGTTGTCGTTCTCTTGTCGTGGTGGAGAAGGAGGTTGTTGACGTTCATCTTGATGCCCTTCCTCGTTCTCTTCATCTTGGTGTGTCCCACTTGCGGATGCTTCCATATCAACTCTTGGTTCACCTTGTCGTGAAGTAGAAGCTTCCACTTGGACAGACGAGGTACTCTCCTTCACCTCCGTTGGACGGACCTTGCCAATAGACAAGTCTTGGATTGCTTCTGAAGGATCTTTGTCTCCTACATCAATTGGCAATTGCCCTACTTGCGAGCCGTTAGATTCATCAAACTTCACATCTACCGTCTCTTCAACTTTTCGGGTGAAGTTGTTGTAGACACGGAAAGTGTGAGAGTTTGAGCCATAACCGGTGAGAAGCTCGTATGCCGTCTTGCTGAGTAGCTTGTGAAGATACAAGCAATTTGTTGCATGACAAGCTGTCTCAACTGCTTCTGCCCAAAAGTGCTTCGTTGTCTTGTACTCGTCAAGCATCGTTCTCGCCATTTTGATGAGCGTCCGGTTCTTCCTCTCAACAACTCCATTTTGTTGAGGTGTGTACGTAGCCGATAACTCGTGTGAAATCCCTTCTTCGTCAAAAAAGGTGTTCGCATTTGCGTTCTTGAACTCCGTTCCGTTGTCGCTGCGAACCTTCTTGATCTTCACTTCAAATTGATTTTGGGCCTTCCTAGTGAAGTTTTTGAAGATCTTTTGGACCTGCAATTTATCATCGAGAAAGAACACCCACGTAAAGCTTGAAAAATCATCAACTATAACTAGACCAAATGAATTTCCACCAAGACTCTTGTAGGAGTTGGGACCAAAGAGATCCATGTGAAGTAGCTCGAGTGGTCTCCTTGTGGTCATGATGTTCTTCACGGGATGCCTTCCTCCAACCTGTTTACCTGCCTGACAAGTGCTGCAAAGTCTATCCTTATCAAATATGACATCGTTAACACCAAGGATATGATTTCCTTTAATAAGCTTGTCAAGGTTTCGCATACCAACATGACCTAATCGTCTATGCCATAACCAACCTTTTGAGGATTTAGCAATGAAGCAAGTTTTAGGTTGAGCCTTTTTAGTGAAATCAACAATGTATAGATCACCTCTACGCACACCGGTAACGACCATTTTATGATTATCTCGACGAAACACTTGGCAATCTACTTCAGTAAATAGGACATTGAAACCAAAATCAGCAAGTCTAGATACTGAAAGTAAGTTGTATCCAAGAGATTCAACGAGCATGACATTTTGTATGGAGCTATCATGTGATATGGCCACCTTACCGAGGCCAACCACCTTACCCTTCGAGTTGTCACCGAAAGTGACATACTTTCGAGGACTATCATTTTCAGCAAGCTCCCGAAACATGTCTTTATCTCCGGTCATGTGATCGGTACATCCACTATCAAGAACCCATTCCTTTCCTCCTGACATATATCCCCGAAGATTTGCCATAAGACCAAAGTGTCTCATTGCATCATCAAGATCGAAGTCACTATCATCATCCTCATCATAGTATCCATGTTCAACATCGTCATGTGGTGGATCAAATCCTAGAGAGGGTGATTCGTTAGAGTGAGTTTGACAATGATCTTTCTTACGAATTTTTATAGCTTCGGAAATAATATCACTAATAATTCCAACATCTCCTTTGGCACGCATAAGGTTTGTAAGCTCAAATAGACGATCACCAAACATAGGATCACTAGTGTCGGGGATACTTGACACTTGGAAAAGCTCTACCTAAACGAACTACACGATCTTTGAGCTATGCTTAGGATTGGGTCTTGTCCATCACATCATTCTCCTAATGATGTGATCCCGTTATCAACGACATCCAATGCCCATAGTCAGGAAACCATGACTATCTATTGATCAACGAGCTAGTCAACTAGAGGCTTACTAGGGACATGTTGTGGTCTATGTATTCACATGTGTATTACGATTTCCGGATAATACAGTTATAGCATGAATAATAGACAATTATCATGAACAAAGAAATATAATAATAACCATTTATTATTGCCTCTAGGGCATATTTCCAACAAGATGGCAGTTCCTTACCTCCCCTCATAGTTGAGGGAAAATCCTTAGTTCTTTCGTCTTTCAAGTTCCTCATAGTGATCAGCAGATATAAATCCCAAGTGACTCAAAGAATAGAGCTATGCTCCCCGGCAACAGCGCCAAAAAATAGTCTTGATAACCCACAAGTATAGGGGATCGCAATAGTTTTCGAGGGTAGAGTATTCAACCCAAATTTATTGATTCAACACAAGGGGAGCCAAAGAATATTCTCAAGTATTAGAAGTTGAGTTGTCAATTCAACCCCACCTGGATAACTTAATATCTACAGCAAAGTATTTAGTAGCAAAGTAATATGATAGTAACTAGTAGAGTGGCCCACGCATACGCGCGGGCTAGTATGTTAGAAGGTTAGGTTAAATGAAGATAATATTTGATTGTTTTGTTAGTTGGTCATGAATTGACATTTTTCAAGTTTCGTGAAATCTATCTTCAAGCTTTGCAAAAAATTGAGAAGGACCGTTGGCAACAAATTGTTCTAGAGCGATGTGTAGACTGAAAATCATGTTTGTGGTATGAGTCCATCTTATCATGAATTCATGCAGAAGACCCATCATGGCAAACAAAACTTTTTTACGTCGTATATGGGCTGTTTTCATAGAGAAGTTTTTACACAATAAATTTGGAGTGCTGCTATACACATGATAAACTTGCGGCCGATGAATGGACGACTGTACGTGGCAGCACCAACATTGCGCAGGAGGTAATTGTTTTTCATTTTGTCTGATGCTTAGAGCTGTTGGGAGGAAGTATCGTTTCCAGGTCGTGCGGGCAGTGTCGTCCGTAAAGCCATTTCGATAAATTTGAGTGAGAATATGAACCATCGGTATCGGCTAGGGATTTTTTATATGATTGAATGGATATGTTCAGAATAATTTATAAAAAGAGAAATGATCTAATTTAGTCTAAGCACACACATATTAAGGATTATTTTTTTAATATATTCATCAAACACCATGGCAATACAAATGTATCGAAAAGCGTCTTACATTTTTTTGCGGGGCATACATTTTGTCACGGAGGAAGTAGAAAATATGTGCACGGGTAAGAACTTAATAGTTATTTAAGCAACATTTTAGTCATCATTTAGAGAAAACTATTATATGGTTTGTGCAAAGAAATTCTGTATTCAAATGTGGCAATAATTTTGAATATGAATATTTGGCCAATATATTTTGTTTGAGATATATTAGCTTTTTAGTTTATTAGTTGGAATTTTTTTCTGTTGTACTTGTATCTGGAAAATAGGCTCTCGTGGGTGCATCTGGCATGCACATGTCACTCGCTCCTGATCCCCTTTGTCCTATCCTCAAAACAGAAATCCCGATCCCCTTTCTCCTTCACTTTTCTCCTTGTCACTCCAAAATTGCTGCCTCCCGATAAACGGGAGATTGGATAATATGCCCCTCTTTACTTGGGCAGTTGATAATTTGCCCCTCTTTACTTTCGGTTAGGTGATTTGCCCTGCTTTTCCTTTTCCAGTAGATAATATGCCCTTTTTAATTACTGTAATCATTTCTCAGTTTTTATCCCAATTATTACCATGCGAAATGACCCGACTGCCCTTGTGGCAAATTGCAATTATGTCCTAGTCTCCTTCCCTCTTTACGTTGGTATACACAGCAGAACCAACTGATCAAGAAATCGTAGATTGATTCTATTATGTTGCATCATCATGTCCGTGCCCAGCGGACAGGCGGATGCACCGCCGGCCACCAAGCCGTCAACTCCAGCGGCCCCTGGACAGCAGGCCACCAAGCCGTCAACTCCGGCGGCCCCTGGACAGCCGGCCACCAAGCCATCAACTATGGCGACCCCTAGACAGCGAGGGTTCACACCAGTAGCCGGCGAGGTGATTCCACAGAGTGCGGGACGAGGCAAATCCTATATCCATGGATCGCCACAAGATGCTCCAAATTGGTAAGCATTTGGTCCTCCCTTCGGCAGACCCTCCCTCCCATATGGCGTTGATGAACCTGCATAGAAAGTACAGTAAACTCAGATGAAGCCTGAAAAAATACTTCAGATCTAGCATAGTTTTTATTTTTGGGTGTAATATTTTGTAAGTAATTGTATGATGTCCTTATGTTAAAATGCTTATTTCTTCTCCAAGTAGGCGAACGACGGTTGCTAGCAATGATACATTAGTACCAACAACAGAAGGAGGCATTGATTGGTCCCAGATTGAGATAGCACCAATGAATGATGATGAAATTGATGTTCCTATAATAGAAGAAAATATGTGCTCGGTTCTTGGAATCGACGATGAACCTGTGCAACGAAAATGTGTATCTGAAGCAGCCATCAAAGCCTCCATTGCAAATGTTGATGCATGTATAGCTGATATTAATGAGGACTTACTTGCTGATGCGGCTCTTCCAGTGCCTGATCATATGCCTGAAGATGATCACTTTTGGTATGATAAGGAACATCCTGTGATAGAGGAAGGTTCTTTGTTTCGTTCGATGAAAGAGTTTAGGATGCTTATGAGAACATTTGCTATTAGAGGTAAGTTTGACATTAAGACCAAGGATAGTAACACTACTAGATATGTGTGTCACATCCTAGTTAGCCATGCATTAGAGTGTTGCATCATGTTTACTTTTTCATTAGAAACCTGAAATGGGGATGACAGAACCCCCAGTCCCCTCTGAAACCAACTGGGGTTTACTAAAAACTTTTTCAATGAACCTGAAATGCCCTTCTAAAATGCCCATCATTTTTGTCTTGGTTCAGAACCTCTGCCAAAAGTGGTGCACATTTTCCTAGGTCATCCTAGGGTTTTTGAATTAAATCATAAGTATTTGAATTTGGGAATTTAAAATTATATAAAATAATTAAATGCTCAAATAACTCCAAACCAAAATGTTTCGTGTTGGAAATAATCCAACTATGGACCAGGAGTAGTTTGGTGATTTTTGGAGTTGCCCAAGTATTTTATTTAATTCAACAAAGTGGCAGAAGTATTAATAAAAACAGAAACAAAAAGAAATGGGAAAAGGCTTACCTGTCGCCCAGCACCGGCCCACCTGCCGGCCTAGCCCAGCACCGCGCCAGCGAGCTGCTTGCCGGCCAGGAAGGCAGGGAGGTACTCGACGGCGAGCACCGCATGGGTGCCACGCACCTGCTCGCCGCATCGCCGCCTCCCTCGCCCGGCTAACGCCGTGAATCGGCCTCCCTCTCTCACCCGAACCTCCCAGACACCCCCTCTCCCCTCCAGCTCCTCCCCTTCGCTCTCCCACGCCATGGCCGACGCCATCGCCGCCACCCCCTCGCCGTAGCCACGCCCTCCGTCAACCCCACGCCGTGCCGCCGTGTCCAGGAGCTCCGCCACCGTCCACTTCATCGAGCTAGCCGAGCCCCGTGTGCTCGTGCAGCCCGAGACCACCGCACCGACCGCGCCCGAGATCGCCGACGCCGGAGATCCCCTTCAACGCCGTCGCCGCCTCAGCTCATCCCCGACCCCGCCGGTGGCCTCTACGGGAGCGCTGTGAGCCTAGCTATCTCTCCGACCCTCTCTCTCTCATTCCCGAGCCGTGTAGCCACCGCACGAAGATCACACGCACGCACCGCCGCGGATCTCGTCGCCGACGTGCTCCCGGCCATCCTCCGGCCAACCCGCGGTGTCCAACACACTCACCACGCTGCGTTAGGCCCAACCGTGCATGTCCCGCACCTCCCCGCACACGCTAGCGTCAAGTTCGTCTTCGGCCGAACCCCGGTGGCCGCCAAAGTCGTCGCCGGCGCCAACTCCGGCCACCCCGACCCCAACGGACTCCACCAAGAGCTGCGGCTCGACCTCAGCTCCTCTCCGGTGCCCTCCGCGGCTCGTTTGGTTGCCGGAACGGCAAAAATCACTTCCGCCGCCGCGTTGGGCTCGCCGGCGGCTAAACGCCAGTGCAGCCGACCCGGGTTTGACCACGGGTGGGCCCTGGTTGACTCCCCTGAGTCAATGACAGGTGGGGCCCAGCGCTGTTAATTAAACAGGTTTAGTTTTAATTAAACTTTAATTAATTTAATCACCCTGACATGCGGGACCCACTGTCAGGTTTGACCCGGACGTGTTCCGTTGACCTGCTGATGTCACACTGACGTCAGGCTGACGCAATAATTGATTTTCTGGAATTATTCTAATATAGGAAATTCCAGAATATAATTTAAACTTCAAAAATTCATAACTTTTATTCTGTAACTCCAAATCAGACAATTTATATATGAAAAATGACCAGAAAAATCCAATCTATCCATCTGTACTATTTTCATGCATGACTAAACAAGTTAACTTGATGTTTAATGCAGAACAAGGAAAAACACTTTAAAGGACCATAATTGAGTTTGAAATTTGAATCTTTGATCCAAATTGGTACAAACCCTTCTGGTCTTTGTTGCATTAGCCCAACACACTCATATTGCTATGTTTCATGCATGCATCATATTGTTGCACATTGTTTGGTGATGGTTGTGTATCGGTGTTCTTTGCGGCAGGATCTGTCTCCGAGGAGTATCGTGATTACCCTAACGAAGAACCGTATCAGTGCATCGAACCATCAGGCAAGCAACCAACCATTTGATCATATCGATACAATCCCATGTTCTCGCTCCTGCTCTCTTTTACTGCATTAAGACAACGCGTTTCAAACTGTTGTGTGCTACGGTAGTTGAACCCACTTCCTCTGCATGACCTGTCATTGCCACAGTAACTAGATGAAACCCACTAGCATGTGTAGGAGTTGATTGAGCCATATGTATGTGTTGTTCCTACCTTGCTACGCCTGCTATGCTTAGAGTCGTGTCAGGTCTGGTTCATCTGGGTGATGGGCTAGAGTGAAATGATTACGTCGGTAAAGGGAGTGGTGTGGTGAACACGATTTGGTAAAGGTATCGATGAGAGGCCATGTAGGAGTACATGGTGGGTTGTTTCATTGAAGCCGACCTTAAGCACTGAGATCTGTATGTGTGATTTAAGAATCAGCTACTACCATGCATTGGGCCCGAAACCAATGGACCCTCTCGACTTCTTATTCACCCTAGTTCTCCGTCTAGGAGTTGCAAGTAGTTTCTGGTGTTTGTAGCCTACTGGAGGCCGTGGACAGCGCTGACCGTAGGGGTGGGCTGTGATGCGGTAGGTACGTGGCCGGGTGTACCGAATACCCGTTAGGTATCTCGGGAACCCTGTTCACATCGTTCGGGGCCGTATGGGAAACCTCGGCCGGACTCCCTGCGGATGGAACCTGGATAGGCGATAAACCTGGACTGGAGGCTTAGGTGATTAGGTAGGTCGTGGCCGACACCCACGTTGGGCTTCCGCTTGAAGGTTGCCGAGTACATGTCGTGTAAACGACGGTAAGTGGTGAGAGCGTGTATGAAGAAGTACCCCCTGCAGGGTTAACATGATCTATTCGAATAGCCGCGTCCGCGGTAAAGGACTACTTGGTTGCCTATATAGTTCATAGACAAGTAAATGGAAACTGTTAAAAGCCTCAAGATAAGTGTGAGTGCCGAGGATGGCTCTTCCGTAGGAAGACGGAGGTGGATCCTCGGTAGTGTATTGAAGTGGTGAGTAGTGGACTCGTGTGCGCAAAACCATTTCAAGTTGGAGTATCGTAGGATAGCCTAGCCAAGAGTCAAAGCTGGCTTGCTGCAATAACTCCACCAACCCTTCTTGATACTATGCATGTATGTAGGATCTGATGTAAGTCTTGCTGAGTACCTTTGTACTCATGTTGCTATAATCTACATTTTTACAGAAGACGCTGCAACCCCTTCTGATGGGTTCTATGTAGACGTTGACATCAACGAGTAGGCTAAAGACCCAGGTGGTGACCCTGAGCTTGTGAAGGACCACGTAGTATAGCTAGGCTTTCCAAGCCTCTTTTATTTTACTAGTTGTCTGTACTCAGACAAGTTACTTCCGCTGCTGGTTTGTATGACTGTATGACTTGTATGTTGGGTCGTGAGACCCGTACCTTTGTGTATGATATGTATGGCTCCCTGAGCCTTAAATAAGGTACTTGTGTCGTAGAGTCATGTTGTGATGCTTCGTTGTATTTGCACATATCGAGCATATTGTGTGTATGATTGAAATGCTTGGTATGTGTGGGATCTGACTATCTAGTTGTTTATCTTTAGTAGCCTCTCTTACCGGGAAATGTCTCCTAGTGTTACCGCTGAGCCATGGTAGCTTGCTACTGCTCTGGAACACTTAGGCTGGCCGGCATGTGTCCTTCTTCGTTCCTGTGTCTGTCCCTTCGGGGAAATGTCACGCTTTGAGTACCGGAGTCCTGTTAGCCCGCTACAGCCCGGTTTACCGGAGTCCTGCTAGCCCAGTGCTACAGCCCGGACCCACTTGCTGATGACCGACACGTTCGAAGCTGGGTCATGGATGCCTGTCCCTGTAAGTCTGTGCCACTTTGGGTTTACAACTAGTCATGTCAGCCTGGGCTCTTTATCATATGGATGCTAGCGACACTATCATATACGTGAGCCAAAAGGCGCAAACGGTCCCGGGCAAAGGTAAGGCGACACCCGTGGGAATACCGTGCGTGAGGCCGCAAAGTGATATGAAGTGTTACCGGCTAGATCGATGTGACATCGAGTCGGGGTCCTGACAGCGTTGAATTAAATCAGGAAATTCCAGAATATTAATTAAACTTCAAAAATTCATAACTTTTATTCTGTAACTCCAAATTGGACAAATTATATATGAAAAATGATCAGAAAAATCCAATCTATCCATCTGTACCATTTCCATGCATGATCAAACAAGTTAAGTTGATGTTTTAATCAGAACAAGAAAAGGCACTTTAAAAGGCCATATTTGAATTTGAAATTTGAATCCTTGATTCAAATTTGTTCAAACCCTTCTGGTTTTAGTTGCATTAGCCCAACACACTCATATTGCCATGTTTCATGCATGCATCATATTGTTGCATATTGTTTGGTGATGTTTGTGTATCGATGTCCTTTGCGACAGGATCTGTCCCCGAGGAGTACCGTGATTACCCTAACGAAGAACCGTATCCGTGCAACGAACCATCAGGCAAGCAACCAACCATCTGATCATATCGATACAATCCCATGTTCTCGCCCCTGCTCTCTTTTACTGCATTAAGACAACGCGATTCAAACTGCTGTGTGTTACGGTAGTTGAACCCATTTCCTCTGCATGACCTGTCATTGCCACAGTAACTAGATGAAACCCACTAGCATGTGTAGGAGTTGATTGAGCCATATGTATGTGTTGTTCCTACCTTGCTAAGCCTGCTATGCTTAGAGTCGTGTCAGGTCTGGTTCATCTGGGTGATGGGCTAGAGTGAAATGATTATGTCGGTAATGAGAGTGGTGTGGTGAACACGATTTGGTAAAGGTATCGATGAGAGGCCATGTAGGAGTACATGGTGGGTTGTTTCATTGAAGCCGACCTTAAGCACTGAGATCTGTATGTGTGATTTAAGAATCAGCTACTACCATGCATTGGGCCCGAAACCAATGGACCCTCTCGGCTTCTTATTCACCCTAGTTCTCCGTCCAGGAGTTGCAAGTAGTTTCTGGTGTTTGTAGCCTACTGGAGGCCGTGGACAGCGCTGACCGTAGGGGTGGGCTGTGATGCGGTAGGTACGTGGCACGGTGTACCGAATACCCGTTAGGTATCTCGGGAACCCTGTTCACATCGTTCGGGGCCATATGGGAAACCTCGGCCGGACTCCCTGCGGATGGAACCTGGATAGGCGATAAACCTGGACTGGAGGCTTAGGTGATTAGGTAGGTCGTGGCCGACACCCACGTTGGGCTTCCGCTTGAAGGTTGCCGAGTACATGTCGTGTAAACGACGGTAAGTGGTGAGAGCGTGTATGAAGAAGTACACCCCTGCAGGGTTAACATGATCTATTCGAATAGCCGCGTCCGCGGTAAAGGACTACTTGGTTGCCTATACAGTTCATAGACAAGTAAATGGAAACTACTAAAAGCCTCAAGATAAGTGTGAGTGCCGAGGATGGGTCTTCCGTAGGAAGACGGAGGTGGATCCTCGGTAGTGTATTGAAGTGGTGATTAGTGGACTCGTGTGCGCAAAACCATTTCAATTTGGAGTCTCGTAGGTTAGCCTAGCCAAGAGTCAAAGCTGGCTTGCTGCAATAACTCCACCAACCCTTCTTGATAATATGCATGTATGTAGGATCTGATGTAAGTCTTGCTGAGTACCTTTGTACTCATGTTGCTATAATTTACATTTTTACAGAAGACGCTGCAACCCCTTCTGATGGGTTCTACGTAGACATTGACATCAATGAGTAGGCTAAGGCCCAGGTGGTGATCCTGAGCTTGTGAAGGACCACGTAGTATAGCTAGGCTTTCCAAGCCTCTTTTATTTTACTAGTTGTCTGTACTCAGACAAGTTACTTCCGCTGCTGGTTTGTATGACTGTATGACTTGAATGCTGGGTCGTGTGACCCGTACCTTTGTGTATGTTATGTATGGCTCTCTGAGCCTTAAATAAAGTACTTGTGTCATAGAGTCATGTTGTGATGCTTCGTTGTATTTGCACATATCGAGCATATTGTGTGTATGATTGAAATGCTTGGTATGTGTGGGATCTGACCATCTAGTTGTTTATCTATAGTAGCCTCTCTTACCGGGAAATGTCTCCTAGTGTTACCGCTGAGCCATGGTAGCTTGCTACTGCTCTGGAACACTTAGGCTGGCCGGCATGTGTCCTTCCTCGTTCCGCTGTCTGTCCCTTCGGGGAAATGTCACGCATTGAGTACCGGAGTCCTGTTAGCCCGCTACAGCCCGGTTTACCGGAGTCCTGCTAGCCCAGTGCTACAACCCGGACCCACTTGCTGTTGACCGACACGTTCGAGGCTGGGTCATGAATGCCTGTCCCTGTAAGTCTGCGCCACTTTGGGTTTACAACTAGTCATGTCAGCCCGGACTCCTTATCATATGGATGCTAGCGACGCTATCATATATGTGAGCCAAAAGGCGCAAACGGTCCCGGGCAAAGGTAAGGCGACACCCGTGGGGATACCGTGCGTGAGGCCGCAAAGTGATATGAGGTGTTACAGGCTAGATCAATGTGACATCGAGTCGGGGTCCTGACAGCGTTGGCATCAGAGCCGGACTGCCTGTAGGTTCTCCAAGCCAAACTGGTCGATGTTGAGTCTAGAAATTCTTTAGTTATATGTAGGGGAATTGTTTGTGGGTTGGTACGTAAGGCTCTTTTTACTCCTTTATCTTATAACATTCTGATCTGAGTCAGTCTATTCTTCCACCGGGGGTTAAGGAGTTAGGATCTATTCTCTCTATCAGGATCACGTGTTACTAATCAGTAGTACCTTATAGGGTTGATGGATACAAGCCTAGTTCAGTTCTTCTACCACGTTATGTTGTTAGGATGGATTCAGAACTTTGATATGATGATGTTGACTGTGTATGAAATCCTTTGTCAAATGTCTCAAAATCCTTCTTGAGCATTTACAGCTGTTATGCTGCCGAAATTTTGCTAGAAATTCTAATGCCTTTGCATTATGATTGTGCTTTCAGATGGCCACTCGCGACCTCAATCAAGTGGTTCGCCTGACTCGATGCCTAGATGTACCCGGTCATACCGCCATGTTGGTCAGGGTAATGACTGAGGCTGGATACCGTTGGTATCCTGAGTACACGGTCGAAGAGCAATTCCGAGACTTTAATCAAAGCCAGTATCTCTGCACTGTCAGGATATTTCCATCTTATCCTGGATCCACCGAGCCCCTTCACTGCTCCTATGGACTCGGGGTTACTATTGAGATGGCTGTGCAGGACGCCGCCTACTCTATGATGACCATTATGCGGGTCAGATCTGGTCTATTTCGGTACTCTGATTTCCGGTATATGCCAAGATCACTTCCGGGAGCATAAGGGTATCTCCAGGCTATCTATGCTGACCCCACTCAGGAGGATTCACGGACTCGCACCACTGCTGAGATGCTCGAGGATAAGGACCGTGAAAATCGGGCCTTGAGGTTAGAGCTTTTCAATACCCGTGCTGACCACTGGGCCACATTGACTCGGTTTGCACCGGCGGTGCAAGCTGGATATTCGGATATGCGCGATCTCTATCCTGTGAGATCTGCTTTGCCAGACGTGATGGGTTGGCGTGATGTAGGAGGCATCACCCCACCTCGCGGTCCCTGCAGGCCACCGTCTGTTGGTCCAAGACCTCATCCTAGCCCTTATGGTCCACAAGCTCCACAAGATAGTCTATTTCCGGATGATCATGTTGAGCTTCCAGGCTATGGAGGTGATTTCTACAAGGACTACTACGGATCGGTCTGAGTTAGTGGTAGTATCACTAGTTCGTGTTAGCTGTGTCATCTATCGTCCTGCTTGACTCGTGGGATATGACCTAGTTTGTATCGCCTTCCGGAGGTGTAGAAAAATAATGTATAGGAGCTTGGAATGCCTCCGATGAGATGTAATCCTCTTTTCACCGTAATAGTACCTTGTTTGGTCTTGTACTAAACCCTGTATGGTGTGTATGACGATGGAATAAAGAAGCAGTTTCTGTATCTACCATGTCATACGGATGATCATCTTGCATTCCGAGTTATTCCTTACATTCTGTATCCTATGTCAGAATTTTATCATCCTGACTAAATCATTGTCTTGTTTACCTAGGATGGTCAACACGCGCACTAACCCTGCTCCCCAAGAGCAGGCCGAAGGCAGCGAAGTCAGGAATGCAAATCTGCCTCATCCTCCTTCCCTAGCCGAGGTTATGATGGAAGCCGAAAGAAACAAGCGGGAGACCAACCGTTTGTTGGAGCGTATTGAACAGAACACGGCACACCATCAGAGGACTAACGTGGTGTCACTCAGTGATTTCATTAAGTTACATCCACCCACGTTCCACCACTCCGTCGAGCCTCTCGACGCTGATGATTGGCTTCGCAGTATCTCTCACAAGCTGCGTTCTGCGCTAGTAGCTGAGGCTGACAAGGTCACCTTTGCTGCATATCATCTTGAAGGCCCCGCCAGTCTATGGTGGGAGAATTATGGAGCTATGCGCCCAGCGGGCCATGTCACTACTTGGGCTGAATTCAGTGAGGCTTTCCGTGAACATCACATTCCGGAGGGTCTCATGGACCGTAAACATGAGGAATTTTGCAATTTCACCCAAGGCCGACTCTCTGTGGATGCTTACAGCAGGGAGTTTGGTAACCTCGCACGATATGCAACTGAGGAAGTTTCTACCGATGCCAAGAAGCAAGCAAGATTCCGTAAGGGGCTTAGTCCTGAGCTTCGCCGCGACCTCCGTCTGCATGAGTGCACATCTTTTCAGAAGCTTGTTAACAAGGCCATCAGTGCTGAAACTGGTCAGACTGATTATGACGCAACATGCAAGCATGGCCGTGACATGGGTTCCTCATCCGGTGCTGGTCCTCAGAAGTGCCGCGTGTGGGTGCCCAACACCGCCCTGCCACCCAGGTTCACACCGAGGCCATCTTTCCAGGCGCTTCGCCCCGTTCAACAGTCCGCACCAGCCAAGCCCTATGGGGGTCCAACCAACAATGCTCCTCCACGTACCAGTTCCGTGACTTGTTTTAAGTGTGGGGAATCTGGCAACTATATGCGTGAGTGTCCCCAGACCAACCCCAACCAATCTGCTAAAGCTGTTGGCCGTGGCAAGCCGACAGGGAAAGTGTTCCACGCCAAGCCAGCCACCACTACACGTGGCCATGTCAACTGTATCTCTGCCGAAGAAGCTCAAGAGGATCCCAACGTCGTTCTCGGTACGCTCCTTGTTAATTGCCACCCGGCATCTGTTCTTTTCGATACAGGAACCCCTCATTCATTTATATCCGAGAACTATGCTCGTCTGCATAACACCGCATTCTGTGACATGCCATCCACTATGGAAATTTCTACTCCTGGTTCTAGATGGCAGACCTCCAGGGTAAGTTATGGAAATGAAATCCAAGTCGACAGACTTGTTTTCCTTGCATCTTTGATAGCTCTCAAATTTTCAGATATTAATATCAATTTGGGTATGGACTGGATGTCAGCTCATCATGCCAAAATTGATTGCTTCTCTAGGACTGTTCAACTCACTCATCCTTCGGGGAAGATAGTCAATGTCTTGACCCGATTAGCCAAGCGACAATTATATTCTCTTAACGCCAGCCCTTTGCCAGACCTTGAGGACGTTCCGGTAGTCCGTGACTTCCCGGATGTCTTCCCAGAGGAATTGCCAGGTATTCCACCTGACAGGGATGTTGAGATCGTAATAGACCTCATTCCAGGAACCGTTCCGATTGCTAGAAGACCCTATAAGATGGCACCACTAGAACTAGCCGAGCTTAAGAAACAACTCGATGAGTCCTTGAAAAAGGGTTTCATCCGACCTAGTTCATCTCCGTGGGCTTGCCCCGTCCTCTTCGTCAAGAAGAAGGATGGTACGGACCGGATGGTTGTAGATTACCGACCGGTCAATTTGGTCACAATCAAGAACAAATATCCGCTCCCTAGGATCAACGACCTGTATGATCAGCTTGCTGGATCCTCAGTCTTCTCCAAGATGGATTTGAGGTTGGGCTACCATCAAATCAAAATCAGAAACGAGGACATTCCTAAAACGGCCTTTGTTACTCGCTATGGCCAATACGAGTACACCGTCATGTCCTTCGGTTTAACCAACGCTCCAGCCACCTTTTCTCGGTTAATGAACTCAATCTTCATGGAGTATTTGGATAAATTCGTCGTAGTTTATCTCGATGATATACTCATCTACTCCAAGAACGAGGAAGAACATGCCGAACATCTACGGCTAGTGTTGAAGAAACTTCGAGAGCACCGCCTTTATGCCAAGTTTTCCAAATGTGAATTTTGGTTGTCAGAAGTGACCTATCTGGGTCATGTAATATCTGGTAAAGGTATTGCTGTTAACCCTGAGCGAGTTCAAGCCGTCCTTAATTGGACTCCACCTGAATCGGTCAAGCAAGTTCGGAGTTTTCTGGGCTTAGCGAGCTATTGTCGTCGCTTTGTCGAAAACTTCTCCAAAGTTTCCAAACCTCTAACCGAACTCCTCAAGAAAGATAAGAAGTTCGAATGGACTCCACAATGTGAGCACAGCTTTCAGGAACTGAAAAGACGCCTGACTTCTGCTCCCGTTCTGGTACCGCCAGACTTCTCTAAGGACTTTGTTATCTACTGCGATGCCTCGCGACAAGGACTAGGTTGCATTCTCATGCAAGATCGACACGTAATTGCCTACGCTTCACGGCAATTGCACCCACATGAGGAGAATTATCCTACGCATGATCTAGAGCTTGCAGCCGTAGTCTATGCACTTAAGACCTGGCGACATTACCTCCTCGGTAACCGTTGCGAAATATTCACTGATCACCAAAGTCTGAAGTACATTTTCACCCAACCGGATTTGAATCTCAGGCAAAGACGTTGGGTTGAGTTGATCACAGATTTCGACTTAGGAATAACTTACACCCCAGGGAAAGCCAACGTCATGGCTGATGCGCTAAGTCATAAATCTTATTGTAACAACCTAATGCTACAACAAAGTCAACCGCTTCTCCATGAGGAAATTCGGAAGCTTAACCTTCACATTGTTCCTCAAGGTTTTCTCTCCACCTTGGTGGCGAAACCTACCCTTACGGATCAGATCATCAAAGCACAGAAGGTAGATCCGGGAATTTCCCGCATCAAGAGAAACATCAAGAAAGGAATTGCGAATTGTTTCTCCATTAATGATCAAGGGGTCGTATACTTCGGGAATCGACTAGTGGTTCCCAAAGTGCGAAACCTGAGGCGATTGATCCTTAAGGAGGCTCATGAATCTCCTCTCACCATTCATCCCGGTAGTACTAAGATGTATCAGGACCTACGCCAGAGATTCTGGTGGACTAGGATGAAGAGAGAAATTGCTCAATATATTGCTAATTGCGACGTCTGTCGTCGAGTAAAAGCAGAGCATCAACGGCCTGCTGGCACCCTTCAACCCTTAGCTATTCCTGAATGGAAATGGGATAAAATTGGTATGGATTTCATTACCGGTTTTCCCAGGACCAAGAGAGGGAATAATGCTATCTTCGTCGTTGTCGATCGTCTTTCCAAAGTAGCCCATTTCCTACCTGTTCGTGAGAGTATAACCGCTAGTCAATTGGCAGACTTATACATCTCCCGGATAGTGTCTCTCCATGGTGTTCCTTTGGAAATTAATTCGGATCGAGGAAGTCTTTTCACCTCTCAATTTTGGGAAAGTTTCCAAAATGCTATGGGAACCCGTCTCTCCTTTAGCACCGCTTTCCACCCTCAGTCGAGTGGTCAAGTGGAACGTGTCAACCAGATTCTAGAAGACATGCTTCGAGCCTCTGTTATCTCATTCGGATTGGATTGGGAGAAGTGCCTTCCATTTGCCGAATTCGCTTACAACAACAGCTATCAATCTAGCTTGGGGAAAGCCCCTTTTGAAGTTCTCTATGGACGACGGTGTCGAACACCCCTTAACTGGTCAGAGACCGGGGAAAGACAATTCTTTGGCCCGGATATGATTCAGGAAGCAGAAGAGCAAGTTCGCATCGTTCGTGAAAAGTTGAAAACAGCCCAATCTCGTCAAAAGAGTCAATATGACCGAAAACATAAGGCTATGACTTTCGAGGTTGACGAGAAGGCTTATCTTCGGGCTACCCCTCTGAAGGGAACCCATCGTTTTGGTATCAAAGGCAAATTGGTTCCTCGTTACATTGGACCTTTTCGCATTCTCGCCAAACGAGGAGAAGTTGCCTACCAGTTGGAACTACCTCCGCACCTCTCCAGAGTCCATGATATCTTCCACGTTTCTCAACTCTGGCGTTGCTTCTCGGATCCTATCCGTGGAGTGGACCACGAAACGCTTGATCTCCAAGATAATCTTACATATCGAGAGTACCCCATTTGTATCCTTGATCAGGCCGAGCGTACCACTCGACGTCATAATATCAAGTTTCTCAAAGTTCAATGGTCGCACCATTCTGAGGATGAAGCAACTTGGGAAAGGGAGGATCATCTTCGACTTGAGTATCCCGCCTTCTTTCCGGAAGAACCCAAATCTCGGGACGAGATTCTTTTGAGTGGGGGTGAGTTGTCACATCCTAGTTAGCCATGCATTAGAGTGTTGCATCATGTTTACTCTTTCATCAGAAACCTGAAATGGGGATGACAGAACCCCTAGTCCCCTCTGAAACCAACTAGGGTTTACTAAAAACTTTTTCAATGAACCTGAAATGCCCTTCTAAAATGCCCATCATTTTTGTCTTGGTTCAGAACCTCTGCCAAAAGTGGTGCACATTTTACTAGGCCATCCTAGGGTTTTTGAATTAAATCATAAGTATTTGAATTTGGGCATTTAAAATTATATAAAATAATTAAATGCTCAAATAACTCCAAACCAAAATGTTTCATGTTGGAAATAATCCAACTATGGACCAGGAGTAGTTTGGTGATTTTTGGAGTTGCCCGAGTATTTTATTTAATTCAACAAAGTGGCAGAAGTATTAATAAAAACAGAAACAGAAAGAAATGGGAAAAGGCTTACCTGTCGCCCAGCACCGGCCCACCTGCCGGCCCAGCCCAGCACCGCGCCAGCGAGCTGCTTGCCGGCCAGGCAGGCAGGCAGGTGCTCGACGGCGAGCACCGCATGGGTGCCACGCACCTGCTCGCCGCCTCGCCGCCTCCCTCGCCCCGCTAACGCCGTGAATCGGCCTCCCTCTCTCCCCCGAACCTCCCAGACACCCCCTCTCCCCTCCAGCTCCTCCCCTTCGCTCTCCCACGCCATGGCCGACGCCATCGCCGCCACCCCCTCGCCGTAGCCACGCCCTCCGTCAACCCCACGCCGTGCCGCCGTGTCCAAGAGCTCCGCCGCCGTCCACTTCATCGAGCTAGCCGAGCCCCGTGTGCTCGTGCGGCCCGAGACCACCGCACCGACCTCGCCCGAGCTCGCCGACGCCGGAGATCCCCTTCAACGCCGCCGCCGCCTCAGCTCGTCCCCGACCACGCCGGTGGCCTCTATGGGAGCGCTGTGAGCCCAGCTATCTCTCCAACCCTCTCTCTCTCTCATTCCCGAGCCGTGTAGCCACCGCACGAAGATCACACGCACGCACCGCCGCGGATCTCGTCGCCGACGTGCTCCCGGCCATCCTCCGGCCAACCCGCGGTGTCCAACACACTCACCACGCCGCGTTAGGCCCAACCGTGCACGTCCCGCACCTCCCCGCACATCCTAGCGTCAAGTTCGTCTTCGGCCGAACCCCGGTGGCCGCCAAAGTCGTCGCCGGCGCCAACTCCGGCCACCCCGACCCCAACGGACTCCACCAAGAGCTGCGGCTCGACCTCAGCTCCTCTCCGGTGCCCTCCGCGGCTCGTTTGGTTGCCGGAACGGCAAAAATCACTTCCGCCGCCGCGTCGGGCTCGCCGGCGGCTAAACGCCGGTGCAGCCGACCCGGGTTTGACCACGGGTGGGCCCTGGTTGACTCCCCTGAGTCAATGACAGGTGGGGCCCAGCCCTGTTAATTAAACAGGTTTAGTTTTAATTAAACTTTAATTAATTTAATCACCCTGACATGCGGGACCCACTGTCAGGTTTGACCCGGACGTGTTCTGTTGACCTGCTGACGTCACACTGACGTCAGGCTGACGCAATAATTGATTTTCTGGAATTATTCTAATATAGGAAATTCCAGAATATAATTTAAACTTCAAAAATTCATAACTTTTATTCTGTAACTCCAAATCAGACAATTTATATATGAAAAATGATCAGAAAAATCCAATCTTTCCATCTGCACTATTTTCATGCATGACTAAACAAGTTAACTTGATGTTTAATGCAGAACAAGGAAAAACACTTTAAAGGACCATAATTGAGTTTGAAATTTGAATCTTTGATCCAAATTGGTACAAACCCTTCTGGTCTTAGTTTCATTAGCCCAACACACTCATATTGCTATGTTTCATGCATGCATCATATTGTTGCACATTGTTTGGTGATGGTTGTGTATCGGTGTTCTTTGCGGCAGGATCTGTCTTCGAGGAGTATCGTGATTACCCTAACGAAGAACCGTATCAGTGCATCGAACCATCAGGCAAGCAACCAACCATTTGATCATATCGATACAATCCCATGTTCTCGCTCCTGCTCTCTTTTACTGCATTAAGACAACGCGTTTCAAACTGTTGTGTGCTACGGTAGTTGAACCCACTTCCTCTGCATGACCTGTCATTGCCACAGTAACTAGATGAAACCCACTAGCATGTGTAGGAGTTGATTGAGCCATATGTATGTGTTGTTCCTACCTTGCTACGCCTGCTATGCTTAGAGTCGTGTCAGGTCTGGTTCATCTGGGTGATGGGCTAGAGTGAAATGATTACGTCGGTAATGGGAGTGGTGTGGTGAACACGATTTGGTAAAGGTATCGATGAGAGGCCATGTAGGAGTACATGGTGGGTTGTTTCATTGAAGCCGACCTTAAGCACTGAGATCTGTATGTGTGATTTAAGAATCAGCTACTACCATGCATTGGGCCCGAAACCAATGGACCCTCTCGACTTCTTATTCACCCTAGTTCTCCGTCCAGGAGTTGCAAGTAGTTTCTGGTGTTTGTAGCCTACTGGAGGCCGTGGACAGCGCTGACCGTAGGGGTGGGCTGTGATGCGGTAGGTACGTGGCCGGGTGTACCGAATACCCGTTAGGTATCTCGGGAACCCTGTTCACATCGTTCGGGGCCGTATGGGAAACCTCGGCCGGACTCCCTGCGGATGGAACCTGGATAGGCGATAAACCTGGACTGGAGGCTTAGGTGATTAGGTAGGTCGTGGCCGACACCCACGTTGGGCTTCCGCTTGAAGGTTGCCGAGTACATGTCGTGTAAACGACGGTAAGTGGTGAGAGCGTGTATGAATAAGTACACCCCTGCAGGGTTAACATGATCTATTCGAATAGCCGCGTCCGCGGTAAAGGACTACTTGGTTGCCTATACAGTTCATAGACAAGTAAATGGAAACTACTAAAAGCCTCAAGATAAGTGTGAGTGCCGAGGATGGGTCTTCCGTAGGAAGACGGAGGTGGATCCTCGGTAGTGTATTGAAGTGGTGATTAGTGGACTCGTGTGCGCAAAACCATTTCAATTTGGAGTCTCGTAGGTTAGCCTAGCCAAGAGTCAAAGCTGGCTTGCTGCAATAACTCCACCAACCCTTCTTGATAATATGCGTGTATGTAGGATCTGATGTAAGTCTTGCTGAGTACCTTTGTACTCATGTTGCTATAATTTACATTTTACAGAAGACGCTGAAACCCCTTCTGATGGGTTCTACGTAGACGTTGACATCAATGAGTAGGCTAAGGCCCAGGTGGTGATCCTGAGCTTGTGAAGGACCACATAGTATAGCTAGGCTTTCCAAGCCTCTTTTATTTTACTAGTTGTCTATACTCAGACAAGTTACTTCCGCTGCTGGTTTGTATGACTGTATGACTTGAATGCTGGGTCGTGTGACCCGTACCTTTGTGTATGTTATGTATGGCTCTCTGAGCCTTAAATAAAGTACTTGTGTCATAGAGTCATGTTGTGATGCTTCGTTGTATTTGCACATATCGAGCATATTGTGTGTATGATTGAAATGCTTGGTATGTGTGGGATCTGACCATCTAGTTGTTTATCTTTAGTAGCCTCTCTTACCGGGAAATGTCTCCTAGTGTTACCGCTGAGCCATGGTAGCTTGCTACTGCTCTGGAACACTTAGGCTGGCCGGCATGTGTCCTTCCTCGTTCCGGTGTCTGTCCCTTCGGGGAAATGTCACCCATTGAGTACCGGAGTCCTGTTAGCCCGCTACAGCCCGGTTTACCGGAGTCCTGCTAGCCCAGTGCTACAGCCCGGACCCACTTGCTGTTGACCGACACGTTCGAGGCTGGGTCATGAATGTCTGTCCCTGTAAGTCTGTGCCACTTTGGGTTTACAACTAGTCATGTCAGCCCGGACTCCTTATCATATGGATGCTAGCGACGCTATCATATACGTGAGCCAAAAGGCGCAAACGGTCCCGGGCAAAGGTAAGGCGACACCCGTGGGGATACCGTGCGTGAGGCCGCAAAGTGATATGAGGTGTTACAGGCTAGATCAATGTGACATTGAGTCGGGGTCTTGACAATGTGGGTCACATTAAAGGAAATGGATGTCCTTGGCGTATAATTGCTAGAACGATAGAAGATGGCAAAACAGTCAGGGTATAAACTTATCTAACACTAATCATTTTTTATGTTGAAACAATTTTTAAAAATTACTTGCACCTAATGGTTGCTATTGTGCAGGTTAACAAGATAGTAAAGCCTCATAAGTGTTCATCAACCGCTAAAGTGATTACAAGCATGGCAGACCAAGCATGGGTGGTAGAAAAGGCAATTGGGTATCTTCAAAGTGAACCAAACATTGGTGGCATGGAGCTCCTAAAAAAGCTACAAGCAGAGTACAAATGTACTATTGGGTATGATACTGTTCAAAAGGGAAAAGAAAGGGCCGCAAATATGTTATATGGAACCTGGGGGAAAAGCTTTCAGAATTTATTCAACTTCAAAGCTGAGATTGATAAGAGATCTCCAGGCAGCATTGTTGAGGTTGATGTCAAGAGGGAAAAAGATGGAGTGTATTTCTGGAGATTTTTTATGGCACTTAAGCCAAGCATTGATGGCTTTTTGGCTGGTTGTAGACCATATCTCAGTATAGACTCCACACATTTGACTGGAAAGTGGAATGGTCAATTGGCGGCATGTACAGCACTAGACGGACAAAACTGGATGTTTCCTTTAGCATTTGGTTTCTTTGGTACGGAGACTAAGGAGAACTGGGTTTGGTTTATGCAACAACTACATAAGGCAATAGGACATCTTCAAACTCTAGCTAGTTGTACTAATGCATGCAAAGGGTTAGAGAATGTAGTTACTGCCGCTGATAATGACGTTGGTAATGACGTTGGTAATGACGTTGCTCATCTCACTCCCAAGCTCGTCTTACCTCTGTTGATTCTGTGTCACCACCTTGCTCGTCTTCCCTGCACGCAACCCCCGCCGCTCACGTTGTTGGTGCGGCCACGGGTCTAATCTGGGTCATAGCGCCTCCTGAATCTCCTGGGGCCAGTCAATATTGACGGTTGATTAGCAGGGCTTGAGGAGGAGCGATGCGAGGGAGGAGTTGAGCTAGTCGAACTCGACGGTGGCGTTGCCGTCGGTGTCTGTCACATCCCTAGCTTTACCTTGCACTAGGCTAGCACTTGTGTGTTGCATCATGTTTAAATTTTTTATAAAGCTGAAATGGGGATTGATCAAACCCTAGCACCAGAAAGAATTCAAATAGGTTTAAATAAAATCTTTTTCAAAGAACCCGAAATGTCTTTGAAAATGTTCATGATTTATGATAAAGGTGAAAACCTCTGCCAAAAATGATGAGCATATTCTTGGACATTTATGGATTCTTGAGTTAAATCATATTGTATTTGAATTGGAGCATTTAATGCCTATAAATATTTTAAATGCTTCAATACTTCTGAAAACAATTGGGGGCTGTTGGAGATAATTCAAATAGTGCCCACAATTTTTGTCAGGATTTTACAAAATGGGTTAGTATTTCTACTAATTCAAAACAGATCAAACTAAATAGAAAACAGTAACAAAATTAGAAAGAGAGAGAGAGAAGGATTCACCTAGGCCACTTACCTGTGTAGCCACCTGGCGGCCCAAGTGGCCAGCCCAGCCCACCTAGCCTCCCCCTGTCGTCTTCTTCCCCTGCCAGGAGGATGAGTGCGTGGCCGGAGCGCGCCGGCACGCGTCCCGGCCACCTCCTGCTTGCCGCTTCCCCCTCGACGCCCTGGTGAAGCCACGACCCCCCTGACCGCCCCTCTCTCTCTCTGGACCCCCTCCTCCCCTCTGCTCCCTCTCTCTCGCGATCGACCACGAGCACCTGAGAGCACCGACGAGCTCCACAGCGGCCAATGTCCACCCCTTGCCTCGCCGATGCTTCCACAAGAACCACCGCGCCTTCCTCTTCGTCTCCACCAACCCACGTGACGCCGGGTGCACCGCAGCGTCGTCCCCGCCGCATTCATCGTCGCATCTGTCCGGCGATCGCCGCGGTCGATTCGCCGTCTCCGACGCCTCCCCGAGACCACCGAGCTGCTCTTCGACCTCGCTGTGAGCCCCGGAGTATTTACCCTCACCTCTCCCTCTCTGGTCCGTCCCCTAGCTAGCTGCGCCGCCATGGCCGTAGCTCGCCGTCCTCCATGGCCGGCGAGCCCCGCGCCCCCGAGCTCCTGCACTTAGGTTGTTGCACCGGCGTGCTCCTGGTGACTCCAGGAACCCGTAGAGCCCCTCAGCTGATCTCGCCGTGCCGTGTAACGCTGAACCTAACCCCGTCCGAACTCCGGCCGCCGCCGCCGTCGTGGTTGCCATCGCCTCCGGCCACCCCACCTCTTCCCGCTTGCCCTGGTAGATGCGCGCGAGCCCCAGCTACGCATAGGACCAAACCATGGTCGATTTGGTCGACCGTGGGCAAAACCCGAACCACTCTAGTGCGCCTCCGCCGCGGCTTGAGGTCGCCGCCGGCCAAACACCGGCGTGCCGACGTGGCCGCGTATTTAGTGCTAATCACCGCCAGCTAAACCACCCACAGACACTGACAGTGGACCCCACCACAATAATTAAGTATAAGATTATTTCTGTTTAGGATTTGATTAAGTAAAGTGGGCCCCGATTGTCAGGGTTGACCTGCCCAGTCAGCGTTGACTGGTCCCACATGTCATTGACCCAAACCAGCCCTGTTACACTGACCCGTGGGTCCCAGCCGTCAGGTTTGACCTGGACCGACCCTGTTGACCAGCTGACGTCACAGTGATGCAGTGCTGACGCATTAATTCAATTACTGGATTTATTCTTATATAGGATCCACAAAATAGTATAAACTTCTAAAATTCATATAAAATCAACCGTAACTCCAAATGAAATAAGTTATATATGAAAAATGATCAGAAAAATCCAATCTATCCATCTGTACTGTTTTCATGCATGTTAGAACAACTTATAGCTGCTGTTTAGCACAAATCTTATAAATGGCATTTAAATATCCACATATGGAGTTTGAATTTGAACCCTTGGTTCAAACCAACTTCATTTAACCTGCTGCTAGTTGCATTAGCTTAAATCACAGCATATTGCCATGTCACACTCATGCATCATATTGTTGGATTGCATTGATTGTGTTCTTTCTCTGTTGCCGGTGTTTGTTCCCCCTTAGTAGACGTGGTTCCGATGATGAGTTCGATGACACCGATGAAGAACTATATTCTCTTCAGAAGTGCCAGGCAAGCAAAACCCCCCTTATTCATTCCGATACAATCCCACTCTCTCACTCCTGCTCTCTTTTACTGCATTAGGACAACAACGATACAACTGTTACTTGCTGCGGTAGTTAAACCCCTTTATCCTCTGCATGACCTGTCATTGCCACAGTAAATAGATGAAACCCACTAGCATGAGTAGGAGTTGTTTGAGCGCTGATGTGCCTACTCATTCATGCTTGTTTGTCATGCCTCCTATTGCTTAGAGTTGAGTCAGGTCTGATTCATCGGGAATGAATCGGAGGTGTGTAAACATGTCCTACTGTTGAGAGCTAAGTGTGTGAACACGATTTGGTAAGGGTAGCGGTGAGAGGCCATGTAGGAGTACATGGTGGGTTGTCTCATTGCAGCCGTCCTCAGGAACTGAGTTCTGTGTTTGTGATCCATGAACAGTTACTACCACACATTGGGCTCCGGGCACTCCAAGCTCTCTCGACTTATTAATCAACTCGATCTCTGTCCATGAGTTGCAACTAGTTTCTGGTGTTTGTAGGTAGTGTTAGTAGTCTACCAAGTGGCACCCGGTATAGGTGGGCTTGGGACAGACTAGGCACAGTGGCACGGTGTACCAAGTGGCACCCGGATGGTGGGCTTGGGAACCCTGCTCACATCGTTTGGGGCCGTGAGCGACACCCCGGTCGGATCTGCTTGCGGATGGAACCCGAATAGGCGATAAACCTGGAGGAGAGACTTGTGTGGTTAGTCAGGTCGTGGCCAACTCCCTCGCCAGGCTTCCGCTTGAAGGTTGCCGAGATACACGTGGTGTACATGGTGGTAAGTGGCGAGAGCATGTGTGAAGAAGTACACCCCTGCAGGGTTAATATGATCTATTCGAATAGCCGTGTCCGCGGAAAAGGACTTCTGGGTTGCCTGTACAGTTCATAGACAAGTGAAAGTGGATACTCTAAAATACGCAAGATAAGCGTGAGTGCTATGGATGGCGTTCTCGTAGGGAGACGGGAGCGGATCCATAGTGGTGTATTGATATGGTGAATATGTGGACTCGTGTGCGCAACCTCAAAAGAGTTACTTGCAGTCGTAGTTCAGGATAGCCACCAAGTCAAAGCTGGCTTGCTGCAATTAAACTCCACCCCCCCTTTGTTGATAATGATGCATATGTAGTTAGTTCTGATGTAAGTCTTGTTGGGTACATTTGTACTCATGTTTGCCTATTTTACGTTTTTGCAGAGGGACTTCAGTCTTGCTAGTAGTACCGCGTGGACTTCGACGTTTAGCTTGTTACCTCAGCTACGATCTTGTGCCCTCGGCAGGATCTAGTAGATAGTTAGGCTTCTCAGCCTTTTTCATTTGTAGATGTCTGTACTCAGACATGTTGAGCTTCCACTTGTGCTTTGACTTGTATGCTCTGAGTGTTGGGTCATGAGACCCATGTTTGTAATATCTCGCTCCTCAGAGCCTATTGAGTAAAATACTTGAGTTGTAGAGTCATGTTGTGATGCCATGTTGTATTTGCACATATCGAGCATATTGTGTGTATGTTATTGAAATGCTTGGTATGTGTGGGATCTGACTATCTAGTTGTTTATCCTTAGTAGCCTCTTTTACCGGGAAATGTCTCCTAGTGCTTCCACTGAGCCATGGTAGCTTGCTACTGCTCCGGAACACTTAGGCTGGCCGGCATGTGTCCTTCTTCGTTCCTGTGTCTGTCCCTTTGGGGAAATGTCACGCAATGAATACCGGAGTCCTGCTAGCCCGCTACAGCCCGGTTCACCGGAGTCCTGCTAGCCCAGTTGTAACACCCCAAAAATTTAACCAGGTTTTAGTTATTAAAATTTTGCCAAGAGTTTAAATTTTTTGCATGCAAGTATATCTCTGTTGATTTCAAAACTTTTCTTTTAATATTAAGGATGCTTTGATGACCCCAGAAGTGCTTCGTCGCCTTTTGGGAACACACTCCAACGGGATTGTGGCTAACAATCTCCGCGATGGTCATCATCGCTACCCCGACCCTGTCGTTCGTCCGTCATCTCCGACTAATCTCGGCAGTGAGACACGTGGAGAAGCCTCGACATCCACCAGGCACCCCGTTTAGACATAAACGAGGTAGACTAAGCCGTATGAGTAGCACCGAGTTTCAGTGTATCCTCGCGTTGTAATCGTGCGACCATGTATATTAACGCAGCCTGTCGTTGTGCCTCTGCATTAATGGTAGCCTTGCGTATTTTTCTTTGTCAGCGCATAGTTGCACATTTTCCGGGCACAACTACCAAAACCAACCCGACGACAACCACAGTAACACATCTCTTTATGAGATATGTGTATCTCTGACACTGACCCGACCTTTGGAGCTAAGCTGGCAAATTTATTACCTTTCACCACGGTAAAATGATCCGGCTCCATTGCTATATAAAGGCCACCTTGTGACCTTACCCAGCAACCCTCACCTTGTGCACCACACTCACAACTTTTTCCTGTCATGCCGAGCCCCAGCATTCATCTGAGAACCCCAGATGCAACCCCAAGTAGCTTTGTCAAAATATTGTGGGACTTAACACGCAGTACCATGGGTTCTACCGAGCCACCCCAGTACGAGCTGTTCAAATCGAGAATCACCCCTTCCACCTCGGAATATTGGGCAGCAGTGCACATCCCTCCCGTAGACTCCAATCAAGATCCAACAGAAGTTTCCTTTGTGGGGAAATCTATGCCAACCCCACACTTGGCCATAGAAGCTGTTGCAAAAGAAGCGATTGCTCGCCTTCGATCCGCAATACCCTATGCCCGCGAATGAGGATATTATTACTTTCCGAGCCGTGCAGCACCCGGAGAAGTTACATCTTTTCCCGGTGGACGGATCGAGAAAGACCCAGTACTAGCCAACCTTATCCAGTACATCATCGCTCAAGAGAATTTGAACCAGCGAGTGATGGATTATCTCTAGAGACTCACTGATTTAAATCCTCAGATTGCCATTGGCAGACCACTGAGACCCGACCCGGAGAGACGCATACATCGACTGGTCAATCCACTTCCTCCGATAGAAGAGGAGTGTATCCCTTTACCAGAGACTTTTTTATCAGGACCCCACCCAGTTACCGTTTTCGTTTTACGCGTCACTACTGTATGTGTTTTTGCAGCATTTATATTGGCGTTGTAACTTATGCATGGTACCTCAAATTTGTGCGATGAGTCGTGTATTTAGTTCCTACTAGTATGAGTATGTTTCTTCGTGATTAACTTGTGTAACCGCGAAAAAATCCTAGTATGAGTTTTCTTTTTACTGAATTGCTGCATCATTTATCCCACACTACATGGATTATTTTTATTCACGCAGCACCCCGGCAGCAGACTCACAACCGCTCGTACACATATGGAGTATTTGTTTTTCACAATGGCTTTTAGCAAATCTTGAGGACGAGATTTTTTTCTTAAGGGGGGTAGTATTGTAACACCCCAAAAATTTAACCAGGTTTTAGTTATTAAAATTTTGCCAAGAGTTTAAAAATTTTGCATGCAAGTATATCTCTATTGATTTCAAAACTTTTCTTTTAATATTAAGGAATTTTTCCCAAGTGGATCCTTCCAAAACATATTGGACTTATTTTCCCTCTCATTTAAAAACATTTCTTGATCAGTAGATTCATTTATTAAATTATTTCACCCTGAGCTTTATTCATTGAATGAGTTGTTTTAAATTTTGGAGCTATTTTTGAACTACAACCATTTGATATATTTATCTAAAAATCCAACCAAAATTTGGAGATGTCATGTGATGTTTTTAAATCACTTTAATATAAAAATATCTTTTATTCTTGAACTATTTTGAGTTCTACACCCAATTTTCTTCTTTGGTCCAGAGAGCAATTTTGCACTACAACCCTTTTAAATATTTGTTTCTAGATTCCACCAAAATTATGGGATGTCAGTAGGAGCATATGATTCTATTATATGCAATAATCCAGTGATGTTCTTTGAAATTTTTGAGTGAAACAACCTCATCTTCATTCTGGTCCAACATGATGGTTTGTGCAGCATCCATATTATTTCTTACTCCTTGGCCATATATTCTTTCTCCTACTTGTAGTCCTCCATGTTAAACTCCTAAGTCCAGGAGCATGAAACCATTGGCATAATGTTTGTTCATGAAATAATGCCATTCACATCCTGTCCAGATTTGAAGTTCTGCAAAACTTGCACTAGCAAGTTTATGCTTTTCACCAACTAACCTCACCACCCTCTTGTGCATCCAAAGAGACTTCAATCTGGAAGATTTGGCCCCTCCAAGAAAAGCCTAGGTGCCTGTGGCATTTTCTCAAACACCTGGAGTGCATGGTCAGATTTGGCATGGATTTTAGTTAGCAGTGTGAACCTGATCCTCTGACCCCTCAAGCTTGTCCATTGATCTCCTTGCGAGCCATAGCCTAGATCTGCTAACTCCGAGCTCCAACCAAGCGCTCTGGAGTGCCATGGCATTTCGCCGAGCATCTGGTGTGCGTGCGCTGGGCGCGCCCAGAGCGCGCAAATTGCAGCCGCGCACACGAGCCGCCGCGTCGCGCCCGCTTCACGCCACCTACCCCGCTCGCCCTGCAGAGCCACGCCACTCGCTTGGATTCTCGACGCGTCGTGCCAAGAGCCCCAATAGCCTCCTCACCCCCCTGCAGCATAGCCAGCAAGCCGCTTGGCGGCACGCCCGCGGCCGCATCCGCCACCGCCATGGGCAGCACCGCCCCGACCACCACAGTGCGCTAGCTCGCCTCCATGGACAGTGGAGCTTTCATAGGTAGCTCCTGGAGCCGACCAACCACCGCCACGTCGCCCTGCAACATAGTAGGGAGGTTCGCCGGCGAACTTATCCCCGGCCGCCGCAAACCGACATGGCCACGCTGTAAAAAGGGACCCCGAGCCCCTCTGAGCATGCACGCAACCTCAGGCTACCCCCATGGAACCCCCATAGCCCGCAATCGTCAGGGAAACGCTGCCTTCTTCATCTCCGGCAACTCATGCCGCCGCCACTGTCTCGTTCACTCCGGTGCCACCAGGGCTTCCCCCTCTCCGTTCTCTTCACCAAGAACACCTCCTTCCTTTCAGGAACCCAACCCCCTACTCGATTTTGATCGGGAACCACATTCGCCCCAAAATCACTTTGTTCCCCGAAGCCCCCTCCGCCGCGGAGCTCGCCGCCGGCGACTCCCTCCACCTCCGGCAACCCTGCGACCAACGGGAGGACCGCCTAGGAGTGGCAGATCCATTCCTGCACTCGGATACCCGCGAGGAGCCGCCTAACGCCGGCGACGATCGCCGGAGCCCCCGCCTCTGTTCGGCCAGAGGAAGGGGAGGGAGGGCGACTGGTCAAACCTGACCAGTGGGCCCCCTGGACCCACTGTCAGTGACCCCCGCACCGGTCCACGTGTTTTAAGTGGAGGCGTAAAACCTCAAGTATGCCTCCTATGACCGAAAGCGTATTTCTATCTGAAACGATTTTCTTTTTCTGTTTTATTTAAAATCAGATTTGACCAAATCTTTGACTGGCTCTATCTTTTTAAATATAAGTCCAAATGAACTGATTCTTTTTCCTACCTCTCTCAAATAATGTCTAGTTTATTTTAAGATTTATTTGAATAATTTTCCAAACAACTTTTGTGCTGTTTTTATTTTTGTGTGATAATTCATTTATATTTCTAAAATAGGATTTTTGAAGAGAGGAGAAATATTTCAAGAGTTTGAAATGCACCCTGCCTTCGCGTGACCTGAAGGCAAGCATTCTGAACCCCGGCATAATATTTTTGTGTGTTCGATGACACGTTTATAACATCATGTCACTTCGGAGAAACTTGTCATTTCATGTGACATGATCATATGCATGGGTGCATGTTATTGATTTCCATGCTGTTGGAAATGAACACACTTGTGATGATAATCACCCTCATGTGCCTTGCATGCATACCGGCAGGAACCCGGGAAAACCTCTGCCTTGGGTACGCATGAGTTTGTCGCCGGTCTCCGTCGGGACGGTTATGTCTGGTATGGCATGGTAAGGTTATATGAGCGGTGACTCTGTTGGATGAAATATATTCGTTATACTAATCATGCAGGGAATACTTAAACCTCCTGAGTCGACCGTAGATCGAGTCTTGTTCCAGTAACCCCCATACTTGTTTCGTACTACCACTCGTCTCTACAGCTAGTAGAGTACGGTTCAGTAAGTTGTCAACCTATTTCTAGCACACACCGTACAGAGAGGCCATGGTGGAAGATACCGGTTGTAGCTGGTAGGCAGGCCACCTGGTCCGGGGGCATGGGTGTTTCCGGTTGCGACCGAGAGGGGAGGCCACCCCTTAGAGCGCGCGATATAAATTTGATCCCATGCTACGCGAGGTTGTAGCCTCCCCACTTAGAGTTTAATTGACAGGTGTCGTGGGTGATTCCAGACACGTGTGAGTTAAGCTGGTGTGTGCAGGTTAGGTGTGTTTTCAACAAAAAGACCGTAGACGGAATTAGTCCCGATGGACTAAAGAAATCCGTTACTCGTGGGTAAAGAGTACACCCTCTGCAGAGATTAAACCTATTCGAATAGCCGTGTCCATGGTTAAGGATTACAGTCTGGGATGGGTCAGGTGTTGGTCTTAGCGTCGGTCTTCGGAGGTGAAACTGTTAACCAGAACTGGAACTACTACTTGTGACTTGTGATAATTACGATTATTATTATTGTTGACTAACCCGTGATATTATTGTTATTATCGAGTATCTCTGGGATGGTTCTACCTCCGGGATATTCACTATGATTGTTTCTTTTAAAGCCCTTTATGCGGTGTCGCTCAGACACCCGACTGTGGCATTTATTTTAAATCCCTTTATGCGGTGTCGCTCAGACGCCCGACTGTGGCATTTATTTTAAAGCCCTTTATGTGGTGTCGCTCAGACGCCCGACTGTGGTATTTCCTTTAGAGCCCTTTATGTGGTGTCGCTCAGATGCCCGACTGTGGCATTTCTTTTAAAGCCCTTTATGTGGTGTCGCTAAGACGCCCGACTGTGGCATTACTTGTTATTTATTTCATAAATTTTAATACTACTATGTTGTTGCAATTTTTATAAATAACTTGCTTACACACATCAGAGTTATATTTATCTTTTGTGACTGACGTCATGAGCATAAAATATTTTCAGCACATCATTGTTATATTATACCCGTGTTCTTAATGTTTGCGAGTACATTCAAAGTACTCACTGGCTTGTCCCTGGCTATTGTCTTGGCCAGATTTTCTTGCACGGAGAGGAGCGACGCGATGACAGCCCCGGAACCTAAGCAATGGAGATAGCAGCCTCGCGAAGATAGGAGTTAACCTGGTCAGCTGTTCCCGTGGGAAATGGAGTCCCATAGACACTGATGTTTCACAACCCGCTTCCGCCATCAACCACTAGAAACCATTTGTTGTACTCACAGGCCAGAATGGTCTTGTACTACATATTTTGTATTCTGCTTGGAATTTCTGTATCAAGTTGGAGCCTCATCAGCTAACAGTAATCCTGGGGCTGATGAGCACGACGGTCTTTTTCTGGGAATTAATACCCGGAAAACAGGTCGTGACAGACTTGGTATCAGAGCCAGGCTAACCATTGGCTAATCCTATCTTAGCCAGGTCGAAAAATTAGGCAAACCAACCCACCAAGCCATAACCAAAACCCCAGCCAAGCTTCTCATGCAAGATAGCCACACAGTGACCCCGGCACTTTTGGCAGTCGGTGCCCAACCTACCAACCTAGCTTGTCGATCACGCGCCAGTAACCAGCGCCCCAGATGTCTCCTCCACAAGCGTGCGAAGGAAGACTCCGTTCCCTTTCCTACAAAAAGGGCGCGCTAGCACCAAACCAGCACAGCACAGCCTCTACCCCAAACGAGCCATAATGCCAGGCCCCGTCATGCACAATGAGACCACAGCAACCAACCTTGGAGGTTTTGTGACCATCCTCGCAAACCTCACCCGTCGTGCCTATGCGTTAGAAGAGCCACCTGAATATGTTGTGTACCAAGGACCCATGAGCGGTGAAGACCGTCAATTTTGGGCCACTGTGCACATCTACGGTAGGGGACTGTCGCCCGAGCGCCCCTACAGGTTCACCGGAAGAACAACTTCCTTCGAGCCGCAAGCCATCCAGCTAGCCACTCGAGAAGCTATAGTTCAACTCCGGCAGTTGTCGCCAAGAGTTAACTGTCGCTCGTTCTACTACTACCCTAGACGTGATGGGTATGGAAAACCACCCCAAGTTGCCAACGGAGATCACGAGACAGATCCCGCATTGTTGCACCTAGTGCGGTATGTAAGTGCACTAGAGGCACTGTTCGACCAGATCACCATTGATCTGATCGCAGCTCGAGGAGAGCTAGTTCGTCGAGCCCCAGCAAGAAGAGAAGACGAGTCTGACGCCGACAACCTAGTCGTGCTGTTCGGACAACCGATCGAGACCCTGAGATCAGCTCCAGCCACCAACCGAGATGCTTTGATGACCCCAGAAGTGCTTCGTTGCCTTTTGGGAACACACTCCAACGGGATTGTGGCTAACAATCCCCGCGATGGTCATCATCGCTACCCTGACCCTGTCGTTCCTCGCCATCGCCGACTAATCCCGGCAGTGAGACACGTGGAGAAGCCTCGACATCCACCAGGCACCCCGTTTAGACATAAACGAGGTAGACTAAGCCGTATGAGTAGCACCGAGTTTCAGTGTATCCTCGCGTTGTAATCGTGCGACCATGTATATTAACGCAGCCTGTCGTTGTGCCTCTGCTTTAATGGTAGCCTTGCGTATTTTTCTTTGTTAGAGCATAGTTGCACATTTTCCGGGCACAACTACCAAAACCAACCCGACGACAACCACAGTAACACGTATCTTTATGAGATATGTGTATCTCTGACACTGACCCGACCTTTGGAGCTAAGCTGGCAAATTTATTGCCTTTCACCACGGTAAAATGATCCGGCTCCATTGCTATATAAAGGCCACCTTGTGACCTTACCCAGCAACCCTCACCTTGTGCACCACACTCACAACTTTTTCCTGTCATGCCGAGCCCCAGCATTCATCTGAGAACCCCAGATGCAACCCCAGGTAGCTTTGTCAAAATATTGTGGGACTTTACCCGCAGTACCATGGGTTCTACCCAGCCACCCCAGTACGAGCTGTTCAAATCGAGAATCACCCCTTCCACCTCGGAATATTGGGCAGCAGTGCACATCCCTCCCGTAGACTCCAATCAAGATCCAACAGAAGTTTCCTTCGTGGGGAAATCTATGCCAACCCCACACTTGGCCATAGAAGCTGATGCAAAAGAAGCGATTGCTCGCCTTCGATCCGCAGTACCCTATGCCCGCGAACGAGGATATTATTACTTTCCGAGCCGTGCAGCACCCGGAGAAGTTACATCTTTTCCCGGTGGACGGATTGAGAAAGACCCAGTACTAGCCAACCTTATCCAGTACATCATCGCTCAAGAGCATTTGAACCAGCGAGTGATGGATTATATCTAGAGACTCACTGATTTAAATCCTCAGATTGCCATTGGCAGACCACTGAGACCCGACCCGGAGAGATGCATACATCGACTGGTCAATCCACTTCCTCCGATAGAAGAGGAGTGTATCCCTTTACCAGAGACTTTTTATCAGGACCCCACCCAGTTACCATTTTCATTTTAGGCGTCACTACTGTATGTGTTTTTGCAGCATTTACATTGGCGTTGTAACTTATGCATGGTACCTCAAATTTGTGCGATGAGTCATGTATTTAGTTCCTACTAGTATGAGTATGTTTCTTCATGATTAAATTGTGTAACCGCGAAAAAAATCCTAGTATGAGTTTTCTTTTTACTGAATTGTTGCATCATTTATCCCACACTACATGGATTATTTTTATTCACGCAGCACCCTGGCAGCAGACTCACAACCGCTCGTACACATATGGAGTATTTGTTTTTCACAACGGCTTTTAGCAATTCTCGAGGACGAGATTTTTTTCTTAAGGGGGGTAGTATTGTAACACCCCAAAAATTTAACCAGGTTTTAGTTATTAAAATTTTGCCAAGAGTTTAAATTTTTTGCATGCAAGTATATCTCTGTTGATTTCAAAACTTTTCTTTTAATATTAAGGAATTTTTCCCAAGTGGATCCTTCCAAAACATATTGGACTTATTTTCCCTCTCATTTAAAAACATTTCTTGATCAGTAGATTCATTTCTTAAATTATTTCACCCTGAGCTTTATTCATTGAATGAGTTGTTTTAAATTTTGGAGCTATTTTTGAACTACAACCATTTGATATATTTATCTAAAAATCCAAGCAAAATTTGGAGATGTCATGTGATGTTTTTAAATCACTTTTATATAAAAATATCTTTTATTCTTGAAATATTTTGAGCTCTACACCCAATTTTCTTCTCTGGTCCAGAGAGCAATTTTGCACTATAACCCTTTTAAATATTTGTTGCTAGATTCCACCAAAATTATGGGATGTCAGTAGGAGCATATGATTCTATTATATGCAATAATCTAGTGATGTTCTTTGAAAATTTTGAGTGAAACAACCTCATCTTCATTCTGGTCCAACATGATGGTTTGTGCAGCATCCATATTATTTCTTACTCCTTGGCCATATATTCTTTCTCCTACTTGTAGTCCTCCATGTTAAACTCCTAAGTCCAGGAGCATGAAACCATTGGCATAATGTTTGTTCATGAAATAATGCCATTCACATCCTGTCCAGATTTGAAGTTCTGCAAAACTTGCACTAGCAAGTTTATGCTTTTCACCAACTAACCTCACCACCCTCTTGTGCATCCAAAGAGACTTCAATCTGGAAGATTTGGCCCCTCCAAGAAAAGCCTAGGTGCCTGTGGCATTTTCTCAAACACCTGGAGTGCATGGTCAGATTTGGCATGGATTTTAGTTAGCAGTGTGAACCTGATCCTCTGACCCCTCAAGCTTGTCCATTGATCTCCTTGCGAGCCATAGCCTAGATCTGCTAACTCCCAGCTCCAACCAAGCGCTCTGGAGTGCCATGGCATTTCGCCGAGCATCTGGTGTGCATGCGCTGGGCGCGCCTAGAGCGCGCAAATTGCAGCCGCGCACACGAGCCGCCGCGTCGCGCCCACTTCACGCCACCTACCCCGCTCGCCCTGCAGAGCCACGCCACTCGCTTGGATTCTCGCTGCGTCGCGCCTAGAGCCCCGATAGCCTCCTTACCCCCCTGCAGCGTAGCCAGCAAGCCGCTTGGCGGCACGCCCGCGGCCGCATCCGCCACCGCCATGGGTAGCACCGCCCCGACCACCACAGCGCGCCAGCTCGCCTCCATGGACAGTGGAGCTTTCGTCGGTAGCTCCTGGAGCCAACCAACCACCGCCACGTCGCCCTGCAACACAGTAGGGCGGTTTGCGGGCGAACTTATCCCCGGCCGCCGCAAACCGACATGGCCACGCTATAAAGAGGGACCCCGAGCCCCTCTGAGCACGCACGCAACCTCAGGCTACCCCCATGGAACCCCCATAGCCCGCAATCGTCAGGGAAACGCCGCCTTCTTCATCTCCGGCAACTCCTACCGCCGCCACTGTCTCGTTCACTCCGGTGCCACCAGGGCTTCCCCCTCTCCGTTCTCTTCACCAAGAACACCTCCTTCCTTCCAGGAACCCAACCCCCTACTCGATTTTGATCGGGAACCACATTCGCCCCAAAATCACTTTGTTCCCCGAAGCCCCCTCCGCCGCGGAGCTCGCCGCCGGCGACTCCCTCCACCTCCGGCGACCCTGCGACCACCGGGAGGACCGCCTAGGAGTGGCAGATCCATTCCTGCACTCGGATACCCGCGAGGAGCCGCCTAACGCCGGCGACGATCGCCGGAGCCCCCGCCTCTGTTCGGCCAGAGGAAGGGGAGGGAGGGCGACTGGTCAAACCTGACCAGTGGGCCCCCTGGACCCACTGTCAGTGACCCCCGCACCGGTCCACCTGTTTTAAGTGGATGTGTAAAACCTCAAGTACGCCACCTATGACCGAAAGCGTATTTCTATCTGAAACGATTTTCTTTTTCTGTTTTATTTAAAATCAGATTTGACCAAATCTTTGACTGGCTCTATCTTTTTAAATATAAGTCCAAATGAACTGATTCTTTTTCCTACCTCTCTCAAATAATGTCTAGTTTATTTTAAGATTTATTTGAAAAAATTTCCAAACAACTTTTGTGCTGTTTTTATTTTTGTGTGTTAATTCATTTATATTTCTAAAATAGGATTTTTGAAGAGAGGAGAAATATTTCAAGAGTTTGAAATGCACCCTGCCTTCCTGTGACCTGAAGGCAAGCATTCTGAACCCCGGCATAATATTTTTATGTGTTCGATGACACGTTTATAACATCACATCACTTCAGAGAAACTGGTCATTTCATGTGACATGATCATATGCATGGGTGCATGTTATTGATTTCCATGCTGTTGGAAATGAACACACTTGTGATGATAATCACCCTCATGTGCCTTGCATCCATGCCGGCAGGAACCCAGGAAAACCTCTGCCTTGGGTAGCCATGAGTTTGTCGCCGGTCTCCGTCGGGACGGTTATGTCTGGTATGGCATGGTAAGGTGATATGAGCGGTGACTCTGTTGGATGAAATATATTCGTTATACTAATCATGCAGGGAATACTTAAACCTCCTGAGTCGACCGTAGATCGAGTCTTGTTCCAGTAACCCCCATACTTGTTTCATACTACCACTCGTCTCTACAGCTAGTAGAGTACGGTTCAGTAAGTTGTCAACCTCTTTCTAGCACACACCGTACAGAGAGGCCATGGTGGAAGATACCGGTTGTAGCTGGTAGGCAGGCCACCTGGTCCGGGGGCATGGGTGTTTCCGGTTGGGACCAAGAGGGGAGGCCACCCCTTAGAGCGCGCGATATAAATTTGATCCCATGCTACGCGAGGTTGTAGCCTCCCCACTTAGAGTTTTCTTGACAGGTGTCGTGGGTGATTCCAGACACGTGTGAGTTAAGCTGGTGTGTGTAGGTTAGGTGTGTTTTCAACAAAAAGACCGTAGACGGAATTAGTCCCGATGGACTAAAGAAATCCGTTACTCGTGGGTAAAGAGTACACCCTCTGCAGAGATTAAACCTATTCGAATAGCCGTGTCCATGGTTAAGGATTACAGTCTGGGATGGGTCAGGTGTCGGTCTTAGCGTCGGTCTTCGGAGGTGAAACTGTTAACCAGAACTGGAACTACTACTTGTGACTTGTGATAATTATGATTATTATTATTGTTGACTAACCCATGATATTATTGTTATTATCGAGTATCTCTGGGATGGTTCTACCTCTGGGATATTCACTATGATTGTTTCTTTTAAAGCCCATTATGCGGTGTCGCTCAGACGCCCGACTGTGGCATTTATTTTAAAGCCCTTTATGCGGTGTCGCTCATACGCCCGACTGTGGCATTTATTTTAAAGCCCTTTATGTGGTGTCACTCAGACGCCCGACTGTGGTATTTCCTTTAGAGCCCTTTATGTGGTGTCGCTCAGACGCCCGACTGTGGCATTTCTTTTAAATCCCTTTATGTGGTGTCGCTAAGACGCCCGACTATGGCATTGCTTGTTATTTATTTCATAAATTTTAATACTACTATCTTGTTGCAATTTTTATAAATAACTTGCTTACACACATCAGAGTTATATTTATCTTTTGTGACTGACGTCATGAGCATAAAATATTTTCAGCACATCATTGTTATATTATACCTGTGTTCATAATGTTTGCGAGTACATTCAATGTACTCACTGGCTTGTCCCTGGCTATTGTCTTGGCCAGATTTTCTTGCACGGAGAGGAGCGACGCGATGACAGCCCCGGAACCTAAGCAATGGAGATAGCAGCCTCGCGAAGATAGGAGTTAACCTGGTCAGCTGTTCCCGTGGGAAATGGAGTCCCATAGACACTGATGTTTCACAACCCGCTTCCGCCATCACCCACTAGAAACCATTTGTTGTACTCACAGGCCAGAATGGTCTTGTACTACATATTTTGTATTCTGCTTGGAATTTCTGTATCAAGTTGGAGCCTCATCAGCTAACAGTAATCCTGGGGCTGATGAGCACGACGGTCTTTTTCTGGGAATTAATACTCGGAAAACCGGTCGTGACACCAGTGCTACAGCCTGGATTCACTCGCTGATGACCGACACGTTCGATGCTGGGTCATGGATGCCTGTCCCTGTAAGTTTGTGCCACTTTGGGTTTACGACTAGCCATGTCAGCCCGGGCTCCTTATCATATGGATGCTAGCGACACTATCATATACGTGTGCCAAAAGGCGCAAACGGTCCCGGGCAAAGGTAAGGCGACACCCGTGGGAATACCGTGCGTGAGGCCGCAAAGTGATATGAGGTGTTACATGCTAGATCGATGTGGCATTGAGTCGGGGTCCTGACAGCTTTGGTATCAGAGCTTGACTGCCTGTAGGATTACCAAGCCGAACTGGTCGAAGTTGAGTCTAGAAATTCTTTAGTTATATGTAGGGGAATTGATTGTGGGATGGAACATAAGGCTCTTTTTACTCCTTTACCTTATGCCCTTCTGATCTGAGTCATCCTATCTTTCCTACGGGGTTAAGGAACTAGGCCTTCTCATCTCTCTATTAGGATGACGTGTTACTAATCCATAGACTTATAGAATTGATAGTTTCAAGCCTCAGTTCAGTTTCTACTACTTTTAGTATGTTCTCAGTTGATCTCAGAACCTTGTTGTTATGATGTTGAGTGGTTATGCCACCATTTTTGTAGCATGTCTCAAATCTTTTCGAGCATTTACAGCTGTTATGCTGTCCGAGTCGTCCCAGGTTTCTAAACAATCTGATGCACTTGCAAAATCCTTTCCCTTCGGTTTCGATGTTCTTCTACGCCGGGTTAATCACACTAATTGCAGAGTTGAGGTATTCTATTGCCTCGACATATATGTTGGAATTATTATTATGACCCTAGGTGTCCTAGGGGGATCATCTAGTAATCTAGCCATGATTTGTGTCCCAGTGTGATGATTCTGGTCTTTATTCTCGAAAGCATCCCGTGATGCCACTTAGTAGTAGGTATTCTACTCTTGGGTTTTGAACCCGAGATTCACCCTACTTACCTCATGTGGATAGTGTTTGCTAGTTCCTTTAGGTTATTAGTAACCTTGCAATAGTCCTCGAGGTCCGTGGTATTTCCTTCTTCCAAATACCATGAACTACTTATGGCAGCAGTTCCTCATTGAACCAAAAGATCTCAACCCGAGTGCTCTTGATGAGTTCTTCTCTCTATATTGTGACTCTGCCAGTTCAACCTTTCTGCATGGGTTATCTGGAAGAAATATGTTGAACTCGTTTGACATGCTAGTCCATGCATCCACAACTCAGAAAATCATATGTTCTCTTGGGTTGTCCCTCTTTAATTGTATTCCGACCCTCGTCTATCAATTGATAGTCAAGAGTATGCGTGCATTCGTTCATCGATGCCTATTACTCTTGTGGTCCATCGAGCCATTCTAGTTTAGAATGAGTAGGAGAAACAAACTCCAGTACCTCATCCATTTCTAGGATTGGGTCAAAGCAGTTGTATTCCGCAGATCAAATGCAATCAAGATTTTGGTCTGTTCCACCTTGGAGTGTTACCCTCTTTACGTCGGGATTGTCATGAGAATTGCACCATCTCTTGTGAATTCTTGACGTAGTGATACTTCTCGCCATCATTATTCATTCCTCGGTTCCGTGTTGTTGCAGCCGGAGTGCCGACAAGTGAATCGTGATGTGTGAACTCATTACTCCTAGCAACTCCGTTGCTTGGTAGTTAAAGGACAATAATTCAGTTCTTAGCGTGTTGGTTATTGAATCCTCATTCTAAGACTAAGTGTGCTACCTAGTCCATTTTCCTGGTGCACTCTTCGATCAATGAGTTAAGATTATGTCAATCCCTCGCTCCTTTGATCATATCATCTTGCTTCGAAAGCAAGATTGTTCCCGAGCTTAATAACATATCGGTGGTTCGTGATTTTCCAAATATCCTCTCGGAAGTATCACCAGGTTGTCACCTGACCGCTATGTTGAGCTCGTGATCAAGTTGGTTTCTTGTAACCACCCCTTCTCCAAGAATCTATGCTGGATACCCTGAGCTAGTTGGTTAAGCTGGACAACAACTTGGAGAGTTGGAAGATAAAAGCTTGTCTGACTTAGTTCATTTTAAGGGATATCTTGTATGTGTGTTGAAGAAAGATGATATGTTCATCGATTGGTCCCTGTGATCAGTTGTTGGACCTATTGTCTTATTAAAACTTTGATTTGAGTATGGGTGATCGTCAAATGAAATCAGAACCAAGGATATTCGTAATGTTGTCTTACTCCTGGTTGTCCCTCGAGCATACACCATTATATCTTTCGGGTCTGACCAATACTATCACATTGTTCACATAATGGTGGAAGTCCAATGATATGGAAATTCCAATGAGTTGCTGTTGAGCCCATCAGCGGCATTTTGTCTCCACCATGATTCGTGTTGAACATCCAGCTAGTGTTGGAAACTTGTGTAAGCATTTTCTTCATGTCCCGATCATGAAGCATATGTCAGGATGAAAGATGTGACTTCCTCTAATTCACGTGCATCTGATGCAAGTTGCCGCCGTGAATCCGAGAAATTCAATGTTGCTTCCTCTGGAATCATCCCGAATCAGTCATGCATACGTGCGAAGTATTCTGTGGTTTGGAGACTTGCAACCTTCATTCCATATGTATCCCTAGCACACCAAGCCACTGATTGATTTGCTCAAGGAAAAGGAGTTTGTTGTGTTAATTCTAGATCATGCACAAGACTCCGATATCCTCGATGATGGTTCCCACCTAAACTTGGTAGTGTTTTATTATAAGACTACTATGTGGTCATGCTTGTCTCGGATAAAGTGTTCACATGTTGTAGCAAAAGCAGCTCATGTTTTGGGGCTTGCTATCGCAGTTCATCCCCCGAGAATCTCGCAACATCATCTCGTCGATTTGTGTTGCATACTTTCATTTTTCTTTCTAGACTCGATGAGTCTGGATTGTTCTGACACCAACCAGATCTGAATCTCAGGCAGATATAATGGTTGGAGCATTTTCCAAGAACTATAATATTGGTCTCTCTGTAACCTGTAAAGAGGATGTCGTGGCCAACACGTCCAGCCGGAAGACCTATTACTGTAGTATCTTGATTGAGGAAGTTGGCCACCTCCCCATAAGGATTTCCTAGGATTTACTCAAGTAGTTATTCCTTATGGATTCTTGTGCTCCCGAAGTCCGACCTTTACTTGATGTTCTACGTATCAAACCATTTTAATAAATGGGTTACGCTAGCACATTAAGGAGAACAGTAGAAGCGGAGTACTAAATGTCTCTCGGTCGATCATCTAGATTTTGTTTCCTTGGCCTCGCTAAGGTGGAATCTGAGAAAGTGTTATCTTCCTTTGCATCTGCATCGTCCATCACTACTCATCATGGTAGTATGTTGTGTTGCCAGGATCCTTGACACAGATATTGGTAAGACCTTGATGAATATGGAAATGCTAAAGTTCTTAAGAGCACGCACAAGCGCTAGGTGTTATCATCGGCACTAACTGGGATTGCTCTCAGTTTCCTCGGTTATGCTATAACTTTTCAAATAGGTGACTCACTCTCTACTGTTGAGCTTCTCCCCAGTTACTAAAATCATCCCTTGTGTTGTTTTCAACAAGGTAATCCACATCATCCATTCTAATCCGGGTATGCCATTCTACCGAACCCCTCCAAACGATCGCTCGAGAATTGCCTTAGGCTGGTATAAAGAGTTTCAATGATATTTGAATCAAAGGTAATTCTTTTTGCCACTTAAGGGATGATTCTACGAGTCACCTCTCCCAAGGTCACGTTATGGGATCATAGTAATTGTTTCCTCGCTACATTAAAACCCTCGTCAAATTGTTTCTTCCATCCCTCCCGATGCATGACTTGCCTCTCAGCTCAAGAGAAGTTGCTATGACTCACCCCGTGAGTTGATCCTAAGTTATTTGATCTTTGAGAAGATCGATCCTTTTAGAGTTGTCCTTACCTCTCGTTGTCTTGTTAGTTGGAGTTCTCAGAGCAAGACTTCGAGACAATGATGGTGATCGATTCAACGTTCTTATGAAGTGCAACCTGGATCGTGAAGATTATGTTAGTTTGTGCTCCCCCTTCATCTTACCCTACGCTTGAATCTCGGGACGAGATTCTTGTTTAGTAGGGGTGAGCTGTCACATCCCTAGCTTTACCTTGCACTAGGCTAGCACTTGTGTGTTGCATCATGTTTAAATTTTTTATAAAGCTGAAATGGGGATTGATCAAACCCTAGCACCAGAAAGAATTCAAATAGGTTTAAATAAAATCTTTTTCAAAGAACCTGAAATGTCTTTGAAAATGTTCATGATTTATGATAAAGGTGAAAACCTCTACCAAAAATGATGAGCATATTCTTGGACATTTATGGATTCTTGAGTTAAATCATATTGTATTTGAATTGGAGCATTTAATGCCTATAAATATTTTAAATGCTTCAATACTTCTGAAAACAATTGGGGGCTGTTGGAGATAATTCAAATAGTGCCCACAATTTTTGTCAGGATTTTACAAAATGGGTTAGTATTTCTACTAATTCAAAACAGATCAAACTAAATAGAAAACAGTAACAAAATTAGAAAGAGAGAGAGAGAAGGATTCACCTGGGCCACTTACCTGTGTAGCCACCTGGCGGCCCAAGTGGCCAGCCCAGCCCACCTAGCCTCCCCCTGTCATCTTCTTCCCCTGCCAGGAGGACGAGCGTGTGGCCGCAACGCGCCGGCACACGTCCCGGCCACCTCCTGCTTGCCGCTTCCCCCTCGACGCCCTGGTGAAGCCACGACCCCCCCCCCTGACCACCCCTCTCTCTCTCTCTGGACCCCCTCCTCCCCACTGCTCCCTCTCTCTCGCGATCGACCACGAGCACCTGAGAGCACCGACGAGATCCACAGCGGCCAATGTCCACCCCTCGCCTCGCCGATGCTTCTAGAAGAACCGCCGCGCCTTCCTCTTCGTCTCCACCAACCCACGTGACGCCGGGTGCACCGCAGCGTCGTCCCTGCCGCATTCATCGCCGCATCTGTCCGGCGATCGCCGCGGTCGATTCGTTGTCTCCGGCGCCTCCCCGAGACCACCGAGCTGCTCTTCGACCTCGCTGTGAGCCCCGGAGTATTTACCCTCACCTCTCCCTCTCTGGTCCGTCCCCTAGCTAGCTGCGCCGCCATGGCCGTAGCTCGCCGTCCGCCATGGCCGGCGAGCCCCGCACCCCCGAGCTCCTGCACTTGCGTTCGTTGCACCGGCGTGCTCCTGGTGACTCCAGGAACCCGTAGAGCCCCTCAGCTGATCTCGCTGTGCCGTGTAACGCCAAACCTAACCCCGTCCGAACTCCGGCCGCCGCCGCCGTCGTGGTTGCCGTCGCCTCCGGCCACCCTAGCTCTTCCCGCTTGCCCTGCTAGATGCGCGCGAGCCCCAACTACGCATAGGACCAAACCACGGTCGATTTGGTCGACCGTGGGCAAAACTCGAACCACTCCAGTGCGCCTCCGCCGCGGCTTGAGGTCGCCGCCGGCCAAACACCAGCGTGCCGACGTGGCCGCGTATTTAGTGCTAATCACCGCCAGCTAAACCACCCACAGACACTGACAGTGGACCCCACTAGAATAATTAAGTATAAGATTATTTTTGTTTAGGATTAGATTAAGTAAAGTGGGCCCCGATTGTGAGGGTTGACCTGCCCAGTCAGCATTGACTGGTCCCACATGTCATTGACCCAAACCAGCCCTGTTACACTGACCCGTGGGTCCCAGCCGTCAGGTTTGACCTGGACCGACCCTGTTGACCAGCTGACGTCACAGTGACGCAGTGCTGACGCATTAATTCAATTACTGGATTTATTCTTATATAGGAAATTCCAGAAAATAGTATAAACTTCTAAAATTCATATAAAATCAACCGTAACTCCAAATGAAATAAGTTATATATGAAAAATGATCAGAAAAATCCAATCTATCCATCTGTACTGTTTTCATGCATGTTAGAACAACTTATAGCTGCTGTTTAGCACAAATCATATAAATGACATTTAAATATCCACATATGGAGTTTGAATTTGAACCCTTGGTTCAAACCAACTTCATTTAACCTGCTGCTAGTTGCATTAGCTTAAATCACAGCATATTGCCATGTCACACTCATGCATCATATTGTTGGATTGCATTGATTGTGTTCTTTCTCTGTTGCCGGTGTTTGTTCCCCCTCAGTAGACGTGGTTCCGATGATGTGTTCGATGCCACCGATGAAGAACTATATTCTCTTCAGAAGTGCCAGGCAAGCAAAACCCCCCTTGTTCATTCCGATACAATCCCACTCTCTCGCTCCTGCTCTCTTTTACTGCATTAGGACAACAACGATACAACTGTTACTTGCTGCGGTAGTTGAACCCCTTTATCCTCTACATGACCTGTCATTGCCATAGTAAATAGATGAAACCCACTAGCATGAGTAGGAGTTGTTTGAGCCCTGATGTGCCTACTCATTCATGCTTGTTTGTCATGCCTGCTATTGCTTAGAGTTGAGTCAGGTCTGATTCATCGGGAATGAATTGGAGGTGTGTAAACATGTCCTACTGTTGAGAGCTAAGTGTGTGAACACGATTTGGTAAGGGTAGTGGTGAGAGGCCATGTAGGAGTACATGGTGGGTTGTCTCATTGTAGCCGTCCTCAGGAACTGAGTTCTGTGTTTGTGATCCATGAACAGTTACTACCACACATTGGGCTCCGGGCACTCCAAGCTCTCTCGACTTATTAATCAACTCGATCTCTGTCCAGGAGTTGCAACTAGTTTCTGGTGTTTGTAGGTAGTAGTCTACCAAGTGGCACCCGGTACAGGTGGGCTTGGGACAGACTAGGCACAGTGGCACGGTGTACCAAGTGGCACCCGGATGGTGGGCTTGGGAACCCTGCTCACATTGTTTGGGGCCGTGAGCGACACCCAGGCCGGATCTCCTTGGGGATGGAACCCGAATAGGCGATAAACCTAGACGAGAGACTTGTGTGGTTAGTCAGGTCGTGGACGACTCCCTCGCCAGGCTTCCGCTTGAAGGTTGCCGAGATACACGTGGTGTACATGGTGGTAAGTGGGGAGAGCGTGTGTGAAGAAGTACACCCCTGCAGGGTTAATATGATCTATTCATATAGCCGTGTCCGCGGAAAAGGACTTCTGGGTTGCCTGTACAGTTCATAGACAAGTGAAAGTGGATACTCTAAAATACGCAAGATAAGCGTGAGTGCTATGGATGGCGTTCTCGTAGGGAGACGGGAGCGGATCCATAGTGGTGTATTGATATGGTGAATATGTGGACTCATGTGCGCCACCTCAAAAGAGTTACTTGCAGTCGTAGTTTAGGATAGCCACCGAGTCAAAGCTGGCTTGCTGCAGTTAAACTCCACCCCCCCTTTGTTGATAATGATGCATATGTAGTTAGTTCTGATGTAAGTCTTGCTGGGTACATTTGTACTCACGTTTGCCTATTTTACGTTTTTGCAGAGAGACTTCAGTCTCGCTAGTAGTACCGTGTGGACTTCGACGTTTAGCTTGTTACCTCAGCTACGATCTTGTGCCCTCGGCAGGATCTAGTAGATAGTCAGGCTTCTCAGCCTTTTTCATTTGTAGATGTCTGTACTCAGACATGTTGAGCTTCCGCTTGTGCTTTGACTTGTATGCTCTGAGTGTTGGGTCATGAGACCCATGTTTGTAATATCTCACTCCTCGGAGCCTATTGAATAAAATACTTGAGTTGTAGAGTCATGTTGTGATGCCATGTTGTATTTGCACATATCGAGCATATTGTGTGTATGTTATTGAAATGCTTGGTATGTGTGGGGTCTGACTATCTAGTTGTTTAACCTTAGTAGCCTCTTTTACCGGGAAATGTCTCCTAGTGCTTCCACTGAGCCATGGTAGCTTGCTACTGCTCTGGAACACTTAGGCCGGCCGGCATGTGTCCTTCTTCGTTCCTGTGTCTGTCCCTTTGGGGAAATGTCACGTGATGAATACCGGAGTCCTGTTAGCCCGCTACAGCCCGGTTCACCGGAGTCCTGCTAGCCCAGTGCTACAGCCTGGATTCACTCGCTGATGACCGACACGTTCGATGCTGGGTCATGGATGCCTGTCCCTGTAAGTTTGTGCCACTTTGGGTTTACAACTAGCCATGTCAGCCCGGGCTCCTTATCATATGGATGCTAGCGACACTATCATATACGTGTGCCAAAAGGCGCAAACGGTCCCAGGCAAAGGTAAGGCGACACCCGTGGGAATACCGTGCGTGAGGCCGCAAAGTGATATGAGGTGTTACATGCTAGATCGATGTGGCATTGAGTCGGGGTCCTGACAGTGTCCATGTAGGCAATGAGGGTGTGGATCTTGTCCCCTGTGATGGGGCGGAGGCGAGTGATGCAACACGGACATCTCCAGTCTGGTGAGGCTGCCATCACCGTTAAGGTCGAAGGAGGAGGAGCTTTCGCAGTTGGGTTAGCGGAGGGGGCTCATCGACACCCATACATTTTTCTTCCAGCGCAGCCCTACAAATGTTGGTGCCTTCGGACTCCAAAATCAACAAAAATCGTGCAAAACTGGAGTATGAGGTACCGCTGTGGGAGGACCTTGAAGTGGTACCAGCTCCTCTCTGCTTTCTTTCAATTTCGCAATAAAAAGGGCATAGATAAAAATGTTTGTTCAGTTAGGTGTCCTGCCTCTTTTTAGCTCCCAGTTTCCAGAGGAAATCTATTGTGCACAGATTAATTCATAAGTTTGTTGCTATTAATGATCGTTGCTGATGGTAACTTAGTCAAAAATCTGAATTTGTTCAGGCCACATCCTACCTTTTCCGGGCATGGGACCGACATTGACAGTGTTAGGCCCCTTACCATACATTATTACCGATGAAATTTAAGAATTTATACACATATTTGCGAGTAGTTGTAGTTTAAATATTTATTAAAAGGTTAATTAAATTTTAATAACTGAATAATAAAATAGGTCTGATTGCGTTATACAATATTGAGCTCAACTCCTATATGCTTGTAGTCAATAAAGAGCTTCAAACATGAGATACCATACTGTTTTGATGTTTGGTATTATTGAATAATTACTCAGGAGTAACTGTAATCTGATGTATATAGATTGTAAGAAACCATAAGCTTAAATGGGCGTAAAGCTTTTACCATTTTTTGGAAATATTTCATATTTTCATCAAATGTTCATGCATTTTTTCAATATTTCTATAGAATAGTACATTATATTCGTCCTGCCATATAGTGTCTAACATTCATGTTACCATAGATTAGTAAATTTGTTAATTTGAACAGATTTTGCGGCAAATTAATTATCAATGTACTTGTGCTTATGTAAAAGGCTGGCAACATCATACGGCAAGTGTGTGTTTTGGACTTTTAGTTCATAACTTTAGAAAAATTCTTTGTAGATTATGTTCTTGACCATAACATCCTTATTGTTATCTTCATCATTTAGCATTACTTGTAGTCCATCCATTTTTCTAACTCTTGATAATGGTACATATAGATGTCCATGTGTAAAGACTTGTTCATGTAGATATAGTCCAACCTTGTTTGGAGAGTGCTCCTGGCTTTTGTTATGGTCATAGCAAAGCATGGTGAGATATGATATTGTCTCATTTTTAGAAGTCATAACCACACCCATTTAGCTGGTGACATGTTTTTTTGGAATATTGACCTTTTCTTCTAGATGTGATTCTATTATTGTCACACCCTGATTTTCATGGCACAACACTTAAGTCAATAAATAATGTCAAAATGTGGTTTGACAAAAACTTTTGAGTGTTTTGTCTTTGCTTTGATTGAATGTTTGTTTGCTGTTTGCAAGTGCTCTAAAAATCAAATAAATTCTCCAACTCTTATACTCCTTCTCCTTTATCCAAAAACCTTTCCCAATGATCATGCCATGTGTATAGGACATAAAAATAATTTCTTGCAAAAATAATTTGGCCAAATAGCATTTTTAAAAATTAGTTTTTCAAAAACCCCTGAATTGAGGTTTGCACTGCAAGTACTTAATTAAGGACAGTAAAAATCTTTCTAAAAATATATTTGACTCCTATTAGATATAGGATACCCAGAAACCACAAAAATATAATTTTGAAAGTTATTTTCCTATTTTATTTAAAAGCTTTTTCTTAAGGCCAGAAATGGTCTTTAATAGGGAAAAATTATTTTATTGCTTCAAAAATATTTGACAAAATTTAGGGAAACTCATAGGACATATATTGTCCATACATAAGAGTTTCAACACATGGTCATGTTCAAGATATTGGTCAAATCCCTCAAAAACCCTTTCTGGATATTTCAAGCTTTTGAAATATTTACAAAGGAAATATTCTCCAAAAATTCCAAGAAAATTCTACCATGTCACATATGACATATTTGGTGATCTTGCCAAGTCTCATGTCTTGGAGAACAAGATAACATCATCAAATACCCTCAAAACCATTTCTGTCCATTTTGAAGTTTGAGCAACTTTACATTGCCAAACATTTCCAAATATTCTCAAACCTTGTGAACATTCTCAAATGGTCTAATTATTCATCTAGACCAAGTGGAACAAGTTGGAGAACAAGTTATATTTATCAAAGTGCCCCAAAATCCTCTTTGACCAGAATCAAATTTGAACAACTCTACATTACCAACTTTCTCTCCTTGATTCCAACTTTTGTGAGAATGATCACATGACCAAATGAGGCCACTACACCAAGTGGTGCATCAAGGAGAATAGATTTGCATGGCTAAATCTTGGAAAGCCCATTTCTGTTGATTTCTAGGGTTTACCAAAGTTGCATTGTCAACTTGCTCCAAATGAACTCCAAATTGGTGGAAGGCCCTAGTAATGTGTGTCATTTCACCCTGTGGAGCCTCATGACAAATGGAAGTCATCTTATTGCCTAAACCAACATCAAACACCTTCTGACAGAAACACAAAATACTTGTTTCAGCCATTTCCACACATCTCCATGAGCTGAGCTTTTTCCCACAGCCTCATATGGTCCTCCTCTACCTCCTGCATCTTTCCCTGCTCGAGAAGCCATGCTGAAGGGGGTGAAAACTCCATTTCTCTACTCTGGACAGCAGCATTTCCACTCCCCCTCAACTCCCTCTTCCCTCCAGTGGATCCCCAGGGCATCCAATGCTATTTCCGCATTGTTTACTCCCCCTTTCAGCTGCCAGACACAAGTGGACGCGCGGGTGCGCGCAAAAAGCCGCGGGTGCCGGCCATTTGCATGCTCTAGAGCGCCTCGCAGGGCGTTCGACCGTTGACGCCGCGTCGCCCGACCACCTCGGGCCTCCCCCGCGCGCCTGCCGATGCGCCTCGGCGTCCGCAACACGCTACGCGGTCGGCCCCCTCCTCTCTCCTCCTCCCCGCGCCTCCGCGCTAGCAAACAAAGGCCGCCCGAGCGCGCCAATGGTGCGGCTCACACGCGCGGCACCCTGGCCCTTCCCCGCTCCTTCTCTCCCCTCCTCTCGCCCTAGAACAACCCCACGGACACCCCAGACACGCTCACACGAGCCCCCGTGGCCTCTAGCGACGGCTACGGCCTCGCCGGCGCACGGTCCCGTGGTGCACCTCGCCCCCTCCTATTTAAGGCCACCCCCGAGCCCTCTCTGGCCTCCTTTCGCCCTCTCTCACTCCCAGTGACCCCCCTGGACCAACTCACTCCTCCTCTCGCGCCCTCCTGCTCCCTCCATGGCCGGAGTGCCGCCGTCGGGCTCCGCCGAAATTCCGGCTATCTCGAGCCTCTCCTCTCTTCCTAGCCACTCCAGTGCCCCCTCACCACCACCACCGACTCGCCCCGCACTTCATCCCCTCATCCTCGCGCCTTCCTCGCCGTGCCGAACCCCGCCATCGCCTGTTCCTGCCGCGGCCGAGGCCTCGCTCGCTCTGGCGGTCCTCGGCAGAAACTGGGTCCCCAGGTGGGTGCGGCCCATCCTCCCGAGCTCGCCGGAGTCCGGGCGGTCGCCGGAGGTGGCCGGAGCCACCGGAATGGGAGCCGGCAAGCGCTCGGCCCCGCCTCCTCTGCCTCCTCTGTCGCGGGCGGGAGGAGGGCGACGACCCTGCGGGTGGACCCCGCAGGTCAGTGACCGGCCAGCGGGCCCCTCCCGTTTAAGTGAAGGCGTACCAGCCTCTTCCCCGCTTCCCCGCGGCGAAGGCGCCCTGACTGGAATACGCCTTCGACGTCGCCCCTGACACCTGTGCAGCCGAGCCGCTGGGCCGGCCCACTGCTATCTTTCGCCTGGTGCGCTGGATAAGGGTACACCCCCTTTCCCTTTTCCTTTTCTTTTTCTGTAACCTTGTTATATCCATAAACAAATCAATTTAGCTCCAAATTTGATGATTCAAATTTCTAATAGTTTCTAAAATCATGCCCTACCACATGATGTTGTTGTAATATTTTTACAGGAGCATTTCCTTCACAAATATTTATCAAAACCCCATTTTTCCATTTCTGTGATGAACTTTAGAAAATCACAGAGAGCTCAAAAAATTGATCCAAATGCCATGATTCAAATTCCTAGATGCTTCTAAGTTCATAAATTAGTTTATGAACATTTTTCTTAATACTTTCTGTACCCCACAATATTATGAGCCATTTCTTCATATTTGTCAACTTTGCAAATTCATAGGGAATTCATTTGAACTCCAAATCCAGTAAAACCAACTCCTAGATGCTTCTAAAATCATCCTTGGTTAAATGGGTGCCTTTGCTCATTTTTCAAAAATGTATTTCTGTACACTTCTTGCAAACCCATTAATCCCTTAATTCCATCATATTGAAATGTTCAGAGATTTCCATTGATCAAATCCTAATGAAACCACTTTAGTCATCCCTCATATGACCAGAGGTATCCCAGAAAAGTCCAACTCATATTTTTAGAGCACTTTTATTTCCTGCCTTGTTGTGTTGCTTATTATGGTTGCTTTCGACGATAGTTGACAAAGTAGACGGAATGCTCGGAGTTGGACCAGAGATATTTGAAGAACTCGATGACTTTGTTAAAACAGGCAAACAGCCCTTTGACCATGTCTATGAAACCCTTTTTATCCATGTCATATAGCTCTTTATTATTGTTGCATCGGGACCATGATGAGAGGGTAAACCACGTGGGTTGGTTGCCTCTGCCACTTCCTCGTTGATACTTGCATTGTGCATGGCCCTACCTTCTTATGAGGGTTATGCTGGTGGGAGTAGATAGGATGCTAAAGTAGATGCCACGCAAGAGGGATGGGTATATGCATGGTGACGGAGACAAAGTATCTTCAAAGGATTTTTCGAAAACCCCGTCGGGTGCCACTTATGCCCGAGGGAGATGATGAGATGGGTAACCACTTGATGACGAAGTGGTGTACCGAGGCAGGTGTGTGTGTTGTTTTCGAAAACGGATTAGATTTAAGATTTGATGACTGTCCCAACCTTACATGCGCAACCACTCTACCCTTATATGGGAAAGGGCATTATTGAGTACCTAGACTGATACTAGCTTGGGGCCCGCATTACTAGTGATGGGAGAGTTGTTGGTGCGCTCTCTTGGGACGGGGTCGTGCCAGGTAGGGCGGCCATGACTGTTTTCACAGGGCACCGGACACACCGTTGGTACCCCGTGCCAGTGGTATGTGATAAGTATGGGAGCAAGGCTCCACGAAAATGTTATGTGATAATGTTGGGCACGGGGGTTACTACCAATCGAGTGGACTCCATGTTAGTGTCGTCTAGAGAAAGGTAGTGATCGGGTGCTTACCCCGGGTACTTGAGGTACCGCGGGTCGTGGATGACACGGGAGTTCCCCGGATCTTGTGGGTAAAGTGTGCAACCTCTGCAGAGTGTAAAACTATTCGAATAGCCATGTCCACGGTCAAGGACGGTTGGGCGGTGCTCTTAAACTATGTCCAAAGTTTTGCAACCATGTGTGTGAGCTGATAAAACTACTTGGGTCAAGTCAAAGGACTTGACATGATTGAGGTGGGCTGGGGCCCACTCTGTTTATGTTAGATGGGTTGGTGCCCACTCTGTTTATGTTAGATGGGTTGGTGCCCACTCTGTTTATGTTAGATGGGTTGGTGCCCACTCTATTTATGTTGATATCTGTAACCAGTCCTCATGGTTACTTGAATTCTCTTGATGCATGCCTTATAAAGATGTTGAACATGTCATTGCACTCAAAACTAGCTTCCTGCAAAAATTTACCTATATCATGCATTGTTGTATCTTGAACCAAAACATGGGTTGCTTGCAAGTACATTCAAAGTACTCCTTGGCTTGCCACTGGTTATTTTATTGGCCAGGCTTGAAAGAACAGGATATGATGAAGAATACTTCGATGACGAACATGCGATCTAGGACGCTTCCCGGTCAGAATGCCTGTAGGGTTAAGGCAGATGGCATGGGTCCAAGTTATCGACGAAGATTTCCGCTGCGATGCTATACTCAAGACTCGACCATAATGGTCCTACTTGTGTAATACGGTATGTATGGATGTAAGACTCTTGTTATTCAGCTTTTGTGTGTTCAGTGAGCATTGATCTCTGGGATCACTGTACACGTGCATTCGGTGATCACGACTTATGAGTTGGGGTCCCCACAATTATTTACTATCGTCACTTCGATGAATGTGTTTGTACGTTGTACTGAACAATCACATACTGTCATTTTTTTCTTTTGTACCATTCACAATCGAGGATGCAACTTCAGTTGCAGATGGCATACCATGTCGTTTTCCATCTGCGCCACACTCATTGGTTAGTTTAATCTGGCATTGTGATAGTTACAGTCTTTGAATGTGCCACTTGCCATTCTGAATGTTTTTGCTCGTATATTATCTCTATCCAGCATATTATTAAGGGCCTCAATGATGCGAGGATATATTGATTCCCTTTATCTTTTGTGTTTTTAGTGCCATATATGCACAAGCACAACTCTGCCTAGCGCGGTCTCTCTTCACTCTTCACCTTCAGGCACCAATGTAGCAACTATGTGTTAGTTTTGCCCGTTCATTCTAAACACATAAGGTCCACTACGATTGTTTATTTCTTTGTCTACCTTACAGGCCATTGATGTGAGATCCAACGTGGAGTTGTATAGTATGGTATTTTGCATGTAGTTTTTCGACCTCTTCCCGTTTTTTTCATAGCCATTTCATGAGGTAAGCCAATGGCTCTCTCAGTTGGCAGCATAGTAAGCTACTCCCTCCGTTCCTAAATATAAATATTTTTAGAGATTTCACTACAAACTACATACGGATGTATATAGACATGTTTCATAGTGTAGATTCACTCATTTTGCTCCATATGTAGTTCATAGTGAAATCTATAAAAAAACTATATTTAGGAACGGAGGGAGAACATGCTTCTAGCTATACCTGATGTTCTTTCTGCTTACCAGAAAATGGCACCATGTTGCTGTACTTGCCGGTTGCCTCTACGAAGTTTGAAAAAATTCATACCAAGTCCATTCAATGTTCAAGTTTCTTAATTTTGCATCATTTAAATATCACTGTTGGTTGTTCTTGTTCATACTAAAATTCAAACTTAATACAACTTACATATCTGGTGACGTTTTTCTTTGTCCTCAGTTTTGATGTCGTGCACCCTTTGTTTTAGTCCTTGATTGTCTTATCACTCGGTTCTTGTGGTCAATGCATTCAAGAACATAGGTGAGATGTTGTTTGGGGCCTAAAAATAGAAATAGATGTATGAGTTAGTAAAGTAGAAATATAACTGGAAAAATAATTATATGCATAGTAAAGAGTTACCTTTAACACAAACTATTAACTCAGGGAAATGTAAGTACGGCAAGGGAGTTCATTAATCTGTCTTTCAATGAATCATGCAAATTAATTTCTTTTGTTCATAAGATGGTAATACCTACTGGAGGTGGAGCGGTCACTAAAAGGAGTCAATTCGACAATCAAGGTGATCGACGGAGATTGGTTGCCAACCTTGGACACAAAAAAGTTTTTACTAAACAGAAGTATAGCAAGGAACCGATTTCGGTCATATTAATCAATCTAGATGTATAGATTAGTGTTTTTTTATTTTAGCATAATCTACCAATCAAGTATACTTGATCCATCACCCAGTGATCACTTCATCAGTTTGACATCCAATGGATAGTACTCCCTCTGTACATAAATATAAATATAAGAGCGTTTACATAATCACTTCAGTGATCTAAGTGCTCTTATATTTATTTACGGAAGGAGTTCAAATTAATCAAATTTGTGCAGAAGATGATACCTACTGGAGTTGCTGTTGTTTTTGGGTGGAGTTGAATTGGACAATCGAGGAGATCCTATAGCGTGGCGATGTTCAAGGGTGGCCGATATGAAGGTGAAGCCAATCTGGAAGCACTTACAAGTAGAACGGAATTGGAGATTGAGATTGGTTTTTGAGTTGTGCGAGATGTAATTATGCAAGGATAAGTGTGTTCATCCAACCGAATATCAAGTGTCTCCGATCTAGCTTGTTGTTGGCATGCGGGAATTTAATCAGCAAGAAGACCCCTATCAAGCATGTGCTAAAAATAATAGAAAATTGCATACGTTACTTTTATCGATCTGGCAACTGCATGTTGCCGATTGCTTTCCGACCAGATGCGTGACCATCCACCAAAGCAAGCCGTTAGATTGCTACGGCTAGGTGCTAATGCTGACATACTTACCTGAGGCCAGACCTAGAAATCAATCAGCCTTATGCCCTTGCCGCATATCCACAGAATTAATCAGCTTCTTAGATTTGAGCCAGCTTGTACGTACATGAAAGAACCGACCAGAAGTCCATTTATCAAGGCATACTTCCATAAGAAGAACTTCGGAGGCCATGAGGGGATCTCTATCAAGGCATACTTCCACAAGAAGAATTTGGAGGCCATGAGGGGATCTCCGAGAAATTATCCAAGTAGTCAGTGCCCGTCGGGCCAGGGGAAAGGAAGACATCGGGAGGGTTTTGGAGAGGACGGGTAGATTTTTGTTTTGTTAGGGTATAAAAGAGGAGCTTCTTTCGATGGCATTGGTGGTTAATTTTTCATAAAGTTATTACGATCTAACGGTTATAGTTTTATTTTATATTAACATTAATGGTCAGATGTTTCTATTTTTGTGGGATTTTCTAGTTTAATTCTCTATTTTCTGGTTAACCCGTCAAGCATTTTTAATATATAAATAGATGGTAACAGTAGCAAAAGTAACGATAACAGTTTTGTAGTAACTGTAACAGTAGCAACATAAAAGTAAATAAGCAAAGCACAATATGTGAAAAGCTCGTAGGCATTGGATCAGTGATGGATAATTATGTTGGATGCGATTCCTCATGTAATAGTTATAACATAGGATGACACAGAACTAGCTCCAGTTCATCAATGTAATGTAGGCATCTATTCCGAATATAGTCATACGTGCTTATGGAAAAGAACTTGCATGACATCTTTTGTCCTAGCCTTCCGTGGCAGCGGGGTCCTAATGGAAACTAAGGGATATTAAGGACTCCTTTTAATAGAGTACCGGACCAAAGCATTAGCACTTAGTGAATACATGAACTCCTCAAACTACGGTCATCACTGAGAAGTATCCAAGATTATTGTCACTTCGGGGTTGTCGGATTATAACACATAATAGGTGAATATAGACTTGCAAGATAGGATCAAGAACTCACATATATTCATGAAAACATAATAGGTTCAGATCTGAAATCATGGCACTCGGGCCCTAGTGACAAGCATTAAGCATAGCAAAGTCATATCAACATCAATCTTAGAACATAGTGGATATTAGGGATCAAACCCTAACAAAACTAACTTGCTTACATGGTAAATCTCATCCAACCCATCACCGTCCAGCAAGCATATGATGGAATTACTCATGCATGGCGGTGAGCATCATGAAATTGGTGATGGAGGATGGTTGATGATGACGACGACAATGAATCCCCCTCTCCGAAGCCCCGAACGGACTCCAGATCAGCCCTCCCGAGAAAGATTAGTGCTTGGCGGGTGGCTCCGTATCGTAAAACACGATGAAACTTTCTCTCTAATTTTTCTCTCCGCGAAAGCAAATATATAGAGTTGGAGTTGAGGTCGGTGGACATCCAGGGGGCCCATGAGGCAGGGGGCACACCCGGGGGGAGGGGGCGCGCCCCCCACCCTCCTGGACAGGGTGTGGGCCCCCTAGGCTTGATTCTTTTGCCAGTATTTTTTATATTTTCCAAAAGTAATCTCCATGGATTTTTAGGTCATTCCGAGAAATTTTGTTTTCTACACAAAAATAACACCATGGCAGTTATGTTGAAAACAGCGTCAGCCCGGGTTAGTTTCATTCAAATCATGCAATTTAGAGTCCAAAACAAGGGCAAAAGTGTTTGGAAAAGTAGATACATTGGAGACGTATCAGGTACGGGGCAGGTACTCGAGGTCATTGACAAGGAAGTTCTTGGGGTACTCAGCTTCTACTGGCAATGGCTTCATCATGCTCATCATTTGGCTCATGTTCGACTCTTGCTTCTGGAAGATGCTTTCAAGGTCCTGTTCATATCACTGACAACCTGGCTCATAAAGATCTCCAAGAGTGGGCTGGGAAGTGAGCTCAATGATATCTTGAGCTTGGGCTTCATGATGGACATCACCGGCCATCTAGTCAAGGACCCATGTCTTCGGATCCCAGTTGTAGCCTGAGATATGTAAAGCAGCATAAAAATTGAAGCAAAAGCTCTTCATTCCAGTGCTCCTTGTCGATGACAAATGGGAGCAAGACAACTTCACAAAAGCAGTCGAGGGCTTCTTCAAGGAAGGGCAGACCAACCATGGCTTCACAACACATGCGCTCGTGTGGAAAGATTTTGTCCTGGTTGAATAAGATGGACGACTAATAGCTACTTTGCTTATGACTCCAGAACCTATTAGAGGAAATCTTGGGTTTCATGTAAGGATTCTTGGCCTTGTCGAAGAATGTATTGTGCTCTCTAAAGCTTAATACGCTGAATGAGCCCTGAGTGGTGCAACACTTGGAAACCTTGGCAACATTGGCATAGGCTTCTGTGTCTGAGGCCTCTGCTCTATATGGTAATCATATTGGGGCTTAGGAGCTTCAGGAGGAGTAAGTATGTGCCACTTGACGCTGATCAGCTCATCTGTGCGATTGAACACCCTTGCCATGGTATGTGGAACTATTGGAGCAGCAGCAACATCCGAGGTGGATGGCCGAATATCTTCAGACACATCAGTGGCTTCATGTTGAAGTGTGGCTTTAGACTGCTCATTGGCTTCAGCCATTACAACATCATTGGCTTCACTATGTGTGGCAGCAACAGCAACAGAGGCTTCAATCACTAGGGGGGGGTCAGGCACAATCACTTCTAGAATCACACTTGGTGCAGTAGGGGGAATAATAACTTGTTCTTCTTCTTTTTCATTGGCTGATGCAGCCGGAATATCTTCAGCCTCTTTGGCTTCAGATTCTTGAGCAGTCACTGAGGGGATGGCTTCAAGAAACACTTGATGTGCTACTAAGCTTGTGGTGTGCACATCCTCTTCAGGAATGCTTGACATGGAGACAGATGGCCTTGGGCCTTTGTGAAGTCTTCGGAATGAGGGCGACGCTTGCGGTGATGGAGTAGTCTTCTCCATGTCTTCGGGGGTTTCTTGGGAAGTCTCAAGCACAGGAGTAGTGACTTCAGCTGGTGGAGTACGCGGGACTTCATGGAGTGGGGAGTTGGGGTGCTGCTCTTCCCAGAACTCATCTTGAGTGATTGGTGTCGTAGGACCACCAATACTAATCTGTTCACTGCTCGTGGGAGCAGGCAATGGTACCTGCTTCTGAGTCAGCTGCAGTACTTGAGGAAGGACTTCATCATCATTTGTTTCCACATTGTCTTCACGACCAATGTCTTCAGCTGTGATGGTGTCAATAGCTTGAATCTCTTCAGTTTCACGGGCCTCTGTGGGAGCAGGCTCATGTACAATCATTCAACGGTCTCGATTGGAGGAGGAAGGTAGTGCAATAGAAATAGGCTTAACAAGTAGCAACTCCTGAGGAGTAGATGAAACTATTGGTGCTTGAGCTCTTCTTGAAGTCTTTGAAGACTTTGTCTTCAGCTTCTTCCGAGACAGAGCGGCATCAGAGGCTTCTTGATGCTTGCAATTTTTGGCTTCAGCCTTTCCCTGCTTGGTCTTCTTCCTTTCAGAAGTAGTTGATGGTACTTTGGCCTCGAGCCAGTCATGCTAGAAGGGAAGACAATGCTTGGCCTCTCTTGCCTTGGAGCCTCAGCTTATGCTTCAGCTGGCTCCTTCTTCTTGGCTGCCAGCCTTGGATCCATTCCTGGATGCCCAAGAGCCTTTCTCTTCATGGCTTCATTATGAGCCTGAACACATTCCTCAGCACAGAATTTAAGGCACTCTCGGGAGCCGTTGGCTTCATCACAACGCTTAAGGAACTCTGCCTTAAGATCAACCATCATCTTCTTGAAGTTCTGAACCTTAGTTGCACTGAGCTTAGCCATGTGCTTCTTGAAGAGAGCTTTCTCATGATCAATCTTGTTTTTCTGCTCAACAACCTTCTGAGCAATAGCAAGATCTTTGGCTATGCAGTCCTGGAATGTGACGCTGATGTCAATTGGTAGCTGCAGATCATCAATGGTGGGAGAAGTAACCATTCGTCAATGAAATTGTTCAAAATGTCAGCATCAAACAGAGGCAAATCCTTGAAGATTTTGGCCTCCTGCTTGCTATTGATCAACAGCTGAAGGGCATCATTAGAAAGATCTTAATCACTAGATAGATCAATCACATCTCCCTCATTGTGCAGAATGCTTGCTGGAGTATGTCCTTTCCCAGAAATTTTCTTTGTCTTCGCAGAAGTGCGAGACAAGTCTTCAGAATGCACACTGGATTTAGCAGGTGCAATCTTCAATGGCTTCACTCTTGAAGCTTTTGGAGTAGATACAGACTTTGAAGCCTTTGACTTCTTCGCAGGCTTCGGGGGTTCTGGGTCTTCAGATTGGGGCTCATCTTGAGCAGCATCAAACTAGCTCTTTGCTCAGCTATGTGTGTGGGAAACCCATCGAAGTTGTTAAAGGGACCTATTATATTGAGTTTGACTTCATGGCTGCCATCGGGCCTTGGCTTAGCTGGACTTCGGTTGAAGTCAATCCCAAGGTCTTGTTTTGTATAGTAGAAGCCCTAGCAAACTGATAATTTGCTTCAAACAGATTGTCTTCATGACACCATCAAAGACTGGATGGGTCAGCATTCTGAGCCATTGGCCCCCTCACCATACAAGGGAAGAAGCCTTGTTGAATGGATTCAGCCTTGGTCTATGGATGGAGCTGCTTATACACAATGCCAGCCCATAGCGGCCTCACAACATTCTTGTTAGCATACTCAGGCGTCACAAAGTTATACAGAAACCATTGATCAACCCAATATCCGTGAATCCATTGTACGCGAGATTTGCGCTCACCATAGCTTTCTTCTGGATCAAACTTGTACATTTCATATAGTTCAGAAGGTAGATCCTTTGCAGTGTTGTCACAGTGCTATCTTCCGCCTTTCTTCGCAAATTTTCTACTTGCCATTGGCTTCACAAGACTGATTGGCTTCATAGAGGTGATAGGCTTCGCTTTGCTGTCCAGACAGGAACTGGCTTTAGGAGATTTAATATGATGTTGTAAGTGGTCTGCAAATGAATTCAGACTATGAGATCCTAGGGACTCTCCCACGAACATGTAACTGTGACAACATTACAGATGCGAGGGAAGGGGAAGAGGTCATATGCATTTTTAGAGGATTTTGAAGATAAATCAGTTTGAAGACACTGACCTCATAGATCGAATACATTCACTTATCGAGATAAGTTGGTTCTAGATTTGTATGAATCCATGAATAAGTACAAGTGAGGAATCAACTTAGTTGTGAAGCACAAGTGAAAGTACTTGCAAGTTATGAGATGCAGAGAATGAAAGATCCAGATTTGGAAGTGGTAAAAAAAACTTCCTGAAGATATAGAAAACTTATCGGATCAAACGTGCGGTAAAAAGCAAGCTTTTAATTACCGCTCAAGAACAATTGAGGAACTGCTAGACGAGTTGGGATGGGGTCGAGCAGTCCAATCTCCCGCGCCCTAACTTGGTGGCGGAAGACACCTACGGAGGCGGCGGGAAGAAGAGGTCCGCGGCCGACGTGAAGAATACGACAGAGAAGTCGCGACAGTGAAGCATTTCTTCTCCAACGACGATGAGAACTAGCAACGGTGTTTTGAACGAGACAGCGAAGGGAGTAGGGAAGTAATGACTGCGGCGGCTGAGTATTTATAAGAAGGGAGTTGGCGTAGTGAAATGACTCAGCTACTCCTGGCGTTACGCATCTGGGCTATGCGTGGCATGCATGCAACAGTTTAAAAACTGTGCCATGACCCCACGAACACCTGATATGACGGGTGGTCGTTCTGCCTTCTCCGAATTCAGGAAAAAAGGATAAGGATATTAAATGATTTCTAAAATTTTGTCTCTTAATCTTTGACTGACAATGACACAGTGAATACAATCTACACGTGTCAACAGAATGCATATGAAGATTCAGAGAGTAGGAGAGATAGGCACATATGGGGTTAGGGTTCGATCACATTCACTTAGTGCAGAAAAATGGCAACTTGAAGACATAGCTATAACACTACAAAAAATACACTTTCGTGATGATACGTGTTTGTCACAGTAGGTCACGTTTTCTGCATGCATGTACATCCATGATGATTTTATGACAGAATCAAGATAGTCATACATGTGTTGTCGTAGAAGTGTTCCATGACAATACCAAAATTATCATCACGGAAGTGTCCACTTCCATGACGATAAATGGCGCGTCATGGAAGTGTTTTTGTCAAGAGTGGCCGACACGTGGCATCCACCATAACGGGTCGCCGTTAAGATATCGGGTTCGGGTTTGGATCTGATAACCCGTTAACATCCTAGACAAATGAGGATTTTCCACGTGTAAAATTCTCATTCGTCGGCAGATCCACGTGTCGGCCTAGCGTTCGGATAGTTGTCATCCAGTGAATGGACGAGACACGCCTATGATACGTCGAAACGTGGCTCGGCTCAACAGTTGACCATTCAGGTCAATAGGCCGGCAGGTTTGATCTGGTCAAAAGGTAACGGTCGGCCCACTTAAAGCATGTTAGCAGTTGTTCGCATATAGCCCATTTACAGCCCGCTAACTCACGACCCACTATGGCCTATCTGAATTAGGCCCAGTAGCGTCATCTGGGCCGTCCAATATGTTTCTAGCCCGTTGTAACTTCCAACCCATGTATATCCCATGACGTCTTTCAGCCCATATGAGGCCCTTGTAACTGTTGGCCCATTAACGACCCGTGGTGAAACTGGCCCATAATGAACAGTGTATCACTTTATACCCATTAATGGCCCATTATTCCATTGGGCCGTTTCCAGCCCGTGTTATCTTTTGGCCTTCTCATGGCCCATTTATTCTTGGGCTGATTTGCAGCATTCGATTACTTACGATCCGTTACTGGCCTGTTTCGGTTGTGGGCCAAATTCAGCCCGTGGTTAAAGTCGGCCCATTTGTGGCCTGTTAATCCATTGGGCCGTTTTCTTAGCGTCATCAAATACGGCCAATTAATGACGGCCCGTTAGGGTGGGCCCATGAATGAACGATTCCAACTCTAGCCTATTTACGGACCATAATGCGGTCCATTATTGGCCCATTTTTGCCAATCGAGAACGACCCGCATAAGGCCTGTTGCTTGTACAACCCGTAGAAGGCCCATTGTTTCTATGGACCATAGAAGGCCCATTGTTTCTACATCCTGTAGGAGGCCCATGGTCACTACAGTAGATATGTAGACCATGGTTATTCTGGCCTAGTTTTAAAAAGTAGCTTATTGTGGCCACTAGCAAACTGCGGAAAAAGAACTGCTGTAAGTGCATCTAGTGCCACCCCTAGTTGGTTTTGGAGTATTGACGACAAACCTGGTTGAGGGACTAATGTGTTTGTGAGAATTGTAGGATAACACAGGTAGTAGTCCCTCATTGATTCGGTTTACCTACCGGAGATTAACCCTTAAAATGTGTGAAGACATTGAAGACAATGGTGGTCTATGAAGATACTCACATTGAAGACTATGACACAAGAAGACATTGAGTGAAGACTATGGAGCGCGAAGACTTAGTTGTTTCGTTATCTCTTTTTCTTCTTTGTTGAGTCATAGGAACCACCGCACTGTTAAGTGGGGTCCAAGTGAACAAAGTCAGAGTGACTGAAGTGATGCTCAACCAAATCCTATGTCTTCGAGCAAAGAAAATGAGAGCAAATCTTATCCTGAGTTGGATAAGTCAGCTTTACTTGTAGCCCAAGTCAAGCTGCCGCGTGTGTTTGAAATCTGACCATTGCAACACGTGTCAGTTCCTTAGTGACCCAGGGTCATTTCGGACAATTCTGGTCAGGTTGCCCAGTGGCTATAAATAGCCCACCCCCTACACCATAAATTGGTGGCTGCTCAGAGTTAGTACATGGATTTTGTCATTTGAGAGCAACCCACCGCCGAAGCTTTCGAGAGAGAATCCTTGCAAGGACAAAGCCCAAACTACCCAGAGCCCAAAGAGTGTTTGGCATCACTGAAGTCTTTCTGTCCGCGTGATCTGAAGACTTGTTACACTTGAGGACTGTGAATCCTCCAGCCGGTTAGGCATCGCGTTCTGAGCATCCAAGAGCCATTATGGATTGCCGTGAACAAAGTCAGTGAAGGTTTGGAAGTCTACCTTGAAGACTTACCAGAGTGATTGGGCGGGGACTAAGTGTCCTTAGCTCAAGGGGAATAAGGTGAAGACGTGGTCTTCTGAGTTGAATCTCAGCCTTCCTAACCAGAGTACAATTGTCACAGCAACTGGAACTGGTCGAACAAATCCCTGTCCTTCTGAAGCCACTGGTTCTATCTCTTACTTCTGTTTACTTTCAGTTTGTCTTCGTGAGGTCATTGCCTGCTTGCATTATCTGTTTGACTTCACTGTGTGACTACTTGTTCTGATTGGTTTCGTACTATCTTCCATCCTGATCCTTACTACCTAGATGCTATTAGTCTTCGTGCTTTCACTTCATTGAATACTTGTCTATGGCTTGTCTAGGGTAGTCTACCTTCCTGCAATCAAATTGTGTGTTTATATTGTTTGTCTTCGAAACTCTCATGTTTTGAAGACTTTCATAAAAATCGCCTACTCACCCCCTCTAGCCGATAACTAGCCCTTTCAATTGGTATCAGAGCAGTACTCCCTTGTTCAATGTGATTCGGTTTAACCACCTGGAGTTTAGCTATATCGACTACAGGGATAATCAAAGTCTCCGTTGCATGCCCCATCTTCATTGGCACTGAATATCCCTACTGGAAGAATAGGATGCACATGCATCTCAAAGCCATTGATGTTGATCTATGGTATGTTGTCAAGAACGGCATTCCCAAGACTGGTGAAGGTGTCACCCCTGCTGATGTCAAGAAGTTCATTCAACTGGACTCTACTGCCAAGAACATCATCTGTGGTCACCTTACCAAAGGACAGTATGGCCGTGTGAGTGCTCTAGAAACGTCGAAGCTAGTCTGGGATTGGCTCTCCAAGGTCAATGAAGGCGTCTCAACTCAGCGAGATCAACGTATCAGTACTCTCTGCAACCTCTTCAACCGCTTCAAGAGACACGACAACGAGAATGTCCAGCTCACATTTGATCGCCTCACTGATATCACAAATGAGCTCCAAGCACTCGGCGCCACTGAGATCACGAAGCATGAGATAGTGAAGACACTACTGAGATCTCTTGACAGCTCATTTGACACCTTAGCCCTGATGATACAAGAACACCCTGACTTTAAGACTCTCGATCCATCTGACATACTTGAGAGGCTCAACACACATGAGTACCAGCTATCTAAGAAACGAGATATCTATGGCCCCAACTATGGCCGAACTCGAGCTTTGAAGGCAAAGGCTGCTGCTTCCTCATCTGAAGAAGAATCTGACTGCAGTTCTGGTGATCCTAAAGACATTGGAAAGGATCTTGCTATGCTTGTGAAGAAGTTCTAGAAATTCACCAAGAAGAAAGGCTTCAGAAAGTCTTCATGATCCAGCTCTAGGAATGATGAAGCTTCTGCCTATGATCACAAGAAGAGAACCTGTCACAAGTGCAAGAAACCTGGTCACTATATCTCAGAGTGTCCACAGTGGGACAATGAGAAGAAGAAGAAGAGCAAAGAATATGATTTTGATGACAAGAAGAAGAAGAAATCCTCAAAATCTTCTTCCAAGTCTTCGTCACACAAGAAGAGCTCATCTGGCAAAGCCCCGTGCTTTTGTTGGCAAGGAAATGGATTCAGAGGAGGAGTCAACTTCCGAGGAGGCAGAGGTGGAATTTGAGGAGGAGCCGGACTCTGGTGTTGCGAGTCTGGCTCTGGCTACAGCCTACGTCGCCAAGTCCATTTTCAACACCGAAGACAATGGCTCCATCACCAACACTGATGATAATGACAAGGACGACTCGCCTCCCACCTACTGCTTCATGGCATGTGGTGCCAAGGTAAAATCATGCGATGCTTACTTTCAAACATCAAGTGAAGATGACTCTGATGGTGAATCCAAACCTAGTTACAAAACACTTGCTAAAATTGCAACTGAACAACAGAAAGCTATGGAACATACTCAAAAACTGTTAGACAAAAGCGATGACCTGTTGGACGTGGAAATGACCAAGTCTCAGTCCTTAATTGAAGACATAAAAAATCTTCATATTAAGTACCATGAACTTGAAGGTCGACATGAATCGCTCACAACTTCCCATGAAAAGCTTTCCTATGATTATCTTCAAAGGTAGCAGGAACTTGAGAAATTGAGATCGGATCATGAAGATCTTCAAAAGGAAAATGAGTCACTTCGCGCCCAACAGATCAGTCCCGCTCAGGAAGGATTTGAACCACCATGCCTAAAATGCATTGAGCGTGATAACGCTACTTCTGTTGCTGAATGTTCTACTGCTGCTACTGTTGCAATATCTTCAACTGCTGATGTGGTAACTAACCCCTCTGCTGAGGATACCACTACTATTGCTGATGAGAATGACAGGTTGAAGACACTGCTTGAGACAGGGATGTACAAAAGTCTCAAAGGGCATCAGACATTATGTGATGTCCTCAAAAAGTAGATTCTGAACCAAAACCCTAGGAAAGAGGGTGTTGGGTTCGAGAGGAAAATGAATGTTGATGGGTCGTACAGGAAGCCTGAGCAGTACCCCAAAACCACATGGGTTGCTGCAAAGGAACCTCCAGTTGATCCATCCACCTTATCTGGTTTCACTTGTGCTAACCCCATTATCATTGATGAATCCTTTGATGCAAACTACAAATTGTTTAAGAATCAGAATGGTGAAGTGTTTGCCAGGTATATTGGTACTAACTGCAGGAATGGGCCACCTATGAAGAAGATATGGGTTCCCAAAAGTTGTCTTGAGAATCTTCTAGTGAATGTCATCATGACACCACCTATGAAGAAGACAAATCCCATACCAAAGGCTTCATATGGTCCAAAAGCTTCATACAGACCTAGGACTCATCTGAGTCACCCTAACGTCAATGTTTTCCAGGGAAATCATACTCAGGCCCATGAATATGAGCATGTTTCCTCAAACCGCTATGTTCATAAAACAAAGAATTTTTCTACTTATTCCTATGAGTATTATTCACCTCCTGCAGGGCTATTTACTAGGGCCCCAAAGCCGAAGTTCTCAGATGCTGCACTTAGACTCATTGTTTCTAAGCCACCCCTGAAAATATGGGTGGTTAAGAAAACTTAACTCTCTTTTGCAGGGAAAGGTCTCCAGCCGGAAATCAAAGGCGTTCCAAAACTAATACTGGGGACCTTAAACATCTTGTAGGGCGCAAGATAAAATGCCCTAATGGTCTTACTATGTATTTCATTCTAGGATTCCTTGATACTCACCCTATCTATCCTAACCAAGATCTGAATTTTCATGTTCCACTTGTTCATCAAAAGTTTATGCTTCACAACTCACTTGGTGAAGCCTATCCCCCAAACTGCATTGTAGGATATGACACCTCGTACTTCAGAATGGATTATGGACAGTGGATGCACTAACCACATGACGGGCGATCGAAGTCTTCTGATGGATTCAACGCTACGTCCATCCGACAAAAGTCACATCACATTTGCTGACACTGGTAAAAGCAAGGTATCGGGTCTAGGCAGAGTTGCAATATCAAGGGATCAGCACATGGATAAAGTGAAGCTTGTTGAATCCCTTGGTTTCAACTTAATGTCTGTCTCAATGCTTTGTGACTTAAACATGATTGTGGTATTTGGAAAATATCGATGCCTTGTACTAATGGAATCTGACAAGTCTCTAGTCTTTGAAGGGTATCGGAAAGACGATCTATATATGCTAGATTTCTCAGCAGGACCACAGAAGGCCGTATGTCTTCTAGCAAAGGCTTCATAATGCTGGCTCTGGCATCGAAGGCTAGGACATGCTGGCATGAAGAACTTGCACATCTCCCGAAGAAGAAGCATGTCGTGGGCATCGACGGCGTCAAGTTCAATACGGACCATCCGTGTGGCGCCTGCGAAGCTGGAAAGATGACTAGGGCCAAGCATACCTCGGAGACAATCATAACAACATCTCAACCCTTCGAGCTGCTTCACATGGATCTATTCGGCCCTACTCACTACTCTACTCTCACTGCTACTGCTTGCCTCTATGGCTTCGTAATTGTCGATGATTACTCTCGATATACTTGGGTGCATATAATCCTCTACAAGACTGAAGTGCGGGATGTCTTCAGACGGTTTGCCAATCATGCTATGATGAACTATGGCGTCAAGATCAAGCACATCATAAGAGACAACGGCACTGAGTTCAAGAACACTGGCCTCGACCTCTATCTGGATACACTTGGTATCACACATGAGTTCTCTACTCCTTATACACCTCAGCAGAATGGCATCGCCGAGCGCAAGAACAGAACTCTCATTGAGATGGCCCGAACGATGCTTGATGAGTATAAGACTCCATGGAAGTTCTAGCCTGAAGCTATTGACACTGGTTGCCACATCATCAACTGTGTTTATCTTCACAAGCTTCTGAAGAAAACATCCTATGAGCTCCTAACTGGTAAGAAGCCAAATGTAAGCTACTTCAGAGTATTTGGTGCTAGGTGCTGGATCAAGGATCCACATCACACTTCAAAATTTGCACCGAAAGCACATGAAGGTTTTATGCTTGGTTATGGAAAGGATTTGTACTCCTACAGAGTCTTCAACCTCTTTCACTATAAAGTGGTTGAAACTGTGGATGTGCGGTTCAATGAGACTAACGGCTCGCAAAGAGAGCACCTGTCAAATGTGCTAGATGAAGCACCTCCAAGTGAATCTATCAAGCAGATGGGAATTGGAGATATCATACCCTCTAAGAATCAATCTGAAGAGGAACTTGTCATTTCTGCACCTAATCAACCTGAAGACAATGCTCAGCCTGAAGACAATCCCCCAAATGATGACATTGCTCAGCAAGAACAAAATCTTTGTCCTGCTCATCCTCGTGTTGCAAATGAAGTTCAGATTGAGAAGATAATTGACAGCTTGAATGCACCTGGTCCACTCACTCGTTCAAAAGCAACTCAAAGAGCAACACAACTAACCAACTTCTGTGGGCATTTTGCATTTGTATCAATCTCTGAACCCAAGAAAGTTGATGAAGCCTTCATGGAACCTAAATGGATTCAAGCTATGCAAGAAGAGCTTCAACAGTTCGAGCTGAATAATGTGTGGGAATTGGTTGAGCATCCTGATCCTCGGAAGCACAATATCATTGGCACCAAATGGATATATCGCAACAAGCAAGATGAGCATGGTCAAGTGGTTAGAAACAAGGCTCGTCTGGTTGCGCAAGGTTACACTCAAGTGGAAGGAATTGACTTCGATGAAACATTTGCTCCCATGGCAAGACTTGAAGCCATTCGCATACTGCTAGCCTATGCAAACCATCACAATATCCTTCTGTATCAAATGGATGTGAAGAGCGCCTTTCTCAATGGAAAGATAGAAGAAGAAGTATATGTCGCACTACCTCCTGGCTTTGAAGATCCAAAACATCCTGATATGGTATACAAGCTCAACAAGGCACTATATGGCCTCAAACAAGCCCCTCGTGCTTGATATGACACGCTCAAAGACTTCCTGAAGAGCAAAGGCTTCAAACCTGGTTCACTAGATCCTACACTCTTCACGAAGACATATGATGGTGAACTGTTTGTGTGCCAAATCTATGTGGATGACATTATCTTCGGCTGCACCAACAAGAAATGCAGTGATGAATTTGGTCACATGATGCAAGAGCAATATCAAATGTCCATGATGGGCGAGCTGAAGTTCTTTCTGGGTCTCCAAATCCGTCAACAATGCAATGACATCTTCATATCTCAAGAAAAATATCTCAAAGATTGCCTGAAGAAGTTTGGAATGCAAGACTGCAAAGGATACACGATGCCAATGCCTACCAAAAGTCATCTGGGTCCCGACGACAATGGTAAAGAGTTCGATCAAAAGGTATACCGCTCCATGATTGGTTCTTTGCTTTACTTATGTGCATCTAGGCCTGATATAATGCTTAGTGTTTGCATGTGTGCCCGGTTCCAAGCGGCACCAAAGGAATCGCATCACTTAGATGTGAAGAGAATTCTTCGATATTTGGCTTACACCCCAACACTTGGATTATGGTATCCAAAGGGCTCAGAGTTTGATCTAGTTAGATTCTCAGATGCTGATTATGCTGGTGACATGGTTGATCGCAAGTCCACATCAGGGACATGTCATTTTCTAGGACGATCCCTTGTCTGTTGGTCTTCAAAGAAGCAGAACTGTGTATCTCTCTCCACTGCTTAATCTGAATACATTGCCCCTGGATCTTGCTGTGCTCAACTTCTCTGGATGAAGAAAACTCTCAAGTACTATGGTATCCATCTGAAGAATGTGCCTCTCTACTGCGATAATGAGAGTGCCATCAAGATTGCCAACAACCCAGTTTAGCACTCGAAGACAAAGCACATTGAAATTCGTCATCACTTTCTCAGAGATCATGTTATGAAGGAAGATATTGATATCATTCACGTCAAGACAGAAGAGCAGTTGGCTGATATCTTCACAAAGCCCTTGGATGAGAAAAGGTTTTGCAAGTTGCGGTGTGAGCTCAATATCTTGGAATCCTCAAATTTCCTGTGATTAGGCACACATCCTAACACTTATGCATTTTGATGACTTACATGTGCAACACACGAAGTAATGTATATCTTCAATCAATGAAGACATACACTCTAAGTGTGAACACATTAATGCGGAATTTGACTTCGGAGCGCCACGATAATTGTGTGCCGTGTCTGGGTCTAATACTTCCTATACGGTGGGTAACGCCACCACCAAACTTTTGTTTGAATTGTTTCTCTTAGCGTTATATTTGCACAGTTCTCATATTGGATTCATATTCATCCTTGGCTTATATTCAAGTTTATCTTCAATTGATTGATTTGGCCTTATACTAGCTATATATATTTATTTGTGTTCTGTCCTCTACAGCATTCACTTATAGCTATGGCTTCGTGTTGAATCTTTTGAACTAAGTGAATGTGATTGGACCCTAACCTATCTATGCTTCTACTCAACTCTATCTGTGAAAATCATATGCATTCTATTGAAAACTGTCGATTGTCCTCACTGAGACCTTGCCAACTAAAGTCAATCTGACAAACATTTATGTCTGTTTTTAATGCTATATCCTATTTGGCTGAAACCCGAAGAATTCGGAACGACTACCCCGACAATCCAGGCATGTGTGGGAACATGGAACAACTCCCAAGGTGTTGCATGCTTGCCACGTGTCCGTCAGATGTGAACCACCAGGGGCACCTGCATAATTGCGCTGTGCCGTCTCTTTCCTTATAAATACCCGTCACGTCTCGTCAAAAATTCTTCTTCCCCGCTAGCTCTCGACGACGCCGATGATGAAGCACTTAACTGTCGCGACTTCTTCGACACCGTCCTCATGCCGGCCGAGGACCTCGTCCTCTCCGCCATCGCCGTAGGTGTCTTCCGTCGCCAAGTTAGGGCATGGGAGATCGAACTGATCGGCCTCCACCTTCGCTCCATCTAGCAGTTCTTCGTGTGGTAATTAAATTTCACTTTTTACCGTCTTTTCGATCTGATAGATTCATCCGTCTTTACCAAAAGTGGTTTCTAGATCTCCGAACTTGAATCTATCTCATTCTGCATCTCATATTCTGCCTAGTCTATTCACTTATGCTTCTTTACAAGTTAGATTCCTCACTTGTACTTGTTCTTGGATTTGTACAACTATGGAACCAACTCTCATCAAATAAGTGAATGTCTTCGCGTTATGAGGTCAATGTCTTCAAACTGATTTATCTTCAAACTCTTCTGAGAATGCATATGACCTCTTCCCCTTCCCTCGCACCTCTAGTGCTGTCACAAGTACATGTCCGTGGGAGAATCCCTTGGTTCTCATAGTCTGCATTCGTTTGCAGAATTCTTACAGAGTCACATCAATTCACCTGAAGCCAGTTCTTGTCTGACCAGCTGTCTGAAGCCATTGCAAGTACTGAAGCCTTTCAGTTTAAGCTTCATGGCAACTGAGAAGTCAACACAAAAGGGAGGTAGACAGCGTCGTGGTAACACTTCCAAGGATTTGCCTCCAGATTTACACGAGCTGTACAAAACAGACCCTGAGGAAACCTATACCGGCCGCAAGAATCGAATCCAGTGGATTCGTAGATATTGGGCTGAGGAATGGTTCAAGTACTGCTTCGTCACTGAAGAATATGCAGAGAAGAATGCCATCAAAGGACCCTGGGGAGATATTGTGTACAAAAATCTTCAACCCCAATCCCTTCCTGAATCCATTCAACGAGAATTCTATCCGTGCATGATTCACGGACCGCAGCCAGAGAATGCTGACCCTTCTTCTCTGCTATGGTGCCGTGAAGACCATCTGTTCAAGCGCAACTACCAGTTCGCCAAAGACTCAGCTGCAAAGAACAAGAAGGCTCTAGGACTTGACTTAAACCCTGGTCCTTCTTGAAGCCAATGAGAACAGGATCGACCCCTTCTACAACCTTGCATGCCTCATCACACAGATTGCTGTCCAAGGTGCAAAAGTGGATTATTCTGATGATGGTGCTGACACTGATGAGGCTCCAGCTCCCACTCCAAAGCCGCAGAAGCAAAAGAAGGCTAAAGCTTCAAAATCATCTGCTGATCCAAAAGCTTCTCGAGTGAAGCCATTGGCGACTGCCCCTCCTGCTCCCAGCAACACCTCTGAAGATCTCTCTCGCATCTCAAAGAAGCACGAGAAGCCACAAAAGAAAACTGTTCAGAGATCTAGTCAAGCACTAACACCAGCTGTCGTTCCGAGGAACGAATCTGAAGCCATTGATCTGTCTTCAAATGAAGAATATGGCAATGATGCTCTTGAGCAGCTGATCAAGAGCAAGCAAGAGGCGGAGATCTTTAATGATCTGCCCCTCTTCGATCTGAATATCTTCCACAATTTTATTGATGAATGGTTCGACAATCAAGATTTCAGTTTTGATGATCTTCAACTCCCCATTGGCATCAGCGTCTCCTTTCAAGGCGCAATTGCTCCTGAGCTGGCTCTGGCTCAATGAATTGTTGAATTGAAGCACAAAATTGACTTTGAGAAAGAGGAGTTCAAGAAGCATGTGGCCAAGCTTAGTGTGGCTGATGTCCAAAAATTCAAGCTGATGCTGAATGACCTCAAGGAGGCGTTTCACAAGAAATGTGAGGAAGCCAAAGGCTCAAGAGAGCGCATGAAAAATCTTGCTGCCAAGTGTGTTCAGGCTTACAACGAAGCTGAAAAGCGCAAGCCTCTTGAGCATCCTGGCACTGACCCCAAGATGGCTGCCAAGAAGAAGAAGAAGCATACTGTTGCCCAAACTGAAGCTCCACGGTGGGAAGAACCTCACATTGTCTTCCCTGCCAGCATGACAGGCTCGAAGCCTAAGGTCCCCTCAGTGGCTTCAGATCAGCAGAAAACCAAGGCAGCTGAAGCCGAAGCTAGAAAGCGAAAAATCAAGCGCACCACTGATGATGCACCACCCCCAAAGAAGAGAAAAACCAAGAAGAGAGATCGGGCTGCTCCCGCAGAGCCCCTTATAGTTGAACCCATTGCTTTTGCTCACCCTGACCCTGACAATCAAGAGCGCCAGTTGATAGTCCATGAGTCTGCTTCCACAGAGGCTCCTGAAGCTCAAAAATTTCCAGTCATTGACCCCATCGCAATTGAAGACAATCCGGCTGCATTAGCCGAAGAAAGACAAGAAGAAGAGCATGTTGCTACTCCCCTATCACCCAAGAAGTTGTTCTCGAGGAGAACGTGTCTGTGCCCGACCCTCCAGCTACTCAAGTGGAGGTTGAGAATCCTGAGGCGGCCACCATCAACACTACTGAAGCCAATGATGTTGTCATGGCTAAAGACAATGTGGCGCCTGCGATGAACACTGTGCTTGAAGCCACTGATGCTCCTGCAACGAATGTGCAGCCTGACGCCTCTGCTGATGCCACTGCTCCTGTTCCGCCTCCAAGGCCCCACACCATTGAGCATGCATTCTACCAAGGCGAGCTTGTTCCTGTTAGATGGCCAATTTTGGTTCCTCCGCCTGCTCCTAGACCTCAGTTTGACTATCATGTGGAGCACAGGCCTCAGGTTCAGAAGCCAAAACCAAGGCTGCCAAGGTTCCCATGTACTGCATCGGCACCAGGCTCATTCAATGTCAATGGCTTCATTGCACACAACACCTTCTTCAATACTGCCAAGAACCCATATTCCAAGCCAAGAATATCATCATATCGGTTCTGGAGCTATCAGCAGCGCCGCTACTACTCCTGTATTCTATACAATCAGGAGCGCATATTTCCTCATATGCGTCTGGACACTGAAGCCATTGCTGGTCTGCCCTGCCTAGAAGAAGCCCTTGGCTGCTTTCGTGATGCTGGCCTTCTGCAGTTTGTCACTGACAAGGAACATTGGAATGAAGAGCTTCTACTACAATTCTATGTAACCCTCCACATTTGCGGCTACAACAGGGATACAACGACATGGGTCCTTGAGTGGATGACAGGAAATGTTCATCATGAAGCCAAAGCCTTTGATCTCATTGAGGTTACCGGCCTCTCCACTCCAGGCGAACTGTATGAACCTGGTTGTCAGCTTCACCGGGATGAATTGGAGAGAATCTTTCAGAAGCCAGAACCAAACATGAGCTAGATCCTAAGTATGATGAAGCCACTGCCCCAGGATGCTGAATATCCCAAGGAATTTCTTGTTGAAGACCTAGAGTATCTGCCCCACACAATCTATCACATCATTAGGCAAACTCTATGGCCCATCAAAGGGCATTCCTCCTCAGCAAAGCTTGAAGGTGCAATGAAGACATTGGTCTTCTATATTCTCAATGGCAAAAGCTTCAATAGTCAGGATTTCTTCATTCGCCAGCTTGCTGTATCTGGGTCTGACATCTTTGGTCTAAAATTCTATGCTCCTTGGATTATGCGTCTGATCAAGCTTCACTCTGTCATTCTATCAGCCCTCTGCTCGTAACCATCTCATATTTCTACCAGAGGTTGATATGTCCACTGAAGCCATTTAGGGGCTAGTAGAGGATTGTATCAGTGAATTCTTCAGCAATTCCTCAATTCTCAATCTCAGTCCAGAGCCTGCCAAGGAAGCACTATATCTTCACAATGCAGATCGTCAGAGCTTTTCCCAGCTTGTTGAAGGTGTTCAGGTTGCCTCTCCTGTTTATCCACTGGCCGGCAACACTTGTCGTGCACGCACTGAAGCCACTGAAAGCACCATTGCTCCAAGGCCTCGGAAGCGATCTCGTGTGCTCAATGACCGAGAGCTTCTCGTGGCCTTGCATCAAAAACATGACAAGCATTACTACTGGATGAATCGACAAATGCAAAACCTCTTGGTGGATGTCAATCGCATTAGCAATCTTGCCACCAAGAATACCTTTGTCACCCATGAAACTTGTCGAAGGTCCTGGAATAGTCTGACATTGCTAAGTGCTGAAGTTGATCTTCAAGACGATGGCTTCACCGAGATATTCAAGTTCGACTCCATTCCTCCCAGGAATGTTGTCTTACGTCGAACCCCGTCTCTTGAAGATTCATAGTACTCCTCCTCCGCAGCAACTGTGAATGCTAGAGTCTTGGATGACGCAGATGACGCTACCTCACCACCTCCAACCTCAGCGCGTGTCGACACTGCACCATGTTCTTCAGCACCACCAAACCTCAATGCCGACCCTGCTACTTCACCTACTCCTCATGGGAACGAGTAGATACTATGTATTCAAACCTTTTTGGTCCTTACTGACAAAAGGGGGAGAAGCATATGTTGATAGTCTTCAAGCGGGTCCTGATGGGTGTGTCAGGACCCTGACTCAATGCCACATCGATCTAGCATGTAACACCTCATATCACTTTGCGGCCTCACGCACGGTATTCCCACGGGTGTCGCCTTACCTTTGCCCGGGACCGTTTGCGCCTTTTGGCACACGTATATGATAGTGTCGCTAGCATCCATATGATAAGGATCCCGGGCTGACATGGCTAGTCGTAAACCCAAAGTGGCACAAACTTACAGGGACAGGCATCCATGACCCAGCATCGAACGTGTCGGTCATCAACGAGTGAATCCAGGCTGTAGCACTGGGCTAGCAGGACTCCGGTAAACTGGGCTGTAGCGGGCTAACAGGACTCCGGTATTCATCGCGTGACATTTCCCCGAAGGGACAGACACATGAACGAAGGACACATGCCGGCCAGCCTAAGTGTTCCGGAGCAGTAGCAAGCCACCATGGCTCGGTGGAAACACTAGGAGACATTTCCCGGTAAGAGAGGCTACTAAAGATAAACAACTAGATAGTCAGATCCCACACATACCAAGCATTTCAATAACATACACACAATATGCTCGATATGTGCAAATACAACATGGCATCACAACATGACTCTACAACTCAAGTATTTTATTCAATAGGCTCCGAGGAGTGAGATATTACAAACATGGGTATCATGACCCAACACTCAGAGCATACAAGTCAAAGCACAAGCGGAAGCTTAACATGTCTGAGTACAGACAACTATAAATGAAAAAGGCTGAAAAGCCTGACTATCTACCAGATCCTGCCGAGGGCACAAGATCGTAGCTGAGGTAACAAGCTAAACGTCGAAGTCCATGCGGAACTACTAGAGAGACTGAAGTCTCTCTGCAAAAACATAAAATAGGCAAACATGAGTACAAATGTACCCAGCAAGACTTACATCAGAACTAACTACATATGCATCATTATCAACAAAGGGGGCGGTGGAGTTTTACTGCAGCAAGCCAGCTTTGACTCTGTGGCTAACCTGAACTACGACTGCAAGTAACTCTTGAGGTGGCGCACACGAGTCCACATATTCACCATATCAATACACCACTATGGATCCGCTCCCGTCTCCCTACGAGAACGCCATCCATAGCACTCACGCTTATCTTGCGTATTTTAGAGTATCTACTTTCTCTTGTCTATGAACTATGCAAGGGGTCCAAGTTTCCATATTCGAGGAATCCGGCTATTCGAATAGATAATGATAACCCTGCAGGGGTGTACTTCTTCACACACGCTCTCGCCACTTATCGCCCTGTACACGTCATGTACCTCGGCAACCTTCAAGCAGAAGCCAGGCGAGGGAGTCGGCCGTGGCCTACCTAAACACTCAAGTCTCTCGTCCAGGTTTATCGCCTATGCGGGTTCCATCCGCAAGGACATCCGGCCGGGGTGTCGCTCACGGCCCCAAACGATGTGAGCAGGGTTCCCAAGCCCACCATCCGGGTGCCACTTGGTACACCGGGCCACTGTGCCTAGTCTGTCCCAAGCCCACCTGTACCGGGTGCCACTTGGTAGACTACTAACACTACCTACAAACACCAGAAACTAGTTGCAACTCCTGGACAGAGAACAAGGGTGATTAAGAAGCCGAGAGGGGCACTTAAGCATTCCAATGCGTGGTAGTAACTGTTCATGGATCACAAACACAGAACTCAGTTCCTGAGGACGGCTGCAATGAGACAACCCACCATGTACTCCTACATGGCCTCTCACCGCTACCTTTACCAAACCGTGTTCACACACTTAGCTCTCAACAGTAGGACATGTTTATACACCTCCGATTCATTCCCGATGAATCAGACCTGACTCAACTCTAAGCAATAGCAGGCATGACAAACAAGCATGAATGAGTAGGCACATCAGGGCTCAAACAACTCCTACTCATGCTAGTGGGTTTCATCTATTTACTGTGGCAATGACAGGTCATGCAGAGGATAAAGGGGTTCAACTACCGCAGCAAGTAACAGTTGTATCGTTGTTGTCCTAATGCAGTAAAATAGAGCAGGAGCGAGAGAGTAGGATTGTATCGGAATGAACAAGGGGGGTTTGCTTGCCTGGCACTTCCAAAGATAATATAGCTCTTCATCAGTGTCATCGATCACGTCGTCGGTACGTCGTCTACTGAGAGGGGACAAACACCGGCAAACAAGGAAGAACAAAATCAATGCAATGCACAATATGATGCATGATCATGACATGGCAATATGCTGTGATTTGAGCTAATGCAACAGCAGCAAGTTAAATGGAGTTGGTGTGAACCCTAGGATCAAATTCAAACTCCACAGGTGATTATTTAAATGCCATTCATATGATTTGTACTAAACAGCAGCTATAAGTTGTTCTAACATGCATGAAAATGGTACAGATGGATATATTGGATTTTTCTGATCATTTTTCATATATAATTTGTTTGATTTGGAGCTACGGTTGATTTTATATGAATTTTAGAAATTTCAACTATTTTCTGAAATAAATAAATCATTTCTGATTTATTTTAAACTCCAGAAAAGCTTTACTGCGTCAGCATGACGTCGGTGTGACGTCAGCAGGTCAACTGCGGTTGACCAGGTCAAACCTGACCAGTGGGGTCCACTGATCAGTGACCCGGTGTTGTTAGTGACACTGACATGTGGGGTCGGGTCAACTGACGCGTCAGCACAGTCAACTCTGACTGGCGGGTCCCGCTTTATTAAACTATCTTAAACAGAAATAAAACCTGGATTAATTAGGGCCTGGGGCCCAGGTGTCATTGTCACTGGACGGGTTAATAAGTGGCGCCATTAGCCGCTAATGACACTACCACGTCGGCACGGCCGGAGTTAAACCGCCGGCGAGGTCAGCGACGGCCGAACGGCTCGGGTTTCGCCCTCCGGCGACCAAACGCCGCGCGGAGAGGCTGTGTGGGTTCCTAGCGCTCGTGCGCATCCGGAGGAGGTGACGGAAGGACGCGGGGTGGTCAGCACTCACCGGAGCGGAGCTTGCGGCGGCGGCCGGAGTTCGGCTAGATGCAGGCGCGGGCTGCAGCTCGCTTCCGAGCAAATGGAGCACACAGGCGGTAGCTACTGGAAGAAGGAGCTCGACCGGGTACTCAGCCGTGACGTTGGCCCGTCACAGCAACTACGATGACAAACACGGCGGCCAGAGCTCACGGGCACTTGCGGGCGGCGGCTATGGAGCGGAATAGAGCACGAGCGAGGAGGGGAAACGGAGAAGATCTTACTTCGGTCCTGGAGATCAGCACGGGAGGCTCGGGGACGGCCTGGCTGCAGCGAATCGACAACGGAGAGGTCCAGCAACCGGCGGTGAAGAAGATGGCGACTGCGTTGCTTTGGTGCCTCCGGGCTCGCGAGATTCGCCGAAGAGGAGCCGCTCGAGGTAGCAGAGGCGATGGACGACTCGAGGAGGCGAGGCGTGCCCGATGGCTACAGATACGGTTGACGGCGGCGAGAGGCGTGCTCGGGGCTGCGAGAGAGAGAGCGGCAGGGGAGAGAGGAGCCGACAGGGAGGGAGTGAGAGGGGGGTCGGGGGTGTCGTGGCGTCGTCTGGGCGCGTCGGGGCAGCGGTGGGAAGCAGGAGGTGGCGGGGCGCGTGCTCGCGCGCGGTGGCCACGCTCCTCTCATCCTCCTGGCAGGAGGTTGAGGGTGACTGGCACGGCGTTGTGGGCTGGGCCGCACAGTAGTAGGCCGGCCAGCTGGACAGGTAAGCGCCAGGTAGGTCTTCTGCTCTTTTTTTAATTTTTCTTCTGTTTTGTTTTATTTAATTGCCACTGAATTCAAATTCAAACAAATTTGAAAACAGTGCCAAAACTCCCCTGGATAATTTTATGTCACTTAAGGTCTACTCCTCATAAACATAAAATATCTCAGGGCATTTGAAAATATATTCATTATATATTATGAATATAACTCCAAATTCAAATAAAATATTGATTTAAAATCAGAGCCCAAATAATTCCTTAGAAATGTTCCAAAATTTTGGTTTGATTTATAACTCTTGCCAAAATTGTCAGAGCTATTTCTAGGGCATTTTGGATTTACTGATTGCAATTTTAGGGTTTCTTGCCCCTTTATTAAAATGATTTCCGAGGCTTTCAATTTCCTCATTTCAACTTTCGGAATATAGACATGATGCACAAATGAAGCTAGCCTAGAGCATTACCAGAAGCTAGGGATGTGACAGCTCACCCCTACTAAACAAGAATCTCGTCCCGAGATTCAAGCGTAGGGTAAGATGAAGGGGGATCGCAAACTAACATAATCTTCACGATCCAGGTGGCACTTCAAAGAACGTTGACTCGATCACCATCATTGTCTCGATGTCTTGCCCCGAGAACTCCAACTAACATGACAAAGAAAGGGAAAGGAAAACTCTAGAGGGATCGATCTTATCGAATGTCGAACAACTCATGATCAACTCACGGAGTGGGACACTAAAACATCTCTCGAGCTGAGACACAAAGCATTCGTCCAGAGGGATGGAGTGAAACACATGACAAAGGTTCACTAGGTAGGCAATATTCCACACCTAAGAAGGTGGTGAACGGTTGTCAATGTAGCGAGGAGTTGAGTGGCCATGATACCATAACGATGCACCTTAGGGAAGGTGACTCGTAGAAATATCCCCTTAAGTGGCAAAAAGAATTACCTTTGATTCAGAGATCATTGAAACTCTTTATACCAGCCTAAGGCAATTCTCGAGCGACCATTTGGAGGAGTTCGGTAGAATGGCATACCCGGATTAGAATGGATGATGTGGATTACCTTGTTGAAAACAACCCAAGGGATGATTTTAGTAACTGCGGAGAAGCTCAACAGTAGAGAGTGAGTCCACTATTTGAAAAGTTATAGCACAATCGAGGAAACTGAGAGCAATCCCAGTTAGTGCCGATGATAACACCTAGCGTTTGTGTGTGCTCTCAAGAACTGGAGCGTTTCCATATTCATCAAGGTTTTACCAATTTCCGTGTCAAGGGTCCTCGCAACACAACACACTACCATGATGAATAGTGATGGATGATGCAAATGCAAAGGAAGATAACACTTTCTCAGATTTCACCTTAGCAAGGCCAAGGGGACAAAATCTAGACGATCGACCGAGAGACATTTAGCACTCCGCTTCTAATGCTCTCCTTGATGTGCTAGCGTAACCCATTTACATGGTTTGGTATCTAGAACATCAAGTAAAAGATCGGACTTCGGGAGCATAAAAGAAAATCCATAAGGAACAACTAGGGAGTAAGTCCTACGAAATCCTTATGGGGAGGTGGCCAACTTCCTCAAACAAGATACTACAATAATAGGTCTTCCGGTTGGGTGTGTTGGCCATGACATCCTCTTTACCGGTTACAGAGAGACCAATATTATAGTTCTTGGAAAAATTCTCCAACCATCATATCTGCCTGAGATTCAGATCTGGTTGGTGTCAGAACAATCCAGACTCACCAAGTCTAGAAAGAAAAATGAAAGTTTGCAACACAAATCGACGAGATGACGTTGCGAGATTCTCGAGGGACGAACTGCAATAGCAAGCTCCAAAACATGAGCTGGTTCTGCTACAAACATGTGAACATGTTGTCCCAGACAAGCATGACCACAAGGTAGTCTTATAATAAAACACTACCGAGTTCTGGTTGGGAACCATCATTGAGGATATCAAAGTTCTTGATTAAGCCCGGGTTAGCTCTTAAAAAGAACTCCTTCTCCTAGAACAAATCAGTCAGTGGCTTGGTGTGCTACAGAATTCATATGGAACGAAGATGATCAGTCTAACAGACCACAGAATACTTTGCACGTGCATGGCTGACTTGGGATGATTCTAGAGGAAGCAAAAATAGACTTTCTCGAATTCACGGCGGCAACTTGCACCAAAATGCACATGAATTAGAGGAAGTCATTTCTTTCATCCGAGCATATGCTTCATGAACGGGACATGAAGATAACACTTATAAAGTTTCCAATACTAGCTCGATGTTCAACACAAATCATGGAGAAGATAACAATGTTGCTGATGGGTGCAACAACAATTCATCCAGGTTTCCATGAAGATGGAATTCCATAATTATGTGAACAAGTGATAGCATTGGTCAGACCCAAAAGATATAATGATGTATGCTCGAGGAAACAACCACGAGTAATACAACATTACGAATATCGTTGGTTCTGATTTGATTTGATGATAGCCCATACTCAAATCAAAGATTGGATAACATAATAGATCCAGCATTTGACCATGAGGATCAATCAATGAAGATATCATCTTTCTTCAACAAACACATAACACAGAATATCCCTTTGGAAATGAACTAAGTTAGACAAGCTTTTATCTTCCAACTCTCCAAGTTGTTGTTTAGCTTAACCAACTAGCTCAGGGGTATCCTGCACAGATTCTTGGAGAAGGTTGGTTTACAAGAAACCAACTTGATCACGAGCTCAGCATAGCGGTCAGGTGACAACCTGGTAATAGATCCGAGAAGATATACGGAAAATCACGAACCACCGATATGTCTCTAAGCTCGAGAACAATCTTGCTTTTCAGGGCAAGATGATATGATCAAAAAAATGAGGGATTGACACAATCCTAGCTCATTGATCGAAGAGTGCACCAGAAATAAGGACTAGGTAGCACGATCAGACTGAGAATGATAATTCAATAACCAGCACGCTAAGAATGAGAGTATTGTCCATTAACTACCAAGCAACGGAGTTGCTAGGAGTATTGATTTCGCACATCACGGTACACTTGTCGGCATTCCGGTTACAATAACACGGGAACCGAGGAATGAACAATGATGGCAAGAAGTATTACTGCGTCAAGAATTCATAAGAGGTGGTGCAATTCTCATGACAATCCTGACATAAAGAGGGTAACACTTCAAGGTAGAACAGAACAAAAGCTGGATTGGCATTTTGATCTACGGAATACAACTACTTTGACCCAATCCTGGAAATGGATAAGGTACTGGAGTTTGTTTCTCCTAGTCATTCTGGAATAGAATGGCTTGACGGACCACAAGAATAATAAGCATTGATAACACAAATGCACAATTACTCCTGACTATCAATTGATAGACGAGGGCCAGAAAACCACTAAAGAGGGACAACTCAAAGGAACATATGATTTTCTGAGTTGTGGATGCATGGACTAGCATGTCGAACGAATTCAACATATTTCTTCCGGATAACCCATGCAGAAAGGTAGAACTGGCAGAGTCACAATATAGAATCGAGAACCCATCGAGAGCACTCTGATTGTGATCTTTCGATCAGCGAGGAACATCTGCCATAAGCGGTTCATAGTATTTGGAAGAAGGAAATACCACGAACATCGAGGACTAATGCAAAGGTTACTAATATCCTAAAGGAACTAGCAAATACTATCAACATGGAGTAGGTGGAGTGAATCTCGGGTTCAAACCCAAGGAGTAGAATACCTACTACTAAGTGGCATCACGGGATGCTTTTGAGAATGAAGGCCAGAATCATCACACTGGGAACACAAACATGGCTAGATTACCTGGCGATCCTCTAAGACACCTAGGGTCATAATACTAGCTCCAACATATATGTCGAGGCAATAGAGTACCTCAACTCACCGATTAGTGTGCTTAATCTGGCCTAAAAGGACATCAGGAACGGGAGGAAGGGATTTGCAAATGCATCAGACTGTTTAGAAACCTGGGATGACTCGGATAGCATAACGGCTGTAAATGCTCAAAAAGATTTGAGACATCATGCAAAATGGTGGCATAACCACTCAACAACATCATATCACGGCTTTGGTTCAAATGACAACATACTAAAAGTAGTAGAAATTGAATTGAGGCCTGGAACCAACAATCCTAAGATTCTACGGATTAGTAACACGTGATCCTGATAGAAAGAAGAGAAGCCTAGTTCTTAATCCCCGTAGAAGAGAAGAGGTTGACTCAGATCAGAAGGCCATGAGGTATAAGGAGTAAAAAGAGCCTTACGTTCCATCCCACAATCAATTCCCTTATATAACTAAAGCATTTCTAGACTCAACTTCGACCAGTTTGGCTTGGTGATCCTACAGGCAGTCAAGCTCTGATACCAAAGCTGTCAGGACCCCGACTCAATGCCACATCGATCTAGCATGTAACACCTCACATCACTTTGCGGCCTCACGCACGGTATTCCCACGGGTGTCGCCTTACCTTTGCCCGGGACCGTTTGCGCCTTTTGGCACACGTATATGATAGTGTCGCTAGCATCCATATGATAAGGAGCCCGGGCTGACATGGCTAGTCGTAAACCCAAAGTGGCACAAACTTACAGGGATAGGCATCCATGACCCAGCATCGAACGTGTCGGTCATCAGCGAGTGAATCCAGGCTGTAGCACTGGGCTAGCAGGACTCCGGTGAACCGGGCTGTAGCGGGCTAACAGGACTCCGGTATTCATCGCGTGACATTTCCCCGAAGGGACAGACACAGGAACGAAGAAGGACACATGCCGGCCAGCCTAAGTGTTCCGGAGCAGTAGCAAGCTACCATGGCTCGGTGGAAACACTAGGAGACATTTCCCGGTAAGAGAGGCTACTAAAGATAAACAACTAGATAGTCAGATCCCACACATACCAAGCATTTCAATAACATACACACAATATGCTCGATATGTGCAAATACAACATGGCATCACAACATGACTCTACAACTCAAGTATTTTATTCAATAGGCTCCGAGGAGCGAGATATTACAAACATGGGTCTCATCACCCAACACTCAGAACATACAAGTCAAAGCACAAGCGGAAGCTTAACATGTCTGAGTACAGACAACTATAAATGAAAAAGGCTGAAAAGCCTGACTATCTACCAGATCCTGCCGAGGGCACAAGATCGTAGCTGAGGTAACAAGCTAAACGTCGAAGTCCATGCGGAACTACTAGTGAGACTGAAGTCTCTCTGCAAAAACATAAAATAGGCAAACGTGAGTACAAATGTACCCAGCAAGACTTACATCAGAACTAACTACATATGCATCATTATCAACAAAGGGGGTGGTGGAGTTTAACTGCAGCAAGCCAGCTTTGACTCGGTGGCTAACCTGAACTACGACTGCAAGTAACTCTTGAGGTGGCGCACACGAGTCCACATATTCACCATATCAATACACCACTATGGATCCGCTCCCGTCTCCCTACGAGAACGCCATCCATAGCACTCACGCTTATCTTGCGTATTTTAGAGTATCCACTTTCACTTGTCTATGAACTATGCAAGGGGTCCAAGTTTCCATATCCGAGGAATCCGGCTATTCGAATAGATAATGATAACCCTGCAGGGGTGTACTTCTTCACACACGCTCTCGCCACTTATCGCCATGTACACGTCATGTACCTCGGCAACCTTCAAGCGGAAGCCGGGCGAGGGAGTCGGCCACGGCCTACCTAAACACTCAAGTCTCTCGTCCAGGTTTATCGCCTATTCGGGTTCCATCCGCAAGGAGATCCGGCCGGGGTGTCGCTCACGGCCCCAAACGATGTGAGCAGGGTTCCCAAGCCCACCATCCGGGTGCCACTTGGTACACCGGGCCACTGTGCCTAGTCTGTCCCAAGCCCACCTGTACCGTGTGCCACTTGGTAGACTACTAACACTACCTACAAACACCAGAAACTAGTTGCAACTCCTGGAAAGAGAACAAGGGTGATTAAGAAGCCGAGAGGGGCCCTTAAGCATTCCAATGCATGGTAGTAACTGTTCATGGATCACAAACATAGAACTCAGTTCCTGAGGACGGCTGCAATGAGACAACCCACCATGTACTCCTGCATGGCCTCTCACCGCTACCTTTACCAAATCGTGTTCACACACTTAGCTCTCAACAGTAGGACATGTTTATACACCTCCAATTCATTCCCGATGAATCAGACCTGACTCAACTCTAAGCAATAGCAGGCATGACAAACAAGCATGAATGAGTAGGCACATCAGGGCTCAAACAACTCCTACTCATGCTAGTGGGTTTCATCTATTTACTGTGGCAATGACAGGTCATGCAGAGGATAAAGGGGTTCAACTACCGCAGCAAGTAAAATAGAGCAGGAGCGAGAGAGTAGGATTGTATCGGAATGAACAAGGGGGGTTTGCTTGCGTGGCACTTCCGAAGATAATATAGCTCTTCATCAGTGTCATCGATCACGTCGTCGGTACGTGGTCTACTGAGAGGGGACAAACACCGGCAAACAAGGAAGAACAAAATCAATGCAATGCACAATATGATGCATGATCATGACATGGCAATATGCTGTGATTTGAGCTAATGCAACTAGCAGCAAGTTAAATGGAGTTGGTTTGAACCCTAGGATCAAATTCAAACTCCACAGGTGATTATTTAAATGCCATTCATATGATTTGTCCTAAACAGCAGCTATAAGTTGTTATAACATGCATGAAAATGGTACAGATGGATAGATTGGATTTTTCTGATCATTTTTCATATATAATTTGTTTGATTTGGAGCTACGGTTGATTTTATATGAATTTTAGAAGTTTCAACTATTTTCTGAAATAAATAAATCATTTCTGATTTATTTTAAACTCCAGAAAAGCTTTACTGCGTCACCATGACGTCGGTGTGACGTCAGCAGGTCAACTGCGGTTGACCAGGTCAAACCTGACCAGTGGGGTCCACTGATCAGTGACCCGGTGTTGTTAGTGACACTGACATGTGGGGTCGGGTCAACTGACGCGTCAGCACAGTCAACTCTGACTGGCGGGTCCCGCTTTATTAAACTATCTTAAACAGAAATAAAACCTGGATTAATTAGGGCCTGGGGCCCAGGTGTCATTGTAACTGGACGGGTTAATTAGTGGCGCCATTAGCCGCTAATGACACTGCCACGTCGGCACGGCCGGAGTTAAACCACCGGCGAGGTCAGCGACGGCCGAACGGCTCGGGTTTCGCCCTCCGGTGACCAAATGCCGCGCGGAGAGGCTCTGTGGGTTCCTAGCGCTCGTCCGCATCCGGAGGAGGCGACGGAAGGACGCGGGGTGGTCAGCACTCGCCGGAGCGGAGCTTGCGGCGGCGGCCGGAGTTCGGCTAGATGCAGGCGCGGGCTGCAGCTCGCTTCCGAGCAAACGGAGCACACAGGCGGTAGCTACTGGAAGAAGGAGCTCGACCGGGTACTCAGCCGTGACGTTGGCCCGTCACAGCGATGACGGCGACAAACGCGGCGGCCGGAGCTCACGGGCACTTGCGGGCGGCGGCTATGGAGCGGAATAGAGCACGAGCGAGGAGGGAAAACGGAGAAGATCTTACGGCGGTCCTGGAGATCAGCACGGGAGGCTCGGGGACGGCCTGGCTGCAGCGAATCAACGACGGTGAGGTCCGGCGACCGGCGGTGAAGAAGATGGCGACTGCGTTGCTTCGGTGCCTCCGAGCTCGCGTGATTCGCCGGAGAGGAGCCGCTCGAGGTAGCAGAGGTGATGGATGACTCGAGGAGGCGAGGCGTGCGCGGTGGCTACAGATACGGTTGACGGCGGCGAGAGGCGTGCTCGGGGCTGCGAGAGAGAGAGAGGCAGGGGAGAGAGGAGCCGACAGGGAGGGAGTGAGAGGGGGGTCGGGGGTGTCGTGGCGTCGTCTGGGCGCGTCGGGGCAGCGGTGGGAAGCAGGAGGTCGCGGGGCGCGTGCTCGCGCGCGGTGGCCACGCTCCTCTCATCCTCCTGGTAGGAGGTTGACGGTGACTGGCATGACGTTGTGGGCTGGGCCGCACAGTAGCAGGCCGGCCAGCTGGACAGGTAAGCGCCAGGTAGGTCTTCTGCTCTTTTTTTAATTTTTCTTCTGTTTTGTTTTATTTAATTGCCACTGAATTCAAATTCAAACAAATTTGAAAACAGTGCCAAAACTCCCCTGGATAATTTTATGTCACTTAAGGTCTACTCCTCATAAACATAAAATATCTCAGGGCATTTGAAAATATATTCATTATATATTATGAATATAACTCCAAATTCAAATAAAATATTGATTTAAAATCAGAGCCCAAATAATTCCTTAGAAATGTTCCAAAATTTTGGTTTGATTTATAACTCTTGCCAAAATTGTCAGAGCTATTTCTAGGGCATTTTGGATTTACTGATTGCAATTTTAGGGTTTCTTGCCCCTTTATTAAAATGATTTCCGAGGCTTTCAATTTCCTCATTTCAACTTTCGGAATATAGACATGATGCACACATGAAGCTAGCCTAGAGCATTACCAGAAGCTAGTGATGTGACAGGGTGGTTGATATTTTTTCCTAGTGCCTACAACTCTCGTTATGATACATTTGGGTCTTGGAGTTGTAACACTTAAACTTGATGGTTGTCTGCTACTTTTTCTGCTATTTTGTGTGATGCAACGATAAATTCCGCATATGCGATGATAAATCCCGCATAAACTCATTCCACGGACGTCCATTTTTCATTATGCATGTCATTATTCCTGTATATCTGTTCATGCATGATGTATTGTCTTCATATGGTGAAGAGGATCTCCACAAGCACAACCTGCTATGTGCATTTGCATTCCAACGCAAAACATTCATATGCACATCTTCAGGGGGAGCCTTTTTGCCATGTATGAAGACAATATCTTAATCCTTACAATTTCACATACTTTTATCCCCGTTGAAAACTTCAACCAGTTTGTCATCAATCACCAAAAAGGGGGAGATTGTAAGTGCATCTAGTGCCACCCCTAGTTGGTTTTGGAGTATTGACGACAAACCTGGTTGAGGGACTAATGTGTTTGTGAGAATTGCAGGATAACACAGCTAGTAGTCCCTCATTGATTCGGTTTACCTACCGGAGATGACCCCTAAAAATGTGTGAAGACATTGAAGACAATGGTGGTCTGTGAAGATATTCACATTGAAGACTATGACATGAGAAGACATTGGGTGAAGACTATGGAGCGCGAAGACTTAGTTGTTTCGTTGTCTCCTTTTCTTCTTTGTTGAGTCATAGGAACCACCGCACTGTTAAGTGGGGTCCAAGTGAACAAAGTCAGAGTGACTGAAGTGATGCTCAACCAAATCCCATGTCTTCGAGCGAAGACAATGAGAGCAAATCTTCTCCTGAGTCGGATAAGTCAGCTTTACTTGTAGCCGAAGTCAAGTTGCCGTGTGTGTTTGAAATCCGACCGTTGCGACACGTGTCAGTTCCTTAGTGACCCAGGGTCATTTCGGACAAATCCGATCGGGTTGCCCAGTGGCTATAAATAGCCCACCCCCTACACCATAAATTGGTGGCTGCTTAGAGTTAGTACACGGCTTTTGTCGTTTGAGAGCAACCCACCGCTGAAGCTTTCGAGAGAGAATCCTTGCAAGGACAAAGCCAAAACCACCCAGAGCCTAAAGAGTGTTTGGCATCAGTGAAGTCTTTCTGTCCGCGTGATCTGAAGACTTGTTACACTTGAGGACTGTGAATCCTCCAGCCAGTCAGGCGTCACGTTCTGAGCATCCAAGAGCCATTGTGGATTGCCGGTGAACAAAGTCAGTGAAGGTTTGGAAGTCTACCTTGAAGACTTACCAGAGTGATTGGGCAGGGACTAAGTGTCCTTAGCTCAATGGGAATAAGGTGAAGACGCGGTCTTCTGAGTTGAATCTCAGCCTCTCTAACCAGACGTATAGTTGTCACAACAACTGGAACTGGTCGAACAAATCCCTGTCCTTCTGAAGCCACTGGTTCTATCTCTTACTTCTCTTTACTTTTAGTGTGTTTTCATGAAGTCATTGCCTGCTTGCATTATCTGTTTGACTTCACTGTGTGACTACTTGTGCTGATTGGTTTCGTACTATCTTCAAGTGCAAATAAATGCCACACCAAAATAAGTCCAGCACTGAAACCACTTCACAAGAGCTCAAGAAACCATATCCTAGGTATCCACCATGCTGGCAAGATGCTTAGCAAGCTTATTAGCTTTCTCTTGTTTGGCGCTTAAATCCTCCAGCGCTTGTTGTTGCACCAGAAAGTATTCATCTGAATTCTGCAGGGACTTCCTCAATCCTTCAACTTCCTATCGCAGCACATCTGATCGATGTCTTTCAACTTGAAGTTGAGACTCAAGAAGCCGAACTGATTCAAGCAGTGAGTTTGAAGAGCTGGCGCCAGCAGTAGTGGCCAGTAACTCGAACACTACATCAAGACAGGACTTTGGGATTGTCTCACTGTCTTCAAGATAGTTTTATCAGCTTTCTTGGAGACCAACAGGGATGTCTCACTATCTTGAACCTTATCTGCATTAATTCCTTTACCATGGTTAGAGCATGGTTCATAATACAGCCAACTGCGACTATAAGATGTTGCCATATGTGGACGAGAGAGACATAAAGAAGTAAGAGCATGGTTAGATCATGGTTAATAATACAACCAACTGCGACTATAAAATGTTGCCATATCATTTATAGCCAACACATATAGTCACTACTATACAACAAGCTTAGCTAAAAGGTTAGCTATAAGATTAGTAGTACTCTGAGCATGGTTAATAATATAGACAGCGGCTAGCTATAACATGTTGCCATGTCATCTACAGCTAATGTAATAGCTAACATGTATAATAGTTGGCTATAAGAAAGCACTACTTTGTTAATATATGACCCACCTTTCACTCTCACAAAGCTTCTTGGAGCGCGTGCTACAACCGGTTGTAAGGCTACAACTTGCTTCCCTTATCTCTCCTCTTCTATCTCTTCCAACTAAGCAATAATACATTTAAGTCCTTACAGCCCTCTTACATCACCTTATTATACCTGCTCTTTTTCTCATCTTCTCTCGATCTCTTTCCTCAAATTTATTGCATCTGCCTTGGAGCACGCATATAGCCAGGCTCTTGTATTTTTTATGTCTCTCTCCTCCACATAGACAAAATTGTCATGTAAGCAGGCTATAAGCCCACTATTGTACTTGCTCTTAATAGTATAGCCCTGTAAACCAGAAAGGAGGGACTACTTCCTCTGTTCCTAAGTATTTGTCTTTCTAGAGATTTCAACAAGTGACAACACCGTAAATGAGCACATACGGAGCAAAATGAGTGAATCTACACCGTAAATAAATACGTATTAAGTTCTCTCGTTTTCCTCTCCGCCTTGGTCGCGATGCACAATATCGAGTATACTACTAGTGACTAGTCTCTTTTTGACATGCATTTATGTTGATACGGCTTGAATACCAACGAGGGAGAGGGTAGCGGTTCCCGAAACTTTGAACGGTCAATGATGCCTCCGCATTCAATTAGCATGCATAGGTAAGTAATTAGAGAAACAGAATGGAGCCAACACAATGTGAATGCAATGCAGTTTGGACTCTCATATAAAGGTGCCACACCACTCCAATCCATCTACTCCTAGTCTCTGTGCAACACTACCCACTCCAATCCAAGACAAAGACCAACTGACCAGAAGCCATCAGCACCCATGGCGTCGATGGACGCGAGTGGGAGTCGGCTGTGCCAGATCATCCAAGACGTCGGCCTGCGGCCCCGCACCACGCATTGTTTCCAGACGGTGCTGGCGAACGCCAGCGTCATAGCCCTCGTCGACACCGGCTTCGCCTCTCGCATGTGCGAGATGATGGTCGGCTCCATCTGCAAGTTCACCGCCGCCAAGAAGCACGTGGACGACCTTATCGTACTACTCCAGCTCATGCGCCCAGGCTCCTCATTGCCTGCCACCCTCATAGGTCTCCAAGGTGACGAACTCTTTGAACCACTGGTGGCCCTGCAGCTGCCGGAGGTCGTGACAAAGAATGTGCACCTTGAGTCCACGCTCGCCACGCAGTGCCTCGCCATGCAAGAGACCGTCGACATGCACATCCACGTCTACGAGGAAATTGTCTACTTAGGCCCTTACAAGGCCAACAAGGATAGAAAGACGTTGGCCTTCTTCCAGCGGCTGGAATCTTTGGATGCCATTGTTCAGAAGCATGTCGACCTCGCCACGAAAGCCGCTGCTACTTAGCCACCGTTCGGTGGGCCGGCGCCCTTAGTCGAAGAGGTGGACATCGTCGATGGATGCATCTTTCTTCTTGCCTCATGTAACCAACACTGCATTGCCTCTTGGCCTTAATGTTTTATTAGTGTATGGCATTTTTATTACAGTCATAAATGATATCATTGTTTGACTTCTTGAATAGGCGAAGAGCCAAGGGCAACCCGAATGTGGGAGTTGCATACACTCGCGCCAGCCTTACGTGTAGGGGAGGGGGCGTGGGGTCGTAGTTTTGTGGCATTTCTTTTCTATTGCTGTTTGTGTCAAGTATGTGCCACCGTCGGATGCAGATCTTACGGTTATTGTGTCGATCGCTTACCAAAACACTTAGCCGCGGTGGATTAACTCGACCTTGTTTCTTGTTTCTTGACATGAATAAAGGAAACAACAAATAAGAGACATGGGCCGTGTATGTTTTTAATGCCTTGAGACTACCTAGCATGGCATGTTTCGGTCAGTTCATTGCATACTACAGTAAAATATTAAGTTCTCTCATTTTCCCCTCCGCCTTGGTCGCGGTGCACAATGTAATAATGACTAGTCTCTTCTTGACCCGCATTTACGTTGATACGGCTTAAATGCCAAGGAAGGAGAGGGTAGCGGTTCTCGAGATGTTGAACAGTCAATGGATGCATCCGTTAAATCGTACAACCCTACCTTTCCAGCAGTAAGTTGAATCCTCTACTCCCTCACCCTCCTCACCTCTCTATCAAGCCAGCTACGCGAAAAATGCCGCGCGTACTGCCTGGGAAAAGCCCCGCCCTCAACTTTCAAATACTCATAGTATAATTTTGTATCGATGAATTGCTCCATGGAGCAGAAAACCAAAAGAAAAAGGTGGTAAATGTAAATAAACCAGTTCAAGCTCTAGCTAGCAATTCGGAATGTAAACCATGCATGTGTTTATACATATAGGTTTCTTCAAAGTACTGAGTCCATTGATGCAATGTGGTCAAACTGTACCATCAATATCTCAAAGCCAAAATAGTTTGAGCTTGTTCGTTCTATATAAATAGTACTGTATGTTTATTCACTCGTTGTGTTGTCCAATGAATGGAGGGCCAGGGAGCACAAGTGAACAAGGTGCAAATTGCAGTTAGTCACGTTAAGTAGAGAGTTGAAAGTGCAACTAATCCCTGGGTGGTTTAGGTAATTCTAAACAACATATAGTTCATTGGACTAATATTATTTCAAGATAATCATTTTAGAAAGTTCAATGATTGGCATGGCATGGACTAGAGATGTGGACCCCTCAAAATGCTAAGGACATATATTGACACAAGCTCAAAATTCTACATTTTCATTTTAGTGATCAAGATCACATTGGGTCCATAGGAAAAGCCAATACTACTAAAAGGGGTTGAGGTGTTGCTTAATGGCTTGCTTGCTCAAAATGCTTAGTGATATGCTCCAAAAGCCATCAACCACTTTCTCATATCCACATATGTCCCAAACCAAAAGTCAAACTTGGCCCCACTGATTTGATCTATCCGGTGATGAGGATACAGACCCGGGGTAGGTTCATAGGCCTGACCTATACGTCCTACCCAAGGCCACTACCCTGGAAGGTAAGAAGTCCAAGGAGCAACAAGGGATGCCCAGCCAAAGATGTAGAGTGCAATTCACACAACAGTCATATCACTCAGGCGACCCCTACCTATACCACTCGAGACACAAGGAGTCACTCAACCTACCAAAGATCAGGAGTCACTCAGCATGGCAACGGTCAGGCGTTCACTCTGAAGTCTTTAAAGTCATAAATAGCACTTAAGGCTGGCGTTACCAGTAATGCACCTACTTTATGTACATTAAGCCCCTTGTAATGGAGGGTGGCTGGGGTCCTGGCGTACTCTATATAAGCCACCCCCTCCTCCGGCACAAGGGTTCGCACCCCCTATAACATCACGCATATAATCCAATCGACCGCCTCCGGGCAGCGAGACGTAGGGCTATTACTTCCTCCGAGAAGGGCCTGAACTCGTAAACCCCGTGTGTACACCTTCACCATAGCTGAGATCTTGCCTCTCCATACCTACCCCCTTTCTACTGACAGTCTTAAAACCACGACAGTTGGCTCCCACCATGGGGCAGGTGTCTTAGTGACTTGTTGGTGAAGTTGCAAGTTTTTCCGATCATCATCATCATGGTTTCCGGCGGCGGATTGGCTGAGGGCCGCAAGATCCGTCTCGGGGCGCTCGTTTTCGTCGCCGATCACTCTGCTTGGCTTCATGAAGCTCCCCTTCACGTTGAGGCACTCCCCGTCCAAGGGGCGATGCACTTTCGCGCATGCGTTTGCGAAGTCCTTATCCGGGAGCCATTGACTCAGTATCAGTCGGCTCCGATGGTGTCTTCCCTCCCCGCTGTTCACCGGTGCAAGCGATCTGGTCGGTCGCGGCTTCAGCAGTGGGTGAAATACGTGGTGGCTCGACGTTCGGCCACCCATCAAGTCACGGCAATCGAGCCCGATGCAACTCTCCACGGCCTGTTCGGTCTGTCTACTGACTCCGTGTCGACTGCATCCGAGTGTGATAGCAGCGACCCTGCGGCTGAAGTCTTGATGGTCGATGGACCGCGTGGTCTGCCTGGTTTCCACCGTGAAGACGGCGAAGATGGTGGCGGCGATCCATCGCGCGTTCATGAGGAATACCATCCCGAACCCCTTTCTTGGCAGCAAAGGGAAGAACTTTGTCGCCGCAACATGGATGCACTCCACACGCCCATCATTGGAGAAAACCCCGAGGCTCGGGCCTTGGAAGAGGTGCGCCTGGCTAATTTGGATGAGCACACTTGACTGGAGAACCTTCAACACGCTCTCGACGAGCGTGCTCGGGAGCGGGTGAGGGAGTCCTGGATTAGGGGGTATCCGGACTGCCGGACTATGTACATCGTCCGGACTATTGGAGCGTGAAGATACAAGACTCAAGACTCCATCCCGTGTCTGGATGGGACTCTCCTTTGCGTGGAAGACAAGCTTGGCGATCCGGATATTGTATTTCCTTCCTTGTAACCGACTCCATGTAAACCCTAGACCTCTCCGGTGTCTATATAAACTGGAGAGGTAGGTCCTTACAAGGCCGATCACAACTACAATCATAATCATCATAGGCTAGCTTCTAGGGTTTAGCCTCTACGATCTCGTGGTAGATCTACTCTTGTACTACTCATATCATCAATATTAATCAAGCAGGAAGTAGGGTTTTACCTCCATCGAGAGGGCCCAAACCTGGGTAAACATTGTGTCCCCTTGCTTCCTGTTACCATCAGCCTAAGACGCACAGATCGGGACCCCCTACCCGAGATCCGCTGGTTTTGACACCGACATTGGTGCTTTCATTGAGAGTTCCTCTGTGTCGTCGCTGCAAGGCTTGATGGCGCCTTCAATCATCAACAACACGGTCCAGGGCAAGACTTTTCTCCCCGGACAGACCTTCGTGTTCGACGACTTCACAGTATGGGCCGATTCGCTTGTCCATCTAGAGCAGATCGATAGCTACGCCCCTGGCCACCAGGTCAGGTTCGGAAACCTCAACTACACGGCCGATATCCGCGGAGACTTGATCTTCGACGGAATCGGGCCTATGCCAGGAGTGCCGGGCGGTCACGATGAGCACGGCCTAGACCTGCTGTCGGACAGTGCTCGGGATATTACCCCTGCAGAAGTCCCGGACCTAAATCCGGAGCAGGCTGCGTGGCCCGAGGACGGGTGGATGGACCCCGCCCCGCAGGCCGCACACTCATCGACGGTAGAGCCGAACATAGGCCTCACTTCTAAGGAAGCCTGTGACTCTGGACCCCCGGACTCGTGTCCGGCTATAGGTTCCAGTCCGCGTGCTCCCGAGCCCGCCGAATCTGGTTGGGCTCCGATAATGGAGTTTACCGCTGCGGGTATCTTCCAGCACTAGCCCTTTGGCGACATGCTAAACTCATTAAAGTCTCTCTCTTTGTCAGGAGGCTCTTGGCCGAACTATGTCCGGCTCGAGTGGGAAGCAGGCGACGAAGGAATTTGCTGCCCACCCACCACCCACTTCATTGCCACGGTCGATGATCTAACCGACGTGCTTGACTTCAACTCCGAAGACATCGACGGTATGGACGAAGATGCAGGAGAAGTACATGAACCACCACTCACAGGGCGGTGGACAGCCACCTCCTCATACGATATATATATGGTGGACACTCCGAAGGAAACCAATGGCGATGAGGCAACGGAGGATAACCCCTCAGGGAGAAAAACAAAGCATGGGCGTTGTCGGCACCGCACCAAGCCCTGCCACAGCAATACCGGCCCAGGAGACGAAAACAATCCGGATGGTGCTGAAGAGGAATACAACCCCGAGCAGTCTGCCTTCAACCAGGCCGAACAGGCGACGGACGGATATCCGGAGGAGGACAACTACATGCCCCCCTCCGAAGATGAGATTAGCCTCGACAATTCTGAACGGGGCGTGCCTGAGGATCTAGTGGAGCAAGTTCGCTTCAAGCGACGACTCATGGCCACGCAAGGAGCCTGCAAAGGAAGCAACAACAGCTCAAAGCTGACCAAGATTTGCTCGTGGACAGATGGACCAAGGTCCTGGCCACCGAAAAATACAAACTCGACCGCCCCGACAAAGGACACACATGGCATAATTCGCTACCCCAACCTAAGTAGGAGAACCCAAGGCACATACCTCGACGTCAACACACCACAACGGTCCAAGACAATACGAAGGATGCATGAAGAGGCATCGTAAAGCCTCGGTGCAATTGTCATAAACGTCAAGTTAGGGAAGTTGGTCCCAAATCCAGCAACTCCCAGTCCGGTCAGCGGACAAAGAACAGCTCAAGCCTATACGGCCCAAGCAACATACTTGATCAACCATCTGAAATTCATGGTACTCCTAGGAGGACGGCCAAGCAACCAATAGAGAATGTCGGATCCTCAAAGCAAAACGGTCGGTCGTGTGCCGGAAACAATGAGGGGAGGAGTCCAACAATGGCGAAGTCAAAAGATCATCCAGATCATAAAAGTACGGCCAATCTCCCCCGATCACATCTACCATCTGGACAACATCAACCACAACAATTCAATTGCAGTACCTCTAGACCTAGTAGTCCGGGGGCTCCATAACACATAAAGCCCCCGTGGGTATGAAACCACAAATAACATCTTCTAAAAGATGCCAGGTGCAAAGGCCAAGTTTTATTGGCCCACCACTCTAACGGTTGTCTTCGGATCACCAAAAAATGCCATGCCAAAGAATTACCAGGCCTGACACCTTCCCCTCATACGGTAATTTACCATATGCTAACGGGATGAAGCACGTTGACTAGATTCCACGTGGTAAACCATTAGGCCAACACTGTGTGATATAATTTCACCTACGGGCAAGGCCGAACCCCGCCCTTAGAGCGGAAATCATACGGCTGCTGGAGCAGCGAGTCATGCATGCCTATCAAAATTTTAATATGAAAGCCAACTATCCGGACACCAACTGAGGAGTCCACGCTACTTCATGGTATAACGGCGGGGTTAACCAGGGTCCGATCAGGAACCCCTGGACCAACCACAAGAGGACGTTCAGCTGCCTCCAAGTATTTGCCTTTACAAACTAACTTTGACGCAGAACACGATTGGTGACGTGGAATCGGCCCGGACACACAAGGGCAGGAACATGCATGTGAACCCCCCCCCAAAGAAGGTAGTCCGGATTCACTTCAGATCCACTCACAGCCCTCCAGTCTGGCCATCACAGGTTCCGCCAAAAACACCTCTTTTCATAATCATAAATCGTACTCATATGCATAGACATATCATCCTACTACAATGTGTAGACTTAAATAATACTTACCAGCCGTCGTTTCTCATCGACACCTCTTTGTAAAAAAACGGCAGCCACGCCTCGTGTTAAGCCCGATTATGCCAGGGGCTTCATAGTACAACAATAAAGTCCGACCACCTTTTCCGTCGCTCGGCACCCCAAACTTATAACACTATATGCATCAGCTCCGAATCATGTCTTGGGTCATTGGTTGGGTTTGCCCGGCTCCCATGTTTTGGTACCTTACGTTCCGCCCCATCGGCTAAGGTAGCGCTGGGAGAACTACTGCGATTTTGTCCCGGTTCTGCCGGACGAGCACCTCAGTAGAGAAAGCCGAAAACTGACTGTCATGATACAGCGAGAGCTGGTCAGCTGTTCGAGAGGTTGTAAAATCCTTAAAGATTTATTCCGCATAATGCCATTATAATTGTAGAGTGCGACGGATTGGTCTTCCAATCAGGCGCCAATAGAGCCCGTAGTTCGGCATTCCGAACACTAGGGGTTGCGCCGACCATACTTGAATTCCTATGGCTAAGTGAGAGTGGTAAAGCCCTATAGTCCGATTGCCTGGTTCATGGCGAGGAACACCTCCTTAAAAGGACCCAGCCATGGGATAAAGAGTGTTCAGGTATGGCCCGAACACCCCCGTATTTCTTTCGTGGGGGCAGAAGCTGACGACTGGCCAACTCTCAGGATTTACATACGCTAAACAGCCGCACAAGAAGAACAAATGTTCAAACAAAACATGCAATAAATAATAAAAGTGCCATTATCCCATATTACAAAGAACAGCATGAATGCCCTCAGGGAAATATAGTGTCTTTGGTACACGTATCCACCACAAGGTGGGCTCCCTTCAGTACACCTTCATAGTACAACTCGGGCTTGCGGTGCTCCTTACCCTCTGGCAGCCCCTCAGCCATCAGCTTCTCCGCGTCAAGCTTCCCCCAATGCACTTTTGCACGGGCAAACGCCATGCATGCACCCTCTATACAGACCGATTTCTTAACAGCATCAAGCTGAGGACTGGCGCCCACAATCCGCTTCACGAGTCCGAAGTAACTCCTTGGAATTGGCTCCGCGGGCCACAGCCGGACAACCAAGTCCTTCATGGCTAGTTCGGTCGCCTGGTGCAGTTCGACCAGCTGCTTCAGCTGATCGATAAAGGGCACCAGATAGTTCGGCGCCAAATACTGCGACCAGAAATTCCTCTCCACAGACTTCTTCTCCTTGGTCTGGTAGAATTGGGCGGCATCTGATATGTTGCGAGGCAGATCCGCAAACGCCCCTGGAAAAACATAAATTCAGCTTGTCGCTTAGAGTTCTTCCAACTATCATGTAAAAATGGCCATGAATACAAAAGGCCTTACCAGCCGCAACTTTCCGGGCCTCCTGAATGTCTCGGACAGCACCTCGGGCTTCTTCCCGAGCATCTTCCACGGCTTGGAGAGCTTAGGCGAGTTCAGATTCTTTCCCTACTAGACTCTGCTCCAAGCCCTCGCTTTTCTTCACAGCCTCCTGGAGCTCTCGCTCAGTTGCGATGACCCTGGCCTCGTGTTTCCCACGAAGCGCCTGTTCGGTGGTAGCCTTCTCTTTGGCATCAGCCACAGCCTTCTTCATTGTCTCATATTCGGCACTCGCTCCTAGAGCATACAATACAAATACTTTTCACTAGGCACAATTACTCATTCGTGCCAAATTCAAGACAATGTTTCAACATATCTTGCTTGTCCTCCAATTGCTTCTTCACATGGCCAAGTTCCTCCTCGGCCCGTTCCAGGCTCTGCTTTAGTCCGGACACTTCCGCATTATGAGCGGCCGTCTTCTCTGCAGACGCCTGTTTTCACACAAAAGGGTATACGTCATTAACAAAGGCTCCTGCAAAAGCAGAGGACTTGATCCCCTGTCCGGCTCTCTCTCTGTCGCCGGACAGTGTATTAGGGGCTACTACTCATATTATGACGAATCCTCAAAGGTTTCTTAGAAAACATACCTCAAAGGCCTTTATAAGGCCAAGGCAGGACTCATTCAGCCCGCTCTCGGCGGACTGAATCTTTTCAACCACCGCACCCATGAGGGTCCGGTGTTCATCGACGATAGACATGCTCTTTAACGCTATTGATAGACCGCCTGGCAGCTCTGCTTGGACAGAGGTTAACGGCGGAGTAGGCAAGCCTCCCACCGTCGAAGGTGGCTGCTCGCCCGATCCTGGAGCCTTAGAGGTCTCCAGGACCTTGTCCGGTTGTGGTCTGAACCCGAGATCGCCCCCATCGTCGACACACCGGGGGGCGCCGCCCCCTTATGTCTGGCCCAAGAGACATGCCTCCCCTGGTTCGGGTCTCTTTGAGATGACACCTCGGTGTCGCGCCTGGACTTCGGGGAAGGGGCCTCTGGAGGCGTCTCGCTCGCCAAAGCGTCTGAGCTCAGCGAATCCTCCGATGAGGATTGTCCGGCGCGAGACCTTGCCGGGCTGTACGAAATATGGCGACAGTTAAAACCACTGTACCCAAACGACCCTGGATGCATATGCGCGCTCGGATCTCGGATACTTACGAATTTTCCACGGGCTGGGCCCTTGGATCCCACTCCGGGCTGTTATTGGTAGCCGTGGTGGATGCCTCTGGGTGGGAACCTCTCCCCTTCTTGGGCGATTCATCCTCCAGGGATGAGGAAGCCGCCCTTTTCTTCCCACTTCCAGAGTGAGGCTCGTCCTCCTCTGCTTCCTCCTCTTCGTCTTCGGAAGAAGGAGCGTAGCTGGAGTCTTCGGATTTTGCATCCGAAGCCTCGCGGCGATGGAGGCCACTCCGGGTCTTTTTGACCTTCTTGGAGGCCTCTTTCTTTGGCGCCTCATAAGGCGCAGGGACCAGCATCTTCGTCAGAAGAGGTCCGGCTGGTTCCTCCGGAAGCGGGGCCAGACAATGTATTCGCTCCACCTTCTTAATCCATCCCTGGGGTCACGATGAAGCATGATAAAAATGTCGCCCTCAGGACATGCCAACTGAAGCATGGATGGACAGAGTGTGGCTATAACTTACCAGGCTTGCAGAATGGGATGATTGATACCCACGGTCCTTGACGGAGCACGGCCATGATTTGCCGGACTTAAAGAGCACCTTCCAGATATCCTTGTGGGAGGAATCATAAAGCTCCCAAAGGGTTTGGTGCTCGGTTGGGTCGTACTCCTACAATTTGTAGGCTCGGCGCTGGCAAGGGAGAACCAGGCGGACTAACATCACCTGGACTACGTCGACGAGCTTGATGTCCTTGTCGACCACACTCTGAACGCGCATCTGGAGCAGTGACAGCTCATCGGACGAGGACCAGTTCAGGCCCTTCTTGGGCCAGGACGTGAGCCACAGTGGGGCTCCGGATCTGAACTCAGGAGCTGTAGCCCACTTTTTGCCGCGTGGTTCGGTGATGTAGAACCACTGCTGCTGCCACTCCTTGACGGAGTCGTTGAAGGCACCCGTCGACCAAACGACCTTGGGCATCTTGCTCACCATGGCGCCACTGCACTCGGCGTGCTCGCCACTCACCACATTGGGCTTCACATTGAAAATATTCAGCCACAGGCCGAAGTGAGGCAAAATCCAGAGAAAAGCCTCGCACACGATGATGAACGTTGAGATATTGAGGAAAGAATTGGGGGAAAGATCATGAAAATCAATCCCATAGTAATACATAACTCCCCGAACAAATGGGTGAAGGGGAAACCTGAGCCCCCAGATAAAATGCGGAAGGAACGCGACTCTCTCGTGAGGCTCTGGAGTAGGGACAACCTGTCCCGCCGGTGGGAGACGGTGGCCGATCTTCTTGGCCAGATACCCGGCCTCTCGGATCCTCTTGATGTCCTTCTCCTGGACGGTAGAGGCCATCCATCTGCCTCCCGCTTCGGATCCGGACATCTTTGGAAAACCCCTCTTCGATGGAAAAGAAGAATGCCTGGGCGTTAGGGCTCGAACAGAGGGGAATGGGCTAACGGAAGGAGAAGGCGTGGGTAAAGAGGAAGAGACCTTATCTCTTTATAGAGACGGTAAAAGCTTTTTGCGCCTCCCCACTTGCCTGGTGGAACATGCTCGCTCCCCACTCGCCGCGATTACCGGTGCGGTTGGATTATCCATAACCGTATTGATGAGAATCCCACAATAAGGGGACACGATCTCTGCTATGGCAAAATGTGCAGAAGAAACCGCCTCGCGATATGCGCTATGGCTGGTTGTGGAAAAACGGTTAGAATAATACCCGGCCGTAACAACATGTCACGTGGTCAGTAGATTACGTTTGTGAAATATCATTTTCTCTACGGTGGTGTGTGAAGATCATTTTGCAGATCCGGACACGGTCTGCGTGTTCGATAATTACTTTGGAGTATTCGGAGATGGAACCCGCCTTGCAATGCCAAAGACAAGACTGTGCGCCGGACTCATCGTCATTGAAGCCTGGTTCAGGGGCTACTGAGGGAGTCCTGGATTAGGGGGTATCCGGACTGCCGGACTATGTACATCGTCCGTACTATTGGAGCGTGAAGATACAAGACTCAAGACTCTATCCTGTGTCCGGATGGGACTCTCCTTTGCGTGGAAGACAAGCTTGGTGATCCGGATATTGTATTTCCTTCCTTGTAACCGACTCCGTGTAAACCCTAGCCCTCTCTGGTGTCTATATAAACCGGAGAGGTAGGTCCTTAGAAGGCCAATCACAACTACAATCATAATCATCATAGGCTAGCTTCTAGGGTTTAGCCTCTACGATCTCGTGGTAGATCTACTCTTGTACTACTCATATCGTCAATATTAATCAAGCAGGAAGTAGGGTTTTACCTCCATCGAGAGAGCCCGAACCAGGGTAAACATTGTGTCCCTTGCTTCCTGTTACCATCAGCCTAAGACGCAAAGATCGGGACCCCCTACCCGAGATCCGCCGGTTTTGACCCCGAGAGCGGGTCCCTGAGTCCAGTCGACGACAGCTTTTCCCACCTCCACCTAAGGTATACCGTACTATGATCCAAAACCTCACAGTTGTAGCCGGAATATCAGAGTCAATTCAACCTTCCCAGTCAGAGGCCGGCAGAGGTTTGATGCAGATCCAGGCCTTGCTCCGGGCAGCAGGAGAGCAGAACACATCAGTGTCTCAGTCACGGAATAGGATTCACAGAAGGTCCGTTGTAGCGGATATAGTTCAGTCAGCCCACAGCCCAAGATCGCTCATGTGGCATGAAGGCCGTGGACAGTATGATCATTGGCTCGACCGCGACAATCATCGTCGAGTGCCCATGCCTCCTCCGAGGAGTGCATCTTATGTGCCTTGGCAGAACAATGATGGATGCCATCACAGTGGCGAGCGCAGAGCACCAGTCGATCCAAGAGAGTCGGGCTTCAATGCAAGATCTATCCTTGTTCAAGGTCTAGTCGACCGGAACAAAGCGCATAGAGAAGACCCTGGCGGATATCGTCCGAGTGGCAGCAGAGTGCATGTTTCCAGTCCAAAGTGTTCCAGCAGAGCCATCAGGGCGGCAGTGATTCCTCCCAACTTCAGGTTGGCGATCGAAGTCAGTATGTTCACTGGAGAGTACAAGCCTGAAACTTGCCTTGAGGATTACCGAGTGGCTGTGCAGATTGGCGGTGGAAACGATGAAGTAGCAATGAAACATCTTCCTTTGATGTTAGAAGGGTCGGCCCGAGCGTGGTTGACTTAGTTATCTCCAGGCAGTCTATATAGTTGGGAAGAGCTTGCTCGAGTGTTCGTCAGAACTTTTGAGGGCACTTGCAAGCGGCCAGCAGGGTTGACAGAGTTGCAGCATTGTGTGCAGAAACCGAGCAAGACTTTAAGAGATTTCATTCAGAGGTGGACCACTTTGCATCACACCGTTGAAAATGTATCAGAGCATCAGGCACTGTGTGCCTTCAAGGAAGGTGTCAAATACCGGGAGTTGGCCCTGAAGTTCGGTCGGACTAGAGATATGACTTTGAATCGGATGATGGAAATAGCCGCCCGGTACGCTAATGGAGAAGAAGAGGATCGACTCCATAGCGGAAAGAGTAAACCAGTCGGCTAAGAGGCTGGTGGAGGTAATTCCAATCGGAAACAGAAGCGCAAGGCCAAACCCGCAGCACTCGGTGAAATTGCAGCAGTGGCTCAAGGAAAGTTTAAGGGAAAACCTAAAGGGCCCTGGCCCCGTGAGAAGGTAAAGGATCAAGTAGGAAATGATGTGTTGTATTTACCGTGTCACATCCACACGAAGAAAGACGAAGAGGGTAATCTGATCTACCCTAAACATACTAGTCGACAATGTCGACTCCTGATCCAGCAGTTCCGAGAGAAACAACTCGGTGAGAAGGAGAAAGAGTGCTTATCATGCCATTCTGGGTAGGCCTGCCTAAGCACGTTTTATGGCCCGACCATGTTACGTGTACCTCAAGTTGAAGATGCCTGGCCCCAAAGGTGTGATCACGGTTGCTGGCAATCGGTAGAAAGCAGAGGAATGCTTCCAGAAAGGTTCCAAAATTGCCGATGCGCAAATGGCAGCAGTTGAATTCCAAGAATATCAGAAGAATGCAGATCCGAGTGATTTGCTCCAAGCTAAGAAGCCTGCCATGGATTCTGCATTTCAGTCGTCTGGTGAAACGAAGCCAACTCATATTCACCCGACCGATCCCAATGCTGCACCGACTCATATATCAACGACACTCGACAACAAATAGGAAGAAGCGCTCATCCAGTACCTCTGTGAGAACTGGGACATCTTTGCATGGAAACCCTCTGACATGTCGGGCGTACCCAGAGAACTGACTGAGCATCGTTTGCGTGTCGACGCCAAAGTGAAACCCATCAAAGAGCATCTTTGGCGGTCTGCCATACAGAAGAGAAAAACAATTGGCGAGGAAGTGGCTCGGCTGCTTGCAGCAGAGTTCATCCGTGAGATCTACCACTCCGAGTGGCTTGCCAATGTAGTCATGGTCCCTAAGAAGGACGATTCACTTTGTATGTGCATTGATTTCAAGCATATCAATCGGACCTGCCCGAAAGATCATTTCCCTCTCCCCCGCATCGATCAGATTGTTGACTCGATGCAGGGTGTGAGCGCTTGTCTTTTTTAGATGCATATTCCGGGTATCATCAGATCCGACTGTATGGCCCCGATGAAATAAAAACAGCCTTCATCACCCCATTCGGGTGCTTTTGCTATGTCACCAGGCCATTTGGTCTTAAAAATGCCGGAGCCACATTCATGAGAATGATTCAAAAGTGCCTGCTCACTCAAATCAGTCGGAATGTGGAAGCATACATGTATGACATTGTGGTCAAGTCTCGCAAAGGTTACGACCTACTGACTGACCTTGCGAAAACCTTTGCCAACCTAAGAAGGTACGATATCAAGCTTAATCCGTCAAAATGCACATTCGGAGTTCCGGGTAGGAAGTTACTCGGTTTTCTCGTTTTCGAACGAGGGATTGACGCCAATCCAGAAAAAGTTGATACCATCCTCCGAATGAAACGCCCTGTGCGTGTGCATGACGTTCAGAAGTTGACTAGTTGTTTGGCCGCCTTGAGTCGATTCATTTCTTGTCTCGGTGAAAAGGCCTTGCCTCTTTACCGATTGATGAAGAAATCTGATAAGTTCGACTGGACTGAGGAATCTGATGCAACGTTTGTAGAGCTCAAAACCCCGCTCTCCACCCAGCCGGTGCTCGCCGCGCCAATCAGCAAAGAGCCTTTACTGCTTTATATTGCAGCCACTCGACAAGTTGTCAGTACAGTTTTCACGGTCAAGCGAGAAGAAGAATGAAAGGCTTACAAGGTTCAACACCTAGTATATTATCTCTCTGAAGTTTTGACTCCATCCAAGTAACGATATCCACACTATCAGAAGCTTGTCTATGGAATCTACATGACCATGAAGAAGGTTACACATTATTTCTCTGATCACTCCATTACAGTCGTTAGCGACGCACCACTATCTGAAATTGTGAACAACAGAGATGCAACTGGTCGAGTGGCAAAATGGGCGATTGAACTCCTTCCATTGGATATCAAGTTTGAGGCAAAGAAAGCTATCAATTCCCAAGCAATTGCAGATTTCCTTGCCGAGTGGATTGAACAGCAATTGCCGACTCAAGTTCACTTGGAGCATTGGACTATGTTCTTCGATGGCTCCAAGATGCTGAATGGTTCAGGTGGAGGGGTAGTATTGGTATCTCCCCAAGGAGACAAGCTTAGCTATGTTCTCCAGATTCATTTTGATTCCTCCAATAACGAAGCTGAATATGAAGCACTTTTATACGGGTTGCGTATGGCCATTTCACTCGGCGTCCGTCGCCTTATGGTCTACGGCGACTCAGATTTGGTGGTTAATCAAGTGATGAAAGAGTGGGATGTCAGGAGCTCGGCCATGACTGCTTATTGCAATGCAGTAAGAAAGCTGGAAAAGAAGTTTGAAGGGTTGGAGCTTCACCATATACCCCGACTGAAAAATCAAGCTGCAGATGAGTTGGCAAAGATAGGTTCAAAGAGAGAGGCCATTCCCAGCAATGTGTTTTTGGAACATATTCATTCACCTTCAGTTCAGGAAGATCCATTCACTGAAGAGTCCCCACAACCCAAGAGCGCCACAAGATCCGATTGAAGTCGAAATCCCAGCCGTGGTCTACTTAGTCATGGAGGTCTTGGTCATCACTCCCGACTGGACAGTGTCGTACGTTGCATACATTCTTAGGAAAGAACTTCCAAAGGATGAGGAAGAGGCTCGATAGATCGTCCGACGATCTAAAGCCTTTACCGTGATAAAATGTCAGTTGTTCAGAGAAAGTGTAACTGGAGTCTGCCAGAAGTGCATCACGCCAGAAGAAGGCCAAATGATCCTCAATGATATTCACTCGGGGACCTGTGGTTACCATGCGTCCTCTCGGACCATCGTGGCCAAAGCATACCGAGCCAGATTTTACTGGCCACGTGCCAATGAGATGGCAAAAGAAATAGTGGACAAGTGTGAAGGCTGCTAGTTTTACTCCAACATGTCCCATAAGCCTGCGTCAACTCTAAAGACTATTCCACTCGTCTGGCCTTTCGTTGTCTAGGGATTGGACATGGTTGGACCTCTGAGGACTGGCAGGAGTGGATTTACCCATGTGCTAGTGGCAGTCAACAAGTTTACCAAATGAATTGAAGCCAAGCCCATTAAAAACCTTGAAGCAAGTACAACTGTAAGTTTCATCAGAGAATTGATATTCAGATATGGTGTTTCGCACAACATCATCATGAATAACGGATCGAACTTCGACTCTGATGAATTCAGAGCCTTTTGCGCCTCCCAAGGCACGAGGGTCGATTACGCTTCGGTCGCCCATCCTCAGTCGAATGGGCAGGCTGAGAGAGCAAATGGATTGATTCTCAAAGGACTGAAACCCCGGTTGATGCGTGACCTCAAGCATGCAGCAGGGGCCTGGGTCGATGAACTTCCGTTAATACTTTGGGGATTGAGGACAACTCCTAATCGGTCGACTGGACGAACTCCATTCTTCTTAGCCTACGGAGCTGAAGCCGTACTCCCGAGTGACCTGCTCCACAATGCGCCCCGAGTCAAGCTCTTCTCAGAAGAGGAAGCAGAATAGGCTCGGCAAGATATGGTCGATCTCCTAGAAGAAGAAAGAGAGATGGCCTTGATCCGGTCGACCATTTATCAACAAGACCTGCGTCGATTCCATGCCAGAAACGTAAGGGGTCGGGCATTTCAGGAAGGAGACTTGGTTCTTCGAGTGGACCAGTAGAAACCACACAAGCTCGCTCCCGCTTGGGAAGGCCCTTTCGTCGTCACCAAAGTGCTCCACAATGGAGCATATCGTTTGTTCAACGTCGAGCACAATAATGATGAGCCACGCGCTTGGAATGCGGAACTGCTCCACCCCTTTTACTCTTAAAGTATTTAGACTATTGAGATGTAATAAGAAGTATATTTTTTTTTATCAAAAGACATGATTTTACAGTCTTCCGAATGATTGTTGTTCATTTTTTACATGTTCTAAAATCCCCCAGTGGGTGCCTTAGTGGCGAATCCGCTTTGCCTAAGTTGAAGAGAAAATCCTACCGAGTGGTGAGCCAGCCTCTCACTCGGAGGCTTAGCTGCGAATCCGTTTCGCCTAAGTGTTAAAAAATCCTACTGAGTGGTGAGCCAGTCTCTCACTCGGGGGCTTAGCTGCAGTCCAGTACTCACCTAAGTGTTAAAAAATCCTACCGAATGGTGAGCCAGCCTTCTCACTCGGGGGCTTAGCTGCAGTCCAGTACTCGCCTAAGTTTAAAAGGTCCTACCAAACGGTATAGGTCGACCATGACCCCCCCCCCCCCCCCCCCGGGGGGCTGCACCGTCAAGAAGAAGGACGAGATTTTGGGAGCAATCCTCTCACTTGAGGGCTTATCGGCAGTCGAGTACTCGCCTAAGTTTGAAAAATCCTACCGAGTGGTGAGCAATCCTGCCGCTCGGGTGCTTAGCTGCAGTCCAGTACTCGCCTAAGTTTGAAAAATCCTACCGAGTGGTGAGCAATCCTCCCACTCGGGGGCTTAGCTGCAGTCCAGTACTTGCCTAAGTTTTAAAAATCCTACCAAGTGGTGAGCAATCCTCCCACTCGGGGGCTTAGTTGCAGTCCAGTACTCGCCTAAGTTTGAAAAATCCTACCGACTGGTGAGCGATCCTCCCACTTGGGGGCTTAGCTGTAGTCCAGTACTCGCCTAAGTTTGAAAAATCCTACCGAGTGGTGAGCAATCCTCCCACTCAGAGGCTTAGCTGCAGTCCAGTACTCGCCTAAGTTTGAAAAATCCTACCAAGTGGTGAGCAATCCTCCCACTCGGGGGCTTAGCTGCAGTCAAGTACTCACCTAAGTTTGAAAAATCCTACCGAGTGGTGAGCAATCCTCCCACTCGGGGGCTTAGCTGCAGTCCAGTACTCGCCTAAGTTTGTAAAATCATCCCGAGTGTAAATTGATTTTCTCGCTCGGGGACTTAGCCATACGCTCCATCCTGATCCACAAGGACAGCAAAGTGCGGGTCGACCACGACCCCCACCTTAGAGTTGCACCTTCAAGAAGAAGGACGAGATTGAGCGTGTTGCCAAGGCGAGCCACTTTCAGGAACGTCAAGACCATTGCTGAATGCCTCGCTGATGAGTTGATCAATGCTGCCAAAGGCTCATCCAAGAGCTAGCGCCAAGACCATTCACGAGCTTACCAGCCCGCCGAGTGGTGTGGGTCGACCACGACCCCTCCAAGGCTGCACCGTCAAGAAGAAGGATGAGATTGTACGCACTGTCAAAGGCCCATCCAACGGCTGGTGCCAGGGAAAACTACTAACAGGATCGTCAAGGCCATTGCTGAGTGCCTTGTTGATGAGCTGATCAATGTTGCTAAGGCTCGTCCAACAGGTCGACTGCAGATTCTTCTTTAGAAGCTGCATCGAACAAACAAAAACCAATCCGAGAGAAGAACGAGTTTCACTCGAAGATAAATGCAACATATTCAAAGATAAATCCCAAGGTTCCTAACCGCAGATTAAAGTACTCGGGCGTCAGACCCGAAGAAGTTTTAACAATTACAAAATCACTCGGCATTTCGAGGCAAATGAGGGTGAAGCATAATGTTTTCAGTCACTCGGCGGGAGAAGGACTGGCTGGATCGCAGAAGCTGTCAAGGTCGATGCTGTCGGCAATACGAGTGGCTGCCTCAAGGAAGGTGTCCATGAAGGAATGGAAGGAGTGCTTCTTAGTATTCACTACCTAGAGGGCCGCCAGCTTGTCTTCTTTAGCCTCCTTGCAGTGCACTCGAACCAATGACAAGGCGACATCAGCACCATAGCGAGTAGATGACTTCTTCCACTCTTGCACTCGGCCAGGAATCTGATTGAGTCGAGTCATCAGTGACTCGAGGTCTTGAGAAAGTTCCGCGTAAGGCCAGAGTTCGACGTCCACTCGGGTCATAGCAGCCTTCAGTCAAGCCAGATAGTCAACAGCGCCGTCCAAGCGTGATTCCAATCGAAACAAGTTCATCGCAACTTCATCTTTCACGGGACAATTGATGGGGTCGAGACATGTCTTGACCCGCCCGGTTTCAGCTTCAAAGTCCTGACAAAGCTCTGTTCCATTGCGAAAAACAATGAGTCGACAATATTACGACATACTTCAATCGACAAAATTAACCAGTCGAGCGACCGTACCTTCAAGCTTCAGAACCAGTTTCGCGGCAAGTTGTCCGAGACAGGACTCTAATTTGCCTGTCTTGGCTCAGAGGCCTCCAACTTCAGTGGTCAGGTTCTCCTTGTCCTTCATCAGTTGCTCTACTTCTCGATTGGCTTCTGTGATGGCGGTCTTCAACTTCGTGGTCTCCTCTTCCAACTTGCCGACTGAAGCCAGCTTCTGTTCCGCAAGCGTTGTCTTCTCACATGCTTCCTTCTGAGCAGCAGCAAGGTCGAGGTCCTTCTTCTCCAAAGCTTCCTTCATTCTCTCTAAAGAAACAACACTCTTCAGACGAGCCTGAAGTTGGCGTTTTTCACTACGCACATCTGCTTGTGTGAAGTCACTCGGTTCAAAGAGACTGAAAGAAAAAGCAGTGGATGGTGCGAGCTACTAAGTAGGCAAGACAGTCGAATGGTTACCTCCCATGATGGCCGTCTCTTGTTGAGCAGTCTTGAGGTTCTTCTTTGCGAGTTCAAGATCAAGTTCAACGCTGATATGCTTCTTCTTTAACTCGGAAAGTCGAGCTCCAAGATCACAAGACCTCTACAGTCGGCAAGAGAGATATGTCAGTCGAAAGAAATAAGAGAAAATGACAGTGAAAAGTTACTCTAAGACTACTGCCGAATCAAATATTCAATTGTAGTCTCAGGGACTACACCCAGTGGGTGCACTTAGCGTGCCCCCACTGGTTCAGATCAATACTCAGCAGGGTCTGCCTAGCATGAGTCAAAAGAAAAAAGAGAGAGTAGATTCTAAGACCTCAGTCGACTGCCAGTAGTTGACCGTGGTCTCGGAGACTACACCTAGTGGGAGCAATCAGCGTGCCCCCACTAATCCAGACAGTTTACTGAGACTCAGCTCAAGCCGAGTGGAGTGGAAGATTTCCTAAACTCTAAACAAAGGCACACCCCAGTGGGTGATCGGATATAAAAAAACATTCAAAAGTTCAGTCGGAGTTTGCTGACCTGAACATTGGTCTGAAGGGCAGTGATGGCGTTGTAAGCCACCTGACTAGGCTCGTGCATCACCTTCACCTGCTCCATGACAAGGTTCACCTGGCAAAGAGCCTCCCTGGCGGCACTCGGTGAGTCGTCAGGGGTCTGATACGCGGCAAAAAGTGATGGCTCCAAGGCAGTCGAAGCAGTTACTGGGTCAGACGTGTGGGGTTGCACTGGAGCAGCAAGAGTCTGTGCAGTCGATCCCGATGGACGATCAGTCGTCAGCGGGTTGGCGAATGTGATGTTGGTCTGAACCGGTTCTCTGAAACATTCGACCACGGCCTCAAGCGTCGGCGTCGACTGAGGGACTTGAACTTCAAGCCTCCTCCTGCTTGAGCTCCCGCTCTTCTTCCTCCTATCCTGTAGAGGAGCTTCTTCTTCTTCATCATCAGGGAGCATGACGATCTCTTGCGGAACTACAGAAAGGGAGAAATATCAGAAATTCAGCAGATTGACGACCCACTCGAGCAAATGAAACCTCGTCGAATGGATTTACCAGCCCGAGAGGTGGCCTCCTTGTCTCCTGGTGCCTTGTCGATGTCCATGTCAATAGCAGCAGAGGTGGGGCTAGAAAGATACATTATTCAGTTGGTCAGAACAGAAATTTCAGTCGGTCTACATAAACACAAGTGAGATACTCACCCCGAAGCGACAGGGACGTCCATCTTGATCCGGGGCAAAGTCTTCCGAGCCTTGGGAGGAGCAACTTTGGGTTGCTTGGCGACCTTCTCCGTTGGCTACGGAGTCGACGTCCGAGTGCACTCCTGAGCATGGGTACTCGGAGCCACGTTCTTCCGCGCCTGCCTGCCGGGTCATGTTGCTGCTTGGATCGGCGCTCGGAACGCGGCGGCGAGTCGACTTCTTCCTCGTCGTCCGATTCCTCGCTCTCCTCCTCCTCCTCTTCATCCGAAGACTCCCAGTCACCACTCTCTTCTGTGCTGGCCTCTCCCTCCTGGCCCTGCTCCAGAGCCTGTTCGCCGTTGGGCATCGAATACATCTCAGTGAAAACCTACAAGACAAAAAGTCAAGTAAAAGTCAGTCGACATCAAGTACAGTCAGTACATATACGCCAGGCATTCGGAATAAAGAGCATACCTTGTCGGGCGGATTGTCGTCTCTGAAGGGGATGACTCTCCTGGATCCTCTGGGGTTGTCTTAATTACCTGTGATACTCTTCGACCACATAGCCACGGTCTTGGACGACACTTCCTGTGGATGGACCCGAGCGGTGTCTTCAGGTCCGGAGTACAACCACATAGGATGGTCACGAGCCTGAAGAGGCTGGATGTGTTGACTGAGGAACACTTCCAGCAGGTCCAGGCCGGTGACACCCTCATTAGTAAGTTGGACCACTTTCTCCACAAACATCTTCGTCTCCACGTTCTTAGCAGCAGTCACTTTGAGTGGAGGAGTCTGAAAACGGTCAAATGTGAAGTGGGGAAGGCCAGTCGACTGACCTCGAGCTGCGACGTCCTGGCAGTAGAACCAGGTCGACTGCCAACCTCTAACCGATTCAGGGAGAGTCATAGCAGGGAAAGAACTCCTATGCCTTTTCTGAATACCTAAACCCCCACACATTTGGATGACATGGGTCTTTGAGTCACTCGTTTTTGTTTTCTTGACCGACTGGGATCGGATGGTGAAGATGTGTTTGAAAAGACCCCAGTGCGGTCGACACCCCAAATTTTTTTCACACATCAACATGAACGCGGCCAGATACGTGATGGTGTTGGGAGAAAAATGGTTGAGTTGAGCACCGAAGAAACTCAGGAATCCCCGGAAGAAAGTGTGTGTAGGGAGCGAAAAAACCCCGGTCGACGTGGGTGGCGAGCAGTACGCACTCACCCGGTCGAGGCTGCGGCTCCATCTCCCCCTTGGGCAGCCTTGCCGCTCCCTTGGCGATCAGTCCAGACTCCGCCAGCTCGTCCAGATCTTCTTACCGGAGCGAAGACCGGATCTAATCGCCCTGGATCCAGCCCGACGGCAGCCGCGAGCGTGATGACGACCCGCGGTTCTACTTCTTGCCTCTCGCCACCCCCGTCGCCTTCTTTGCACGCTCCAGCGCCGCCGTCTTGTCCTTCACCATGGCGGCGGAGGGGCAACATCAAGAGTAGAAGAGCCCGGTGCAGTGGAGAAGCGGAGGAATAAGAAAGAGAAACAGGCATGCACAGTGCAGACGTCTCGGCCCCGCCGCCTTATAAAGGGTTGCTTCCGAGTGGCTGACGCGTGGGACCAGGCGATCCTGTCAAATCCCGCAACAGTCGCGTGCAATGTACGTGGCAAAAAAGGCGGCACGGAAATCGAGGCATCAGTGTTTATTCGCTCCGCCCACTTCGGCTCTCTCCGTCCCGCGTGCTTCCCTGAAATTTTGTATCCCGTGAAATCCGGGATACGCTGCAACCAATCGCGCCAATGATTTTGCACTCTAATACAGCACTCGGCAGATGATGCTATAAGTTCAGTCGACAAATCTCTCAATGGATCAAGGCGACTGAATCGATGCTGAAGTACCAACGTAAGTTTTCCATCTTGCGGAAAATGCTCGCGAGGTACAAAGTTCAGAACAAGTACAACTCCAACCTACTTTCCACTCGAACCTTAATCCATTTAGGTGCTACTGATGAGGATACAGACCTGGGGTAGGGTCATAGGCCTGACCTATACATCGTACCCAAGGCCACTACCCTGGAAGATAAGAAGTCCAAGGAGCAACAAGGGACGCCCAGCCAAAGATGTAGAGTGCAATTCACTCGACAGTCATATCACTCGGGCGACCCCTAGATATACCACTCGATACACAAGGAGTCACTCGACCTACCGAAGATCAGGAGTCACTCAACATGGCAACGGTCAGACGTTCACTCCGTAGTCTTTAAAGTCATAAATAGCACTTAAGGCTGGCATTTCCAGTAACTGCCCTACTTTATGTACATTAAGCCCCTTGTAAAGGAGGGCGGATGGGGTCCTAACGTACTCCATATAAGCCACCCCCTCCTCTGGCACAAGGGTTTGCACACCCTGTAACATCACGCATATAATCCAATCGACCGCCTCCGGGCCCCGAGACGTAGGGCTATTACTTCCTCCGAGAAGGGCTTGAACTCGTAAACCCCGTGTGTACACCTTCACCAAAGCTGAGATCTTGCCTCTCCATACATACCCCCCTTTCTACTGTCAGTCTTAGAACCACGACATCCGGCGCCACCGAGTTCATTTGGCATAGCCATAGCCAAAAACCCTAATCAGTTTGATCTCACCGATATGGGGTTGCAAACTCTCTGTTTCCCTTTGTAACGTTTCGGTCTCACCCAGATGAGCGATCGGTCCCATCGATTTCGTAATGCAAAATCTCTGTTTCCTTTTCGTAATGTTTCGGCTCACCGAAATGAGCGATCGGTCCCACTGAGTTTGCCTGACCAACTCTCTGTTTGCCTGTTACAGAAATCGGTCTCACAAAGTTCATGTGATCGGTCTCAGCAAGATTACGTTATGTCCTAACCCTAACACAATCGGTCCCACTGAGTTGACATGTTGGTCCGACCGAAAAGTCTAACATTCACATTTTGAACTAAATCGGTCTGACCGAGTTTCACTATTCGGTCCCACCAAGTTTGGTAAATTGTGTGTAACAGTTAGATTTTGTGTGGAGGCTATATATACTCCTCCACCCTTCCCCCATTTGTGGAGAGAGCCATCAGAACGTGCCTACACTTCCAGCATTCATTTTCCGAGAGAGAACCACCTACTCATGTGTCGATACCAAGATATTCCAATCCAACCACAAGAATCTTGATCTCTAGCTTTCCCCAAGTTGCTTTCCACTCAAATCATTTTTCCACCATATCCAAATTTGTGTGAGAGAGCTGAGTATTGGGGAGACTATCATTTGAAGCACAAGAGCAAGGAGTTCATCAACAACACACCATCTATTACCTTTTGGAGAGTGGTATCTCCTAGATTGGTTAGGTGTCACTTGGGAGCCTCCGTCAAGATTGTGGAGTTGAACCAAGGAGTTTGTATGGGCAAGGAGATCGCCTACTTTGTGAAGAACTACCCTAGTGAGGCAAGTCCTTCATGGGCGATGGCCATGGTGGGATAGACAAGGTTGCTTCTTCGTGGACCCTTCGTGGGTGGAGCCCTCCATGGACTCGCGCAACCGTTACCCTTTGTGGGTTGAAGTCTCCATCATCGTGGATGTACGATAGCACCACCTATCGGAACCACGCCAAAAATCTCTGTGTCTACATTGCGTTTGCTCCCTCCAAACTCCTCCCCTTTACCTTCATATGCAATGATTTACATTCCGCTGCTATACTCTTAGAATTGCATGTGTTGGTTGATTTCTTGACTTGTGAGAAGTTGCTAAAATGTGCCAAGACTTAAAATTGGGAAAAGGCTAGATTTTTATTTGGTCAAGTAGTCAAATCACCCCCCTCTAGACATACTTTTGATCCTACAAGTGGTATCAGAGCTTTGGTCTCCATTGGTTTTGATTTCCATAGCTTTGGTGATCATAGCCTTGGTTTCACAACCTAGGAGAGTATGGCGTATAGCGAGGGAAACTACCACCGTAGAGGTCCTTACTTTGATGGTACTAATTTTGCTAGTTGGAAGCATAAGATGAAAATGCATATTCTTGGACATAACCCCGCCGTTTGGGCTATTGTGTGTATTGTCTTGCAAGGTCAATTCTTCGATGGGAGAGAACCGAATCATGAAGCTACCACGGAAGAATTGAAGATTTTGCAATACAATGCTCAAGCTTGCGATATCCTCTTCAATGGATTGTGCCCCAAAGAATTCAACAAAATCAGCAGTTTTGAGAATGCAAAGGAAATTTGGGATACTTTGATTGATATGCGCGAAGGTACCAACTCCGTCAAGGAATCCAAATTGGATGTGCTTCAAAGTTAGATTGACAAGTTCAAAATGAAGGATGGTGAAGGTGTCGCTGAAATGTACTCTAGGCTTGCTCTCATCACAAATGAGATTGCCGGCTTAGGAAGTGAAGAGATGACCGACAGATTCATCATCAAGAAGATCCTAAGAGACTTGGATGGAAAATATGACATCGTGGGCACTTTGATCCAAATGATTCCCAATTACAAAGATCTCAAGCCAACCGAAGTCATTGGAAGAATTGTTGCTCATGAGATGTCACTCAAGAATAAACAAGAGCTTCACAACAAGTAAGTGGTGCTTACAAAGCCTCATGTGATGATCCTACATCATCAAGTGAGAAACAAGCTTTCAATGAAGAATTGAGCCTAATGGTGAAGAACTTCAACAAGTTCTACAAGAGTAGAAGCAAAGAAAGAAGTTCCAAGTCAAGGTCCTACAATGGCAAAAGATCTTCTAGTCGTGAGCGTAATTGCTACAATTGTGGAAGACCCGGACACAAATCCAATGAGTGTATGACTCCCTACAAAAGAAGAGAAGACTCACCTAAAAGGAGAAGCAAAAGAGAAGAATCACCTCCAAGAGAGAGAAGGAGTAGAGATGATCATTATGAATGAAGAACCTCTTGTAGAAGCAAGGATTCGGAGAGGAAGGACAATTCATCAAGGAGCTACACAAAACAAAGACAGTCAAGCTCATGTTGGTGAATGGGTTTCCAGCTCCGACTCCGACCATCACTCCGAGAGAAGTTGTCACTCCGACTCAGAATTTACTCAAGATGAAGGTGTTGCCGGTCTAGCACTTGTGTCAACCAACTCCTTTGACATATTTGACTGACCAAATGAAGGAATTGGAAGATGCTTCATGGCTAAAGGCCCAAAGGTATCACAACCCGAGTATGTTGATTTCAATAGTGATGAAGATGATTTGCTAGGTGATGATGATTTACTTGTTAACAACTCTAGTGATGAAAACTATGATGAACTTGCTATTACTCATTCTAATCAAGATAAAACAAATGACAATGATAAGAAGGATATTGAGCGTCTAACTAAAGAACTAAACACTCTTAAGTTAGCTCATGACACTACCTATCGACAACTTTTAAAGACTCATGAGAAGCTACGCTTTGAAAAGCTCAACCTAGAGCAAGAGCATGGGTTCTTAAAAGCAATCAACGATGATCTTCATAAGAAAAGTTCTTCTTACATTACCAAGCATTTACTCTTGTCTACTTACATGCCACAAGTAAAATCTAGCAACATGTGTAAGAAAGATTCTTCGTCTAGTAGTAACAATAATCATGCTAAATCCAATATTGTTGCTTCTAGTAGTTCACTTGATTCCACTAACGATTCTCTTAGCCAAGTTACACTTGAGCAAGAAAATAGCTTATTGAAGGGAATTATAGAGAAATGTGTTTACAACAGCCTTGTTGGAAGTAAGTAATTTGAGGAAATTGTACGTAAGCAAGGAAGGCACCGGAAGAATCAAGGTGTTGGTTTTGAACGAAAGTTCAATGCCAATGGAGTTGAGTGGGAAGAAGATCAATACCCCAAGATGAAGTTTTTCGTCAACAAGAGAAGTATGATTCTACTTCCTTCAAAGGAACACAAGCTCAAGATGGTCTTCCACCACAAGACCACAAGCAAAAAGGCAAGGACAAGCTTCAAGAGGAGATTGATGCATTTGAAGAAGCTCCCAAGGCCTTGGTCAAGTGGATTCCCAAGACTACATCAAGTTCAACTTCATCAAGTACTACTACAACCCTAAGGATTCCGATCAACATGATGTGGATCCCTAAGAAGAAGAACTAGAGAATTATTGAGGGTGACACCGCCGACATACTTCACTCATGTTTATTTTGGCAATGGCAAGTGCAATAAACTTCCACATCTTGCACTAGTTCAAGGAGTCACAAACCCTCTTGTTGGTAAGACAAGGGACAAGGTAACATAATGCTTTCATGGACATCATCTTGTGTGTACTTCACTCTATGTCTGTGGATATCCTTGTTTGTTCCTTGTGAGACTAACCCATGTAGGTATTGAAAGTGCAACTCACTCCAATGGATTGCTCCAAATGATCTACATCAACATTGAGCATCCACATCTTCAACATCTACATGAAGTCATCATCGACAAAACCCAAGGTTAGTTCATCCCTCTTAGGGGGGATATCACATCTAGGGGGAGTTTTACTCTAAGAATTGAGCTAAATCAACTCTAATGGTGTGAACACAACAATGCTTTATGTAAAAGTGGTAATCCCACTTGCGCTTAAACGATGAGTATGACCTATGATCAAATGCTCTCATTTGACTCCTAAGTCAATATACTCATATATAGATGACCTAGTCATCACCAATTGCTTGATATATGCTAGAGTGATTGTGCATGCTTTGCCACATATTTCATTTGCCATCTTATTGTGTGAGCATGTTGATTGCATATTTTTCTCATTCGAGGACATTCATTTGTTGCTTTGATTATTTGGCTCTTTTTCTTCTGCCAAATGGATGGACGAGAATGCCTAAGAACTTCCTCTAGCTATCTATGCTTTTCTCGTCTCAAACTCTATTCATGCTACATCACAAAGTTTGAGCAAGTCAGATTCGAACCCTCTGGGTGAGGAGCACTCGGAGTCACGGATTCGTCATAGAATTAAACTTCCAAAACCTCTCTGTGTATTTCGTTCTGAGCAATTCATCCCTTTCGGTCATACCGAGTTCATTGAGTTGATCTGGGTTTTCAATCTCGGTGCAACCGATTAGAACAGTTCAGTCACACTGAGTTGCAGTAACCACTTGCGATTTTGCATCTTGGTGCCACTGAGTCGTTCCATTCGGTCACATGGACAGGGACATGATATATATACCCACGGGTCAAATTTTGGAAATTCCTTCAAAACCTTTTCACCCGCGCGTGTCCTGCTCTGCCGACTCGGGTCTCCGCATCATCTCCTCATCGCCAGCGACCTCCCGCCGCTGGTCTTTGTCGCCGTCAGCAGTAATCTTCACCACCGTTTCCGCCATAGCGAGCTCATTGCCAAGTTAGGGTATGAGTTCGATCCTTTGTGCAATCTTTACCTTCGATTCTTAGCACAAAGTCAACGCCATGAATCTTACCACGTATGAGAACAATCTATCTAGCAAAAACTCTCTATACATTAGTTTTGATTCGAAAATTTAGGGTTAGGTTTCCGTCGAACTCATCTCGGACCGACCGAGTTGTAGAAATTGGTCTCACCGATTTGGCCTAGGCCATTGCACTTGTAACTTTCGGTCTGACCGAAACTTGCAAATCGGTGTGACCGAGTTCAACTCCCAATGAAACCCTAGCAATCTCGGACTCACAGAACTGTGTCTCGGTCTGACCAATGTCACTAGTTCAGACTCCAATATTGCTTAAGTGGCACCGAGTTTAACAAATTGGTAGCTCCGAAATGCTTTTTGTGGAAAACTAAAACTAAGTTTTTGACTCAATTGTTTTTCAAAATCTCTGCACTTTGTGATGCTCATCCACTCTATCTCAACTATATCTATTCACAGTGTCAAAAATGTCTGATCAGAGTGATAGCCAGAACAAGTTTGAGGAGCAAGTTAACATGAGTGAGGGCACTAGTCCTTTGACAGCTATGATGAGGGTAGCAGAAGCACCCCCAAGCAACTCGCCCAAGGCAGCGACAAGGACAAGGAGAAAGAGAAACTCAGACTCTAAGGATGAAGACTATGTTGCTGTCGAGGAGGAGGTCAGCACCAAGAAGAAAGTGGTTAAGAAGGAATTTGGCACAACAGCTTCAACAAAGCCTGGTCTGAACAAGAATGCTCCTGCCAAGAGAGTGCCCATGTAAAAGGCCAGAGCCTCAACTCTTGAAGCCTCGAAATCAACTAAAGAAGAGGCTGCTAGTGAAGGCAAGAAGAGAAAGGAAAGGGTCAAGAAGACCATAGCTAGAGTAATTTGCAGATCCTCTATGATGAAAGACCCTGCTGAGGATGAGGAAGAAAATGATGAAGAAGATGTTGCACTAGCATCAAAGACTCAGAAGCTGATGGGGGATGCCATCAAGTCTGGGGTTGCTCCATCAAAGCCCAAGATTGCCCCCAAAGCTACCGCTCCAGCCACCAAGTCTGCACCAAAGAGGAGCACCAGAAATATACCAGCTGCTGAAAAGAACAAGGCCCCAGTGCCTGAAATAGAAGAAGAAGAAGATGATGAAGCCCAAGTGCTCAGAAAGTTGAAGCCCAAGATCCCTGATCATGATGACAATCATCCAGTGGCTGAAAACATGAAGGACAGAAAGGATGTAGGTCTCAGATTGTGGAGACAATCAGACCCTTATGCTATGAGAAGAAGGACCGTTGTGGACTATAGATTTCACACCAAGGAACAATAGGACTTCTATGAGACAGTCCTTCTGGATAAGAAGCCCATAGTGTGTGACATGAACTGGGTTGATTGGAAGTACATCGACAACAATGAAGACCACTTCCCTGGAGTGCATGAAAGCTTCAGACTCAATGGAGTAGACACCTTTGTGGGTTAGAAGCTGACCAAGTGGAATGATGAGCTCATTATGCAGATATTCAACAACTCACTTCTACCCTGATGGAAGAATTGTATGGATGACTGAAGGAACAAGATATCAGTCTACTGTTACTGAGTGGGCCAAGCTGATCAATGCCCCTGAAGAGCATGAGGATGACATTGATGTCTATGCTAAACCTAGAAAGGGTCACAACTCCATGGCAAACATGTACAAGGAAATACCTGACAAGGCCTTGGATACACACAAGGTACGCTTAGTGAATTATCTATTGTCTGGACTGGCCACCATGAACACCATTTTAAGGCACACCTTGCTGCCCAAATCAGGAGATCACAGGATGATCAGAGGCCACTCCATCAACTTTCTTCAGATGTTTGATGTGCCTCAGAAATTCAAAGTGATGAGTTTGATTGTTGAAACCATCAAGAGAACTGCAGCAGACCAAAAGAGATCATGTGGGTATGCTCCACACATCCAAATGCTCATCAGCTCCAAGATGGGCAAAGGCATATAATTGTTGGACAAAGAGCACCTTCCCTTGAGGCCTGATCGTGAGGACAACACAGTTGTTATGGATGCTTCAAATCCTACATCTATAGAGGCTCAAGGGAAGAGGGAGAAGGCAAAAGCAGAGAAGGCAGCCAAGATGCCAAGTGCTGAAGAGGCTTCACAAGTTTTTCTCAAGTCAAAACAAGATCAACTTGGCTATCTTATTCAAGCCACTTTAAGGATTGAGAAAGCATTGGCCACCCTGACTTAGAATCAAGAGAGCCTTGAAAGGATCATTGAAACAAAGTTTTATGATCTAGACTTGAAGGTCACACAGATGCAAACAGTAGTTGAGCAGCTCCATGATGAAGCTGAAGAGAGGAGAGGGAAAGCTATCACTGAAGCTTTTTAGAGAGTGCCTAGGGCACAGAGGTCTGCAGCCGTGCTAGTGACAGACACTAGAGCTACTACTTCAGCACCCGCAGCCACTACTTTAGTTGCCCCTCCGGTTGCAACTCCATCAGCTCCTACAACCTCAACAAATGCATTTGTCACGGGACTCCTCTCCACTCCACCTCTCGAAAATCAATCTTAGAGAGCCGCATAGCAGTATGCACTTTCAAGATTTTGGTAACTTGTTGCCAAAGGGGGAGAAACTGTATAGATCATAGGCTTCAAGAGAGAGCTTTGCTTCTTTTTGCTATCTTGTTTGCTACTTATTTGTTTGCTTGCTTGGATGATACTTTATGTGTGTGTGAGATACTTGTATGGTCATGTGTTTGATCATATCATACGTTAATGCTTATGCTTGGATGATGGTATTATCTATCTCTCATGTATGATCATTCACATCTTGTCTTGGTGATGAGTGCATATTTCATTTACTATCATTTTGAGCGCTCCATCAAGATGTATGTGACATGGAAGAGTAACCAATGATCCTAACCAATTGTGCATTTGCATTCAAAAGCAAATTTTAAATAATGCACAAATTTAGGGGGAGCTCTTGGTTATCACATACTTCTCAAAAGCGACGATGTATTTCTTATTATAATTTGTCGAAGCTTTGATCTATATGTTGTCATCAATTACCAAAAAGGTGGAGATTGAAAGTGCAACTAATCCCTAGGTGGTTTTGGTAATTATTAACAGCATATAGCTCACTGGATTAATATTCTTTCAAGATAATCATTTCAGAAAGTTCAATGATTGGCATGGCATGGACTAGAGATGTGGACCCCTCAAAATGCTAATGACACATATTGGCACAAGCTCAAGACTCTACATTTTCATTTTAGTGATCCAAGATCACATTGAGTCCATAGGAAAAGCCAATATTATTAAAAGGGGATGAGGTGTTTCTTAATGGCTTGCTTGCTCAAAATGCTTAGTGATATGCTCCAAAATTCCTCAACCACTTTCTCATATCCACATTTCGAAACCAAAAGTCAAACTCGGCCCCACCGATTTGATCTATCCGACGCCACCAAGTTCATTTGACATAGCCATAGCCAGAAACCCTAATCAGTTCGGTCTCATCGATAGGGATCTCGGTCTCACCGAGATGGGATTGCAAATTCTAAGTTTCCCTTCATAATATTTGGGTCTAACTGAGATGAGCGATCAGTTCCACCGAGTTCGTAATGCAAACTCTCCATTTCCTTTTTGTAACGTTTCGGCCTCACCGAAATGAGCGATCGGTCCCACCGAGTTTGCCTGACCAACTCTCTGTTTGCCTATTAGAGAAATCGGTCTCACCGAGTTCATGTGATCGGTCTCACCGAGATTACGTTATGCCCTAACCCTAACACAATCGGTCCCACCGAGTTGACATGTCGGTCCCACCAAAAAGCCTAACATTCACATCTTGAACTAAATCAGTTTGACCGAGTTTCACTATTCGGTCCCACCGAGTTTGGTAAATTGTGTGTAACGGTTAGATTTTTTTTGGAGGCTATATATACCACTCCACCCTTCCTCCATTCATGGAGAGAGCCATCAGAACGTGACTACACTTCCAGCATTCATTTTCTGAGAGAGAACCACCTACTCATGTGTTGAGACCAAGATATTCCAATCCAACAACAAGAATCTTGATCTCTAGTCTTCCCCAAGTTGCTTTCCACTCAAATCATCTTTCCACCATATCCAAATCTGCGTGAGAGAGTAGAGTGTTGGGTAGACTATCATTTGAAGCACAAGAGCAAGGAGTTCATCATCAACACACCATCTATTACCTTTTGGAGAGTGGTGTATCCTAGATTGGTTAGGTGTCACTTGGGAGCCTCCGTCAAGATTGTGGAGTTGAACCAAGGAGTTTGTATAGGCAAGGAGATCGGCTACTTTGTGAAGATCTACCCTAGTGAGGCAAGTCCTTCATGGGTGATGGCCATGGTGGGATAGACAAGGTTTCTTCTTCATGGACCCTTCGTGGGTGGAGCCCTCCGTGGACTCACGCAACCGCTGCCCTTCGTGAGTTGAATCTCCATCAACGTGGATGTGCGATAGCACCACCTATCGGAACCATGCCAAAAATCTCCGTTTCTACATTGCGTTTGCTCCCTCCAAACTCCTCCCCTTTACCTTCATATGCAATGATTTACATTCCACTTCTATACTCTTAGAATTGCATATGTAGGTTGATTGCTTGACTTGTGATAAGTTGCTAAAATCTGCCAAGATATAAAACTGGGAAAAGGCTAGATTTTTATTTGTTCAAGTAGTCTAATCACCCCTAGACATATTTTCAATCCTACAAGAGTTTCTTTTCTTTAATGCCACATACACAAATTGAAACGCCTGAGCACTTGATTTATTAGGGTTGCTCTCTTCATTTTCTCATCCTCTCCAGATCTAAACAACATAGCAGTAGCGACATTTTCTCTCTACTGACCGCTGGTCACAGATCCGGCCGGATCCCTTGTAATGCCCCGAGGCCGACGCTTCAGAAGACTTCCAGATTTTTGTGATCAACCTTGTGTTTCATTTATGCTTGCTCTTTTATTTTTGCATTGTATCATGTCATCATGCCATCATTTTTTTTGAAACGGGCTTTACCCCTTTCCATTGCAAAGAACGGAAATACAACCAGTTCGAGCGAGAATGTCAGGAAGAGGGAAAGAAGTAAAGCGAGTTCAAGCACTACCAGGAAACCCACCATACTCGCTCGCCATCGAAACGAGTATCATGGGGCAAAAACCTGGTAGCACACCACAACATCTATCCTATTACAATCACAAAAGCTCAAGATCAAGTATCAGAACCCAGCAGCAAAGTCTAGTATTCAGATAGTAATCTCGCCGAGAGAAACCAGCATCGAGGATGCGCGCCTGTCCTCCTTTTCAAGCACCCTGGATTGGTTGCTTGATGGCGCCACACACCTTCATCAGCTTCATCGTGCCAGTCCTGATCATCTCGGCTCCGCAGCGAAGATCTTTGGCGTCCTCCCCTTGCTGAAGCCCTGTCCAGTAAAGTAGAAAGGAACACAGAGAAAACACAATCTCAAAAGGAGTCTTGATTTGCTTTTTTTCAAAGGTAGCTCGGTTGCGCGCCAACCAAATCGCCCAACACACAGCCGCCAGACCTACTGTGTAAAACTTTTGTCTCCCAGGAAGGAATTTGTTGCACCACACAAAGTACTGCTAGTAATTCGACGGACATCTATCAGTACCAAAAGCAACTCCAATCAACCGCCATACAATTCTAGCTACAGGGCAATTGAAAAATAGGTGTTGCATCGTTTCAACCTGTTTGCAAAAGGAGCAACAGGGGTTACCTGGCCATTTCTTTTTCCTCATGACATGCCTAGTGAGAATCGCATCTTGCGACATCTGCCATAGGAAGATTTTGATTTTAAGAGGGATTTTGGCTTTCCAAATCCATCTATAGTGGCAACCACTAAGGGGTTCCTCCAACATCTTATACACCGATTTGTTGGTGAACTTGCCATTCTGGTTAAGTCCCCAGAATACACGATCACTCCTCTCGACGAGGTGGATACTATTAACCGCAGTACGCATATCCTCCCATTGCTTGGACAGCTCAGGGGTAAGTCTACGTCTGAATATATCGGTGTCCTCAAGCCTATCTTTCCTATTCAGGGTACACGTAGGATAGTTGCATATCTCAAACAACCGTGGGTATTGATCCTGAAACGGGGCCAGCCCATTGATTGGATCTTTCCACAACCTTATCAGGTTTCCAGCACCAGTTTCGATTTTCCTGCCCATCATATAAATTTTTTTAATTTTGAGTAGGGCCTTCCAACAGGGCGAGTCAGAGAATTTGGGGGAAACTTCAGCAACAGAGATGTTGCGAAGATACCTGGCACGGACTATATCCTGCCAGAGTCCGTTTTGTGTCTCTAATTTCCACCACCACTTGACCATGAGACTGATATTCTGTTTTCTAAGGCATTTAATGCCCAAACCCCCTTTGTTTTTGGATTTACAAATCTTGTTCCACTTGACAGGATAGTATCTCCTTTTTTTGTTACATCCTTGCCAAAAGAATCTGCGCCTGTGCTTATCTAACTTCTCGATGAAAGTCTTGTTCATAAGCCACATAGACATATGATATAGCGAGAGCTGGGTGACAACAGAATCAAGCAGAGTGTGTCTCCCTCCCATTGAGGCAGCGTTTCCAATCCAGGCATCAAATCTTTTTAGATACTTATCAACAATGAACTCCCAGTCCGAAGTTTTAAGATTGGCATAACTCACTAGCATCCCCAAATATTTGAGTGGGAAAGTGCCAACCTCACAGTTGAAAATTTCTGAATATTTTTCTACCACATTATCATCTCCTCCCACAGTGAGGATCTCACTTTTCTGGAAGTTAACTTTCAAACCGGACATCATTTCGAACATATATAGCAGCAACTTCAGGTTGACTGCCTTATCCACATCATCCTCGATACAAATGATTGTATCGTCCGCATATTGTAGAATCGCCACCCCATCAGGAATCAAGTCGGCCGCTAGACCAACAATCAGTTTGCTTTTCTGGGCATTTTTTATCATTTTAGCGAGACACTCAACAGCTAAATTGAACAAAAAGGGAGAGTGCGGATCACCCTGCCTCACTCCTTTTTTGCTTTGAAAGTATGGCCCAACACTACCGTTTAGTTTAATGCTGACTGTCCCATTCCGCAAGATCTGTTCGATCCATCTGCACCACGTATCATCAAAGCCTCGCATCTTGTGGCACTCCAAAAGAAAGTCCCAATTTACCTTGTCATATGCTTTCTCAAAGTCCAGTTTAAGGACAATTCCTACTCTCTTCTTAACGTATGTGTAGTTAAGAAGCTCATGTAGGGACAGGACTCCGTCCATGATATTTCTCCCTTTTATAAAGGCGTTTTGGGTAGGACTAATGAGTTTATTTGCATCTACAGCAACTCTACGATCAAGGACTTTCGTGATTAACTTGTATGGGCATCTCAATAAGCATATAGGCCTATATTGCTGAATCTTCTCAGCCCCAGAGATTTTGGGGAGAAGAGTGATCACCCCATAATTCAACCTTTGGACATCCAGCGTTCCTTGGTGGAAAGCTTTAAACAGGGCCATAATATCATCTTTAACTACGTCCCAGCATACCTGATAGAACTCAGCAGGAATGTTGTCAGGCCCGGGGGCCCTATTGGGAGCCATATCAAACAGAGCCTCTTTAACCTCTTGCTCTGTAAACTCTCGACATAAGTCCTTATTATCTTTGTCATCCAGTTTCTCCTCAGGAGACCAGATTTCTGGATCCAGATGGATCTGGGTACCAGGAGCTGGCCCAAACAGCTGTTTGTAGAATTCAGTGGCATAGGCAACCAGATTGTCCATGCCTTCAATCAAGGTCTCCCCTACTTTAAGCGATTGTATAGTATTTTTCCGTTTCCTCCCATTGGCAATTTTGTGATAATAGTCAGTATTCAGGTCCCCTTTGAGCAGCCAGCGCTCATGGGACTGTTGAAGCCAAAAAAATTCCTCGTTAACCAGGAGCTCGTATAGCTCGGTGTTGATATCCATCTTTCTACTATACAAGTCAGGAGGCAACATATCTTCTTCTTCCATTTCCTCAAGCATGGCGAGTTCCATACGTAGGTCCTCTTTCCTTTTCTTATCATGACCATACTTATCGGAACCCCACCCTTTAAAGTATGATTTAAATCTCTTCAGATTGATATTCAGTATATCAATGGGATCTGATGATGTAACCTTCCTCGCCCAAATCCTACTCACAGTAGGCAGAAACTTTTCATCTTTAATCCAAGACAGATTGAAACGAAATTCGCGAGGTTTCGGGGCTTCGTGCCCCTCTTCCCCAGAGGATAACAGAAGGGGATTGTATCAGAAATCTCACGAACTAATTTCCTTACAGATACCAGAGGAAAAATATCTTCCCAGCATTCTGACATGAGAATTCGATCAAGTTTCTCCAGTGTGGGGTGAGTCTGGTTATTGGTCCATGTATACTTCCCCCCACTGATGTGAATCTCCCTAAGAGCTAGTGTATTGATGATGGAATTAAACAAGTCAGTGGCTTTGTTGTTCGACATCTTCTTATTCTTCTCTCCCGAAGGTCGTAGGATATTAAAATCCCCCCCCTACTATGTAGGGTACGGTCATGCCACTACAACAGGAAGCTAGCTCAACTAGGAATTCATTTTTGAATTCATCATGCGCCGATCCATATGCTACCAGCAGACCCCACTGGATTTTTTTTGTATGTCATACAACACTAGTTGCAGTATATATTTGCCCTTAGTACAAGAGACTATATCAAACTTATCTCTCCGTGTACCACATAGGATGCCTCCAGATTTGCCCGTGGAAGGCACCCAATTCCACTGGAAAATGTCAAAGGGATCAATTCTTCTCAGGCATTTAGGAGTAAACTCTTTTTTCATAGTTTCTTGCAAGCCCAGGAAGTCAAGGGAATGGTCACTAATCATGTCTGAGAGGCAGGTGGCCATTCCTTTCTTGCCCACCCCTCGACAGTTCCAAATGAGTCCTCTCATTTGGAACGTTTTTTGTGGAATTTGGTCCGAGTAACCCTACCAGGAGACGGGGCAGGGTTACATTTTAAATCCTCCTCAGTACTCTCCCTTTTCTGACTCCTAGTCACAGGCCTCGGGATCTTAACATTGGATTTATTGTGTTTTTTCTTTTTAGGTTTAGCAGAAGAGATACGCTCATAAATGTGTTCTTCCTGGTCTAGCCATTCTAAGCTCACAGGAGTTTCCTTACCCAAACCATTTGTTACAATCAAAACATCCTGCTCATTATCAGTATTATTGATTGTGTTTTTGTCATTTAATTCTTTTCGGGCGCACTCAAGCTCTCTAATAATGTCAACGACAACAAAATCATCATTGGGTATTTCCACCCCTATCAAATTCACCCTACTAATCAGCTCATACTGGAAAGTGCATCAAAAGAATTCTTGAAAGTAGGGGCATTGTTACCTTCCAGGTTTTTCTTGCTGGCCATTTTCTTAGCCCTGTCCTCCACCTTGTCCTGCATTCCAGAGATGTTACGCTTGCTGAACCTCAGTGGGGCTTCAGGTGCTAGTGGGGGAGTGAGAATGATCTCTTCAATGCTTTCAGGAGATGGGAGTTGTACCACATAGCTGCATGAAGTCTTCATCCCAGGATCCACCTCACCAGTTACCTCCACAAATCTGAGAAGGGTTAGAAACAGTCTGACAAGGTGTACCAGATATGTTATGTATGTCTTTTTTCACCTGAATATCTTGTGCACCATTCTCCATGATATCAGGATTCCTGGGAACAATCCAGCGGGAAGAATCAACCTCCCCTTCCCTCATTTTATCCTCCATCTCTCTTTGCATTGTTTCAATAAGCAGGGAATTATCCCCATCACTTTCAGTAGAAGGAGATCCCTCATTGTCATCGTATAGCAGGCGACAGGCCTTGCCACCACGATAGGAACCCCCAGTATTGCCATGTCCAGCAGACTCAGGCTGCTGCACCCCTCTCTCATGTTCAGTACGTTTCCTCTTAGGAGTCTGGTCAGCCTTGGTTCCATCCATAGGGATAGGATCCTCCTTTTCTGCATTCCCAGGATTCTTGACCAAAACCTCCTCGACCTCATAAGTAAACCTGTAGAAACGTCCTGCCAGCACTCCTTCAGCAGTGACAGGGAGCTGAGCTATCGACCTACACCCAATCTTAGCTCTGACAGAAGAAGGGCGATTTATAGTTGACATATCAACTTCCAGAGTAATCCCAACTAACGCTCCCACATAAGCTATAGTCTTATCACATCTCTTGTTAGGTGGAATTTTTCCAATCTTGACCCAGGCAATTTCAAGCAGTCCCTCAGAATCAATATCTTCAAACCAAGGAGAGAATTTAACACTAACCCCACACTTTTTCAGCTTAATATGCTCAACAAAAAGGGCTCTCTCAACCTCTCTAGGGTTCGGCATTCTCATAACGAATTTTTGAGGAGCAAAGAATCTAGCAGAGCAACGCCACCCCTGACCAACATACACGCTCAGCTCGTGTTCAATATCCTTGGTCAGAGCAGAGCCATCAGTAATGGTGACAACAATATTGAAAATATTATCCCTGGTCTGTCTATCCACACTAAAATCAGGGATGTAAAAGAAACCCTGACCCTTAGTTTGGAATGCACACATCACAGGTGTGTGATCCCAAGGGAAGAACTCATTACAGACAAAAGACAGATGACCCCTCTTTTTGCATCTCTCACAGAACGCCTGAGGGCGTCTAACAGTACCAGAGGAGGAGTACTCGCGGTTACCAGCAGTAGGATTGTTCTTGTCGACGGTGTGGTGATCTTTCTCACTTCTGGAGTCCCCACCTCGGATATCTTGACGGTGAGGGAGAGCTGCCTGTTGCCCTCCGACTGCCACCGGCTCCTGAGTGTCCTGCAGGTCACCGCCCTCCCCATCCCACCGGGATTGGCGGTTTCGGTTCGCCTGCAGGTTGCCGGCCGCCTCTTCCCACTTGTCGTTGGTGGTGGAGGAGCTCCCCATCTCCATCTTGCGCTTCCAGACGTGGGAATCGAATCCACGGCCGTGACCGCGGTCGAAACACCCGGCGCCATGCCCCTGGCGGCCCGCACCAAACCCATCCCCTCTCATCCTAACAGGAGACTTTTCTTTGGATCTAGCAACAGGATTCGTGGGCAATCTATCCGGTGGTTTCTCTCTGGCTCTAGCAGGAGGGTTTGTGGGGGATCGAGATGCAACTACTTGGGCAAAGGAACGCAAATCGCCATAGATTTTGCCCTCCCACCAATCGAAATTTGGACGAACCCTAGATCTGACAGGAGGCGGAGCGCTCCAGAAGTGGGCGAGCCCCTCGTCGAGATCCAAAATGGAGGAAGGGGTGGCTGCCATGCGTTTTATACCCGCGGCGCCCCCGGAAACCTTAACTCCGCCGCTCTCATGGCGGTCGGATCTGCTCTCGCCTACGTGTCGCCCATCCGCCCCATGGTGGACCGGTCCACGCCCCAGGATCCCGGGCCCATCTGTCATATGTGGTGTTCGGCGATGCGCGTCCCGATCAGCACGACCGCTCCCGTGTACCGCTCGCCCGTACAGCAGGCCATGCGGCAGCGCGTTCTCGCCGGAATTTCCGCCGATCGCCGGAGCTCTGTCACAAACCCTAGCAAAGTGGCAGGGAAATGCAACAATATCGCCGATATCGATCCACTCACCAGGGCGAAGGTAGCGTGTAACGCCCCGGATCCGATGCGCCAGGTGTCTTCCAGTTATTCGTCGTTGTTGCCATGTCTTTTGCTTGCGTGTTGCACTTTGCCATGTCATCATCTGCATTTCATATCATGTCATCATGTGCATCTCATGTTGCATACATGTTCGTCTCATGCATCTGAGCCTTTTCCCCGTTGTCCGTTTTGCAATCCGGCACTCCTATGTCATCCGGCGCCCCCTTTTTGCCTCTTCTCTTGTGCGGGTGTTAAACTTTCTCGGAATGGCCTGAGGTTTGCCAAGCGGCCTTGGTATAGCATCGGTAGACCGTCTGTCAAGTTTCATGCCATTTGGAGGTCGTTTGATACTCCAACGGTTAACCGGGTAACCGTAAGGCCTCTTTTGCGTGCAGCCCAACACCCCTTCCAAAGTGGCCCAAAACACATCCAAGCCCTCTCCATGCTCTCGGTCGTTCGATCGCGATCGCGTGGCCGAAAACTGCTACTCATTTGGACTCACCTAGCTCCCTCTACCTATAAATATGCCCTCCCCGTCCAAATTCGCGGATGAATCCCCCCGAAACCCTAGCCCCGCTCCCTCTCCGCCGCCGGACACGTCCGGATCGGACCGGACATGTCCGCGCCGCCGCCGCCGCCCGAGCGCGCCCCTCCACCCGAGCCTCCGCCGCCGGCTGCCTCGGCTTCCGCGCCGGCGACCTCGGCTTCCACGCTCGCCACCGGTCGCCGCCTCCCTGCCGTGGGAGCCGCGTCCCGCCGCGCCTCCGCAGCCCGCGACCCGAGCCGTCCCGCGCCCTGGGCGTTGCGCCCCGCCGCCTCCGCGCCGGTGCTCCGGCCGCCCGCCGCCGCCTCGCCGGCGCCAGCACCCGCCGCCGTTCGCCGCCGCGTCTGCCCGCCGGTGGCCTCGCTCCGGCCTCCGCGCCGCCCGGTCGCGCCTCCCTGGCCTTCCCCCGAGCCCCTCGGCGCCGCCTTCTTCCCCAACTCCGGCGAGTGGTCCGGCCATCCTCGTCCTCGAGCTGCTACAGTACCCGCCGGACCCGATCCAGATCCAGATCCATTTCGGAGGTTGCCCTCGTTTTTGACCAAGTCCCGAATATTATTGACATTATCATGCCATGTTCATCATGCTGTATCTCTGCATCCGTTGCTCCGTTTCGTCCGTATAATATGTCAAATTGTTCGCTTCAACGAGCACTTCATTTCATTCCATTGCATCATTTTCATTTGAGCTCATCTTGATGCCCGAAATGCTGTTAGAAGAGTGCATGTTGATGTTAATCTGCTGAAACTGTTATAACTTGCTCATTTGTTATTTTTGCCATGATTGATGTGTGCATCCTATGATGTTGATGTCTACATGTGTTTTGATCTATCCCATGCCATCTTTCCAGTGGTGTCATCCATGTATTTTTGTGAGTTGTGTGCTGAGTGGATCGAGCTTGTTAACTAGGGTACTTGCTGTTGCTGTTTTCCTGGCAGATTCTGTTATATTTTGTTGCTATGTTAACATGCTTCTACTAATCATTCTATGCATAATCTGGAGATGTTCTATAAACATGTTTTGATCTACATGTTGTGCTATATCCATTCATGCCCTTGGTTGCAATTTTAGCCTGCTGGTACATGTTCATATCTTGCTCCAAAGTTGCTAAATGATGTTGCTGTCAGCCTGTTAACATTAAGTTCAATGTTTCCATGATTGTTTGGTAGTGATCCATGCACCCTATGAACTTGTTCTTGCCATGCTTAGCTTCATAAACATGTCTTCTTAATGTTGGTTGTCTTGCCATGCTATGTATTGCTCTGTGGTGAGTGGTTCAAGCTCACGAACATGCCTACTTATTGTTGTCCCTGCCATGTATGAATCTGTATTATAACTTGCCATGTTTACATGGGTGCCATCATATTTTCTATGCCTTTTTGGCTCATGGTCAGTAAGGGACTGTTGTTCTATGCCTTTGTTTGCCATGATAGCTTCCTGTAACATGTTGTTTGATAGCTCTAAACATTGCAACCTGATGTTATTTCCTGATAAGTCTGAAACTGTTATTACTTGCAATCTTACCATGTGTGTTTGAGCACGTTCTAGTAGTTTCTGGAGATAGCTCAGTGTTCATGTTTTGTCATGTTTTACCTGTACTTCATGCCCATGCCTTTTGTTATTATGTTGGGGTGCTGTAGCTTGTAGTTTTGGTGCTTGCAATATGCCTAGTTGCTGTTTTGGACAGATTGTTGCTATAACTTGTATTGTGTGCATGTGTTGAACCGTTGCTCCGTTTTGAGTGTGCTCTATATGAAACTTGCTTGTTTTTGCATGTAGTTCCATATTATCATCTTGCATCCTTTTTTTGAGGTGTTTTCTTGATGTTTGTATGCATTTTGCATCAATGCCATGCTTAACTTGTTTTGCTCATATCTTCTAGGCCGTAGCTCCGAATCTAATGAACTTTATATGTAACTTGACTAGAATTTCGTGTAGATCATCTTGGCGCATCTTAACTTGCTGTTTAACAACTTGAACATAAGGTTTATTCAGTTCTGGACCCATTTCGAAATATGCATATGAGGACTTACCGGAATTGTTATATGTTGTTTCCGGCCTCATTTAAACTTGCCTTGATGTGTTGTTCTTGTTTGCATCATCTCTTGCCATGAGTAGCCTCATCTAGCTTTCTCATGCATCATGCTTGTTGTGCATCATGCCTTGTTCATGTGTGGTGTGTTTACCATGTTGTGTGCTTCTTCTCGATAGTTGCCGTTTCGTTGCGATCGTGAGGAATCGTTCGTCTATGCTTGGTTCGTCTTCGTGGCTTCATCTTCTTCATGGACTCGTTCTTCTTCCTTGCGGGATTTCAGGCAAGATGACCGCTACCCTGGATCTCACTACTATCATTGCTATGCTAGTTGCTTCTTTCTATCGCTATGCTGCGTTACCTATCTTTTGCTCATCAAGCCTCCCAAATTGCCATGAACCTCTAACCTTTGACACCATTCCTAGCAAACCGTTGTTTGGCTATGTTCCCGCTTTGCTCAGCCCCTCTTATAGCATTGCTAGCTGCAGGTGAAGTTGAAGATTGCTCCATGGTGGACAGGATTATGGTTGGGATATCACAATATCTCTTATATTATTAATGCATCTATATACTTGGTAAAGGGTGGAAGGCTCGGCCTTATGCCTGGCGTTTTGTTCCACTCTTGCCGCCCTAGTTTCCGTCATACCGGTGTTATGTTCCCGGATTTTGCGTTCCTAACGCGGTCGGGTGATTTATGGGACCCCCCTGACAGTTCGCTTTGAATAAAACTTGTCCAGCAAGGCCCAACCTTGGTTTTACCATTTGCCTCACCACCACCTATCCCTTTCCCTTGGGTCGGCCAACCCGAGGGTCATCATTATTTTAGCCCCCCCCCCAGGCCAGTGCTTGTCTAAGTGCTGGTCCGAACCGAGCGATGTCCGGCACCCCCTGGGCAACCAGGGTCTATGCCAAACCAACGTCTTGCTCATCCGGTGTGCCCTGAGAACGAGAAATGTGCAGCTCCTATCGGGATTTGTCGGCACAGCGGGCGGTCTTGCTGGTCTTGTTTTACCATTGTCGAAATGTCTTGTAAACCGGGATTCCGAGACTGATCGGGTCTTCCTGGGAGAAGGTCTATTCCTTCGTTGATCGTGAGAGCTTGTCAGGGGCTAAGTTGGGACACCCCTGCAGGGTATAAACTTTCGAGAGCCGTGCCCGCGGTTATGTGGTAGATGGGAATTTGTTAATGTCCGGTTGTAGATAACTTGACACCTGATCCGAACTAAAACGCATCAACCGAGTGTGTAGCCGTGATTGTCTCTTCTCGGCGGAGTCCGGGAAGTGAACACGGTTTCTGGGTTATGTTTGACGTAAGTAGGAGTTCAGGATCACTTCTTGATCATTTCTAGTTGACGACCGTTCCTTTGCTCCTCTTCTCGCTCTCATTTGCGTATGTTAGCCACCATACATGCTTAGTCGCTGCTGCAACCTCACCACTTTACCCCTTCCTTTCCCATTAAGCTTTGCTAGTCTTGATACCCATGGTAATGGGATTGCTGAGTCCTCGTGGCTCACAGATTACTACAACAACAGTTGCAGGTACAGGATTATGCGATGATCTTGACGCGAGAGCGATGTTTGCTTGTTTGGAGTTCTTCTTCCGCTTCTTCTTCGATTAGGGGATAGGTTCCAGGTCGGCAGCCTGGGCTAGCAGGGTGGATGTCATTTGAGCTTCTGTTTGTGTTTCATCCGTAGTCGGATGTTGTTCTTGTATGTTGTATTGTTATATTCATGTGACATTGTATGTATTGGATGTATCCCCACTATTATGTAATGTTGATGTAATGATATCCACCTTGCAAAAGCGTTCCAATATGCGGGTCTATCCTTGGTGGGACCTTCGAGTTCCTTTTGGATAGGGTCGCATATTGGGCGTGACAAGTTGGTATCAGAGCCTCGACCGACCTTAGGAGCCCCCTTGATTGATCGTGTAGTTTGGCCGTTGTTGAGTCTAGAAGAAAACTATTTTCGGAGTCTAGTTATATCGGAGAGTAGGAATTCTTTTTACTCCTCAGCCTCTTCGTCGCTCTGGTGAGGAATCTTGATGTAGGTGTTTTGAATTACTCCTCTTCCCATTCAAATTTTTCTTTAGGATCACGTGGTTAGTTTCGTGAGTTGTCCATCCTCTTTTATCCGGTGCATTCCTTGTCAAGCTGATTCGAACCTCTTTGTCTTTAGGAGATCAATCCTCAGTTCTTCCTCCGACATCGTTGTTTTTCCCTGTCCGAAGTTGTCTTTGTTTTTCCCACCCGCCCACCCTTTTTCTCCTCGGAACCGTAGTCCGTAATCGAGTATCCATCCTACTCGTGCGAAGTCTCTGCTTTCTTTCCTCAATGATTTCAATCGGTGTTTTCTCTTCAAGTTATTCGTCGGTTCTCCCTTCCAAGTTGCTTTTGTTTTTCCCGCCCTCCCACCCTTTTTTCTTCCCGGAGTTTGAGTCTCTTTCGACCATCAATTCCATTCGTGTGGAGTCTCTTCATGCTTCCCTCAATCATTTCAATCGGTGAATTCTCGTCTCGTTCGTCAATCTTCATCCCTTTCTTTTTTCGGTGGTTTCAATTCAAGTTTTTCGGTGTTGATCGTATTCTTTTCCTCGGCTCAAATGTTTTCCCCTTGCTCGTTCGCCTCTCGCCAGTTTATCCTTCCGGAGTGTTCAAGACATCTTAGGAGATTCGTCCGTGTTCCAATTAATGCGAGGTTGTCACCTCATTCAAATATTTCAATTGTTCCGGTGCATCATCTATCTGTTCAACATCCTTTTCCAACGATGTTATCTCTTCAGTGGGCCCTAACCCACAGGTCTTTTCCCAGGATCTTACCTGACTCTTCTAATTCCCCGGAGTTATTCTCAATTCTTTTCAAGTGTGACGTAAGAATGGATTCCATCAGTCACATGCCTTCTCCAAGATCGCTTCCAGTTCTTTTCATTGTTGGCTTAACCTTTTTGCTTTTCATTCTCCCGGAGTATCTTAGTAATTTTGGTGGTGTTTCTCGTCATCATTTGAAGACCGAAGAAGAGCTTTTCCTCTATATCTTGCCCATTCTCTCGAAGATTCGTGGTTCCAGCTTCTTGTTATCATCTCGAATTATTCCACTTGTCAGTTATTCTTTTCATCATTCCGGAGTATTTCAGGAGTTGATTTTGTTTCTTTTCATAGGAGGCCATCATTCCAGTTATCATTCTCTATTTATCCCGGTGTTTTGTTCAAGTGTTCTTTAATCAGCTCGTTATCTCTTCGTTCTTGTGCATCTAAATCCCCTCTTGTATATCTTCGCTGCCGACTCCCTTCTTGCATATTGGTTCTTCTAATTCTTCCCGGTGATTATTTCTCTGTCAACAGTCATTTTCGAATTCTTACGGTGGTTCGTTCAAGATTCTTTTCCTTGATTATCATATTAATTCATTCGATCTTTTCAATCCTACCGGTGATTCATGAAGACCTTCTCAAGTTTGCGATATATCCCTTCTCTATCCTTTTCAAGAAGAATAAGTAGTACGCTAAATCCATTGCTTGTCATCAATTTAATTGATGAAGGGTAAGCATACAATAAATCTTATTCTTATTCCATCCAAGCGAGTAATCCTTTTTCTTTGGAGTTTGTTCTTGATGAATAAATTCTAGTTCCAAGTATTTCAACTTTTCTTTCTCCGGAGTTCAAATTTTTCCTCGGCCATCTCGTCGGAACCTCCATTCAATTCACCGCAAGGCTCATCTTACTTTTTTTCATCCTTCATTCTGCCTCATCATCCTTTTGTCACCGGAGTTCTTCATGGTGGTTCATCAGGATTTAATTCATTCTTCAAGAGTTCATCAAGTGTCATTCCTTCCCCTCAAGCTCGTGTTCTATTCTTCCATGTTCAGTCGGAGTGCTGCCTAAATTCTTTCAGTCTTATTCGTTTCTTTTCTCATTCTAACCACTCCGGTTAGAACGAGTCGTTTCATGGTCTATCTGATTCCGTGGTCGTTTGATTCTTGTCATGCTCGTCGTTCCTCTCTTCTTCTCGAGTGCTCTCGATTCTTTGCTTCTTCTCTTGAGTTCTTGTTTCACCCCATCCCTTTTTCCCTTCCGTCTCGGTCTTAAGATCTCGGGACGAGATCTCTTGTTAGTGGAGGAGTGTTGTAACGCCCCGGATCCGATGAGCCAGGTGTCTTCTAGTTATTCGTCATTGTTGCCATGTCTTTTGCTTGCGTGTTGCACTTTGCCATGTCATCATCTGCATTTCATATCATGTTGTCATGTGCATCTCATGTTGCATACATGTTCGTCTCATGCATCTGAGCCTTTTCCCCGTTGTCCATTTTGCAATCCGGCACTCCTATGTCATCTGGCGCCCCCTTTTTGCCTCTTCTCTTGTGCGGGTGTTAGACTTTCTTGGAATGGCCCGAGGTTTGCCAAGCGGCCGTGGTATAGCACCGGTAGACCGCCTGTCAAGTTTCATGCCATTTGGAGGTCGTTTGATACTCCAACGGTTAACCGGGTAACCGTAAGGCCTCTTTTGCGTGCAGCCCAACACCCCTTCCAAAGTGGCCCAAAACCCATCCAAGCCCTCTCCATGCTCTCGGTCGTTCGATCACGATCGCGTGGCCGAAAACCGCTCCTCATTTGGACTCTCCTAGCTCCCTCTACCTATAAATATGCCCTCCCCGTCCAAATTCGCGGATGAATCCCCCCCGAAACCCTAGCCCCGCTCCCTCTCCGCCGCCGGACACGTCCGGATCGGACCGGACATGTCCGCGCCGCCGCCGCTGCCCAAGCGCGCCCCTCCGCCCGAGCCTCCGCCGCCGGCTGCCTCGGCTTCCGCGCCGGCGACCTCGGCTTCCGCGCTCGCCGCCGGTCGCCGCCTCCCTGCCGTGGGAGCCACGTCCCGCAGCGCCTCCGCAGCCCGCGGCCCGAGCCATCCCGCGGCCTGAGCGTCGCGCCCCGCCGCCTCCGCCCCGGCGCTCCGGCCGCCCGCCGCCGCCTCGCCGGCGCCAGCACCCGCCGCCGTTCGCCGCCGCGTCCGCCCGCCGGTGGCCTCGCTCCGGCCTCCACGCCGCCCGGTCGCGCCTCCCCGGCCTTCCCCCGAGCCCCTCGGCGCCGCCTTCTTCCCCAACTCTGGCGAGTGGTCCGGCCATCCTCATCCTCGAGCTGCTACAGTACCCGCCGGACCCGATCCAGATCCAGATCCATTTCGGAGGTTGCCCTCGTTTTTGACCAAGTCCCGAATATTATTGACATTATCATGCCATGTTCATCATTTTGTATCTCTGCATCCGTAGCTCCGTTTCGTGCGTATAATATGTCAAATTGTTCGCCTCAACGAGTAGTTCATTTCATTCCATTGAATCGTTTTCATTTCAGGTCATCTTGATTCCCGAAATTCTGTTGGAAGAGTGCATGTTGATGTTAATCTGCTGAAACTGTTATAACTTGCTCATTTGTCATTTTTGCCATGATTGATGTGTGCATCCTATGAGGTTGATGTCTACATGTGTTTTGATCTATGCCATGCCATCTTTACAGTGGTGTCATCCATGTATTTTTTGAGAGTTGTGTGCTGAGTGCATCGAGCTTGTTAACTTGGGTACTTGCTGTTGCTGTTTTCCTGGCAGATTCTGTTATATTTTGTTGCTATGTTAACATGCTTCTACTAATCATTCTATGCATAATCTGGAGATGTTCTATAAACATGTTTTGATCTACATGTTGTGCTCTATCCATTCATTCCCTTAATTGCAATTATCGCCTGCTGGTACATGTTCATATCTTGCTCCAAAGTTGCTAAATGATGTTGCTGTCAGCCTGTTAACATTAAGTTCAATATTTCCATGATTGTTTGCTAGTGATCCATGCACCCTATGAACTTGTTCTAGCCATGCTTAGCTTCATAAACATGTCTTCTTACTATTGGGTGTCTTCCCATGCTATGTATTGCTCTGTGGTGAGTGGTTCAAGCTCACGAACATGCCTACTTATTGTTGTTCCTGCCATGTATGAATCTGTAATATAACTTGCCATGTTTACATGGGTGCCATCATATTTTCTATGCCTTTTTGGCTCATGGTCAGTAAGGAACTGTTGTTCTATGCATTTAGTAGATTCATGCCATGCCTTTGTTTGCGATGATAACTTCCTGTAACATGTTGTTTGATAGCTCTAAACATTGCAACCTGATGTTATTTCCTGATAAGTCTGAAAATGTTATTACTTGCAATATTACCATGTGTGTTTGAGCACGTTCTAGTAGTTTCTGGAGATAGCTCAGTGTTCATGTTTTGTCATGTTTTACATGTACTTCATGCCCATGCCTTTTGTTATTATGTTTGGGTGCTGTAGCTTGTAGTTTTGGTGCTTGCAATATGCCTAGTTGCTGTTTTGGACAGATTGTTGCTATAACTTGTATTGTGTGCATGTGTTGAACCGTTGCTCCGTTTTGAGTGTGCTCTATATGAAACTTGCTTGTTTTTGCATGTAGTTCCATATTATCATGTTGCATACTTGTTTTGAGGTGTTTGCTTGATGTTTGTATGCATTTTGCATCAATGCCATGCTTAACTTGTTTTGCTCATATCTTCTAGGCCGTAGCTCTGAATCTAATGAACTTGTAACTTGACTAGAATTTCGTGTAGATCATCTTGGTGCATCTTAACTTGCTGTTTAACAACTTGAACATAAGGTTTATTCAGTTCTGGACCCATTTCGAAATATGCATATGAGGACTTACCGGAATTGTTATACGTTGTTTCCGGCCTCATTTAAACTTGCCTTGATGTGTTGTTGTTGTTTGCATCATCTCTTGCCATGAGTAGCCTCATCTAGCTTTCTCATGCATCATGCTTGTTGTGCATCATGCCTTGTTCATGTGTGGTGTGTTTACCATGTTGTGTGCTTCTTCTCGATAGTTGTCATTTCGTTGCGATCGTGAGGAATCGTTCGTCTACGCTTGGTTCGTCTTCGTGGCTTCATCTTCTTCATGGACTCGTTCTTCTTCCTTGCGAGATTTCAGGCAAGATGACCGCTACGCTAGATCTCACTACTATCATTGCTATGCTAGTTGCTTCGTTCTATCGCTATGCTGCGTTACCTATCTTTTGCTCATCAAGCCTCCCAAATTGCCATGAACCTCTAACCTTTGACACTATTCCTAGCAAACCGTTGTTTAGCTATGTTCCCGCTTTGCTCAGCCCCTCTTATAGCGTTGCTAGCTGCAGGTGAAGTTGAAGATTGCTCCATGGTGGACAGGATTATGGTTGGGATATCACAATATCTCTTATATTATTAATGCATCTATATACTTGGTAAAGGGTGGAAGGCTCGGCCTTATGCCTGGCGTTTTGTTCCACTCTTGCCGCCCTAGTTTCCGTCATACCGGTGTTATGTTCCCGGATTTTGCGTTCCTAACGCGGTTGGGTGATTTATGGGACCCCCCTGACAGTTCGCTTTGAATAAAACTTGTCCAGCAGGGCCCAACCTTGGTTTTACCATTTGCCTCACCACCACCTATCCCTTTCCCTTGGGTCGGCCAACCCGAGGGTCATCTTTATTTTAGCCCCCCCCCCTCGGGCCAGTGCTTGTCTAAGTGCTGGTCCGAACCGAGCGATGTCCGGCGCCCCCTGGGCAACCAGGGTCTATGCCAACCCGACGTCTTGCTCATCCGGTGTGCCCTGAGAACGAGATATGTGCAGATCCTATCGGGATTTGTTGGCACAGCGGGCGGTCTTGCTGGTCTTGTTTTACCATTATCGAAATGTCTTGTAAATCGGGATTCCGAGACTGATCAGGTCTTCCTGGGAGAAGGTCTATTCCTTCGTTGATCGTGAGAGCTTGTCATGGGCTAAGTTGGGACACCCCTGCAGGGTATAAACTTTCGAGAGCCGTGGCCGCGGTTATGTTGCAGATGGGAATTTGTTAATGTCCGGTTGTAGATAACTTGACACCTGATCCGAACTAAAATGCATCTACCGAGTGTGTAGCCATGATGGTCTCTTCTCGGCCGAGTCCGGGAAGTGAACACGGTTTCTGGGTTATGTTTGACATAAGTAGGAGTTCAGGATCACTTCTTGATCATTGCTAGTTGACGACCGTTCCTTTGCTCCTCTTCTCGCTCTCATTTGCGTATGTTAGCCACCATACATGCTTAGTCGCTGCTGCAACCTCACCACTTTACCCCTTCCTTTCCCATTAAGCTTTGCTAGTCTTGGTACCCATGGTAATGGGATTGCTGAGTCCTCGTGGCTCACAGATTACTACAACAACAGTTGCAGGTACAGGATTATGCGATGATCTTGACGCGAGAGCGATGTTTGCTTTTTTGGAGTTCTTCTTCCGCTTCTTCTTCGATCAGGGGATAGGTTCCAGGTCGGCAGCCTGGGCTAGCAGGGTGGATGTCGTTTGAGCTTCTGTTTGTGTTTCATCCGTAGTCGGATGTTGTTCTTGTATGTTGTATTGTTGTATTCATGTGACATTGTATGTATTGGATGTATCCCCACTATTATGTAATGTTGATGTAATGATATCCACCTTGCAAAAGCGTTCCAATATGCGGGTCTATCCTTGGTGGGACCTTCGAGTTCCTTTTGGATAGGGTCGCATATTGGGCGTGACATAGCGAGCATCCACCGCGTGTCCCCTCGCGTCGAGCAGCATGATCCGGAGGGCGTCTCCGCGAAGCCAGAGCTCACCGTCGTCGAGCGTGATGCGGCGTGCGGTCACCAGATCCGCTGTGAATCGAACTCTCGAGCGTGCATCATCGAGCGTGGCCGCGGCCACCGTGATGGAGGAGGAAGCGAAAGCCGCCATCATCGGAACGGATGGAGTATGAAACTATCCGTCATCATGCCATCATGTCATTAATCTTTGCATCTCAACTCAACTAATAAATTGCATAGATGGTTGATCTATTTAAATTGAGGGAAGGGTGAATTCTCTTTATAACACATCTTCCCAATATTAGGGAGCTATATTTAAATATTTCATTAATTTGGAATTCACCATAACACACTTGCAAAATATTCCAATGCCTTTGTTATCTTAATTCTTGGTCTCCAACCTTGCCATATATTCTTTCATCATATTCCGGAGCTCCACCAAAATTCCCAACATTTTTGGACCTTCCTTTTACCATGTCCTAGTTCAAACCCAATTGATTTATAATCAAATGAGTTTGAATTTAATTCTTGCAATCTTGCCCACACCATTTTTCTTGGAACAAGCTCATTTTTATGAGTCCGAGAAAAATACCCTCCTGCGCAAATCCTTTCCCTAACCCTCTCTTTCTTTTTCTTATCTCTATTTCTTTTCTGCTAAAGAATGTGAGAGAGAGAGGGAAGAGAGCCCAGCAACCCAGCAGGCCATCTAGGCCCACCTAACCCTCCTAAACCCTAGCCCGAACCCCGTGCCCGATCCCCTCAGCATCTCTCCCTCGATCCCTCCTCCTCATTCCCTTGCGCCGCCACTCCCTCCTCTCGATCTCTCACTCTCCCTCGCTCGTGCCGCCATCCGCAGAGAAAGAGAGAGGAGCGAGACCCCTCAAGCCAACCACCCCGCGGCCCCGCGACCTCGTCTGCCCGCACGGCCATAGCACCGCCGGCCTCCATGGCCCGCCGCGCCCAAGCTCCTGGAGCCCGAGCTATCCCCGAGCTGCCGTCGCACCTGCTGCAGGGACGCCATGTTCGAGACCGCCTCCTGCAGTTCCTCCACCGCACCCTGCTTCTCCTCCCGTGCTGCGCCTCCACGTCGTCATCCGCATCCCCAGCCTCCTCACCGGCGACCTGCAGTTCTAGCAGACGCCGCGCGCCCTCTCCTTCCCTTCCTGCCAAGCCTTCGGTGCCTCGTCCTCGAGCCCTATGCGCCCGACGCTGCCCCGTCTCCTCATGCCGGCCCTGCCACCAAGTCCCGCTGCTGGAGCTCGCCTTCATCCCGACTCCGGCCGGATCTGCCCCCGCGTGAGCTGGATCCGCCGCTGCCGCTCATCCATGGCACCATGGCCTCTGCCTCTTTTGGTTGACCCGTTGCTGCCATGCACAACCTCTGCCGTGCCCTGTTGTGCGTGCTCTCCGCTGCCTAGCACTGTTGACGTCAAGTCCGTGGCCGTAACAACCTGGGTGCCAAGTTCCTCTTCCGAAGTCATCAAGTGCACGAGGACCTCGAGTACGACTACACGATGATGCGTCAAGTACCTCTATCACCGCCTCCGGATCGCCAAGTCCAACGACGCCAAGTTCCCCTCCGACCAGCATACAACTACCGTCGTGGTGCATTTCGCCAAGTCCGCTACAACGTGAACCACTACCGGCGACCCGAACATCTACAAACGTGTACGATTATCGTCGCCGTGTACCACTACTTCCACTACCGTCGCCCCGAAGGCATTGGATTCGTCAAGTACCTCTCCAAAACGAATGTGTACAACTACTTCCACTACGATCATTGTGAGAACGTCTACTTCCTCTTCATTCCACCGAACTCGTTTCGCCCCGAAAATGCACGCTTCGAAGGTATAACAGCCGAGACGACCGCCGAATGCATGTGTTGAATGAGATGTCCGTGTTTGCACCGTGATCAAATTGCCGCTTGCGATGCCCCTCTTTTGCCATGCCACCGACATGTGGGACACCCGGTATCCGGGATCACTCCCCATCTCTTGCGTGTTCCACACATCGCACACTTCTCGTTTGCGTCGGTATCTCACTCAAGTTACCGGGACCGGAAAGTTGTCGTGGCACCATTTTCGTTTTGCCGCCGTGGCACCCTTTTCGTTCCGCCATGGTGACCAAATGCTTCATAACATGCTCATGTCAACATTTTCATGAAATTGCATAAAACTTGTTTATGTCATCCGCATCATGTTAACAACATTTAAATGGTTAAAATTGTGTTTATATTATATTGCTAAATGACATATGGGGATTTTTCGGAATTATCGTTTGTTGTTTCCGGCCTCACTTAAACTTGCCTAGATAGTTAGTTTATTTATGCTTCACCTCTTGCCATGTTTATAACAACATGTAATATTGTTGTGTTCCTAAACGAGAGAGAACTAAATAATTGATGTGGTGTTTCGTCAATATGCAACTCGTTGCATATTGAGCTCCACTTAATTTGTAGTGTTGTTTGTTGCACTTTGCCATGCCATGCCTCATTAAACCGGACATGCATCATACTTGATTGTGCATCATGCCATGATTATTCTTGGTTCTTTACCATGTTGTTTGCTTCTTTCCGGTGTTGCTTCTTCTTGATAGTTCCAGTTACGTTGCGATTGTGAGGATACGTTCGACTATGTCCGTTTGTCTTCTTCATGGACTCGTTCTTCTTCCTAGCATGATTTCAGGCAAGATGACCGTCACCTTGGATCTCATTACTATCATTGCTATGCTAGTTTCTTCGTTCTATCGCTTTGCCGCGCTACCTATCTCTTGTTGATCAAGCCTCCAAAATTGCCATGTCAGCCTCTAACCTTTGTCACCCTTCCTAGCAAACCGTTGCTTGGCTATGTTACCGCTTTGCTCAGCCCCTCTTATAGCGTTGTTAGTTGTAGGTGAAGTTGAAGATTGCTCCATGATGGACAGGATTATGTTGGGATATCACAATATCTCTGATGTTAATTAATGCATCTATATACTTGGTAAAGGGTGGAAGGCTCGGCCTTATGCCTGGTGTTTTGTTCCACTCTTGCCGCCCTAGTTTCCGTCATACCGGTATTATGTTCCTTGATTTTGCGTTCCTTACGCGGTTGGGTGATTTAAGGGACCCCCTTGACAGTTCGCTTTGAATAAAACTCCTCCAGCAAGGCCCAACATTGGTTTTAACATTTTCCACCTAAGACTTTTTCCCTTGGGTTTTGCAGACTCAAGGGTCATCTTTATTTTACCCCCCGGGCCAGTGCTCCTCTGAGTGTTGGTCCAAACTAGAGCACTGTGCGGGACCATTCCTTGGCAACTTGGATTACGTCGATACCTGTACGCTTCGCTTATCCGGTGTGCCCTGAGAACGAGATATCTGCAGCTCCTATCGGGATTTGTCGACACAGTCGGGTGGTCTTGCTGGTCTTGTTTTACCATTGTCGAAATGTCTTGTAAACCGGGATTCCGAGACTGATCGGGTCTTCCTGGGAGAAGGAATATCCTTCGTTGACCGTGAGAGCTTGTGATGGGCTAAGTTGGGACACCCCTGTAGGGTATAAACTTTTGAAAGCCGTGCCCGCGGTTATGTGGCAGATGGGAATTTGTTAATGTCCGTTTGTAGATTACTTGACACCAGATTCGAATTAAAACGCATCAACCGTGTGTGTAGCCGTGATGGTCTCTTTTCGGTGGAGTCCTGGAAGTGAACATGGTTTTGGGTTATGTTTGACGTAAGTAGGAGTTCAGGATCACTTCTTGATCATTGCTAGCTTCACGACCGTTCCGTTGCTTCTCTTCTCGCTCTTATTTGCGTATGTTAGCCACCATATATGCTTAGTCACTACTGCAACCTCACCACTTTACCCCTTCCTTACCCATTAAGCTTTGCTAGTCTTGATACCCATGGTAATGGGATTGCTGAGTCCTCGTGGCTCATAGATTACTACAACAACAGTTGCAGGTACAGGTTATGCGATGATCATGACGCGAGAGCGATGTTTTCTTGTTTTGGAGTTCTTCTTCTGCTTCTTCTTCGATCAGGGGATAGGTTCCAGGTCGGCAGCCTGGGCTAGCAGGGTGGATATTGTTTGAGCTTCTGCTTGTGTTTCATCCGTAGCCGGATGTTGATCTTATGTATGTTGTATTGATGTACTCTTGTGGCATTTGTATGCCTTGTATGTATCCCCATCTATTATGTAATGTTGATGTAATGATATCCACCTTGCAAAAGCGTTTCAATATGCGGTTCTATCCTTGGTGGGGCCTTCGAGTCTCTTTAGGATAGTATCATATATTGGGTGTGACAAGTTGGTATCAGAGCCTCGACCGACCATAGGAGCCCCCTTGATTGTTGGCCGTTGTTGAGTCTAGAAAAAAAACTATTTTGAGTCTTAGGATTATATATATCGGAGAGTAGGATTCTTTTTACTCCTCAGCCGCCTTCATCGCTCTGATTAGGACTCCTGACGTAGATGTTTTGTGTTTCCTCGCCTCAGATTTCACTAATTTTTTTTAGGTTCACGCGGGTATCTTGGGATCGTTCCGATATTCTTATGACAAGAACATTATTCTTGGTGCCTCCTGACATTTAGGGGTTGTGGTAGTGTCCTGGGGAGTTGAGCTCCGAGGTGTTGTCGTCATAATTTTATCGTTGCAGTTCTGGAATACCTGAGTTTTGTCGACATCGAAAATCTCTTTTATGCAGTTGTTGGTGAGATAACCTCGACGCCACCCAGTACTGGGGAGTTCGGGAGTATTGCCATAGATAGTATAACAGATGCTTTTCGAAGGTTGAGGTACATGATTTTCGGAGTTTTCTTGGTTATGTGTTGACGGATGGATACAGCCGGATGTAGGGATTGTTAGTTTGGGTGAGATATATTGCTTCCCCTGTATCCCCAACACCAGATTGCATAACCAGAAAGTTTCGGGAGTTTATAGGTGGGAGTTCAAGTAGCTCTTAGAATATCTTTCCGACAGATGCATGATATGGGATTGGGTAAATCTCTATCATATGTATTTGTTCCGGCTTATTTCTGCAAGCCAATCCTTGTTTTGTTTTGTTGTGGTATTCAAGTTGCTTCAATGTCAAGTGTTGATTCCATACCTTTCAAGCGGTGTTCTCATATTTCTATGGGAGTACTAATCCTTTTGATCATCGAGATCGTCATGTTAATTCTTTCCAACCGGTGTGCTTCTCTTCAAGTGGATCCGATCATTTTCAGCATCCGCAAGATCAATTCTAAGTTTTCTCAATGGTGTTTGTGTCATCCGTCCCAAGTTGTCTTTGTTTTCCTGCCCTCCCACCCTTTTTCTTCAAAGACTCAGATTTCTTAATCGGGTATCCATTTTATTGATGGCAAGACTCTCCATTCTTTTCCGTCAATGTTCTTATCCGGTGATTCTTAGGAAGATACTAACGGAGCTTCAAGTTTATTATTCTTCGTCTCTTTTCTTCTCCGGTGGTTCAGTTTCAAGTTTCGGTGTTGATCATATCTCTTCCTTTTGTTTCACATATCTTCCCATGTGAATTTCTTATCCAAGGCTCTCTTATTCATTCACCTCTCCCAGTTCATATCCGGAGTGTTGAAGATAACTCGGAAGAATCATGTTTCCATTCTTAATCCATTCGAGTACTTCGAGGTTTTTTTCTCTCATTCAAGCTATTTAATTCTACCGGTGCAATCTCTATTTCAAGCAATCCTTCAACGATGTTTCTTTCGAGTGGGCCCTAACCCACAGGTCTTTTCCCAGGATCTTACCTGACTCTTCTAATTTTCCCGGAGCTATTCCAAAATTCATTTCCATGTTTGATGTAAGAATGAATTTTCATCAGTCACGCGCCTTCTCCAAGGTCGTTTTCAAATTCTTTTCATCTTTGGCTCAACCTTTTTCTTTTAATCCTTCCGGAGTGTCTCAACAATTCATGGTGGTGTTTTTCGTCGTCATTCTCGAATTGTGAAGACCGAAGAAGAGTTCCTCTTAAACCCTTACCCGTTCTTCCAAAGATGCGTAGTTCAAGTTTGATGCCATCCTCTCATAATTGTTTTCGATTGTGGGAATTCTTTTCACCCATCCGGAGCATTTAATGAGGTGTTTACATTTCTTTCCTTCAAAGGCCATCATGTCATAATTCTTCATTCTCAGTGTGTAGCTATCGTTCTCCAAATCTTATCAGTGAATTGTTCAAATATCCTCTAATCAGTTCATGATCTCTTCGTTCTTAGGTATCTAAATCCCCTCAAGTATCTTCATTCGTTTTCCCATTCTTCCCGGTGAATTGTGCCTTTGCTACTTTCATTTTCAATTCTTACGGTGGTTCGTTCAAGATTTCACTTCCTTCGTTATCATATCAAATATTCGTTGTTCCCAAATCCCACCGGTGGTTCCATCAATACCTTCTGAAGTTTACACTATATCCCTCTTAATCCTTTCTACGAGAATAAGTAGTATGCCAAATCCGTTGCTTGTCATCAATTTAAATTGGTGAAGGATAGGCATAACATAATTCTTATTATTGTTTCATCCAAGTGATTAATTGTTTCCTTTGGAGTTTGTTCTTGAGGAATAAATTCTCGTTTCTAATATCATCTTTTCTTTTCGGAGTTCCAAGTTCTCTCGGTTATATCATCGCGAAGCTCCATCTAAATCATGGCAAGGCTTCACCTTGTGTTTTCAACTTCCCTTTCTTTTTATCATCCTTTTATTACCGGAGTTCTTCATGGAGGCTCTACATGGTGGTTCGTCAAGGATTCTTTTCATTCTTCAATTGTTCTTCAAGATTTCTCTTGAAGTTAAGATCAGCCAAGCTATACTCAAAATTAAACATGGTGCTGAACACATGTTTTGTTTTCAGGAGTTCAAGCATTCTTCATCGTGCATCCCGAAGTGCAATTCTTTCTACCTTTTGAGGTTGTCTTATGTCATTCTTGACAATTTCACTTCGTGTTTCATGATTCGCAAGTTGTTAAGAATGAGGTATTTTAAATCCAATAATCTCTTCGTTGGAGTTATGTTGTGTCATATTTCACCTGAAGCCTTCCCTAAGGAATGTTGCTTTTGTGGTGCTTATCAATGATCCAAGTTATCTCTCTATCATCTTGGCGGAAGAAATTTTTCATCTCGTCGGTGTTATCAATTATACTATTTGTTTTCGTTAGTGGCAGAATTTCACCTCGAGTGTTGAGATGTTTCAATAAGCCCACTACAAGCTTATTCGTTTTGTTTTTGGATTTCCAACAACCCTGTTATAACCTTCTTGGAAGGGTGCTTTCCAAACTCATTTGTGGTAGAAAGTTGGCATTTTCTTCTCCATTCTGTTATTCCAATGATCTATCTTCTATTCTTTCTTCCGGAGGCATTGTGATGTTGCTCTCGTTGACCCATCATCTTGTTTTGTCAAGATCATGTTATTTTCTTACTTATCCATTTAACCGGAGTGTTGTGTTCTCATTCAAGTTCTTTCATCTTATCAAGTTTTGCCTCTCGTTTCAACCAGAGTGGTTCCAATTCCTTCTTGTCCATTGTACTCGTCATTCATAGCTTTGCAACCTCCAAGGTTCACATGGTGTTCCTTGTTTCTATTTTCTACCGCAGTGCTCTCAATTGTGTTCAACTTTGTTGTGTTCTTTCTTTCAACTTTTCAACCTCTCAAGGTTCTTTCGTTTCACTATTTTGTCGAAGAAGCAACTTAGTTCTACCTCCTCTCTTCCTCTTCCGTTTCTCTCCAGTGCCATCCTAGATCTCGGGACGAGATCCTCTTGTAGTGGTGGAGTGTTCTAACGCCCCGAGACCGACGCTTCAGAAGACTTCCATATTTTCATGATCAACCGTGTGTTTCATTTATGCTTGCTCTTTTATTTTTGCATTGCATCATGTCATCATGCCATCATGTCATTAATCTTTGCATCTCAACTCAACTAATAAATTGCATAGATGGTTGATCTATTTAAATCGAGGGAAGGGTAACTTCTCTTTATAACATATCTTCCCAATATTAGGGAGCTATATTTAAATATTTCATTAATTTGGAATTCACCATAACACACTTGCAAAATATTCCAATGCCTTTGTTATCTTAATTCTTGGTCTCCAACCTTGCCATATATTCTTTCATCATATTCCGGAGCTCCACCAAAATTCCCAACATTTTTGGACCTTTTTTTTACCATGTCCTAGTTCAAACCCATTTGATTTATAATCAAATGAGTTTGAATTTAATTATTGCAATCTTGCCCACACCATTTTTCTCGGAACAAGCTCATTTTTATGAGTCCAAGAAAAATACCCTCATGCGCAAATCCTTTCCCTAACCCTTTCTTTCTTTTTCTTATCTCTATTTCTTTTCTGCTAAAGAATGTGAGAGAGAGAGGGAAGAGAGCCCGGCAACCCAGCAGGCCATCTAGGCCCACCTAACCCTCCTAAACCCTAGCTCGAACCCCATGCCCGATCCCCTCAGCATCTCTCCCTCGATCCCTCCTCCTCATTCCCTTGTGCCGCCACTCCCTCCTCTCGATCTCTCCCTCTCCCTCGCTCGTGCCGCCATCCGCGGAGAAAGAGAGAGGAGCGAGACCCCTCAAGCCAACCACCCCGCGGCCCCGCGAGCTCGTCTGCCCGCACGGCCATAGCACCGCCAGCCTCCATGGCCCGCCGCGCCCAAGCTCCTGGAGCTCGAGCTGTCCCCGAGCTGCCATCGCTCCTGCTGCAGGGATGCCATGTTCAAGACCGCCTCCTGCAGTTCCTCCACCGCGCCCTGCTTCTCCTCCCGTGCTGCGCCTCCACATCGTCATCCGCATCCCCAGCCTCCTCACCGGCGACCTGCAGTTCCAACAGACCCCGCGCGCCCTCTCCTTCCCTTCCTGCCAAGCCCTCGGTGCCTCGTCCCTGAGCCCTATGCGCCCGACGCCGCCCCGTCTCCTCGTGCCGGCCCCGCCACCAAGTCCCGCTGCTGGAGCTCGCCTTCATCCCGACTCCGACCGGATCCGCCCCCGCGTGACCCGGATCCGCCGCTGCCGCTCATCCATGGCACCATGGCCTCTGCCTCTTTTGGTCGACCCGTTGCTGCCATGCACAACCTCTGCCGTGCCCTATTATGCGTGCTCTCCGCTGCCTAGCACTATTGACGTCAAGTCCGTGGCCGCAACAACCTGGGTGCCAAGTTCCTCTTCCGAAGTCATCAAGTGCGCGAGGACCTCGAGTACGACTACACGATGACGCGTCAAGTACCTCTATCACCGTCTCCGGATCGCCAAGTCCAGCGACGCCAAGTTCCCTTCCGACCAGCATACAACTACCGTCGTGGTGCATTTCGCCAAGTCCGCTACAATGTGAACCACTACCGTCGACCCGAACATCTACAAACGTGTACGATTATCATCGCCGTGTACCACTACTTCCAACACCGTCGCCCCGAAGGCGTTGGATTCGTCAAGTACCTCTCCGAAACGAATGTGTACAACTACTTCCACTACGATCATTGCGAGAACGTCTACTTCCTCTTCATTCCACCGAACTCGTTTCGCCCCGAAAATGCACGCTTCGAAGGTAGAACAGCCGAGACGACCGCCGAATGCATGTGTTGAATGAGATGTCCGTGTTCGCACCGTGATCAAATTGTCGCTTGCGATGCCCCTCTTTTGCCATGCCACCGACATGTGGGACACCCGGTATCCGGGATCACTCCCCATCTCTTGCGCGGTCCACACATCGCACACTTCTCGTTTGCATCGGTATCTCACTCAAGTTACCGGGACCGGAATGTTGCCGTGGCACCATTTTCGTTTTGCCGCCGTGGCACCCTTTTCGTTCCGCCATGGTGACCAAATGCTTCATAACATGCTCATGTCAACATTTTCATAAAATTGCATAAAACTTGTTTATGTCATCCGCATCATGTTAACAACATTTAAATGGTTAAAATTGTGTTTGCATTATATTGCTTAGTGACATATGGGGATTTTTCGGAATTATCGTTTGTTGTTTCCGGCCTCACTTAAACTTGCCTAGATAGTTAGTTTATTTATGCTTCACCTCTTGCCATGTTTATAACAACATGTAATATTGTTGTGTTCCTAAACGAGAGAGAACTAAATAATTGATGTGGTGTTTCGTCAATATGCAACTCGTTGCATATTGAGCTCCACTTAATTTGTAGTGTTGTTTGTTGCACTTTGCCATTCCATGCCTCATTAAACCGGACATGCATCATACTTGATTGTGCATCATGCCATGATTATTCTTGGTTCTTTACCATGTTGTTTGCTTCTTTCCGGTGTTGCTTCTTCTTGATAGTTCCGGTTACGTTGCGATTGTGAGGATCCGTTCGACTACGTCTGTTTGTCTTCTTCATGGACTCGTTCTTCTTCCTAGCGGGATTTCAAGCAAGATGACCGTCACCTTGGATCTCATTACTATCATTGCTATGCTAGTTTCTTCGTTCTATCGCTTTGCCGCGCTACCTGTCTCTTGTTGATCAAGCCTCCCAAATTGCCATGTCAGCCTCTAACCTTTGCCACCCTTCCTAGCAAACCGTTGCTTGGCTATGTTACCGCTTTGCTCAGCCCCTCTTATAGCGTTGTTAGTTGTAGGTGAAGTTGAAGATTGCTCCATGATGGACAGGATTATGTTGGGATATCACAATATCTCTTATGTTAATTAATGCATCTATATACTTGGTAAAGGGTGGAAGGCTCGGCCTTATGCCTGGTGTTTTGTTCCACTCTTGCCGCCCTAGTTTCTGTCATACCGGTATTGTGTTCCTTGATTTTGCGTTCCTTATGCGGTTGGGTGATTTATGGGACCCCTGTCGGTGTCAAAACAGGCGGATCTCGGGTAGGGGGTCCCGAACTGTGCGTCTAGGCGGATGGTAACAGGAGACAAGGGACACGATGTTTTTACCCAGGTTTGGGCCCTCTCGGCGGAGGTAAAACCCTACTCCTGATTGATTGATATTGATGATATGGGTAGTACAAGAGTGGATCTACCATGAGATCAAGGAGGCTAAACCCTAGAAGCTAGCCTATGGTATGATTGTTGTAATGGTTGTGTGTCCTACGGACTAAAACCCTCCGGTTTATATAGACACCGGAGAGGGCTAGGGTTACACAGAGTCGGTTACAATGGTAGGAGATCTACATATCCGTATCGCCAAGCTTGCCTTCCACGCCAAGGAAAGTCCCATCCGGACACGGGACGAAGTCTTCAATCTTGTATCTTCATAGTCTTGGAGTCCGGCTGACGATGATAGTCCGGCTGTCCGGACACCCCCTAGTCCAGGACTCCCTCAGTAGCCCCTGAACCAGGCTTCAATGACGATGAGTCCGGCGCGCATATTTTTCGGCATTGCAAGGCGGGTTCCTCCTCCGAATAATTCATAGAAGATTGTGAACACCAGGATAGTGTCCGGCTCTGCAAAATAAATTCCACATTCCACCGTAGAGAGAATAATATGTACACAAGTTCAATCTGCTGACGTATTTTGTGGCATGACGTCACACCACTACCAAGCCTTTACTTGAATCGTTTTTTATTATACCACCTCAGCGCGTTTAGCGAAGCGGTTTCCTTGGCACGTCTTGTCGAAGCAGAGATCGTGTTCCCCTTATTCCGGGATTCCCATCAATACGGACGTGGGTAACCCAACCGTGCCCGTCGCCACGCCCCCTCTATCGGAGGCGAGTCCCGAACGGTCACGGGGACGGCTCTTGGTATTCTCCCTCTTTATAATGGGACCAAGGCTCGTTTCTTTTCTTCAATCCTCAATCGAATCTACTCCCTGCCCCGAGTTCCAACACCCAGAGCCCCAGATTCGAGCGCTTCGGACCTTCAACAATGTCCGGCTCCGACCTACAGGGCCGGTGGATGCCCTCCTCCGTCACGGAAGAAGACGTGCTAAAGCTGCGAGAGGCCAAGTACCTGTCTTACGAGATTTCGCATAGGTTGCCCGCCAAAGGGCAAGTCATCCCCACCCCGAGCCCGGCGAGTATGTCGTGTTTGTATCCCACCTCCGTCGGGGTTTAGGCTTCCCGATGGATCCTTTTGTGAGAGGGCTCATGTTTTACTATGGGTTGGAATTCCACGACTTGGCTCCGGAGTCCATCCTCCATATTCTCTCATTCATTGTCGTCTGCGAAGCCTTCCTCCGCGTCACCCCTCACTTCGGCTTGTGGCTTAAGACCTTCGACGTGGAGCCGAAGATGATCGAGGGGCGTCAAGCAGAGTGCGGCGGGGCGGTTGTAAGCAGAAGGGCCGACGCTCCATGGCCCGAGCGCTCTTTCCAGGAGGAGCTCGGCTTGTGGCAGCAGGAGTGGTTCTACATAACCGCTCCCAGGGGCAGCAGGCAGAAGCCGCCGCCCATCTTCCGCTCGGGCCCTCCACAGCGGCTGATGTCATGGGTCAGCCAAGGGCTCAACTGGGGGCCATCAAAGGACGTACCCCTATTGCAGGGCCGGATTCGAGACCTCCAAGCGAGGGAGATCGATCTGGTCGTGGTGATGCAGGTCATGCTGATTAGGCGTCTCCTGCCCTGCAAACGCCGTCCTCTCCGGCTGTGGGAGTTTAATCCGGAGGGACCACGAATTCTCCAACACTTCATGGGTACGACACCCGTGGAGATGTACAAACTGTTCTTCGGATCACGAGAGGCGTGTCCGGAATTGACCGAGGACGCCGGCCTAAGCTGCAATCGCCCGGATACACAAGTAAGTAGCTCCGTGTCCGGACATACCGTTTGTTTGCCTTTCTATGATTCGCTTTTGACCAACTGCCCTCTAAACAGGAGTGGATAGCGCAAGCAAAACTGATACGGTGTCCGGCCCCCCTCCCAGAGACCGCGCCGGATCCCGTGCTGGTCAGGATGCTGGAGGTTGCGCCTTCAGAGGAAGGCGAAGGGGAGAACAGAGGAACTACCGCCTCAACCAAGGAGGCTTTTGAGGAAGGGGGGATCGAGAATCCCTCCTTCCAGGGGGAGAAGAGGACCGCCTCCGAAAACCCGGAGGCCAAAGCCCCGAAGCGGGGGAAGAGATCTTCACCAGAGGGTCCTGCGTCCGGAGAGGCTCCGGCCGCACAGTCTCCCCTAAAGAATCAGCCCTCCAGCGAGCCGTAAGTAGAAAAAAGGGAGTTTTGTAATAAGGGACATCCCTATTTGTGCTTCTGAGGATAACTTAAGTTTTTACCTTGTAGTTCGGATCTCCGTCCTTCTCAGATGAGCTCGTCTTCGGGGGAACTCCGTCCGGAGATGATGGAGAGCGAGACGCCTCCATCTGCCGCCCCATCGGATAGGGCGGACGAGCCTGAAGTGTCATCACGGAGGGTATCCCCGAGTCCGGCAGGGCCGAATAGTTCGGCACCAACTGGTGTGCGGCCGGGGGAGCTGAAGGATCTGCTTGAGAGGGCGTCCATCTCAGAAGGTCACCGTACACTGATGAGTACGGTGATTGAAAGAATTTCATCCGCCGAAGGCGGATTGCGTGATGCCGTCAGGAGTTTGCTGGCGGGGTTTGAGGTACGTAAAAATGACATACCCTTTGACAGTTTTACACATAAAGTGCGCCCTGTATAGATAGTAGCCCCTGAGACTCGGTAGGGTGTCGAGAACGACAGCGTGCCGAGGATCAAAATCCCAGGTATTGATTTTCGCCTTTCCTAAGCAGGTGGCGGATAGTTCGGTGGCTAGCCGGACTGATGGAGTTGCCGAACTAAAGCGGCAGCTCGACGTTGCGGATGCGGACATCGCGCTGGTCAATAAACGACTTGACGAGTCACAAGGTAGGTTTTTTCTCCGTGGTCACCTAGTAAGGGAGCCGAAGCCCACTCCTTACAACATGTGTGCTAATGCAGATGGTGCCGCTGCTGTGGAGAGCCTTCGGGCAGAACTTGCTCAAGCCAAGGAGCAAGCCAGAAGGAGTGATGCGGCTGCCTCGAGGGCGGCCGAAGAGCTAGAAGCCGAAAGGGCTGCACACTGCCGAAGCAGGGAGGAGATGGCCGAAATGGCCGTGAAGTTGAAAGATGCTACCGACCGCAATGAGGTTCTTGAAAAGGAACGCCTAGCGGAGCAAGAAGACCTGGGGAAGGCCACCGCCGAAGCCAAGGATGCCCGTTCTGCAATGCGGGCTATAAAGGAGGAGCTGCGCCAGGCCGGAGACATTGTGGCTGGCAAGCCCTTTCTGCTGCGCCGAAGGTTTACAGATCCAAAGTATGCTCAGCTTGGCCAGCTGTGGGGTCCGGAGGATCCTTATATGGACTTAGCGGCGAGTGCGGCAGATGCCGTTGTGCATTTCCGAAGTCAGAAGGATCACAAGACGGAAGAGCTGTTTTGGTCTCAATTCCATAGTCCGGAGCGTTCACTTCCGCTGACCGATCGGTTGGCCGAGTGGGCTGAGCTGAATAGATTGTCCGGACTTGCCATGACGGATATCGTGACTCATGTCTGGCCGGATAGGCCCAAGCCGAAGAGTTATTTTGGCTTATTGCAGCAATTTCTTGGGGCGGTGCCGCATATCAAGGCGATGAAGCGGTCGGCCTGCATAGAGGGTGCACGGATGGCCCTCGCCCGTGTGAAGACACATTGGACAGAGATGGATGCCACCGCTGTTGCGACCCAGGGTTCGGACGAGAGCCGGTTACCCGCCGAGCACTATTTTGGGGAAGTTCTGCGTGGTGCTCGTGTAATAGAGTCGCAGTGCTCAAAAAATGTCATGTTCAAATGAACGTTTTGGTTTGTAAAACGATGTTTATGATGTCAGCGCTTTTTTGTACTTGTGCGTTCAAGTATTGAAATATCTCCTGTGCGGCCGTTTATGTATACGTGTGTATAACCTGAAAGATGGCAGTCGTCGGCTTCAGCCCCCACGCACAAGGTGCGGGGGTGTTCGCAAAAATAGCGCATTTTCACACTTAATCCGACGTCTCGGTCCTGTGAAGGAGGTGGTAGCGTAGCAAACGAGGCAACCGGACTATAATGCTTTATCACTTTCACTTAGCCATAGGAGTTCGAGGGTGGGGCTACGATATAGCCCCTAGGGGCACCGCGCTCTCCGAATTCGGGGCGCGTATGTGCCTGACCGGGAAACGGTCCTTCGTCAAAGCGGAGGAATTCTAAACATTCCGGTAGTCGATCGAGTGGTTGACCAGTCTCTCGCTGCATCATGACAGTCAGTTTTTGGCTTTCTCTACTGAGGTGCTCGCCCGGCCGAACTGGGGCACAATCGCAGTAGTTCTCCTGGTGCCGCGTTAGCCGATGATACGGAACGTAAGGCAGCAAAACACAGGAGCCGGGCAAACCCAACATTTGACCAAAGACATGATTCGGAGCTGATGCATATAAGGCCTAACTCAAGACGCCGAACACTCCCTAAGGTATTCGGTCTTTATGATAGCGGGCAGAACAATGCCCTAAGCCCCTAGTGTCCAGGTACACGCAAGGTCCTCTGACGCGGTCGATGCCAAAACGTCAGTCTCCTCTCCAGTTATAATGAAAAACCAGGGGATATATAGCAACAAGAGACAGTAAAAAAGGTTTACACAGGGTCTTAATCTGAAAAGAATCCTTGCAACGGGTCCCTACTGCACATCTGCGCCTGTGTCTCCGTTGTGCTGTATCCTGGACGGGTGTAACACGTTGTTCATCTGTAAAAGAGAGGAACTTAGTTTGAAAAGTAATAGTGCAAAAAAATGAATTAAAATCGAAATATGAATGAATGAAGCTGAGCTTATATTGGCTCATACGACAGACCCTTGTAAAGGGGTGTGCGGCTAGGGAGCCCCTAGCTTATTTTATGCCGGACTCGTCTAGCTGTGTCCGGGGTCTTGAACGACCTTTTAGTGAGATGATGCCGCGTGGACCGGGCATTTTAATTGTAAGAGACGCTTAGTGTGGTATTGAGTTAAAGCGGACGAAAGCTTCACGTCCCAATAGTGCTTGATGGCTACTTTTGAATGGGCGACATGAAAGATTAGCTTTTCGCGTCGGAAGTTGTCGGGTGACCCGAACACAACTTCTAGTAGTAAGGAGCCCATGCACTTGGCGTAGGGGCCTGGCGTCACTCCTTTGAAGGAAGTGTGGCTATGTCGAATTTTTTTTTGACTGAGCTATGTCGAATATTAGTAAGGTCTATCCTCGACTTGCGGATTGTGTTCGGATATAGCAGGTTTAAATCGCTGCCGCCGTCCATCAGGACTTGTGTAAATTGTAGTCCGTCGATTATCGGATCCAATATCAGAGCAGTCCATCCTGCGTTTCGAATACTTCTGGAATAATCCAGGTGGTCGAAAGTAATTGGTTTTGACATCCAGTCTCGAGGTTCCGCTAGGGTGGACCGTGCGACGCCTACTTTGGCGGGTGCCACATTGTTGTTCCGTATTATCACATGAAGTGAATTTACTGTTTTGACTTCTTGTGGGAAAGTCTTTTGTTTTCCGGTGCTCTGCTGGTGGGGTTCGTCATCATCCTCGCTTGGCGTGTCGAGCCCCTTGTGTTCGGCGTTGAGTCGGCCGGACTGTTTGAAAACCCAACAGTCTCGGTGGGTGTGGTTTGCAGGCCTTCCGGAGGTGCTGTGGATTTGACATATCCGATCTATAATTTTCTTTAAGTTGGATAGCTCTTCACTGTTGTCCTTAAGAGGCAGTGCTTTGTTGTTCGGCCGCGAGCTTTTGAATCCGGCGTTGACCTCCGTATTCTTTGGGCTTTTTTCTTTATTTCGGCGCTGGTCCTTTTTGCGCCGTGATTTTCCGTTTCCATCTCTGGTTTCGGATGTACTCGGGTCGCTGGTGCTGCATCTTGCTAGCTAGCTGTCCTCCCCTGCGCAAAAGCGGGTCATGAGGCTTGTTAGCACAGCCATAGTTCTCGGCTTCTCTTGGCCGAGGTGTCTGGCGAGCCATTCGTCTCGGACATTATGTTTAAAAGCTGCTAAGGCTTCTGTGTCCGGACAGTCGACTATTTGGTTCTTTTTGGTAAGAAACCTGTTCCAGAATTTGCGCTCTGACTTCCGGGCTGTTGGGTTATGTGACTTAAATCGTCTGCATCCGGAGGTCGGACATAAGTCCCTTGAAAATTTGCTCTAAACGCGTCCTCGAGCTCTTCCCAACTTCCAACAGTATTTTCTGGGAGGCTTTTGAGCCAATGCCGAGCTGGCCCTTTGAGCTTGAGGGGTAGATATTTTATGGCGTGGAGATCATCTCCTCTAGCCATGTGTATGTGCAGTATGTAATCCTCAATCCAGACTCCGGGTCTGTTGTTCCGTCGTATGCCTCTATGTTTACGGGTTTGAATCCCGCTGGAAATTCATGATCCAGCACCTCATCGGTGAAACATAGTGGGTGTGCGGCGCCCCTGTATTTAGGCGTGCTGTTATCTTCAAGCATGCGGCGTGTTGTGTTGCTTCCTGGGGCCCTCTTTTTTGGCCCATAAATGGACCTGACCGGGCCATCTGTTTTGTGAGGATCGTGTGTCATCTTGTGTGTGGCGCCGCTTGTCGCTTTTGGCCTGTCATCTGGTCGTCTATCCGGCCAGGCGGCCTCTTTGCTTTTGGACTGTGGGGGCTCTATGGCCTCCTCGTCAAATTCTGGCAGCAGCTTGCACTTCGGGTAGCTCTTTGTTTGGTGGCAATTGCCATATTTGTCCGCGGTCTTGAGTACTTTGCTCCACCTCATTCTCAGTATGTCTTCCGCTGTTTTGAGCTTCCGTTTTTCCTTTTTCAGACTTCTTGCAGTGGCGACAAGTCTTTTGTGAAGGTTCTTATGCTCCGGTGGTGTGTCCGGCGTGAGGTCGTCTGGACTACTGTTTTCGCCGGGCATGGATTGATTATCCGATTCGCCTTGTTCGGATGGCTGCTTGGTTGCATGTTCGTCGTCCACTGGTTTGCCCTGCTCTATTGCTGGGTCATTAGGAGTGCTATTTTCTTTGAGGCGGGCCTTAGGGCGGCATCTGCGTCGCCGTTTTGGTTGTTTGTTGGCGGAATTATCCTTTGCCGCGTCCCGTTTTTCCTCGTTATCGCTTCCTTTTGGGGTGTCCACCATATATACATCATGGGTTGTGGTGGGCTTCCAGTGCTCGGTAGGCGCTGGTTCTTGGTAGTCTCCGGCATCGTCGTCCATGCCGTCGATGTCTTCGGAGTCGTAGTCTAGCATGTCAGTTAGATCGTCGATAGTGGCTACAAAGTGGGTGGTGGGTGGGCTCTGAATTTCTTCGTCGTCCGCATCCCAACCATCCTGACCGCAGTCGGGCCAGGGTTCTCCTGATAACGAGAGATGCTTTAGCGAATTTAGGATGTCGCCAAAGGGTGAGTGCTGAAAGATGTCCGCGGCGGTGAACTCCATGATCGGCGCCCAATCGGATTCGATTGGCAGGGGCGCAGGAGGTTCGGAGTCCGGCAAGGAGTCCGGCGCCTCGGAGTCACGAGCTTCATAAGGGACAAGGTCAGTATTCGGCTCCATCGCCGTGGAAGTTGCAGCTCTCGAGGCAGTGTCCAGCCACCTGTCCTCGATCTGCGCGGTCGGCTTCGAACTATGGGTCAGAGCGGACTTGTGTGCGGCCTCCAGGGTACTGCCCGGCGGCAGAGCTAGATCATGCCCATCGTGACAGTGCGGCACGCTCAGCTGTGGCTCGAATCCATTGAAGATCAAGTCTCCGCGGATGTCGGCCGTGAAGTTTAGGCTTCCAAACCTGATCTGATGGCCAGGGGCGTAGCTTTCGATCTGCTCCAGATGGCCAAGCGAATTGGCCCGCAGTGCGAACCCGCCAAATACGAAGATCTGTCCGGGGAGAAAAGTCTCACCCTGGACGGCGTTGTTGTTGATCGAAGAAGCCATCAAGCCTATCGGTGACGACACAGAGGAACTCTCAATGAAAGCACCAATGTCGGTGTCAAAACCGGCGGATCTCGGGTAGGGGGTCCCGAACTGTGCGTCTAGGTGGATGGTAACATGAGACAAGGGACACGATGTATTTACCCAGGTTCGGGCCCTCTCGACGGAGGTAAAACCCTACTCCTGCTTGATTGATATTGATGATATGGGTAGTACAAGAGTGGATCTACCATGAGATCAAGGAGGCTAAACCCTAGAAGCTAGCATATGGTATGCTTGTTGTAATGGTTGTGTGTCCTACGTACTAAAACTCTCCGGTTTATATAGACACCGGAGAGGGCTAGGGTTACACAGAGTCGGTTACAATGGTAGGAGATCTACATATCTGTATCGCCAAGCTTGCCTTCCACACCAAGGAAAGTCCCATCCGGACACGGGACGAAGTCTTCAATCTTGTATCTTCATAGTCTTGGAGTCTAGCTGACGATGATAGTCCGGCTGTCCGGACACCCCCTAGTCCAGGACTCCCTCAACCCCCTTGACAGTTCGCTTTGAATAAAACTCCTCCAGCAAGGCCCAACATTGGTTTTAACATTTGCCACCTAAGCCTTTTTCCCTTGGGTTCTGCAAACTCAAGGGTCATCTTTATCTTACCCCCCGGGCCAGTGCTCCTCTGGGTGTTGGTCCAAACTAGAGCACCGTGCGGGACCATTCCTTGGCAACTTGGATTACGTTGGTACCTGTACACTTCGCTTATCCGGTGTGCCCTTAGAACGAGATATGTGCAGCTCCTATCGGGATTTGTCGGCACAGTCGGGTGGTCTTGCTGGTCTTGTTTTACCATTGTCGAAATGTCTTGTAAACCGGGATTCCGAGACTAATCGGGTCTTCCTGGGAGAAGGAATATCCTTCGTTGACCATGAGAGCTTGTGATGGGCTAAGTTGGGACACCCCTGCAGGGTATAAACTTTCGAAAGCCGTGCCCGCGGTTATGTGGCAGATGGGAATTTGTTAATGTCCGGTTGTAGATAACTTGACACCAGATTCGAATTAAAACGCATCAACCGCATGTGTAGCCGTGATGGTCTCTTTTCGGCGGAGTCCGGGAAGTGAACACGGTTTTGGGTTATGGTCTCTTGACGTAAGTAGGAGTTTAGGATCACTTCTTGATCATTGCTAGCTTGACGACCGTTCCGTTGCTTCTCTTCTCGCTCTTATTTGCGTATGTTAGCCACCATATATGCTTAGTCGCTGCTGCAACCTCACCACTTTACCACTTCCTTACCCATTAAGCTTTGCTAGTCTTGATACCCATGGTAATGGGATTGCTGAGTCCTCGTGGCTCACAGATTACTACAACAACAGTTGCAGGTACAGGTTATGCGATGATCATGACGCGAGAGCGATGTTTGCTTGTTTTGGAGTTCTTCTTATGCTTCTTCTTTGATCAGGGGATAGGTTCCAGGTCGGCAGCCTGGGCTAGCAGGGTGGATATTGTTTGAGCTTCTGTTTGTGTTTCATCCGTAGCCGGATGTTGATCTTATGTATGTTGTATTGATGTACTCTGTGGCATTTGTATGCCTTGTATGTATCCCCATCTATTATGTAATGTTGATGTAATGATATCCACCTTGCAAAAGCGTTTCAATATGCGGTTCTATCCTTGGTGGGGCCTTCGAGTCTCTTGAGGATAGTATTGCATATTGGGCGTGACATCCCTTCAGCCGGTGTGTGTAGGGGATTAGGGGCATCGTTCACGCGGTCATCAGTGGCGAGGGAGGAAACCCACAACTGCCAACAGGTCCCGATCCATTGCCCGTGCCGTTCTCTCCGACACAGCGCCGGCTCGGGAGGTCCTCCGACCCCTTCTTCCTCCCTGCCATATTGTGGGCAGATCCAACCTGCCGCCGGCCTCCTAGCCACATCCCGACGACCCTCAGGTATAAGTTCCTTCGAAAGCGGCCCTGCTCTACTGCCCCAGCTCCCCACGTGTCTTCATGTGGATCTTTTTGTACTTCCATCAACTCTTCCAAAGCCACCTAAATTTTTAGTATTATTAGAGGTAAAGTTACTTCATGCAGTTGAATCTAGGACTTTGTTCAGACAGAGTAGTGGGGAAAGTTGTTGCATGAATCTAGTACTTGATTCAAAAGGAAAATAATAGGGGGAAAGTAGTAGAGACTAGATACCCAACCAGTCTCTTGGTTGAAAAGGGAAATAAAGGGAAAAAGGAGGTACAAACTGGATAAGGAACATATCTATTATTGGTTGAAAAAAGGATAGAAAGTGGTGGCTTGTGGACAAGTCAATAGAGTATGCCCACGATTTGATTTGTTGCTCTCACATAGTAAAAGGTATGCAGGATTAGATTTGTTGCCCTCACAGAGTATGAACAAACTGGGCATCACCACTTGATGCCTCCTTGTAGGTACATTGTGCTGATGCGTCCGCTGTCGCATGTCCTTATACCAACTTTGTGCAGTTGTTAATATAAGGGCATGTGTAAAGTGAAGCAATCACACTATTACCGTAAGGACATGTCTAACCAATGTTATTGTTAATCTAATGCCTCCATTAATATAAGGGCGTGTGTAAGATGCAATTAAACTGTGTTACAAATGGTACTCCTGCTATTTTTCCTAGTATGATAAGTAAGTTGCTTCTTTACGCTGCCGAGTGTCCTGGTGTCCCCACTGTCCCATGCCCTTAAACCAACTCTTTAGCTACTGTTGATCTACAGTATCTGGTAAACAAGCAATGCCACCATTAAAGTAAGCCCATATTTGACGAATGTCATTGTTGATCGTAATGCTTCCGGTAACATGAAGTAGTGCTGCCCCGTTTTGACATTTCTATTGTCTGTGCATGATTACCATGAACATAATCAAGATGCTTCTTTTCATTTCGTGTATGTTTTGTATCTTGTTATTAACCAGCAACTGTTTTCTTTCTATCTTTTTATGCGGATAGGGATATTCCTTTCACCTTGTTGCTATTGTGACCTTTTGGTGAACTACGCAAAACACTTTTTTTGGAATGTCTTATGCAGTTCAACTAAAATGTCACGTAGGCAACGTCTCTCAATTTTGGTGGAACTGCACAAAATGGTGATTGGAGTTTCCAAAATCTCTATCAAACTCTGCTGGTAATCCCGTGCAACATTTTATTAGCCTTTGCAAGATGATCCGTCACTGCACCATAATGGAACTTTATTTTAGTGGAACTGCACAAAATGATAAGCAAATTATAGTTGCACCTTACATGAGCAGGACAACCATCCTTAATGTTGCTCAATTTTAGTGCAACTACAAAAGAAGAACCTGCCAACTCATGAGAGCAACTACTTCTTGCTAGTTGAATGATGCAATCTTTGCTTCATTTCAGGTGAACTGCAGAAAAAGTCACATGAATTGAATCATGGAGCTGCAGATTGACCTCATCGAGTCATGGCGGCGTAGGGGCCCCTCTCTTAGTTATGGTTCCCATGACCGGGTATGTTCCTTGTTGGTTGATTTTGACTCTGCATCCAGCTACTCTTTTGGCACTGCTACTGCCACTGATAAGATGAAGTAATAATACATTTAAAATGGAGCTACTATCTTAGCTACCATTTCATTTCCAATGTAGATTGTTTGCAGAAGGCCTATCTGGCAGAACGAAGTCCATGTGCACTGCATCAATCACATAGTTGCACTGAACCAGTTGAGTCCATGAGGCCCACTGTTGAGGTGGCATGGGTCCCCTCTCTAACTGGCGGGCGCCATAATTTTAGTTGAACTACACAAAAAGTGGTTGAAATGAGTCGACGCTCCTCCTTCTACTGCCACACTGAGGTGTTAATGATTGTCAATGAATCACTTTCATGGCAAGATATGGAGACATGAAGAATAACTTGATCTCCCAAAGTCATCTCACATAGGTCAGTACTGTCCTTTATCAACATGATTGTGCTTTGTCATACTGTGCTAACGTTGTATTTTTTAAATAAAGCTATTCTATCGCAATCTTTTCTCGTTTTGGAAATAAATTTTGCTTCAACTAGTGCCACTATTATAGTAATCATGCCCTTTCTTATCTGCGCAAATAGGAATACTCAACTACAGATGTTGTGATGGTCAAGAGCACTCGCCAAGTTCTTGGGTTGTATGACACGGCTAGCCAAGATGGATTTAATCCCGATATTCAATTTATCAAAAGGCTCTAATGGGTTGGTTCCGAATCTTGCAAGCTGGGAATCAATGAGATGTGTAGGCATCTTTGTTGTACTTATTATTTGAATCTTATTTGTTGGTTCTGAATCTTGCAAGCTGGGAAACATGGCACGATGATGCAGAGGACAACAACCATAACAAATTGTTCAAACTTGGTAGTATTTTCTGTGTGAAAGTGCACCAAATGCGCTGATCGTGTGCGTAGTGAGAATAATAATTCTAATTATTGTGCATGTTGATCCTGTGGCACTGATAGAACGAGCCAATGCTTTGCTTGTTTTAAGAATAAATTTTAATTAAAGCTAATTAATTTAAGTAAAGTGACCACTAACACTTTTATTATAGTACCAATACAGGCCCGCTCGTGAACCGACATGTGGCCGGAATAGGTTTCTTAATGGAGGCGTTTGAATGCGCCGAGGGTGCATGTTTTGTCGGGCGCGCCGCAGGCGAGGGAGGGGTAGTAACTGTTGTTGTCTGTACACACACAGTTTACTGTTGAATCCAGTTCCCCAAGAGCTTAAAAATGAACTGCTGCCGCTTCCTACCCACTCGTTCACTTGAAGAGACTCCAATGGTGATCCGAGGGGTGAGCCTGCTGGATATGAACTTCAGCAAGGAGTTCGCTGCTCAGATGTGGCACCCCGATCCGCATGGATCAGGGGGCCTTTGCACGTCAGCCGAGGATAACACCTGACGCACGACAGGTCCATGATACAGCATTCCAGGTACAAGAATATTCATCAAATACATGTGTATTAGGTTACATCATTGATGAATACAATCTTCTGGCATAGCCCTAAGGCTATTTACATGGTAGCGGAAGTCCATATAAATGGCGGTGGAAGTCTTGGTTTAGCAGCGTCTCTCTCTGGCTGGGCTCCATAACTCACAAGACTGGCAAGATTACGGCCTAGCATGACGGAACAAGCGAAATAATATGGGCACGACCTACAAAACTGGCATGACACGCCAGGAAAGTACATTGAATGTACTTGCAAGACAACCAAATACATAGCATCCAAACAAACAGATGACAAAGCAAGAACCAAGCATATGCAACAGTCTACTTCCACACAGCTTCTAAACATGGCATGATATTAATCATAAATCAAACTAAGAAATGAGTAATAGCACAACATCTACAAGCATGGCATATCAAACTTACTTCTAGCAAAGCAACAACAAAGAATAGCATATCCAAACATGGCATGGCATCAAGAAACTATGCTGAAAATAAACTACCAATTACCTCCCGTGAAGACATGTTGTATCAACCTTATACAATAATCACTTACTCTGCCACGGCTCCTTGGAGCACAAGCATGACTTACCGAGACCTCATCTCGGGGTCATATCAACACATCATTGTGACTTATCAGGATTATCTCATGGTCCAAGGCATCACAAGATTTATCACATCTTAGTTATCACACAAGTTATTAGCAGATTTAACCTCCATTTCGACCAAGACCCGATAGTGTGACCTACTACGAACTTGTGCCCATGACCGAGGACACGGCTATCGATAGATTGAAATACACTCTGCAGAGGTAGCACACTTTACCCACACTACGAAATACCTGGCCTCGTACTCCCATTCGGGTGGACCAAAGTACTCCAAAGAAACCCTCCCTTTGCCATGCACTCTCCCCGGCCACTCCGACCATCTGCCTCTTAGGGCTAGGTCTTGGGTGGCCCCGTGTCTACCAAAGACACCAACGGCTACCGTCATGGCAAAACGGTCCCAAACGGGGACAAGGTACCATAAAAACAAAAACGAGCACACAAGGTTATGTCCGCCTACCTGATCAGGGTAGCGCGTGCCCATAACATTCCCTCGCAGGAGGCACCGGTGAGAGCCACGACAAAGGACTGAATCAAGACCTTCCCATAAGGTAAATGTGGTTGCACTAGAGAAAGCTCGATTTGGGTGGCACTGTGATATCCCAGTGATGACGGAGGAGGTTTGTTATTATGCTCGATTTGGGTGGAACCAAGCTCGACAAGTTTGCTGTTGCAAACTTGGCCACATCTTGGTGATCAAACTAGAGGGGTTAAGGACTAAGAATGATGTCTGGGAGGTTTAGGGTAGCAAGGACTACGGTCCTAGGAAGTTGGAAGGGATTTGGACAATTATTTAACATTGTTGCAGTGCAACTGTCAAATATGGCCCAGAAAACAAAAGAGGAAGAAACACTCACTAGGAGTGTTGGATTTGGCTCCCACTTGGCAATTCCTCATGATTTGGTCATATGTAGATTCTGTGAAAAGATCATACCAAATGGACATGCCAAATTGGTACTTGCTTCACAAGCATCACTTTTGACAAGAAACTTGAGAAAATTCTAGGAAAATATTGGCTACATGGAATGAACCAATCTCTTGGGTAGGTGGGTTTTATGGATAGGAGAAGGATTGGAAATATTTTCAGCCATAATGAATCAAGATAAAATATACTTGCTTCACACAGAAAATTTGGACAGAAAAGAAGAATTGATCCTGCTCACATAGATCAATGAAATGAGCTGAATTTAGGTGTAGGCTAATGATTTGAGACACACGAGACGTTTGCAAAGTTTCATCCCATTTGGAATCTCTATGAAGGTACTTCCTTCACAAAGTTGCATTCTGGTCAGAAACTTTGAAAAATTGCAAAGGGAGCTGGGATGAATGGATTGAGCTCATCTTTGGTATCCATGGGTGATTTATCAATATTAATCACCCTGCCAAATTGCAGCTCAAATGGAATTAGGAATAAAGCACTTCCTTTGCAAAATTTCAGAGAAGGCAGAAACTTGCATTGGATCATGTGCCCAATATTGAACTGTGGGATCATGAGATAAGGATGGAACTAGTGATTATATAGCAACGAAAAGCTCCACAATTTATGTGGGAATTTTCTCTGCTATAAAAATAATAGTTCCTTTAGAAAATGGCAGAAATGTAATATTGTTATTAAATAGGAAAAGGCAATTTTCCTTATTTAATTATGGCCAATATCTTTGCCAGAGCTTGGATTAGGCATAAATATCAACTCCACCAATTCACATGAATTTAGGAGATGGCTAGCTATGCCTTTGGATTTTATTCCTCAGAAAGGCAAGAAATGGAATAAATCATAGTTCAAAAATATTGCATGGGACTTGGCAATATTTTTGCATATCCAAGGTTGAAAAGGATAGGAGGGTCTCTGGGAACAGATGGGATGATCAACAGATCAAGGAAAATGATGGCTCCTTTGTAATCACAAAGGCCATGATCAAATTCCAAAAATTTGGAAATATGGTTTGAGAGGGTTGGAGATGAAGCAAATGAGGTCTTGCCCACTTAAAAAGATATGAGCAAGGTTTTCAATGGTTGGAAATGACAAGAATTCTCAGAGTCATCCAACAAACTCAGGAGAAAGATTTTGAAAATGAGTGCCAGGAAGGAATAACAACTCAAAAATTGATAACCCAATTTTGGGGCTGTTACAAACCTTCCCCCCTTAAAAAGAATCTCGTCTCCTAGGGTTACAGCACCAAAGGAAAGATAGACACTCTGGGAAAAACCTCTGGGTTAATTTTAACCCTTCGGTCAGATTTGAACGAGTTGGGGCACCGATAATTGGTATACCCAGGGAGAGATATGGGCAAACATGGTTATATCCACGGCTAGGGGCACTCGAGATAAAACTCTCGAAAAATGCTAGATGCACCCCAATGAACAGTGGTTTCACCTGCTGACACGTGGGTCCAGGGCCCACTGGTAGCCTCCTTCTTCTACCTCCGCTAGCTGCTTCTTCGGTGCTGCTGCTTCGCGTGCGGCTTGGCACAACACACATCTAGCTCCTAGGGCGATGAGGACCCTAGTGCCGTAGTGTGCGGCGTGCACGGCGCCAGTGCAACGAGCACTTGCATCGCGGGCCAGCACCTTGTCGGCACTGCTCGCGGATTCGCCTCCTGGACGACGATGATTGGGCAACGAGTGAGTTTCCTGGACCTCGCGCACCGTACACCGGGGTTGGGCTATAAAAATGGCAGGGCGGCATTCCTCCAACACCAACACAATGCCGCTCTGCTACCTCTTTGGTTTGGGCGAGATTGATCTGAGCTCCTTCGGCGAGGAGGTGTTCTTGGTGGCGCTACGATTGTTCCTAGCTGCTCTACTGGGCATGCTGGTTGGCTCGTCGTTCCTTCTGGTGATACTCATTAGGAACGAGCGAGCTCGAGGCAACGCGCTGCTGGGTGCGGTGGCTCGAGGTGTGGAAGAAGATGGTGCCCGGGGTGGTCCTCCGCCAGCTTAATCCTCCGTCACTTTGCGCTGATGGAGTAATAGCATGCTACAGTGGAGCGGGGTGGCAACTTGCCTGCATCACGCAAGGCAGTGATGGTGCTGGATGATGGGTTTGGATGCGGGTGAGGTGGCTACGCCAGCTCAGGAATTAGTTTAGGGCACGGGAAAAATTTCGCGGATTGCTCCACGAAATGTAGGTGTCAAGGTAGAATCGGAGTTGAAATCTATATCGGGGAGTTGTACTGGATCGAGAGGAATAAAGCTGGCAGCGTTTCTCCGGAAACGTGATTGAGTAAACGAAAAAGAACTAGGAACGAGAAATGGCTATTAGGAAATGTCGCTTCCAGGCTCGGGGTTTAAAAATTTGGCACACGGGGTATGCACAGATAGAGAGGGATATGTGACTTTGCTTTCCCCCGAGTACTGCTCAAATGTACTCGTGGGTGAACCGGGTATGCGTGCAGTATGTAGTACAAACAAACTAGCAAACAGACTGATGCAACAAACATGCAATGAAAAACACAATAGACAAATCATTCTAAGGTGTTTTAATGCTAGTGGGTATATGTACTCCTGGCATACATATACCTACACCAGCGCGCATTTTATTAAAGACTCGGGATGAGTCAATGTTGTTTGTAGTGTATGTGTCATACTGATTAAAATCTTGTTAGCAAACATTGCCAACCCTATCAAACATTTTTGTTTGACAGAGAGACAAGCAAAAACAAACACACAAACACAAGCAAGCAAGCAAATAACACAGCATGTGGGTTACAACAGTACCAGCATACATCAAAGCACAAATGCGCTACAGGCTAATCGAAACTACTCGCTGCGGGGTACATGGTTCTATCCTCATATCAAGGATGAACCAACAGACCGACCTACTAGCAGAAACCACTAACTGCATGATTTTAGTCATGCAGAAGACTGGCCTTCCTGGGGCTCTCCTGGAGGACGAAGACTGAGCCAATCTCCATCTTCATCGTCTGACACTTCTATGGGTTGGGGCGGTGGGGCTGAAATTGCTCCAGGAAAATGCTGTTGATGGATCCGGAGAAGAGACTTGTCGAGGGTGATGATGTTTGGCTTGGGCCATAGCACAGGCTGAGAGGATAGCACTGGTTCGGATGGCATTGGGCAAACAGCTTGAGATGCGAATTTACGAGCCTCACGGTAAGCTTCCTTGATGACTCGTACCACATTATCGTCCATGGCTCTAAACTCGGCAAGCAGCATTGAAATCAACATCCCCTGGGCAGTGATGTATTGCACCAGGCGAGCGATTGCAGGATCATCTCCTTGGCTAACGGAAGAAGGCTGCAATACTGCGTTTGACACAGTGGGGAAAAAGCAGAACTCTCGCCTTGTTGCTACACGCGGGAAGTTGGTTCGGAGGTGTAGGATAGCCTCCACAGCAGTGGCCTGAATGGCTAAACCAGAAGTAGGCATGGCTCTACCCTGTAAAACCAAAGGCTGGACATCTGCTGCAGGGCCTAGGCTGATGTGCACTCTTGCAACAAAGCGATGAAGGTGAGGGACAGGTGTCAATTGGAACACCAGGTAATTGATGGTAGTCTTACCGCCAAATGTTTTGGTGAGTATCTCGGCAAGAAGGGGTGGAAAACCTGTTGGGTTCTACGGTAGGGTGCGTCGACTGCAAATTAAAAAAATCCTACGCGCAGAACAACCAAGAACATGCTATGGGAGATGGATCACAGTTCGTTACCACTAGACGCCCAGTGCCGTGCAGCAGAAGAAGAGTTGGGGCAGAATGTCCGCGTGGATCGTCTCCTCCTCGTCCGATCTCCCTCGAACAGCCGGTCATCCGATCCCACGTACAAGTTCGCCGGAGCGGCGCAAGTGCACCGCCTCTAACGGTATCCGCGCATGCAGGAGGAACACCGTGCGGCGGACTGCTAGGTTCAATCACACAGTCGGCGGCGAGTGGAGGTGGCTATTCGCAACACATGCAAACCCTAGTCGCAGCACCGAAGTGATCAACCGCATGAGTGTGTTGTACCTCCACTTTATATAGGCATTCGTCGCAGGATCAACACTTGGGCCTCGCACGGACCCTAAAGCCCAAAGTCTACTTGGTCACGTTCCTAGTCCAGTTCGGATCACATCTGACCAGTGTCCTACGAACCGACCTCGTAGGTTCCTTCCCTTAAGCGCGCGACCCCTTAGGTTCAAGTCGGCTTGGTCACCGTTTGGATCACCTCCGACCTACACGGTTGGTAGCGGCCTCTAGCAAGGCGCGCCGACCACCAAGCAGACTATGAAGCTGGTTAGGCGAACCTGTACAACGTGTCACACTTCTATTCCCTTTGCCGCACGATATATGTTGTCGGGCTCAAGGCGAGACTGTCATCCTTGTGCTAGCCCGACCTCTTTCTCGTTTCAGTGATACCGACCACAAACCGGATTATCTCATAATCCCTGTCGTATGGCCATGCTTATCCTGGTCGGATCACACGAGGGGCCTAGAGTATATCTCTCCTGATCGGAGGGGCAAATCACATCTTGCTTGACCATGTCTCACAGCATGGGACTAGACAAACCCGAAACCTACCTTTGTAACTACCCAGTCATGGAGTAGCGTTTGGTCGGCCCAAGCAAGTCTGTCACCATCCCGAGTACATGCGTCAGCTCAGGTCTTAGGACATAGAACGTATGTTGTACTAGAGACTCACAGATGACATATCGCTGCGTCTCATAGTTGGGTCTGTCCGACTCGGACCTTATCTCGACTCGGATCCGACTATGTCGAATCCGACCAGACCTTTCCAAGTCCATATTATCCGGTTAGCATCCAATGCTCCATGGCTAGTGAGAACAAGCCCTTTCGACTGCGCGTCCACACAGCCCTTTCGACTAGGGACCTTTTAGGACAGTCATCATACAATGCATAGTCCCACAAACAAGTCACGTACTTGCTGATACACATCATTGATAATGTCCAAGGACTATCTTTATTCATAAACACATAGGAAATATCATCATACATGATTGCCTCTAGGGCATATCTCCAACAGTCTCCCACTTGCACTGGAGTCAATCAAATAGACATCGAATGCCCATAGCTCTAACGTGCCCCTCATGCTTGGGTTGTGGAAGCAGCTTAGTCAACGGATCTGCAACATTTGCATCTGTGTGAATCTTGCATAACTCTACATCACCATCTTATACGATCTTTTGTACCAGGTGATATTTCCGATCTATGTGTCTAACCTTGTGGTGATTCCTCGGCTCCTTGGCTTGTGCGATGGCACCAGAATTATCACAATAAAGGTCCAACGGTTTAACCGAGGCTGGGAAAATACCAAGATCATCCATAAAATGCCGGATCCAAACACCTTCCTTTGCAGCTTCACAAGCCGCAATGTATTCGGCTTCTGTGGTAGAATCGGCCACTGTATCCTGCTTGGAACTCATCCAGTGCACTGCTCCTCCGTTCAGGATGTACACGAATCTGGACTGTGATCGACAATCATCTCTGTCAGTTTGGAAACTAGCATCGGCGTAACACCTTATGACAAGCTCTTCCTCACCTCCATAAACTAGGAACATCTCTTTAGTCCTTTTCAGGTACTTCAAAAGAGTCTTTACCGCTGCCCAGTGACTCTCACTTGGGTTGGCCTGGTATCTGCTTGTTAGGCTTATTGCAAAAACAACATCAGGCCTTGTACATATCTTGGCATACATGATGGATCCGATTGCCGAGGCATACGGAATCCTACTCATCCTGCTTCGCTCATCAGATGTCGAAGGACTCTGAGTCTCGCTTAGCCTTATACCATGTGAGAGTGGCAAGAACCCTTTCTTCACCTCACTCATGTTGAACTGCTTCAACACTTTATCTATGTACGTGCTCTGGCTTAAGCCGAGCAGCCTCCTCGATCTATCTCTATAGATCTTAATGCCTAAAATATTGGCTGCCTCACCAAGGTCCTTCATCGAAAACTTGCCATTCAATGATTCCTTGACCGAGTTTAGCATCAAAACATTGTTCCCGATCAACAATATGTCATCCACATACAAGATTGAAAACACTATCGAGCTCCCACTTAACTTCTTGTATAAACAAGAGTCCTCTTCGCTTTTGATGAATCCGAGATCAGTGACGACCTCATCAAAACGAATGTTCCAACTCCGAGATGCTTGCTTCAACCCATAAATGGATCTCTTGAGCTTGCATACCTTACTAGTGCTAGTCGGATCAACAAAACCCTCGGTATGTATCATATACATGTCCTCGGTTAAATTTCCGTGAAGGAAAGCCGTTTTGACATCCATCTGCCATATCTCGTAATCGAAATATGCAGCTATAGCTAGTATGATCCTCACCAACTTCAGCATCGCTACCGGCGAGTAAGTCTCATCGTAGTCAATTCCTTGAACTTGTCCATAACCTTTAGCGACAAGCCGAGCTTTGTGGACCTGAACATTTCCATCCACATCGGTTTTCTTCTTAAAGACCCATTTGCAACCAATGGCTGTTATGCCAGGTGGCGGATCAACCAAGTCCCAGACTTGATTCTCATCCATGGACTTTAACTCGGATCTCATGGCCTCCAGCCATGCCTCGGAATCTGGGCTCACCATCGCTTCCGCATATGTGGTCAGCTCATCACTTTCTAGAAACAATACATCGCGCACTCTGCGCAATCTTTCCGACCTTCGTGGTTCCGGTGCCGCTTCCACTACGGGTTCCCTGACTGACTCCGGTATGATCTCATCACCAGTCGAGCCGTCCCCGACTGGTCCTCAAATTTCTTCGAGTCAAACCGTCCTCCCACTGGCCTCCCGACTGAGAAACTCTTTCTCTAGGAAAACCCCGTTCCGAGCAACAAACACTTTGTTCTCTTCCCGGTTGTAGAAGCTATATCCCAAGGTTTCCCTCGGATATCCCACGAATATGCATTTATCCGACTTGGGTGTAAACTTGTTTGACATAAGTCGCTTGACAAACGCTTCACAACCCCAAATCTTTAGAAAAGACAAACTGGGACTCTTCCCGGTCCACATCTCATGTGGTGTCTTGTCTACGGATTTTGATGGTACCCTATTAAGTGTGAAAGCTGCAGTTTCTAGAGCGTATCCCCAAAATGACAAGGATAAATCCGATTTGCTCATCATAGACCAGATCAAGTCCAACAAGGTCCTATTTTTCTGTTCCGACATGCCATTTCTTTGTGGCGTACCCGGAGGTGTGAGCTGAGGTACTATACCTCGACTTTTCAGATGATCATGAAACTCCTGGTCATGTACTCACCTCCACGATCAGATCGCAGAAGTTTCATAGTCTTGCCGAGCTGATTCTCAACCTCGTTTTGAAACTCTTTAAAGTTTTCAAAAGTTTCTGACTTGTGCCTCATCAAATAGATATATCCATATCTACTCAAGTCATCGCTCAGAGTCACGAAGTACTAATAGCCACCTCTGGCGGTTGTGCTCATTGGACCACACACATCACTATGTATAAGTTCCAATAGCTCGGACGCCCTCTCGCAACTCTTTGCGAAAGGAGACTTAGTCATCTTGCCGAGCAAGCATGATTCACATGTCTCGAAGGACCCGAAGTCGGACGAAGCTAGGAGCCCATCATCATGGAGCTTCATCATGCGTTTCAGACTAATGTGTCCAAGCCGGCAATGCCAGAAGTATGTCGGATTTATCTCATTAGGCTTCTACATTCACGTTATATACCGGTTCCTATTCTAGATTCAATATAAATAGCCCATCAATAATGGGTGCATAGCCATGGAACATACCATTCAAAAATATCGAACAACCATTGCCCTTTAAATTGAATTCATAACCTTGACTCATCAAACATGAGGCAGAAATAATGTTCCGACTAAGTGCAGGAATGTAATAACAATTATTCAATTCCATAATGAAACCAGAAGGAAGCTGGAGCTGTTGGAAATATTCCCTAGAGGCAATAATAAAATGGTTATTATTATATTTCCTTGTTCATGATAATTGTCTAGTGTTCATGCTATAATTGTGTTATCCAGAAATCGTAATACATGTGTGAATACATAGACCACAACATGTCCCTAGTGAGCCTCTAGTTGACTAGCTCGTTTGTCAATAGATGGTTACGGTTTCCTGACGACGGACATTGGATGTCATTGATAACGGGATCACATCATTGGAGAATGATGTGATGGACAAGACCCAATCCTAAGCATAGCACAAGATCGTGTAGTTCGTTTGCTAGAGCTTTTCTAATGTCAAGTATCATTTCCTTAGACCATGAGATCGTGTAACTCCCGGATTCCGTAAGAGTGCTTTGGGTGTGCCAAACGTCACAACGTAATTGGGTGGCTATAAAGGTATACTACAGGTATCTCCGAAAGTGTCTGTTGGGTTGACATGAATCGAGACTGGGATTTGTCACTCCATATGACGGAGAGGTATCTCTGGGCCCACTCGGTAATGCATCATCATAATGAGCTCAATGTGACTTGCCGGTAACGAGATTGAACGAGGTATTGGGATACAGACGATCGAATCTCGGGCAAGTAACGTACCGATTGACAAAAGGAATTGTATGCGGTGTTACTTGAATCCTCGACATCGTGGTTCATTCGATGAGATCGTCGTGGAACATGTGGGAGCCAACATGGGTATCCAGATCCCGCTGTTGGTTATTGACCGGAGAGTCATCTTGGTCATGTCCGCGTGTCTCCCGAACCCGTAGGGCCTACACACTTAAGGTTCGGTGATGCTAGGGTTGTAGAGATATTAGTATGCGGTAACCCAAAAGTTGTTCGGAGTCCCGGATGAGATCCCGGACGTCACGAGGAGTTCCGGAATGGTCCGGAGGTCAAGATTTGTATATAGGAAGTCCAGTTTCGGGGGTCACCGGTATTGTACCGGGACCACCGAAGGGTCCCGGGGGTCCACCGGGTGGGGACACCTATCCCGGAGGGCCCCATGGGCTGAAGTTGGAGGGGAACTAGCCCCTGGTGGGCTGGTGCGCCCCCCTTGGGCCTCCCCCTGCGCCTAGGGTTGGAAACCCTAGGGGTGGGGGGCGCCCCACTTGGCTTGGGGGGCAAGTCCCCCCCCCTTGCCCCCCCCTTGAGATTGAATCTCTAGGGGGGCGGTGCCCCCCAGGGCCCCTATATAAAGAGGGTGGAGGGGGGCTGTGCACCCTAGTCCTTGGCGCCTCCCTCTCCTCTCGTAACACCTCTCCCTCTCGTTGAGCTTGGCGAAGCCCTGCCGAGATCACCACTGCTTCCACCACCACACCGTCGTGCTGCTGGATCTCCATCAACCTCTCCCTCCCCCTTGCTGGATCAAGAAGGAGGAGACATCTTCCCCAACCGTACGTGTGTTGAACGCGGAGGTGCCGTCCGTTTGGCGCTAGGATCATCGGTGATTTGGATCACGACGAGTATGACTCCATCAACCCCGTTCTCTTGAACGCTTCCGCTCGCGATCTACAAGGGTATGTAGATGCACTCCTCTCTCTCGTTGCTAGATGACTCCATAGATTGATCTTGGTGATGCGTAGAAAAATTTTATTTTCTACTACGTTCCCCAACAGTGGTATCATGAGCTAGGTCTATGCGTAGTTTCTATGCACGAGTAGAACACAAGATTGTTGTGGGCGTTGGTTTTGTCAATTTTCTTGCCACTACTAGTCTTATCTTGTTTCGGCGGCATCGTGGGATGAAGCGGCCCGGACCGACCTTACACGTACGCTTACGTGAGACAGGTTCCACCGACTGACATGCACTAGTTGCATAAGGTGGCTAGCGGGTGTCTGTCTCTCCCACTTTAGTCGGATCGGATTCGATGAGAAGGGTCCTTATGAAGGGTAAATAGAAATTGGCATATCACGTTGTGGTTTTGGCGTAGGTAAGAAACGTTCTTGCTAGAAACCTATAGTAGCCATGTAAAAACATGCAACAACAATTAGAGGATGTCTAACTTGTTTTTGTAGCATATGCCTTGTGATGTGATATGGCCAAAAGGATGTGATGAATCAAATATATCTGATGTATGAGATTGATCGTGTTCTTGTAATAGGAATCATGACTTGCATGTCGATGAGTATGACAACCGGCAGGAGCCATATGAGTTGTCTTTATTTTTTGTATGACCTGCGTGTCATTGAATAACGCCATGTAATTACTTTACTTTATTGCTAAACGCATTAGCCATAGAAGTAGAAGTAATCGTTGGCCTGACAACTTCATGAAGACACGATGATGGAGATCATGATGATGGAGATCATAGTGTCATGCCGGTGACAATGATGATCATGGCGCCCCAAAGATGGAGATCAAAAGGAGCAAAATGATATTGGCCATATCATGTCACTATTTGATTGCATGTGATGTTTATCATGTTTTGCTTCTTATTTGCTTAGTACGACGGTAGTAAATAAGATGATCCCTCATAATAATTTCAAGAAAGTGTTCCCCCTAACTGTGCACCGTTCCGAAAGTTCATTGTCTCGAAGCACCATGTGATGATAGGGTGTGATAGATTCTAACGTTCACATACAACGGGTGTAAGCCAGATTTACACATGAAAAACACTTAGGTTGACTTGATGAGCCTAGCATGTACAGACATGGCCTCGGATCACAAGAGACCGAAAGGTCGAACATGAGTTGTATAGAAGATACGATCAACATGAAGATGTTCACCGATGATGACTAGTCCGTCTCACGTGATGATCGGACACGACCTAGTTGACTCGGATCATGTATCACTTAGATGACTAGAGGGATGTCTATCTGAGTGGGAGTTCATTATATAATTTGATTAGATGAACTTAATTATCATGAACTTAGTCTAAAATCTTTGCAATATGTCTTGTAGATCAAATGGCCCATGCTAATGTTGCCCTCAACTTCAACGCGTTCCTAGAGAAAACCAAGCTGAAAGACGATGGCAGCAACTATACGGACTGGGTCCGGAACTTGAGGATCATCCTCATAGCTGCCAAGAAAGCATATGTCCTAGATGCACCGCTAGGTGAAACACCCGTTTTCCCAGCAACTCAAGACGTTATGAAAGCCTGGCAGTCGCGTAGTGATGATTGCTCCCTGGTTCAGTGCGGCATGCTTTACAGCTTAGAACCGGGGCTCCAAAAGCGTTTTGAGCAGCATAGAGCATATGAGATGTTCCAAGAGCTGAAAATGGTTTTCCAAGCTCACGCCCGGGTAGAGAGATATGAAGTCTCCGACAAGTTCTACAGTTGTAAGATGGAGGAGAAGGGTTCTGTCAGCGAGCACATACTCAAAATGTCTTGGTTGCACAACCTCTTATCTCAATTGGGAGTTAATCTCCCGGATGATGCGGTGGTCGATAGAATCCTCCAGTCGCTCTCACCTAGCTACAAGAGCTTTTTGATGAACTTCAATATGCATGGGATGGTGAAAACCATTCCTGAGGTATATTCAATGCTGAAATCAGCAGAGGTGGAGATCAAAAAGGAACATCAAGTGTTGATGGCCAATAAAACCACTAGTTTCAAGAAAGGCAAGGGTAAGAAGAACTTCAAGAAGGACGGCAGGGGAGTTGCCGCGCCCGGTAAGCAAGTTGCCGGGAAGAAGCCAAAGCATGGACCCAAACCTGAGACTGAGTGCTTTTATTGCAAGGGAAGCGGACACTGGAAGCGGAACTGCCCCAAGTACTTAGCGGACAAGAAGGCCGACAACACCAAAGGTATATGTGATATACATGTAATTGATGTGTACCTTACCAGTACTCATAGTAGCTCCTGGGTATTTGATACCGGTGTGGTTGCTCATATTTGTAACTCAAAACAGGAGTTGTGGAATAAGCGGAGACTGGCGAAGGACGAGGTGACGATGCGCGTCGGGAATGGTTCCAAGGTCGATGTGATCGCCGTCGGCACGCTACCTCTACATTTGCCTACGGGATTAGTTTTAAACCTCAATAATTGTTATTTAGTGCCAGCTTTGAGCATGAACATTGTATCTAGATCTCATTTAATATGAGATGGCTACTCATTTAAATCCGAGAATAATGGTTGTTCTATTTATATGAGAGATATGTTTTATGGTCATGCCCCGCTGGTCAATGGTTTATTCCTAATGAATCTCGAACGAGATGTTACACATATTCATAGTGTGAATACCAAAATATGTAAGGTTGATAACGATAGTCTCACATACTTGTGGCACTGCCGCCTTGGTCACATTGTTGTCAAATGCATGAAGAAGCTCCATGCTGATGGACTTTTGGAGTCTCTTGATTACGAATCATTTGACACATGTGAACCATGCCTCATGGGCAAAATGACCAAGACTCCGTTCTCCGGAACAATGCAGCGAGCAACCAACTTATTGGAAATCATACATACTGATGTGTGCGGTCCAATGAGCGTTGAGGCTCGCGGAGGCTATCGTTATGTTCTCACTCTCACTGACGACTTGAGTAGATATGGGTATGTCTACTTGATGAAACACAAGTCTGAGACTTTTGAAAAGTTCAAGGAATTTCAGAGTGAGGTAGAGAATCAACGTGACCGAAAGATAAAGTTCTTACGATCAAATCGTGGGGGAGAATATTTAAGTCACGAATTTGGTACGCACTTAAGGAAATGTGGAATCGTTTCACAACTCACGCCGCCTTGAACACCAAAGCGTAACGGTGTGTCTGAACATCATAATCGCACTCTATTGGATATGGTGCGATCTATGATGTCACTCACCGATTTACCGCTATCATTTTGGGGATACGCTCTAGAGACAGCTACATTCACTTTAAATAGGGCACCGTCTAAATCCGTTGAGACGACACCATATGAATTATGGTTTGGGAAGAAACCTAAGCTGTCGTTTCTAAAAGTTTGGGATGCGATGCTTATGTCAAGAAACTTCAACCTGAAAAGCTCAAACCCAAGTCGGAAAAATGCGTCTTCATAGGATACCCTAAGGAAACCATTGGGTATACCTTCTACCTCAGATCCGAAGGCAAGATCTTTGTTGCCAAGAACGGGTCCTTTCTGGAGAAAGACTTTCTCTCGAGGGAAGTAAGTGGGAGGAAAGTAGAACTCGATGAAGTACTACCTCTTGAACCGGAAAGTAGCGCAGCTCAGGAAGATGTTCCTGTGGTGCCTGCACCGACTAGAGAGGAAGCTAATGATGATGATCAAGGTACTTCAGATCAAGTTGCTACTGAACTTCGAAGGTCCACAAGGACACGTTCCACACAAGAATGGTATGGCAACCCTGTCCTGGAAATCATGTTAGCGAAGCTGAAGTCCGTCCGAATCATGTTAGCAATTGCCGCATACTATGATTATGAGATATGGCAAATGGACGTCAAAACGACATTCCTTAACGGCTTTCTTAAGGAAGAATTGTATATGATGCAGCCGGAAGGTTTTGTCGATCGTAAGAATGCTAACAAGGTATGCAAGCTCCAGCGCTCAATCTATGGGCTGGTGCAAGCATCTCGGAGTTGGAACATTCGCTTTAATGAAATGATCAAAGCATTTGGATTTATGCAGACTTATGGAGAAGCCTGCTGTCGGTGTCAAAACCGGCGGATCTCGGGTAGGGGGTCCCGAACTGTGCGTCTAGGCGGATGGTAACAGGAGACAAGGGACACGATGTTTTTACCCAGGTTCGGGCCCTCTTGACGGAGGTAAAACTATACTCCTGCTTGATTGATATTGATGATATGGGTAGTACAAGAGTGGATCTACCACGAGATCAAGGAGGCTAAACCCTAGAAGCTAGCCTATGGTATGATTATTGTAATGGTTGTGTGTCCTACGGACTAAAACCCTCCGGTTTATATAGACACCGGAGAGGGCTAGGGTTACACAGAGTCGGTTACAATGGTAGGAGATCTACATATCCGTATCGCCAAGCTTGCCTTCCACGCCAAGGAAAGTCCCATCCGGACACGGGACGAAGTCTTCAATCTTGTATCTTCATAGTCTTGGAGTCCGGCTGACGATGATAGTCCGGCTGTCCGGACACCCCCTAGTCCAGGACTCCCTCAGTAGCCCCTTAACCAGGCTTCAATGACGATGAGTCCGGCGCGCATATTGTTCGGCATTGCAAGGCGGGTTCCTCCTCCGAATAATTCATAGAAGATTGTGAACACCAGGATAGTGTCCGGCTCTGCAAAATAAATTCCACATTCCACCGTAGAGAGAATAATATGTACACAAGTTCAATCTGCTGACGTATTTTGTGGCATGACGTCATACCACTACCAAGCCTTTACTTGAATCGTTTTTTATTATACCACCTCAGCGCGTTTAGCGAAGCGGTTTCCTTGGCACGTCTTGTCGAAGCAGAGATCGTGTTCCCCTTATTCCGGGATTCTCATCAATACGGATGTGGGTAACCCAACCGCGCCATTGATGGTGGCGCTTGGGAGATAAGCGAGTTTTACCAGGCCGGTGGGGACGCATAGTCTTCGTCCGCCCATATATAAGGGGATAAGGATCCACCTTTCACCTACGCCTTCTTCCTCCTTTGCTTATCCATCTCCGCGCACTCGAGCTCCAGCGCCCGAGCCCGCACATCTCGTCTCGACCTTCTCCAGTCATGTCCGGAGCGGGAGGCAAGTGGTTGGCCTCCTCCGTTACGGAGGAGCACATCAAGAAGCTGCGCGGCGCCGGATACCTGTCCAGCGACATCGCGCACCGGCTGCCCGACAAGGGGCAGCTCATCCCCACCCCCAGGCCCCATGAGAGGGTCGTATTCCTTCCCCACTTCCTCCGCGGACTGGGCTTCCCGTTGCATCCCTTCGTCCGGGGGCTCATGTACTACTACGGCCTGGACTTCCACGATCTGGCGCCAAACTTCATCCTCAACATCTCGGCGTTTATCGTCGTGTGCGAGGCCTTCCTCTGCATCCAGCCTCACTTCGGCTTGTGGCTCAAGACCTTCAATGTCAAGCCGAAGGTTGTGAAGGGCGTGCAAGCGGAGTGCGGAGGCGCCATGGTGGGCAAAATGCCCAACGTCATCTGGCTCGAGGGGCCTTCGTGGAGTCCGTCAAGGGGTGGCAATCGGGGTGGTTCTACATCACCGAGCCGCGTGACCCTAAATGGGCAGCGGCCCCCGAGTTCAGATCTGGTATCCCCATTCAGCTCACCTCCTGGAAAGAGAAGGGCTTGCTATGGGGCAGTTCGGAGGAGCTGACAAGACTTCAGTCCTGTCTCCAGACCTTGGTGAACAAGAAGCTTAGGCTTGTCAATGTGATCCAGGTCATGCTTGTCCGCCGGATTCTCCCCTGCCAACAGCGGGCCTTCAATTTGTGGGAGTTCGATCCGGCACAGCACCGGACCCTGAGCGGCTCTTCGACACGACGTACGAAGCTGCCTGGAGGGTGCTGTTCAAGGGCGGAGAAGCCCCCGCGTCCGCGACGGAAGACCGCGGATTCAGCACCAAGCGCCCGGCCGGTGAGGTAAGCTTTGTTATCCTCTATGGGACACTTATTTTCTTTCACAATTTAATTTTATGTGGGATCTAAACTCCCAATGCCTTTGACAGGACTGGCAGAGGACGTCCGGACAGGTGGACTTGTCCGGCTCCCCTTCCCGAAGACCCAGCGGACACCCGTTTGACGGGGCTGCTGGTTCCGGCCCTTTACGTGGTGCCGGAGAAGAAGGCCAAGAAGAAGGCCACGGGAACCCGAAGGAGTTCCCGGCGCCAGGTGATATCGGACTCATCGTCCGATGGCTCCGAGGCGGACTCCTCCCCTGAAGACGAGGAGGAGAAAGAAGACTCTCCCCAAGAGGGGGGAGAGAGGAAGAGGAAGGCTTCCCCGACAGGGGAGGCCGAAGGGTCCAAGAGAGGAAGGGCCCTTCCTTCGGACAGCTCTGCCAACGCCAACATTGGCGACGAAGGGTGGCCCTCAAGGGCCAAGCCTCCGGCGAGATCGTAAGTATCCGGATTCCTGAATGATTTGTAATTTCTCTTTTGTGTCACATAGTGTCCTTCTAATGCCGCACACTACCTGCAGTCCGGCCGAGGATGATCTTCCCGCTTCATCGAGCGGGTCCTTGGCTCCGTCGGACGTGGATTCCATTCCGACCGCCTCCACCCCTCGTGATGCTGAGGACGCCGAGGTGGGATCCCAGGAGGGGACCCATCAGGAGGGAGGCTCCGGAGGTGCCGCAAGGCAGCCTCCCGGACTTTGCGCCGGACTCCATGCCGGAACCCGCAGTGGTTCCGGAGTCCGGCAGGCGGCCCCTTCGTAAGAAGGGCAAGACCGTGACACCGGCAGCCTCCGTCCAACCGGAGGCGCCGGACAACTTGTTGGAGGCGCTCAATGGCGCTTCCATCGAGGAAGAGCACCGCACTATCATGAGTGCGGTGATTCAGAAGGTTCAGCTCGCCAAGAGCGGGCTGACCGAAGCCTGCAGTAGCCTTCTAACAGGCTTTGAGGTAAGAAGTTTAAAATATGTAATGTAATACCGCATAGACAGTAGCCCCTGATGCTCGGTTCGGTGTTCGGAAAGAAAAACCGGACTGAGGATCTAAAAAGATATACGCAGGAGTGCTAAAAATTATGTCAATATGGGTGTGCAGGCTACGCTGCTGACCTCTGCCGCACTGACTGCGGAGGTCGGTGCTTTGAAGCAGGACCTCGAGCGGTCCGAGCAAGAGCTCGGCCTTGCCAAGAAGCAGCTCGAGGACAAAGAAGGTGAGTAACACCACTTTGAAATTTGTACCTTACAGAAAAGGATTTTGGTTGCAATAGAAATAACAAGGATAACGTGGGTACTGCAGGGGCCACGAACGAGGTGGCGACCCTGAAGGAGGCCGTGTCCGCGGCCGAACGCAATGCGGCCGCGGAACGAGCGGAGCGAGAGAAGCAGGAGGCGCGGGTGGCGGAGGTGCGGCAAGAGCTCCAGGCTCTCATGGAAAAGCATGAGAGTTTGGAGCGCGACTCGAAGACTCGAGAGTCCGAGCTTGCCTCGGCTCTTGAAAGTGCCAAAGCCGCTAAGGCCGAGGCCCATAAGTCCCTCCAGGAGATTGAGGCGATGAAGAAGATAGCGGCGGGTAAGGCATTTTTCATGCAAAGCAAGCATGTGAATGTAAATTACCTGTTACTTACCCGAATTCGGAGCTCTCCAGGGGCGTTTGCAGATCTGCCTCGCAGCGTGTCCGATGCCGCCGCATTCTACCGGGCCGAGGAGGGGAGCTCAACGGAGAAGGTCTTCTGGTCTCAGTACGCTGAGGCCGGACATCCGGTGCCCCCTAGCGACCAGCTGAAGCAGCTGGTCGAGCTCCACAAGGTAGCCGAGCAGGCCATGAAGGGCCTCATAGTCCGGCTGTGGCCTGGAGAGGCCATGCCTGGGAGCTACTTCGGCCTCGTGCGGCGGCTGGTGGATGCGTGCCCCTGGGTGGAGGTCATCAAGCGCTCCGCCTGCATTGAAGGTGCCCGTCGGGCCCTTGCCCGCGCAAAGGTGCACTGGGGCAGGCTGGATGCTGAGAGGCTTCTGACGGACGCGCCGCCGGCGGGCAAGGAGTATCGTACGCCCGAAATGTACTATAAGACTGTCCTGAAGGGTGCCCGCAAGATTGCGGATGAGTGCCCTAGAGGTGTAATTATTGAGTAAACTCGCAATGTGTTATCCTGTGTGCTGAAAACTTTGTTCATATGCGCTAAGCAACGCTTATTTGATTTAAAATATTACCTTCTGTGCGGCCGTTTATTAAATCTGAGAGATGGCAAGTCGTCGGCTTCAGCCCCCATGCCACGAGTGCTGGGGTGTTCGGGATAAACTTGAGCGCTCTTGTTCCCATTTTTGGGTCCATCTAGGGAGGCGCTCAACACAACGAACAAGGCAACCGGACTTATAATGCTTGAACACTCTCACTTAGCCATAGAATTCTATAATTTTAAATTTCGGCGAAGCCCCTAGTGTTCGGAAGACCGAGTTCGGGGCGCTATCCACGCCTGGGCCGGACACAGCCGGTTCCTCGCTCTAAGCGGCATAAGTCTTTAGGGACTCGAAAAGACCTCTCGAACAGCGACCAGCTCTCGCCTTATCATGACAGTCAGTTTTAGCTTTCTCCACTGAGGCGCTCGCCCAGCTCAACCGGGGCGCAATCGCAGTGGTTCTCCCAGTGCTACCTTAGCCGACAGAACGGAACGTAAGGTACCAAAACATGGGAGCCGGGCAAACCCAACTATTGACCCAAGACATGATTCGGAGCCGATGCATATAATGCTATAAGTTCGGGGTGCCGCACTTGTGAAAGTGTTCGGACTTATCACACCATAATGCGGGGAACATAAGCCCCTGGTGTATTCGGCCGTACCAAATGTACGGATGCAAGATGTCATAAATGAACATATATGTAAAAAAGGAATGCAATTATAAGCAAAAAGTGATGCATTGTTTATTCAAGGAATTCTGCTATGAGTGCAGAACGATACAAATAGTGCGGTAAGCAAGGGATTGGACTATTTAAACATGTCCCCCTCCAGGGGTAGGCTGCGGAATGGTGTATTAACAGATTTAATGCTCGTAATGGAGACCACCTGAGTGTTCGTCGTAGCCCTTTGTCCTCCCTGGCTGTTGCATCGTGAGTTCGGCAGATCTACTGCCGGACAGGGCCTCTGGTGAACGGAGTCCTGTGGAAAAATAAAAAAAGGAAAAAAAAGAGCGACACACTTGGGAGCCCCTGGTGTGGTTGAGCCGCACTCTGGGCCTGTCGTGGTCGTGCCCCTCCCCCTATGCCCAAGGTATCTCCAGAGCGTAATGATGTACGCGGAGAGCTGGTCTTGCAATCATGCAAGGGCTGGGGTTGGGGCCGCATTGCTACGCGTGCTCGGAACGTGCCAGGTGGTCTTGATTGATGTTACTCCGGGCGCGTTTGGCCATGTCCGGTCGTTTAACGGCCGGACTCGAAAATTGCCTTAAAGGCTGCTCTGTACTTCTGCCGCGAGAGCCGCTGTGTGTTCCTCCGTTCGGAGGGAGCGTTCAGTGTTTCCGTTGACCGTGATGACTCCACGAGGGCCTGGCATCTTGAGCTTGAGGTATGCATAATGCGGCACCGCGTTGAACTTTGCAAACGCGGTTCGTCCGAGCAGAGCGTGATAGCCACTGCGGAACGGGACTATGTCGAAGATTAACTCCTCGCTTCGGAAATTATCCGGGGATCCAAAGACCACTTCCAGCGTGATTGAGCCTGTACAATTGGCCTCAACGCCTAATATGACGCCTTTGAAGGTCGTCTTTGTAGGTTTAATCCTTGAGGGGTCTATGCCCATCTTGCGCACTGTATCCTGATAAAGCAGGTTCAGGCTGCTGCCGCCGTCCATCAGGACTCTAGTGAGGTGAAATCCATCGACGATTGGGTCTAAAACCAATGCGGCGAATCCGTCATGGCGGATACTGGTGGGGTGGTCCCTTCGATCGAAAGTGATCAGGCAAGAGGACCATGGATTGAACTTCGGGGCGACTGGCTCCATCGCATATACGTCCCGAAGTGCACGCTTCCTCTCACTCTTGGGTATGTGGGTTGCGTATATCATGTTTACCGTCCGCACTTGTGGGGGGAAACCCTTCTGTCCTCTACTGTTCGGCGGCCGGGTCTCTTCCTCGTCGTTGCTGTGTAGCCCCTTGTCATTGTTTTCGGCAATTAACTTGCCTGTCTGCTTAAATACCCAACAATCTCTGTTGGTGTGATTAGCTGGCTTTTCGGGGGTGCCATGTATCTGGCAAGAGCGGTCGAGTATTCGGTCCAAATTGGACGGACCCGGAGTAGTTCTTTTGAATGGCTTCTTCCGCTGACCGGGTTTAGAGCCTCTGAATCTGGCGTTGACTGCCGTATCCTCATTGTTATCGCCGTTAACGCGGCGTTTGTTTTTGTTTCGACGCAACCTGCCATTGTGGTCCTTAGTATCCGGACTGCCAGCATTTTTGCTGAGGTTGTTGCTGCGAGCTAGCCAGCTGTCCTCTCCCGCACAGAAGCGGGTCATGAGTGATGTGAGGGCTGCCATGGATTTCGGCTTTTCCTGTCCTAGGTGCCGGGCCAGCCACTCGTCGCGGATGTTATGTTTGAAGGCTGCGAGGGCCTCTGCATCCGGACAGTCGACGATTTGATTTTTCTTTGTTAAGAACCGTGTCCAGAACTGTCTGGCCGATTCGTCTGGCTGCTGAATTATGTGGCTTAGGTCATCGGCGTCTGGTGGTCGCACATATGTGCCCTGGAAGTTGTCGAGGAATGCGGCTTCCAGGTCCTCCCAACACCCAATTGACTCTGCGGGCAAGCTGTTAAGCCAATGCCGAGCTGGTCCTTTAAGCTTGAGTGGGAGATACTTGATGGCATGGAGATCGTCGCCGCGGGCCATATGGGTGTGAAGGAGATAATCTTCGATCCAAACCGCGGGGTCTGTTGTGCCATCGTAGGATTCAATGTTCACGGGTTTAAACCCTTCAGGGATTTGATGATCCATTACTTCGTCTGTGAAGCATAGTGGGTGTGTGGCGCCTCTATATTGAGCAATATCACGACGTAGCTCAAGAGAGCGTTGTCTGCTGTGTTCGGCCCGGCCAGAGTTGCTGTATCCGGCGCGACGGTAGTCATCGTGGGTCGTGGGGCGCCCACGTGATCCGTAGATAGATCTGGATTGTCTTGCCTTGTCCTCTAATATATCCCGCAAGTCCGGCGCATTCCCCCGTGGCTTCATACTTTTCGAGCGGTGCCGGGGTACGGTCCTGATGGAGGGCCTAGATGCCTCTCTGTCGCGACCACGGGGTGGTCGGTCTGCCGTATTATGCGCTGGTGATGAAGGTTTGTATGCTTCCTCCTCTAGTCAGGGGAGCAACTTGCGTTTTGGGTAGCTTTTGGAGGGGCGTTCGAGTTCATACTCTTCGGCCGCGAGGACCTCGGTCCATCTGTCGGCTAGCAGGTCTTGATCGGCTTGAAGCTGTTGCTGCTTTTTCTTTAGGTTGTTTGCCGTGGCCATTAGCCTGTGCTTAAAACGCTCTTGTTCGACGGGATCCTCGGGCACGACGAATTCGTCGTCATTGAGGCTTGCCTCGTCTTCGGAGGGAGGCATGTAATTTCGTCCTCCTCGTCTGCCGCTCTCTCCTGAGGGCTGGCTACTCCGTCCACCTGTGCTGAATCTTGCTGGAGGGGGTTGTCTTCGGCACTCTCTGGGGTGTTATTATCTCCGGTGCCAGAATCTCCATTCTTACTTTGGTGGGATTTAGAGCGGCGCCGCTGACGTCGGCGCTTGGGCAGTTTCTTAGAGGAATCTGCCTCCGCTGCTTCTTCGTCGTCCCCATCCTTTGGGGTGTCCACCATGTATATGTCATATGACGAGGTGGTCTTCCAGTGCCCTGTAGGCGCTGGTTCTTGATCGTCTCCGGAGTCATAGTCTAGCATGTCGGTTAGATCGTCGACAGTGGCTACAAAGTGGGTGGTGGGTGGGCTTCGAATTTCTTCGTCGTCCGCATCCCAGCCATCCTGGCCGCAGTCCGACCAGGGCTCTCCTGATAACGAGAGATACTTTAGCAAATTCAGGATGTCGCCAAAGGGTGAGTGCTGAAAGATGTCCGCAGCGGTGAACTCCATGATCGGCGCCCAATCGGATTCGATTGGCAGGGGCGCAGGAGGTTCGGAGTCCGGCAAGGAGTCCGGCGCCTCGGAGTCACGAGCTTTATAAGGGACAAGGTCGGTATTCGGCTCCATCGCCGTAGAAGTTGCAGCCCCGAGGCGGTGTCCAGCCACCTGTCCTCGATCTGCGGTCGGCTCCGAACTAAGGTCGGACGACTTGTGTGCGGCCTCCAGGGTACTGTCCGGCGGCAGAGCTAGATCATGCCCATCGTGACAGTGCGGCACGCTCGGCTGTGGCTCGACTCATCAGCCCGCGGATGTCAGCCGTGAAGTTTAGGCTTCCAAACCTGACCTGATGGCCAGGGGCGTAGCTTTCGATCTGCTCCAGATGGCCAAGTGAATTGGCCCGCAGCGAAGCCGCCGAACACGAAGATCTGTCCGGGGAGAAAAGTCTCACCCTGGACGGCGTTGTTGTTGATTGAAGAAGCCATCAAGCCTATCGGTGACGACACAGAGGAACTCTCAATGAAAGCACCAATGTCGGTGTCAAAACCGGCGGATCTCGGGTAGGGGGTCCCGAACTGTGCGTCTAGGCGGATGGTAACAGGAGACAAGGGACACGATGTTTTTACCCAGGTTCGGGCCCTCTCGATGGAGGTAAAACCCTACTCCTGCTTGATTGATATTGATGATATGGGTAGTACAAGAGTGGATCTACCACGAGATCAAGGAGGCTAAACCCTAGAAGCTAGCCTATGGTATGATTGTTGTAATGGTTGTGTGTCCTACGGACTAAAACCCTCCGGTTTATATAGACACCGGAGAGGGCTAGGGTTACACAGAGTCGGTTACAATGGTAGGAGATCTACATATCCGTATCGCCAAGCTTGCCTTCCACGCCAAGGAAAGTCCCATCCGGACACGGGACGAAGTCTTCAATCTTGTATCTTCATAGTCTTGGAGTCCGGCTGACGATGATAGTCCGGCTGTCCGGACACCCCCTAGTCCAGCTCCTCACCTGCTCTGAAAGTCAGCCTTGTAGAATCCTATTTATAGGGGTGACATCTTTGACTGGAAGAATGATAAGAATTTTGGACACTTAAGCTACTTTGAATAAGTGTTTTCTGTTGGAGAAGTGCTTCATATTAGGCTCAGATCTATGTTATAGATCTGAACCTCATATGGCAAGACATACCTGATAAGTATTGAAGAGTTCATATTTTCACATTATTGCCAGTTGCAATTGTGAAATTGGCTCGGCTCAATGTCCGACCACGCAGATAGAAAAGATGATGCGTCCCTATGCCTCGGCCATGTCTATCATGATGCTGCTACCAGACTGATATAACCTTGCCTAGTTTGGTAGGAAGGTACCAACCCGGCATGAACCCGACCGGTCAAAATTCCTGAAGTACCTGAAAAGGACTAAGGATATGTTTCTCGTATATGGAGGTGATGAAGAGCTCGTTGTAAAGGGTTACGTCGACGCTAGCTTCGACACAGATCTGGATGACTCTAAGTCACAAACCGGATACGTGTATATTTTGAATGGTGGGGCAGTAAGCTGGTGCAGTTGCAAGCAAAGCGTCGTGGCGGGATCTACATGTGAAGCAGAGTACATGGCAGCCTCGGAGGCAGCACATGAAGCAATCTGGATGAAGGAGTTCATTACTGACCTAGGAGTTATTCCCAATGCATCGGGGCTAATGACTCTCTTCTGTGACAACACTGGAGCCATTGCCCTTGCCAAGGAGCCCAGGTTTCACAAGAAGACCAGACACATCAAGCGTCGCTTCAACTCCATTCGTGAAAATGTTCAAGATGGAGACATAGATATTTGTAAAGTGCACACAGATCTGAATGTCGCAGATCCTTTGACTAAACCTCTTCCACGAGAAAACATGATCAACACCAGAACTCTATGGGTGTTCGATTCATCACAACGTAACTAGATTATTGACTCTAGTGCAAGTGGGAGACTGTTGGAAATATGCCCTAGAGGCAATAATAAAATGTTATTATTATATTTCCTTGTTCATGATAATTGTCTATTGTTCATGCTATAATTGTGTTATCCGAAAATCGTAATACATGTGTGAATACATATACCACAACATGTCCCTAGTGAGCCTCTAGTTGACTAGCTCGTTTGTCAATAGATTGTTACGGTTTCCTGACCATGGACATTGGATGTCATATAATGGGATCACATCATTGGAGAATGATGTGATGGACAAGACCCAACCCTAAGCATAGCACAAGATCATGTAGTTCATTTGCTAGAGCTTTTCTAATGTCAAGTATCACTTCCTTAGACCATGAGATCGTTTAACTCCCGGATACCGTAAGAGTGCTTTGGGTGTGCCAAATGTCACAACGTAACTGGGTGGCCATAAAGGTATACTACACGTATCTCCGAAAGTGTCTGTTGGGTTGACACGAATTGAGACTGGGATTTGTCACTCCATATGACGGAGAGGTATCTTTGGGCCCACTCGGTAATGCATCATTATAATGAGCTCAATGTGACCAAGTGGTTGGTAACGGGACCATGCATTACGGTACGAGTAAATTGACTTGCCGGTAACGAGATTGAACGAGGTATTGGGATACTGACGATCGAATCTCGGGCAAGTAACGTACCGATTGACAAAAGGAATTGTATACGGGATTACTTGAATCCTCGACATCGTGGTTCATTTGATGAGATCATCGTGGAACATGTGGGAGCCAACATGGGTATCCAGATCCCGCTGTTGGTTATTGACCGGAGAGTCGTCTCGGTCATGTCTGCGTGTCTCCCGAACCCGTAGGGTCTACACACTTAAGATTCGGTGACACTAGGGTTGTAGAGATATTAGTATGCGGTAACCTGAAAGTTGTTCAGAGTCCCGGATGAGATCTCGGACGTCACCAGGAGTTCCGGAATGGTCCGGAGGTGAAGATTTGTATATAGGAAGTACAGTTCGGCCACCGGTATTGTACCGGGAGCACCGAAGGGTCCCGGGGGTCCACCGGGTGGGTACACCTATCCCAGAGGGCCCCATGGGCTGAAGTTGGAGGGGAACTAGTCCCTGGTGGGCTGGTGCGCCCCCCTTGGGCCTCCCCCTGCGCCTAGGGTTGGAAACCCTAGGGGTGGGGTGAGGGAGTCCTGGACTAGGGGGTGTCCGGACAGCCGGACTATCATCGTCCGCCGGACTCCAAGACTATGAAGATACAAGATTGAAGACTCCGTCCCGTGTCTGGATGGGACTTTCCTTGGCGTGGAAGGCAAGCTTGGCAATACGGATATGTAGATCTCCTACCATTGTAACCGACTCTGTGTAACCCTAGCCTCCCCCGGTGTCTATATAAACCGGAGGGCTTTAGTCCATAGGACACAACATACATTGCAACAATCATACCATAGGCTAGCTTTAGGGTTTAGCCTCCTTGATCTCGTGGTAGATCCACTCTTGTACTACCCATATCATCAATATTAATCAAGCAGGACGTAGGGTTTTACCTCCATCGAGAGGGCCCGAACCTGGGTAAAACATCGTGTCCCTCGTCTCCTGTTACCATCCGCCTAGACGCACAGTTCGGGACCCCCTACCCGAGATCCGCCGGTTTTGACACCGACGTTGGTGCTTTCATTGAGAGTTCCTCTGTGTCGTCACCGATAGGCTCGATGGCATCTCCAACCAACAACACTGTCCAGGGTGAGACTTTTCTCCCCGGACAGATCTTCGTATTCGGCGGCTTCGCACTGCGGGCTAATTCGCTTGGCCATCTCGAGCAGATCGAAAGCTACGCCCCTGGCCGTCAGGTCAGATTCAGAAGTCTCAACTTCACGGCCGACGTCCGCGGAGACTTGATCTTCGACGGGCTCGAGCCACAGCCAAGCGCGCCGCACTGTTATGATGGGCATGATCTATCTCTGTCGCCGAACAGTGCCTTGGTGGCCGCACACGAATCCACTTCGGCCATTAGTCCGGAGCCGATCGCCTAGATCGAGGATCGGTGGATGGACACCGCCTTGGGGGCTTCAACTTCCACGGTGATGGAGCCGAACACTAATCTTGTCCCTCGCGAAACTCGTGATTCCGAGGTGCCGGACTCCTTGCCGGACTCCAGACCTCCCACGCCCCTACCAATCGAATCGGATTGGGCGCTGGTTATGGAATTCACCGCCGCGGACATCTTCCAATACTCGCCTTTTGGCGACATCCTGAATTCGCTAAAGCATCTCTCGTTATCGGGAGAGCCCTGGCCGGACTATGGCCAGGATGGTTGGGATACGGACGACGAAGAAATTCAGAGCCCACCCACCACCCACTTTGTAGCCACTGTCGACGATCTAACCGACATGCTAGACTACGACTCCGAAGACATCGACGCTATGGACGACGATGCCGGAGACGAACAGGAACCAGCGCCTACAGGGCACTGGAAGACCACCTCGTCATACGACATATACATGGTGGACACCCCAAAAGACAGGGACGGCGAACAAACAGCGGAGGCAGATTCTTTAAAGAAACAGCCCAAGCGCCGGCGTCAGCAGCGCCGCTCTAAATCCCACCACAACAAGAATGGAGATTCCGGCACAGGAGATAATAATACCCCAGAAACTGCCGAAGACAACCCCCCCCCCCAGCAGGACTCAGCGCAGGAGGATGCAGAAGCAAGCCCTCATGAGAGGGCGGCAGACGAGGAGGTTGAGGATTATAACTATATGCCTCCCTCCGAAGATGAGGCAAGCCTTAACGACGACGAATTCGTCGTGCCCGAGGATCCCATCTAACAAGAGCGTTTTAAACGCAGGCTTATCGCCACGGCAAATAGCCTAAAGAAAAAGAAGTAGCAGCTTTAAGCTGATCAGGACCTGCTGGCCGATCGATGGACCGAAGTCCTCGCGGCCGAAGAGTATAAACTCGAACGCCCCTCCAAAAGCTACCCAAGACGCAAGCTGCTCCCCCGATTAGAGGAGGAAGCATACATACCTCCATAACCAGCGCACGATACGGCCGACCGACCACCCCGTGGTCGTGACAGAGGGGCATCCAGGCCCACAACCAAGACCGTACCCCGGCATCGCTCCAAAAGTACGAAGCCAAGAGGGAACGCGCCGGACTTGCGAGATATATTGGAGGACAAAGCAAGGCAATCCAGATCCATCTACGGATCACGTGGGCGCCCCACGACCCATGACGAATACCGTCGCGCCGGATACAATAACCCCGGCCGGGCCGAACACAGCAGACAACGCTCTCTCGAGCTGCGTCGTGATATCGCTCAATACAGAGGCGCCGCACACCCGCTATGCTTCACTGACGAAGTAATGGATCATCAAATCCCTGAAGGGTTTAAACCCGTAAACATTGAATCCTACGATGGCACAACAGACCCCGCGGTTTGGATCAAAGATTATCTTCTCCACATCCATATGGCCCGCGGCGACGATCTCCACGCCATCAAGTATCTCCCACTCAAGCTTAAAGGACTAGCTCGGCATTGTCTTAACAGCTTGCCCGCAGAGTCAATTAGGTGTTGGGAAGACCTGGAAGCCGCATTCCTCGACAACTTCTAGGGCTCGTATGTGCGACCACCAGACGCCGATGACCTAAGCCACATCATTCAGCAGCCAGACGAATTGGCCAGACAATTCTGGACACGGTTCTTGACAAAGAAAAATCAAATCGTCGACTGTCCGGATGCAGAGGCCCTTGCAGCCTTCAAACATAACATCCGCGACGAATGGCTAGCCCGGCACCTGGGACAGGAAAAGCCGAAATCCATGGCAGCCCTCACATCATTAATTACCCGCTTTTGCGCGGGAGAGGATAGTTGGCTAGCTCGCAACAACAATCTCCGTAAAAATTCTGGCAGTCCGGATACCAAGGACAACAACGGTAGGTCACGTCGAAACAAAAACAAACGCCGCATTAACGGCGAGGATAAGGAGGATACGGCAGTCAACGCCGGATTCCGAGGCTCTAAACCCGGTCAACGGAAGAAGCCATTCAAAAGAACCACTCCGGGTCCGTCCAATCTGGACCGAATACTCGACCGCTTATGCCAGATACATGGCACCCCTGAAAAGCCAGCTAATCACACTAATAGAGATTGCTGGGTGTTCAAGCAGGCAGGTAAGTTAATTGCCAAAAACAATGACAAGGGGCTAAACAGCGACGACGAGGTGGAGACCCAACTGCCGAACAATAGAGGACAGAAGGGTTTTCCCCCACAAGTGCGGACGGTGAATATGATTTACGCGACCCATATACCCAAAAGGGAGAGGAAGCGCGCACTAAGGGATGTCTATACGATGGAGCTAGTCGCCCCGAAGTTCAATCCATGGTCCTCTCGTCCGATCACTTTCGATCGCAGAGACCATCCGACTAGCATACGCCATGGCGGATTCGCCGCATTGGTTCTAGACCCAATCGTCGATGGATTTCACCTCATGAGAGTCCTGATGGACGGCGGTAGTAGCCTGAACCTGCTTTATCAGGATACAGTGTGCAAGATGGGCATAGACCCCTCAAGGATTAAACCTACAAAGACAACCTTTAAAGGTGTCATACCAGGTGTGGAAGCCAACTGTACAGGCTCAGTCACACTAGAAGTGGTCTTCGGATCCCCGGACAATTTCCGGAGCGAGGAGTTAATCTTCGACATAGTCCCGTTTCGCAGCGGCTATCACGCTCTGCTTAGACGAACCGCGTTTGCAAAGTTCAACGCGGTGCCGCATTATGCATACCTAAAGCTCAAGATGCCAGGCCCTCGCGGAGTCATCACAGTCAACGGGAATACGGAACGCTCCCTCCGAACGGAGGAACATACAGCGGCTCTCGCGGCAGAAGTACAGAGCAGCCTTTTAAGGCAATTCTCGAGTCCGGCCGTTAAACGGCCGGATACAGCAAAACGCGCCCGAAGCAATTCCAACCAAGACCGCCTGGCGCGATCAGAGCACGCGTAGCAATGCGGCCCCAACCCCCACCCTCGCATGATTGCAAGAACAACCCTCCGCGTACATCATTACGCCTTGGAGATACCATGGGCGCAGGGGAAGGGGCACGATCACAACGGACCCAGAGTGCGGCTCGACCACACAAGGGGCTCGCAAGTGTGCCCCCCTCTTTTTTATTCTCATTTTCCTTCTTTGTGTACACAGGACTCCGTTAACCAGAGGCCCTGTCCGGCGGTGAACCTGCCGAACTCATGATACAACAGTCAGGGAAGAAAGAAGGCTGCGACGAACACTCAGGTGGTCTCAATTACGAGCATTAAATTCAATTATATACACCAAGTCCGCAGCTCACCCCTGGAGGGGGACATGTTTAATTAGTCCAAATCCCTTGCTTACCGCACTATTTGTATCAGTCCGCATTCATAGCAGACCTTCTTTTATAAATAATGCAGCACCTTTTTGACTGCAATTACATTACCTTTTATATATATGTTCATTACATGACATCTTGCACCCGTATATTTTAGTACGGCCTAATACTCCAGGGGCTTATGTTCCCCACATTATGGTGTGATAAGTCCGAACACTTTCATAAGTGCGGCACCCCGAACTTATAGCATTATATGAATCGGCTCCGAATCATGTCTTGGGTCAATAGTTGGGTTTGCCCGGCTCCCACGTTTTGGTGCCTTACGTTCCATCCTCTCGGCTAAGGTGGCACTGGGAGAACCACTGTGATTGCACCCCGGTTGAGCCGGGCGAGCGCCTCAGTGGAGAAAGCTAAAACTGACCAGCATGATAAGGCGAGAGACTGGTCGCTGTTCGAGAGGTTTTTTTCGGGTCCTTAAAGACTCACGCCGCTTCGAGCGAAGTTCCGGACAATGTCCGACGAAGGCGTGGATAGCGCCCCGGATTCGGCCTTCCGAATACCAGGGGCTTCGCCGAAATTTAAAATTATAGAATTCTATGGCTAAGTGAGAGTGTTCAAGCACTATAAGTCCGGTCGCCTTGTTTGCTGTGTTGAGCGCCTCCCTAGATGGACCCAAAAATGGGAACAAGAGTGCTCAAGTTTATCCCGAACACCCCAACACTCGTGGCTCGGGGGCTAAAGCCAACGACTTGCCATCTCTCAGATTTTATAAACGGCCGCACAGTATTTTAAATTTAAACAAGCGTTGCTCAAGGCGCATATGAACGAAGTTTTCGGCGCACAGGATAATACATAGCGAGTTTACTCAAAGATTACTTTTCTGGGGCACTCATCCGCAATATCGCGGGCTCCCTTCTGGACAGTTTATAATACATTTTGGGCGTGCGATACTCCTTGCCCGGTGGCGGTGGGTCCGTGAGAAGCTTCTCCGCATCCAACCTGCCCCAATGCACCTTTGTGCGGGCAAGGGCCCGACGAGCACCTTCAATACAGGCGGAGCGCTTGATGACCTCCACCCAGGGGCACGCATCCACCAGCCACCGTACGAGGCCAAAGTAGCTCCCAGGCATGGCCTGTCCAGGCCACAGCCGGACTATAAGGCCCTTCATGGCCTCCTCAGCTACCTTGTGGAGTTCGACCAGCTGCTTCAGCTGGTCGCTTGGGGGCACCGGATGGCCGGCCTCAGCGTACTGAGACCAGAAGACCTTCTCCGTCGAGCTCCCCTCCTCGCCAGATAGAATGCGGCGGCATCGGACGCACTACGCGGCAGATCTGCAAACGCCCCTAGAGAGCTCCGAATGCGGGTAAGTGTCAGGTAGTTTACATTAACATGCCTGCTTTGCATGAAAAATGCCTTACCTGTCGCTATCTTCTTTACATCTTCAACCTCCTGAAGGGCCTTACGGGCCTCGGCCTTGGCGGACTTGGCACTTTCGAGAGCCGAGGCAAGCTCGGACTCTCGAGTCTTGGAGTCACGCTCCAAACTCTCATGCTTTTCCATGAGAGCCTGGAGCTCTTGCCGTACTTTCGCCACCCGTGGCTCCTGCTTTTCTCGCTCTGCCCGTTCCGTGGCCGCACTGCGTTCGGCCGCGGACACAGCCTCCTTCAGGGCTGCCACCTCGTTCGTGGCCCCTGCAATACCCATATTGTCCTTGTTAATTTTATTGCAACCAAAATCCTTTTCTGTAAGGTAACTATTCAAAGTGGTGTTACTCACCTTCTTTGTCCTCGAGCTTCTTCTTGGCATGGCCGAGCTCTTGCTCGGACCGCTCGAGATCCTGCTTCAGCACACTGACCTCCGCAGTCAGCGCGGCAGAGGTCAGCAGCACAGCCTGCAAACCCATATTGACATATTTTAAGAAACCCTGCCTATATCTTGTTAGATCCTCAGTCCGGCTTTTCTTTCCGAACACCAAACTGAGCATTAGGGGCTACTGTCTATGCTGCATTACATTACATAATTTTAACTTCTTACCTCAAAGCCTGTTAGAAGGCTGCTGCAGGCTTCGGTCAGCCCGCTCTTGGCGAGCTGAACCTTCTGAATCACCGCACTCATGATGGTGCGGTGTTCCTCCTCGATGGAAGCACCTTTAAGTGCCTCCAACAAGTTATCCAGCTCCTCCGGTTGGACGGAGGCCGCCAGTGTCACGGTCTTGCCCTTCTTTCGAGGGGGCCGCCTGCCGGACTCTGGAACCACTACGGGTTCCGATGTAGAGTCCGGCGCAAAGTCCGGGAGGCTGCCTGACGGTGCCTCCGGAGACTCCTCCTGATGGGTCCCTCTCTGGGATCCCACCTTGGGGTCCTTGTCGGCGCGGGGGGTAGAGGCAGTCGGAAGTGAATCCACATCCGACGGGGCCAACGACCCGCTCGATGAAGCGGGGAGATCATCATCGGCCGGACTACGGACAGAATGCAGCATTAGAAGGACATTACGCGACATGAAAGAAATTGCATATCAGGATCCGGATACTTACGATCTTGCCGGACGCCTGGCCCTTGAAGGCCACTCCTCCTCGTCAAAGATGGTGTTGGCGAAACTGTCCGGGGGAATAGATCTCCCCCTCTTGGACCCTTCGGCCTCCCCTATCGGGGAAGCCTTCCTCTTCTTCTCTCCCTCCTCCGGGAGAGAGTCCTCTTCTTCCTCCTCGTCTTCGGGGGAGGAGTCCGCCTCGTTGTTGGATGCCTGATTACGGGAACTCTTTCGAGTCCCCGCGGCCACCTTCTTGGCCTTCTTCTCCGGCACCACGTGCGGTGCCGGAACCAGCAGCCCTGCTAAACGGGCATCCACTAGGTCTTCTGGCATGGGAGCTGGGCTGATGAGCTGCTTGGCCTTCCCCATCCATTCCTGTCAAAGGAAAAGAGAGATTGAAACCCTCTTAGAATCAGTTTAATTACCACAAGTGTCCCGTAACGGGGTTGAATCACTTACCTCGTCAGCCGGATGCTGCGAGCAAAATCCGCGATCTTCCGTCGCGGATGCGGGGGCTTCGGTGCCCTTAAACAACACCCTCCATGCGCCTTCGTATGTCGTATCGAAGAGCCCGCTTAGCGCCTGTTGCTGTTCCGGATTGAACTCCCACAGATTGAATGCCCGCTCTTGGGATGGGAGGATCCGGCGGATGAGCATGACTTGGACCACGTCGACGAGCCTGAGCTTATTGCTCACCAGCTTCTGCATGCAGGCTCGGAGTCCCGTCAGCTCCTTCGGATTGCCCCACAGCAAGCCCTTCTCTTTCCAGGAGGTGAGCTGCATGGGGACGCTAGATCTAAACTCGGGGGCCGCCGCCCATGTGGGCTTGCGCGGCTTGGTGATGTAGAACCACCCCGATTGCCACCCCTTGACGGAGTCCACGAAGGCCCCTTCGAGCCAAAGGACGTTGGGCAACTTGCCCAACATGGCTCCTCCGCATTCCACTTGCATGCCCTTCACAACCTTCGGCTTGACGTTGAAGGTCTTGAGCCACAGGCCGAAGTGGGGCCGGATGTAGAGGAAGGCCTCGCACACGATGATAAACACCGAGATGTTGAGGATGAAGTTTGGCGCCAGATCGTGGAAATCCAGGCCGTAGTAAAACATGAGCCCCCGGACGAATGGGTGGAGTGTAAAGCCCAATCCACGGAGGAAGTGGGGAAGGAAGACGACCCTCTCATGGAGCCCAGGGGTAGGGATGAGCTGCCCCTCGTCGGGCATCCGATGCGCGATATCGCCGGAAAGGTATCTGGCGCTGCGCAGCTTGGTGATGTGCTCCTCCTTAACGGTGGAGGCCAACCACTTGCCCCCTGCTCCGGACATATTCGGAGAAGGTCGGGGCGAGATGCGCGAGCTTGGGCGTTGGAGCTTGAGTGCGCGGAGATGGATAGGCAAAGGAGGAAGAAGGCGTAGGTGAGAAGGTAAATCCTTATCCCTTATATATAGGCGGACGAAAACTATGCGTCCCCCACCGGCCTGGTAAAACTCGCTTATCTCCCAAGCGCCACCATCAATGGCGCGGTTGGGTTACCCACGTCCGTATTGATGAGAATCCCGGAATAAGGGGAACACGATCTCTGCTTCGACAAGACGTGCCAAGGAAACCGCTTCGCTAAACGTGCTGAGGTGGTATGGTAAGGAAAAAATGATTCAGGAAAAAGCCTGGTAGCAGCGTGATGTCATGCCGCATAATACGTCAGCAGATTGGACTTGTGTGCATTTTATTCTCTCTACGGTGGAATGTGGAATTTATTTTGCAGAGCCGGACACTATCCTGGTGTTCATGATCTTCTCTGGATTATTCAAGGGAGGAACCCGCCTTGCAATGCCGAACATTATGCGCACCGGACTTATCGTCATTGAAGCCTGTTTCAGGGGCTATTGAGGGAGTCCAGGACTAGGGGGTGTCCGGACAGCCGGACTATCATCGTCCGCCGGACTCCAAGACTACGAAGATACAAGATTGAAGACTCCGTCCCGTGTCCGGATGGGACTTTCCTTGGCGTGGAAGGCAAGCTTGGCAATACGGATATGTAGATCTCCTACCATTGTAACCGACTCTGTGTAACCCTAGCCTCCCCCGGTGTATATATAAACCAGAGGGCTTTAGTCCGTAGGACACAATATACATTGCAACAATCATACCATAGGCTAGCTTTAGGGTTTAGCCTCCTTGATCTCATGGTAGATCCACTCTTGTACTACCCATATCATCAATATTAATCAAGCAGGACGTAGGGTTTTACCTCCATCGAGAGGGCCCGAACCTGGGTAAAACATCGTGTCCCTCGTCTCCTGTTACCATCCGCCTAGACGCACAGTTTGGGACCCCCTACCCGAGATTCGCCGGTTTTGACACCGACATGGGGGGCGCCCCACTTGGCTTGGGGGGCAAGTCCCCCCCCCCCCTTGGCCGCCGCCCCCACCTTGAGATTGAATCTCTAGGGGGGCGGTGCCCCCCCAGGGCCCCTATATAAAGAGGGGGGAGGGGGGCTGTGCACCCTAGTCCTTGGCGCCTCCCTCTCCTCTCGTAACACCTCTCCCTCTCGCTGAGCTTGGCGAAGCCCTGCCGAGATCACCGCTGCTTCCACCACCATGTCGTCGTGCTGCTGGATCTCCATCAACCTCTCCCTCCCCCTTGCTGAATCAAGAAGGAGGAGACGTCTTCCCCAACCATACGTTTGTTGAACGCGGAGGTGCCGTCCGTTCGGTGCTAGGATCATTGGTGATTTGGATCACGACGAGTACGACTCCATCAAACCCGTTCTCTTGAACGCTTCAGCTCGTGATCTACAAGGGGCAGTCCTCTCTCTCGTTGCTAGATGACTCCATAGATTGATCTTGGTGATGCGTATAATTTTTTTATTTTCTGTTACGTTCCCCAACAGGAGCTGCATCGTGCCGACCTCCAACGCAGCAACTCTTGCTTTGTTGCCGACCCTGATGTCAATCTCCCCTTGTGCCACACGCCTAGTTCTTACCAGCCCCTGCATCGAGTTGCAAATATGAACAACCGATCCGGTATCAAATACCCAAGAGATACTAGGTATGTCAGCAAGGTAAATGTCTATAACATATGCAACAAGTGTACCTTTTCCTGAAGAAGCATTTCCGGCCTTCTTGCCATGGTCTGCAAGACACTTGCTACAGTTCGTCTTCTAGTGACCGGTCTCTTTGAAGTGAAAGCAAACGGTCTTCGAGTCCGGTCCAGACTTTGGCGTAGTGGAGGAGGTTACCGTCTCCGTATCCTTTGCCTTAGCCTTTTTCTTGGACCAACCCTTCTTGAACATAGCCGATTTCTGCACCATCAACACTTGATGCGTGCCTTTCTTAATATCCTATTCTGCCACCTTGAGCATCCCATGCAATTCAGTGAGCTTATTATCCATGCCATGCATATGATAGTTCGAGATGAACGTCCCATAGCTAGGCGGAAGAGAACCCAGAACTACATCTGTAGCCAGCTCATCCAAGAGCGGGAAGCCCAAACGATCCAAAGCTTGCACATATTCCATCATCTTGATCACATGTGGGCTCAGTGGATCACCTTCTTTCAGCTTGCAATCCATCAAGGAACGCCGGACATTGAACCTTTCGGTCCTAGCCTGTGTCTGAAACATGCTCTTGAGACTCTCGATCATATCGTAAGCCTCAACATTTTCGAAATTCTGTTGCAAATCGGGCTCCATACAAGCCAGCATCAGACAACTGATCTCTGTTGATTCATCAACGAGTTTCTGGTAGGCATTCTTAGTTGTGGCATTAGCATTATTGGCAGGTTTCTGGAAGTGGATCCTCTAGAACATGTTCCTTTTTATCATGCTTGAGAACAATTCTCAGATTTCTATACCAGGTGGTAAAGTTTGTTCCATTCAGTTTATCCTTTTCCAGAATTGATTTCAATGCAAAGTTGGGTTGAGCAGGTGGTGCCATTGATCTACAACAGAAAATATGCAATCACTAAGCAATGTGTTTATGTAGAGTAATTCTAGCCTAAACAGAAATACTCCCACTGAAGTTGGCATCCCTTCACAAACTCTCAGTGATTCAGGATCCGACTAGCACATGCGACTAGTGAGCTTTAGCATCACTGCTAGCCAACATACCTATCCGGTAAGCAACTCCTTGCTAATCGTATCTCTATACGACTCCTGTCGGTCGGGAAGGTATCTCATACTCCGGCTCCCAACCTTCTTTGCCACAAGGCCCAAAACCGTTTTGATAGCCTTATCAAGTTAACCTGATGCATTGCATGTCCGTGTCTGACACAAACCCTTCAGTTCAAGGACATCCAGCAGCACCCCAATTTTATGAGCCCACTACTAGACGTACTTGACGTGCGAAGGTGCAACATCGGGGATGGCAATTCGCTTGATATTCATGAGGGATCTTTCTACCATTCTAACGTGCATAGAAACAAAGAAGCACAAAAATCACAAATAAACACATATTGTGAAATAGTATGGCTCCTTCATGGACGTTCTTCCAGGTCGGCTCTGACTCCGATGACCATCTAGGAACTCCATCTTATTTGTCACGCCGGGACGCCAAGCCACGCCAACCTGATCTCTATTATCCAACTACTACAACTACTAATGAATTTTACATAGAGAATCACAAGTCGACACACAGGTCGTTATACAATATAATGACAGCACTTTGGCTCCTGCCGGCTGACAAACATGACACGCAGGCCACGTATAAACTACACACATGCATCACATACACATGAGCCATACTATTCACATCAAACCTACAAAACAAAGTTATGCATAGAATCGCATTCTACTAGTTTGTGTGTCGTGTACGAAATACACGGCGCTATGCACACGGCAGTCCCGCTAGCCGGTTAGCGGGCGGGGTCCGAAGGGGCAGCGCCCCTCGCGGGTCGATCGTCATGACATCATCGATCCCGATTTACAGAAAACATAGCCTCAACGATCCCCATGTGCAGTTGATCACATCAACCGTGCACATAGCCGATCTTATCAACGACAACAGATCTCATCTGCCGCCTCCACATATCTAATATGCATATGATCTGAATCCAAATCCTATAGCAAAGGCTCTGATACCACTGCTGGTTCTACGGTAGGGTGCGTCGACTGCAAATTAAAAAAAATCCAACGCGCAGAACAACCAAGAACATGCTATGGGAGATGGATCACAGTTCGTTACCACTAGACGCACAGTGCTGTGCAGCGGAAGAAGAGTTGGGGCAGCGCGTCCGCATGGATCGTCTCCTCCTCGTCCGATCTCCCTCAAATAGCCGGTCGTCCGATCCCAGGTACAAGTTTGCCGGAGCGGCGCAAGTGCACCGCCTCTAACGGCATCCGCGCGTGCAGGAGGAACACCGTGCGGCGGACTGCTAGGTCCGATCACACAGTCGGCAGCGAGTGGAGGTGGCTATTCACAACACATGCAAACCCTAGTCGCAGCGCCGAAGCGATCAACCGCATGAGTGTGCCGTACCTCCACTTTATATAGGCGTCCGTCGCAGGCTCAACACTTGGGCCTCGCACGGACCCTAAAGCCCAAAGTCTACTTGGTCATGTTCCTAGTCCAGTTCGGATCACATCCGACCAGTGTCCTATGAACCGACCTCGTAGGTTCCTTCCCTTAAGCGCGCGACCCCTTAGGTTCAAGTCGGCTTGGTCACAGTTCGGATCACCTCCGACCTACACGGTTGGTAGCGGCCTCTAGCAAGGCGTGCTGACCACCAAGCAGACTATTAAGCTGGTTAGGCAAACCTGTACAACGTGTCACACTTCTATTCCCTTTGGCGCATGATATATGTTGTCGGGCTCAAGGCGAGACTATCATCCTTGTGCTAGCCCGACCTCTTTCTCATTTCAGTGATACCGACCACAAACCGGATTATCTCATAATCCCTGTCGCATGGCCATGCTTATCCTGGTCGGCTCACACGAGGGGCCCAGAGTATATCTCTCCTGATTGGAGGGGCAAATCCCATCTTGCTCGACCATGTCTCGCAGCATGGGACTAGACAAACCCTAAACCTACCTTTGTAACTACCTAGTCACGGAGTAGCGTTTGGTCGGCCCAAAGCAAGTCTGTCACCATCCCGAGTACGTGCGTCAGCTCAGGTCTTAGGACATAGAATGTATGTTGTACTAGAGACTCACATATGACATATCGCTGCGTCTCATAGTTGGGTCTGTCCGACTCGGACCTTATCTCGACTCGGATCCGACTATGTCGAATCCGACCAGACCTTTCCAAGTCCATATTATCCGATTAGCATCAAATGCTCCATGGCTAGTGAGACCAAGCCATTGACCTTGTCATATGCTAGTCTAGTCGGCTGCGCGTCCACACAGCCCTTTCGACTAGGGACCTTTTAGGACAGTCATCATACAATGCATAGTCCCACAAACAAGTCACGTACTTGCTGATACACATCATTGATAATGTCCAAGGACTATCTTTATGCATAAAGACATAGGAAATATCATCATACATGATTGCCTCTAGGGCATATCTCCAACAAAACCAGGGTGGTTGACGGCATAGGTCCGAGTGTAATACTGGGAAGTTTTGGAGCTGCTAGCCATGACTGGGGGGCTACTAGCTAAGCTTCTCTGCAGGGAAATGGCGGACTGAGGAGTGAGAGATACGGCTAGCAGAAAGGGGGTTTTATAGGCAGCTACGCGGGACAAGCCTGCATGGTGTGGCCCCTTTCCCTTAATGGCGAAGGGTGTGGCCAACCAGAAAGGATAGGATTGCTACATGTTCCACGGATAACTAGGCGGGGACAGAGGGGTGAGGACGTGTTGTTCCTGACTGCGCCACATGTTGATTAACAGTGGCCATACTGGATGCCAGGGATGGGTCAAATCCCTTAGGGTCATTACTGGTTGATGGTAGCGGTAATCTAATGCTAGGATAATCTATGCCAGCCTGGCTGCTCTGATACCATCTCCTGTGGCACCCCAATCCGCATGGATCAGGGGGCCTTCGCACGTCAGCCCAGGATAACACCTGATGCACGATAGGTTCATCATACATCATTCCAGGTACAAGAATATTCATCAAATACATATGTATAAGGTTACATCATTGATGAATACAATCTTCTGGCATAGCCCTAAGGCTATTTACATGGCAGTGGAAGTCCATATAAATGGCGGCGGAAGTCTTGGTTTAGCAGCGTCTCTCTCTGGCTGGGCTCCATAACTCACAGGACTGGCAAGATTACGGCCTAGCACGACGGAACAAGAGAAATAATCTGGGCACAACCTACAAAACTGGCATGACACGTCAGGTCAGTACATTGAATGTACTTGCAAGACAACCAAATACATAGCATCCAAACAAACAGATGACAAAGCAAGAACCAAGCATATGCAATAGTCTACTTCCACACAACTTCTAAACATGGCATGATATTAATCATAAATCAAACTAAGCAATGAATAATAGCACATCATCTACAAGCATGGCATATCAAACTTACTTCTAGCAAAGCAACAACAAAGCATAGCATATCCAAACATGGCATGGCATCAAGAAACTATGCTGAAAATAACCAGTTACCTCCCGTGAAGACATGTTGTATCAACCTTATACAACAATCACTTACTCTGCCACGGCTCCTCAAAGCATAAGCATGACTTACCGAGACTTCATCTCGAGGTCATATCAACACATCATTGTGACTTCTCACGATTATCTCATGGTCCAAGGCATCACAAGATTTATCACATCTTAGTTATCACACAAGTTATTAGCAGATTTATCCTCCATTCTGACCGAGACCCGATAGTGTGACCTACTACGAACTTGTGCCCATGACCGAGGACGCGGCTATCGATAGATTGAAATACACTCTGCAGAGGTAGCGCACTTTACCCACACTACGGAATACCTGGCCTCGTACTCGCATTTGGGTGGACCAAAGTACTCCGACGAAACCCTCCCTTTGCCATGTACTCTCCCCGGCCACTTCGACCATCTCCCTCTCAGGGCTAGGTCTTGGGTGGCCCCATGTCTACCAAAGACACCAACGGCCACCGTCGTGGCAAAACGGTCCCAAACGGGGATAAGGTACCATAAAAACAAAAACGAGCACACAAGGTTATATCCGCCTACCTGATCAGGGTAGCGCGTGCCCATAACCTTCCCTCGCGGGGAGGCACCGGTGAGAGCTGTCATTGTCAAAACTGGCGGATCTCGGGTAGGGGGTCCCGATCTTTGTGTCAAGGCTGATGGTAACAGGAAGCAAGGGACACAGATGTTTACCCAGGTTCGGGCCCTCTCGATGGAGGTAAAACCCTACTTCCTGCTTGATTAATATTGAAGATATGGGTAGTACAAGAGTAGATCTACCACGATATCGTAGAGGCTAAACCCTAAGAGCTAGCCTATGATGGTATGATTGTAATTGTGATCGGCCTTCTAAGGACCAACCTCTCCGGTTTATATAGACACCGGAGAGGGCTTGGGTTTACATGGAGTCGGTTACAAGGAAGGAAACACAATATCCGGATCGCCAAGGAGAGTCCCATCCGGACACGGGGAAAGACAAGGGGAGGAACAAAGAAACCGAACCCCACACGCTACGCTTCCGAACCGGGGGAATTGTTACCTCCCCCAAGGAGGATAATCGGGGAGGGGAGGCTAAGGCCTCCTCCCCGCGCGGGGAGAAGAGGGCCGCCTCCGAAGACTTGGAGGCGGAGACGCCTAAACCAGGGAAGAAGGTATCACCAAGGGGCTCTGCCGCAACGGGCATCCTCACCGTGTTATGCCCACCAACGGGCCAGCCCTCCACCGAGCTGTAAGTCAATCATTAATTTGAAGGTACTGTATTTCTCCTGGATCAATAACCAGGATTCAACTTTTTGCAGTCCGGCTAGCAGCTCTTCTCAACAGGGCTCGTCTTCGGGGGACCTTCCTCTGGAGATGATGGAGAGCGAGACCCCACCCGCTTCTCCGATTAATGAAGCGGGCGACACCGAGGTGTCATCATGGAGGAGTCCGGATCTGTCGAAGCCGGAGGCCAATACGTCAGCCGCCCTGAGTCCGGACATACTGACGGGCTTACTGGAGCGAGTTGCGCTCTCGGAGGAGCACTGCTCATTAATGAGCGCGGTGCTCAAGAAGATTTCATCCGCTACAAGTGGTTTGAATGAAGCATTCACAAGCCTGCTCAGAGGCTTTGAGGTATGTAATGAAGAATACACTATTTCTTTGGATGTGAGGCACGCGGTATGTGTGCTCCATATAGATAGTAGCCCCTGAGACTCTGGTTGCCCGCCCTAGGCGGCAAACGGGATATCATAAACCAATAATTTGTGTTGTAAATATGTGCAGGTACCTGTGGGTCCGGCCGCCGGCCTGTTCGTTGAGGTTGCCGAACTGACAAGGAAAATTGGGTCGATTGATACTAATATCACGCTGGTGAATGAGCGGCTGGATAAATCACAAGGTATGTGCCCTGTCTTCCTTTGTATAGGAAAATATTAAGGTGTCATATATTAATGTAATATGTTCGGGCTATAGATGGTGCTGCTGCCATGGAGGCCCTGAGGGCGGAACCTGCTCTAGCCAAGGAACAAGCTCGGATGAGCAATGCGGCTGCCCTAAAGGCGGCCGAGGAATTGAGAGCCGATCAGGCTGCTCATTGCCGAAGCGAGGAAAAGATAGCCGAAATGGCTATTGAGTTAAAAAATGCCACTAACCGATATGAGCTCCTGAAAAAGGAGCATGAAGATAAATCGGCCGACCTGAGCAAGGCACTTAATGCCACCAAGGAAATACGGACCGAGCTCAGGGGTGCGTGGGAGGAGCTTCAACAGGCCGGTAAAATCGCGGCTAGGGCCTCCTATCTGCTGCGGACGAAGTTCTTCGATCCGAAGTACGCTCCCCGAGATGGACACTTGAGTCCAGCGGATGCATATGCGGATCTAGCGAAGAGTACAGCTGACGCTGCCGAGTTCTTCAAAGATCAAGGTGATAAGGAAGTGGAGAAGCTTTTCTGGTCGCAATTCCACGCTCCCACTCGCCCGCTGCCGCTAAGTGACAAGATGGCTGCTGTAGCGGAGCTCCACAGGCTGTCCGGTCTTGCAATGCGGTCTATAATAGACCATCTTTGGCCTAAGGGGCCTAAGCCAGACAGTTATTTTGGCTTGGTGCAACAATTCCTTGGGGCCGTGCCCCGGATCGATGTCATCAGAAGGTTGGCGTGCGTAGAAGGTGCACGGATGGCCCTTGCCGCGTTAAAGCGTATTGGACGGATATGGATGCCACCATTATAGCATCCTAGGATCCTGTGGGGGGCCAATATCCGGCCGGGCACTACTTGGCGCAAGTCACAGAGGGTGCCCGCCTGATAGAGACGCAGTGCCCGAAGAATGTCCTATTCGAGTAATGACTCGAATCATTGTAAAAACAATGTTTATTTTGATTGTAAGGCTATATTTATAATGTTTGTCTGAAAATATGATTGTGTCCCCTGTGCGGCCGTATATATATATATAATCCGAAAACGACAGTACATGCATTAATTATAATAGATGATGGGCTCAAGAATGCCCATTAATTATAAACCCTGTGTTTCCAAGTACATGCATTGATCTATCGTGGCGAAGTGCCAAAAACGACAGTATCCTCTGTGGGTATGTCACCCATGGGATGGTTAAGCAACAAGAGGCAATAGAAAAGGTTTACACAGGGGCTTAATCTAAAAAGAAACCTGTTGAGCGGCGCCCTGCTGCACGTCTGCGCCTTTGTCTCCGTTGTGCCGTATCCTGGAAGGGTATCACGCGGACATTGTCTGTCGAAAAAAGAAAACTCACAGGAGAGTACAACGTAAGTATGTGATGGATAGTAAAAGTGTAAGATGTTGGCTTGCTTAGAAGGTTGAGCCAACTGTGGGGCTTTATTAAGTGTTTATAGCCCCTGGTATCCGCTATGGGATTACATATACGGTGCCCTGGTTTGATCTGGGCTACCGGACTTGTCTAACCATGTCCGTGGTCTTAACGACCAGTCATGCTTGTCTGATGTTAAAGGCCGCTTATAGTCCGGCCACTAAGGCCGTCACGTGTTCCTCTGCGCGCGAAGAGCGCTCTGTTATTCCGCTAACGGTGATGACGCCACGCGGACCGGGCATCTTGAGTGTAAGGTAGCCATAGTGCGGCAATGCGTTGAAGCGAGCGAAGGCCGTTCTTCCAAGCAATGCATGATAGTTGCTTTGGAAGGGTGCAATGATGAAGAGTAGTTCTTCGCTTCTAGAGTTTCCTGGAGAGCCGAATGTGACTTCCAGTATGACAGAGCCCCTGCTGTATGCTTTGACGCCTGGTATCACCCCTTAAAAGGTGGTGTTGCTTTTGCTGATTCTGGATGGGTCTATCCCCATCCTACGGACAGTGTCCTCATATATTAAATTGAGACTACTGCCACCGTCTATGAGGACATGGGTGAGATGGTATCCATCGATTATTGGGTCAAGCACCAAGGCATCTGATCCTTCGCGTCGAATACTAGTTCGGCCATCCAGGTGATCGAGGGTGATCGGATAAGACATCCAGTAGTGGGGCGTGGTTACGATGGGCTCTATATCGCACGCGTCTTTATGGGTGCGTTCGTGCCTTCTTGAGGATGTGCGAGTCGCGTGGATCATATTCACTGTTTTAACCTCTGGCAGGAATTTTTTCTGTCCCCCAGTGTTCGGCTGGCAAGGTTCATCCTTGTCTTCACTTGGTGTTTCCCTTCCCTTGTGTTCGGCGTTTAGTTTGTCTGCCTGCTTGAAGACCCAGCACTCTCGGTGCGTGTGGTTCACAGGTTTGTCGGGGTGCCATGAATTTGGCATAGTCTGTCGAGGACTCTGTTCAGACCGGACGGTCCCTCTTTACTGCCTTTAGATGGCTTATTTTGCTGGTTAGGTCGAGAGCCAATGAATCCGGCATTAACTGTTGTGTTATCCAGGCTCTCTTCCTTCTTTTGGCGTTTGTTTTTATTACACCGTGGCTTCCCGTTGTCATCCCTTATTTCGGATGTGCTGGGGTCGCTGGTGCCTTTACGGGCTAGCCAGCTATCTTCACCCGTGCAAAAGCGGGTCATGAGGCTTGTTAGGGCTGCCATTGTCCTAGGCTTTTCTTGGCCGAGGTGTCTGGCGAGCCACTCGTCACGGATGCTATGTTTGAATGCCGCTAAGGCTTCGGCATCCGGACAATCAACAATTTGATTCTTCTTAGTGAGGAATCTGTTCCAAAGCTTGCGGGCGGACTCTCTGGGTTGTTGGATTATGTGACTTAAATCGTCAGCATCCGGAGGCCGGACATAAGTCCCTTGAAAATTGGCCCTGAAAGCGTCCTCGAGTTCCTCCCAGCTCCCAATTTAATTTACGGGGAGGCTTTTCAACCAGTGCCGAGCTGGTCCCTTTAGTTTGAGGGGGAGGTATTTGATGGCGTGGAGGTCATCCCCACGAGCCATATGTATGTGCAGGATAAAGTCCTCGATCCAGACCCCTGGGTCTATCGTTCCGTCGTATGCCTCTATGTTCACAGGTTTAAAGCCCTGTGGGAATTCATGGTCCAGTACTTCATTAGTAAAGCATAGGGGGTGGGCAGCCCCTCTGTATCTGGACGCGCTGTGGCATCCTGTAGGCTGTTGTTGTGTCCGGTGTTTATTCCAAACTGGTATTTGATTGTCATAATCTTTGTGGCGACCACAGTCCCCCGCCGGGGTGTGTCCTTTAGATCCGTAGATGGACCTAGCTGCGCCAACTATCTTATCCAGGTGCTCACGTAGATCATGCGCGTCTTCGGTAGCTGCTTTGTTGTAGTTATGAAGTGGTGCGTCTGGTCTCCTGGTCGTGTTATTTTTGGTGGAACGGCCTCGTCGTCAAATTCTGGCAGTAGCTTGCGTTTTGGGTAGCTCTTTGTATGGCGATCGTCACCATATCTTTCTTCAGTGTCTAGCACTTTGTTCCATCTGCGATTGAGAGTTTCCTGTGCGGCTTTAAGCCGTTGCTTCTACTTCTTTAGACTTCTCACTGTGGCCATAAGCTTTCTGTGGAGGTTATCTCGTTCCACGCGTTCTTCCGGGATGATGAATGCGTCATCGTCCGGACTGTCCTCTTGCCCTGGGCCGGTTTGATGAACTCGTCCCCCTAGATTGTTGTCTTCGGGCGTCTGCTCCGAACTGTGTTCGGCATGACCTGGTTCATCCGGCTCCATCGCTGGTTCCGTTTGGTCGTTGTTGCCTTCGGGGTTGACCGGAGTATTCATCCTTCTGGCGCTCTTGCTGATATTTTTATTGTTGCTGGATTTGGAATGACATTTGCGCCGTTGCTTTGGATTTTGCCCGGGGTTTTTATCTGCCGGATTGTCACCATCGTCCTCCTTGGGCGTATCCACCATGTATATGTCGTGTGACGAGGCGGAAGTCCGGTACCCCGTAAATTCTGAATCTTTTCCTGCATCGTCGTCCATACAGTCGAAGTCAAGCACGTCGATGAAATCATCAACTGTGGCTATGAAGTGGGTGGTGGGTGGGTAATGAATTTCTTTGTCGCCTGCTTCCCATTTGAGCCAAACATAGTTCGGCCCGGAATTCTCTGTCAAAGAGAGGGTTTTTAATGAGTTTAGCATGTCGCCAAAGGGCGAGTGCTGGAAGATGTCCGCAGCGGTGAACCCCATTACCGGAGCACGACCGGGCTTGGTGGGCTCGGGAGCGCGCAGACTGGGACCTACAACCGGATACGAATCCGGGTGCCCGGAGTCACAGGCTTCCTTAGAAGTGTGGCCTGTGTTCGGCTCCATCGCCGATGAGGGTACGGCCTGCGGGGCGGGGTCCATCCCTCCGTCCTCAGGCAACGCAGTCTGCTCCGGATTTGAGTCCAATGCTACTGCAGGCGTGATGTCCCGAGCGTTGTCCGACAGTAGGTTCAGGCCATGCTCGTCGTGACTATCCGGTGCTCTTGGCGCTGGCCCAAATCCGTCGAAGATCAAGTCTCCGCGGATATCCGCTGTGTAGTTCAGGTTTCCGAACCTGATTTGATGGCCAGGGGCGTAGCTATCGATCTGCTCCAGATGGCCAAGCGAATTGGCCCGCAGTGTGAAGCCGCTGAACACGAAGATCTATCCGGGGAGGAAAGTCTCGCCCTGGACCGCATCGTTGATGATGATTGAAGGAGCCATCGAGCCCGACAGCGACGACACAGAGGAACTCTCAATGAAAGCACCAATGTCGGTGTCAAAACCAGCGGATCTCGGGTAGGGGGTCCCGATCTGTGTGTCAAGGCTGATGGTAACAGGAAGCAAGGGACACAGATGTTTACCCAGGTTCGGGCCCTCTCGATGGAGGTAAAACCCTACTTCCTGCTTGATTAATATTGAAGATATGGGTAGTACAAGAGTAGATCTACCACGAGATCATAGAGGCTAAACCCTAAGAGCTAGCCTATGATGGTATGATTGTAATTGTGATCGGCCTTCTAAGGACCAACCTCTCCGGTTTATATAGACATCGAAGAGGGCTAGGGTTTACATGGAGTCAGTTACAAGGAAGGAAACACAATATCCGGATCGCCAAGGTTGCCTTCCACGCCAAGGAGAGTCCCATCCGGACACGGGCCGAAGTCTTGAGTCTTGTATCTTCACGCTTCAATAGTCCGGACGTTGTACACAGTCCGGCTGTCCGGATACCCCCTAATCCACGACTCCCTCAAGAGCCACGACAAAGGACCGAATCAAGACCTTCCCATAAGGTAAATGTGGTTTCACTGGAGAAAGCTCGATTTGGGTGGCACTGTGATATCCCAGTGATGACAGAGGAGGTTTGTTATTAAGTCATATTATTAACTTCTCCCTCATCAATCATCATGCGAGCATTATTAACATGAATGCAACAACTAACATGCAACATACTGATGCAGTAGCAAAACATTAAGCATTTCAGAAGAACAATGATGGCATGCGAAACATGGCAATACCAAGCACTAGCAAACTTAACAGTGTAACAGAATTATCATAACATCGATACTACTAACATGAAACTAAACTAGACAGAGGCATGATATTCTTAGTAACAACATCTAACTAGCATGTCAACTTATTTTATGAAAGCATAAGCATGCAAGACAGATAACATATAGCATGACTGAAATAACAACAGACAGAACAGACAAGAAACTACAGCAACTAAACACACACACGAGGTGCAAGCAAAGTCAACATGCAAGTTCGGGGCTCATGATAAGAGGTTGGCTTGCCTGGGGTCGACAAATACTTTGGGAAGAAGTGTGGAATGATCGCGGAAACAGTTGCCGGAAATAGTTCTCTCTTAGAGGGGGGGGGGCTATTTACGGGCAAGGGCAAAGTGGTCATTTTAAATATGTCAAACCATAGTTAAAATGATGCGAACGGAACGGGCTCAATGAGACGAAGACGTGGGCGTTGGATTCACCTCAATCGGAGTTACGAGCGCAAAGTTGTGGCCGTTCACTTTTTAGGCAGAAAACACTACTAGGAAAAGGCCTACTAATGGCGCACCGGTTTTGCCTACTAATGGCGCACTACCGGTGCGCCATTACTAGCACGCCATTAGTATTTGTTACTAATGGCGCACCACTGGTGCGCCATTAGTATCTGGTATACTAATGGCGCACCATGCAGTGCGCCATTAGTATAGCCCACGGTGCGCCATTAGTATCTGGTATACTAATGGCGCACCACATAGAAGTGCGCCATTAGTAACATTTTTTTAAAAAAAAAATTCAGAATTTTTTTTAAATTTTTTTTTCAATTTTTTTATGGCTTAATCTCGGGTCAATATGCTCATTTTTTGGCACGATATTATTTCAAATTTTGTTCTTGTTTTTGGATCTTGTACGTTCTTTTGCCGTGTTCTTTTGCCGGAGAGGAGTTCGTCGGAGAGGAGGAGGAGGAGGTCACCGGAGAGGCGCTCGCCTACATCACCGGAGAGGAGGAGGAGGTCGCCGGAGAGGAGGAGGAGGAGGTCACCGGAGAGGAGTTCACCGAAGCATCGGAGAGGAGGAAGGAGAAACCATGAGGGAATGGGAGGAGAGGAGGGAGGAGGAGCTCACCGGAGAGGAGGGGGGAGAAACCGTGAGGGGAGGGGAGGGGAGGAGAGGAGGAGGAGGTCGCCGAAGAGGAGGAGGAGGTCGCCGGAGAGGAGAAGGAGGTTGTCGGAGAGGAGGAGAAAGAGTGGAGGAGAGGAGAGGAGGAGATGGAGTGGAGGAAAGGTGGAGTGGAGGAGAGGAGAGTAGGAGATGGAGTGGAGGAGAGGCGGAGTGGAGGAGGTGCGCCCAGCCATATATACGACATAGTAATGGCGCACCGTGGGCAGGTGCGCCATTACTAATTTTTTTTATTTTTTGACTTATTTTGAATTTTGAAGGCGGGAAGATACTAATGGCGCACCATGGGCCGGTGCGCCATTAGTAACTTTTTTTTATTTTTTTGATTTATCTTGAATTTTTAAGGCGGGAAGATACTAATGGCGCACCATGGGCAGGTGCGCCATTAGTAATTTTTTTTATTTTTTTGATTTATCTTGAATTTTTAAGGCGGGAAGATACTAATGGCGCACCATGGGTAGGTGCGCCATTAGTAAGTTTGAATTTTTTTGAATTTTTTTGCCTCTCCAGATCTTAAAATCCCCGTATCTTTTTTTCTGTTAGGTTTTTGAGGATTTTGAAAATGTTTAACGAGGTTCCCCCTTTAAATTCGGATGTAACTTTTCGAGTAGATGATTTTTCATATAAAAAACTTTTTCATCCGAGTTAGTATGCAAAAGTTATGCCCATTTTTACAAATTCTCGCGAGATTTTGCAAATGAAGTCAAAATTCATATTTGCAAATTTTCCCAACAACTAGACCACATATCACATGGGAAACTTATTTTCTTTTATTTTTTTGGCATTTTCATCATTTTCTTTTATTTTTTTTTAAACTGAAAAGGCGATCCACAGGGAGGGGGGGCGGTGTGCATTCGGTGGAAGTGGTGGCCAAGTTACTAATGGCGCACCGTGGCATGGTGCGCCATTACTAGTTCAACTAGTAATGGCGCACCACTCCCACGGTGCGCCATTAGTACTTTTGAAAAAAAAATTGATATTTTTTTTGACTTTTTTTTAAAATACTTAGTAATGGCGCACCAGTGGAAAGTGCGCCATTACTAGTTAAAACTAGTAATGGCGCACCGAGACATGGTGTGCCATTAGTATCAATTTTTTTTATATTTTTTTAACTTTTTTTTTCAAAACTACTAATGGCGCACGACGGATGTGGTGTGCCATTACTATGTCAATTAGTAATGGCGCACTATGCAACGGTGTGCCATTAGTAACAAAAAAAATTTATGTTTTTTTTCAAAACTACTAATGGCGCACCACACACCAGGTGCGCCATTAGTAATATATTACTAATGGCGCACCGAGACATGGTGCGCCATTAGAATATAGTAATGGCGCACCACATCACAGGTGCGCCATTAGTGGCCATTCCATCTATAGCCCTTTTTGTAGTAGTGAAATGCACTAAGGCGGTGAACTTTCACAATTTAAACATTTCGGCGGGCTGAGCTGACCTGAAGGCGTATTTACAAAAATACGTCTTCGATCGGGGAAAGAGGCTTCGCGGAGGGCGCCGCCACTTAGCTGATGTGGCGACGACCGTTCAAAGAGGCAGAGGCGGGGCCGGGCGCCTGGGCCGCTGCCAGGTGGGGTCACGGAGTTGAGGGACGCTCGCGGACGAGAGGGGGAAGGAGACAGAGGAGGAAACAACGGTGCACACGGGAGCGCACTATGTTCGGCGACGGCGACGGCTCAACGAGGAAGCAAACGAAGGGGGAAACGGGTCAAGGCGCACGGCGACGATGAGGCTGAGCTGGTTGACAAGCTTAGACGAGCCAGAGCCAGCCGGAGGGATGGTACTGTAGCCAACAGGAACTAGACCACCGATTTGGCCTGCTACCCCCGTGGTCACCACAGACAAGGCACGCTCTAGCCAGCTATGCCATGCCAAACCATGTCAGCGGTGAAGTCCTTCCAAAGCTCATTAAGACTGAGGGCATGGAACGAGCAAAGGTGTAGCGAGCAGAGGGAACCAAGCTCGACAAGTTTGTTGTTGCAAACTTGGCCACATCTTGGTGATCAAACTAGAGGTGTTAAGGACTAGGAATGATGTCTGGGAGGTTTAGGGTAGCAAGGACTACGGTCCTGGGAATTTGGAAGGGATTAGGACAATTATTTGACATAGTTGCAGTGCAACTGTCAAATATGGCCCAGAAAACAAAAGAGGAATAAACACTCACTAGGAGTGTTGGATTTGGCTCCCACTTGGCAATTCCTCATGATTTGGTCATATGTAGATGCTGCAAAAAGATCATACCAAATGGACATGCCAAATTGGTACTTGCTTCACAGGCATCACTTTTGACCAGAAACTTGAGAAAATTCTAGGAAAATATTGGCTACATGGAATGAGCCAATCTCTTGGGTAGGTGGGTTTTATGGATAGGAGAAGGCTTGGAAATATTGTTAGCCATAATGGAGCAAGATAAAATATACTTGCTGCACACACTGAAAATTTGGACAGAAAACAAGAATTGCTCCTGTGCTCACATATATCAATGAAATGAGCTGACTTTGGGTGTAGGCTAACGATTTGGGATACACGAGGGGATTGCAAACTTTCATCCCATTTGGAAACTCTATGAAGGTACTTCCTTCACGAAGGTGCATTCTGGTCAGAAACTTTGAAACAATGCACAGGGAGCTAGGATTAATGGATTGAGCTCATCTTTGGTATCCATGGGTGATTTATCAATATTAATCACCCTGCCAAATTGCAGCTCAAATGGAATTAGGAATAAAGCACTTCCTTTGCAAAATTTCAGAGAAGGCAGAAACTTGCATTGGATCATGTGCCCAATTTTGAACTGTGGGATCATGAGATAAGGATGGAACTAGTGATTATATATCAAGGACAAGCTCCACAATTTATGTGGGAATTTTCTCTGCTATAAAAATAATAGTTCCTTTAGAAAATGGCAGAAATGTAATATTGGTATTAAATAGGAAAAGGCAATTTTCCTTATTTAATTATGGCCAATATCTTTGCCAGAGCTTGGATTAGGCATAAATATCAACTCCACCAATTCACATGAATTTAGGAGATGGCTAGCTATGCCTTTGGATTTTATTCCTCAGAAAGGCAAGAAAAGGAATAAATCATAGTTCAAAAATATTGCATGGGACTTGGCAATATTTTTGCATATCCAAGGTTGAAAAGGATGGGAGGGTCTCTGGGAACAGATGGGATGATCAACAAATCAAGGAAAATGATGGCTCCTTTGTAATCACAAAGGCCATGATCAAATTCCAAAAAATTGGAATTATGGTTTGAGAGGGTTGGAGCTGAGGCAAATGAGGTCTTGCCCACTGAAAAAGACATGAGCAAGGTTTTGAAAGGTTGGAAATGACAAGAATTCTCAGAGTCATCCAACAAACTCAGGAGAAAGATTTTGAAAATGAGTGCCAGGAAGGAATAACAGCTCAAAAATTGATAACCCAATTTTGGGGTTGTTACATCAGACCCATGGTAGCACCAAGTTGAATGTGATGTACACCAATGATCCGGACTCGGTGAAGCTCTGCCTCGCAAAGTTCAAGCAGTACTTATAGGAGGAGAAAGCACAAGGTCGCAGGACTAGACCTTATGCCCATCCATTTGCCTCCTGACAGGGACCAGCGGATCACCATCACCTAGGTATGCGTGCAGGACGAGGTTCTCATCTACCACTATTGTAGGGCCATCAGAGGTTCTGGAGCATTCGCCCGTTTCATCGGTAGCACCGACTGCACCTTTGCTACGGTGAGATAATGAAGAATGCGATGATTCGGCCATCTGGTGCAACAAGCTTGTTGACATCCCTAAGCAATACAAGATCATCAACAATGAGCAGGAGAAGGAGTCCGTGGTTGACCTCGCTGCGACCATCATCGACCCCTGCTATGCCGACATGAAAGAAGACGATGATACCAAGGACCTGAACACATGGGAGGTACCTCTGAATCTATCCTACATAACCTACGTGGCCAAGGACGCATACGCATGCTACGACGTGTACAGAAGAATCTTGGACATGAGGGTGTGTCTGCTTCCCATGACCGACGAGTACACGGATAGTCGCAGCGTCATGATCAAGCGTGCAAGGAAGGTCTGGATGATGTACTTTATCTGTTTAAGCACCTTTATCATCTGAGTGTTTCATGCATTAGCCTATGTGTCATAATTATCTGTTTTGTCTAAAATATTTCGTCTAAGAACCCATTAATCTGTTCGCTTTTTTTAGTGGATATTTGCTTATCTATGTAACTAGTTCATTGGGCTGCCGTGCTTTGAATCTCCTTCCTCCCAACATATTCCCCTTCTTAGGTGGACCCAGCAGGTCTCGTACATAGACATCTGGGAGCAACCACCTATCCATTTGTATTTCTTTATTGTATTCAATCTTTCGTCCTCTTCCTACAGTGGCTGGCGGCACTGCCGCGCACGCCTCAGTGACCCATCCTAGCCTATGGCGCTGCCAGGCCATCCCTCTACTCCCACACATTCTTCGGCGGCGGCAGCTCCACAAACCCACCCTGCACCCGAACAAGTCAACCTCGTACTCCCTGAGGGAGTCCTGGATTATGAGGTCCTTGGAGAGCCAGCCTATGTGAAATGGGCCGGACTAACGGGTCGTGAAGATACATAACCAAAGGCCTTCTCCCGTGCCCGGATGGACACTCCTTTGCGTGGACGGCAAGGTTGGCATCCGGATGTGTAGTTTCCTTCCTCTATAAACCGACTTTGTACAACCCTAGTCGCCTCTGGTGCCTATATAAACTGGAGGGTTTAGTCCTTAAAGGTGAACACAATCATACAGGCTAGACATCTACGGTTTAGCCATTACGATCTCGAGGTAGATCGACTCCTGTAACACCTATACTCATCAAAGTCCATCAAGAAGGAAGTAGGGTGTTACCTCCATTAAGAGGGCCCAAACCTGGGTAAACATCGTATCCCCTACCTCCTGTTACCATCGATCCTTAGACGCATAGTTTGGGACCCCCTACCCGAGATCTGCCGGTTTTGACACCGACATTGGTGCTTTCATTGAAAGTTCCTCTGTGTCGTCGACAGAAGGATTGATGGCTTGCCTCGTCATCAAGGACATCATCACTTCCGGAGAAGCCCTAGCTTGAGGGCAAACCCTCCGGCTCGGCAGCTTCATCATGGGTGCTTGCCCGACCATTAAGCCAGAAGCAGCCCAACTCATCACCAAAAATCGCCTCCGCGTCGGCCCTGAATACTCCAACAAGATGGATCCGGCAGATGTATCAGCCTTAAACGAACTTCTAGATTGCATCGCCGCCCTGGGGGTTGCAACCGACTACGGTCGGATTGGGCTTAAACCCGATCAGAGAGAAATCAGATCTCTATTGATCACCCATCATGCGGCAGTCGTGAAGGAACAAGCCGACAATGACTCTTCTCCTGCGTTGAGAACAAAGTATGTTTGGGTCTCCGAGCTCGGAGAACTGGACTCCCGTCTTCCGGAAGACACTTCTTGTCCTCCGAACATGGAATCGGGCGTTGAGCCTAAAAACGCACTGGATGCTCCGGAGCCCAGGCCCGTAACCTCGGAGATTCTTATCCGGACTTCTCAGTGGGTTAGGGTTCGGATTTGAACCCGCCCACCCAGCACAAGAAATATTACCCAAGCAACTCCGGTCCTCTGGACATATGCGACTTGATGTATGTGCGGCAGCAGCCTCAGGGAACAGTCCACCACTTTTGGGCTAGATTCCTACTTGTTAAAAACAAGATCAAGGATTGTTGTGACGACGACGCGATCTCGGTATTTTGCAACAATTGCACGGATGAGGGAATCCTTAATGCCCTCAACCGCCGCCGTGTACTGCACTTTGCCGATTTGGCACACGTAGTACAGAAGTACTGCATAATGGAAGGCGCTTGGAAAACCCAGACAACCCGCTGGGACCCGCAGGACTTCAGGCCATCCCCCGGACGGGCAAAGAGGATGCACCCCTGCGGAGTACCCAATCATCATCCCGTGGACAAGAAAATTAAACCCGCTACGGGGCATAGAACTGTCCTCGAGGAATGGCTCGACAAGCCTTATAAAATTCACATGACGCCAAACAACGAACCAACACACAGCCTTCGAGCGTGTTGGATACTCCGGCAGGTGGCCAAGAGCGGCGAGGGTATCCTCACTAACAACACTCTAGAAAACTACTCTTCGGAGGACAATGATCCCAAAGTATTCACGGTCTTTTGGACCTTTTCTTCAAATAATCGGCGGAAAAGGGCGCTCCGCGACCTTGCCGAAGTCTGCCACTTGGCAGAAGTAAATCCCTGCAACGACATGGTGATCACTTTCAATGCCGATGACGAACCAAGAGCCCGCTCAGGCCGGGCACTAGCCGCTTTGGTCCTAAACCCAATCATAGACGACTTTCGGCTCACTAAAGTGCTCATGGATGGCGGTAGCGGACTGAACCTCATCTATGAGGACACACTCAATAAAATGCAAATGGACAGGAGTCGCCTTGAGCAAAGTAACACAACCTTCCGCGGTATTATCCCTAGTCGGGAGGCCAGATGCTCGGGAAAAATCAAACTCGACGTGGTATTCGGCATGCCGGAGAACTACAGGTCCGAAGAGTTACTCTTCCATGTGGCACCATTCAACAGCGGGTATCATGCTTTGCTGGGGCGAGATGCATTCACGCGCTTCCAAGCCGTACCCCATTACGGGTATATGAAGCTCAAAATACCCGGGCCCAATGGAATTATCACTATCACCAGTGATCCGGACATAGCACTCCGCGCCGAAAACAAAACCGTCTCTCTGGCCCTTTAGGCATTATCCGAGGCCCTCGCGGCTGAGGAATTAACCACTCTATGTTCTACAGTAGATATGGACGATGTAATCCTCGATAAGAGACCCAAATCTATTTCCTTCAAACCAGCAGACGAAATAGTCAAATTTCAAGTCCACCCGACGGACCCCAAGAAAACAGCTTCCATTGGGGCACAGCTAGATCCGACGATGGAAGCCGCGTTACGCGCATTCCTGCATGAGAACTGAGACATTTTTGCCTGGCACCCTTCGAATATGCCAGGTATTCCACGGAGACTGGCCGAGCATAGTCTCAATATACTGAAAGGATACAAACTAGTCAAGCAAACTCTGCGTCGATTCTCCGAACCCAAACGACAGGCTATGGGGGAGGAGCTATCCAAGCTACTTGAAGTTGGGTTTATAAGAGAGATCAAACATCCGGACTGGCTAGCGAACCTGGTCATGGTACCTAAGAAGGATAAATCCTGGCGCCTATGTGTCGATTTCAAAGACTTAATAAGGCTTGCCCTAAGGACCCTTTCCCACTACCTCAAATTGACCAGATTATTGACGCAACCGCAAGACACGATTCCTTGTGCTTCCTTGACGCATATTCCGGATACCATCAAATTAAGATGAAGGAATCGGACCAAGCCACCACAGCGTTCATCACTCCATATGGGCCCTTTGCTTCAACACTATGCCTTTCGGGCTCAAGAACGCCGACGCAACCTACCAACGCATGATTCAAACATGCCTGGAAAAGCAGATCGGCAAAACTACAGAGGCATATGTAGATGGCGTAGTCATCAAAACCAAACATGTCGATTCATTGGTAGATGAATTACGCCTTACATTCAATAACCTCCGAGCATATGACATACGGCTCAATCCGGAAAAATGCGTTTTTGGCGTTCCAGCCGGAAAGCTGCTTGTGTTCATCTATTTATATATTAAAAATGCTTGACGGGTTAACCAGAAAATAGAGAATTAAACTAGAAAATCCCACAAAAAATAGAAACATCTGACCATTAATGTTAATAGAAAATAAAACTACAACCGTTAGATCATAATAATTTTATGAAAAATTAACCACCAATGCCATCGAAAGAAGCTCCTCTTTTAGACCCTAACAAAAAAAAATCTACCCGTCCTCTCCAAAACCCTCCCGATGTCTTCCTTTCCCCCGGCCCGACGGGCACTGTCTACTTGGATAATTTCTCGGAGATCCCCTCATGGCCTCCAAAGTTCTTCTTGGGGAAGTATGCCTTGATAGAGATCCCCTCATGGCCTCCAAAGTTCTTCTTGTGGAAGTATGCCTTGATAGATGGGCTTCTGGCCGGTGCTTTCATGTACGTACAAGCTGGCTCAAATCTAAGAAGCTGATTAATTCTGTGGACATGTGGCAAGGGCACAAGGCTGATTGATTTCTAGGTCTGGCCTCAGGTAGGTATGTTAGCATTAGCACCCATCCGTAGCAATCTAACGGCTTGCTTTGGTGGATGGTCACGCATCTGGTGGGAAAGCAATCGACAACATGCAAGTGCCAGATCGATAAAAGTAACATATGCAATTTTCTATTCTTTTTAGCACAAGCTTGATAGGGGTCTTCTTGCTGATTAAATTCTCACATGCCAACATGAAGCTAGATCGGAGACACTAGATTTTCGGTTGGATGACCACACTTATTCTTGTGTAATTACATCTCGCACAACTCAAAAACCAATCTCAATCTCCAATTCCGTTCTACTTGTAAGTGCTTCCAGATTGGCTTCGCCTTCATATCGGCCCCCCTGAACATCTCCACACTATAGGATCTCCTCGATTGTCCAATTCAACTCCACCCAAAAACAACAACAACTCCAGTAGGTATCATCTTTTGCACAAAATTGATTAATTTGAACTCCTTCCGTAAATAAATATAAGAGCACTTAGATCACTGAAGTAGTTATGTAAACGCTCTTATATTTATATTTATATACAGAGGGAGTACTATCTGTTGGATGTCAAACTGATGAAGTGATCACTGGGTGATGGATCAAGTATACTTGATTGATAGATTATGCTAAAATAAAAAAACACTAATCTATACATCTAGATTGATTAATATGACCGAAACCGGTTCCTTGCTATACTTCTGTTTAGTAAAAACTTTTTTGTGTCCAAGGTTGGCAACCAATCTCCGTCGATCACCTTGGTTGTCGAATTGACTCCTTTTAGTGACCGCTCCACCTCCAGCAGGTATCACCATCTTATGAACAAAAGAAATTAATTTGCATGATTCATTGAAAGCCAGATTAATGAACTCCCTTTCCGTACTTACATTTCCCTGAGTTAATAGTTTGTGTTAAAGGTAACTCTTTACTATGCATATAATTAATTTTCCAGTTATATTGCTACTTTACTAACTCATACATCTATTTCTATTTTTAGGCCCCAAACAACATCTCACCTATGTTCTTGAATGCATTGACCACAAGAACCAAGTGATAAGACAATCAAGGACTAAAACAAAGGGTGCACAACATCAAAACTGAGGACAAAGAAAAATGTCACCAGATATGTAACTTGTATTAAGCTTGAATTTTAGTATGAACAAGAACAACCAACAGCGATATTTAAATGATGCAAAATTAAGAAACTTGAACATTCAATGGACTTGGTATGAATTTTTTCAAACTTCGTAGAGGCAACCGGCAAGTACAGCAACATGGTGCCATTTTCTGGTAAGCAGAAAGAACATCAGGTACAGCTAGAAGCATGTTCTCCCTCCGTTCCTAAATATAGTGTTTTTAGAGATTTCACTATGAACTACATACGGAGCAAAATGAGTGAATCTACACTATGAAACATGTCTATATACATCTATATGTAGTTTGTAGTGAAATCTCTAAAAATATTTATATTTAGGAACGGGGGGAGTAGCTTACTATGTTGCCAACTGAGAGAGCCATTGGCTTACCTCATGAAATGGTATGAAAAAAAAACGGGAAGAGATCGAAAAACTACATGCAAAATACCATACTGTACAACTCCACGTTTGATCTCACATCAATGGCCTGTAAGGTAGACAAAGAAATAAACAATCGCAGTGGACCTTATGTGTTTAGAATGAACGGGCAAAATTGCCACATAGTTTGCTACATTGGTGCCTGAAGGTGAAGACTGAAGAGAGACCGCGCTAGGCAGAGTTGTGCTTGTGCATATATGGCACTAAAAACCCAAAAGATAAAGGGAATCAATAGATCCTCGCATCATTGAGGCCCTTAATAATATGCTGTATAGAGATAATATACAAGCAAAAACATTCAGAATGGCAAGTGACACATTCAAAGACTGTAACTATCACAATGCCAGATTAAACTAACCAATGAGTGTGGCGCAGATGGAAAACGACATGGCATGCCATATGCAACTGAAGTTGCAGCCTCGATTGTGAATGGTACAAAAGAAAAAAAAATGACGGTATGTGATTGTTCAGTACAACGTACAAACACATTCATCGAATGAAGATAGTAAATAACAGAATCACATCTAGAAGAAAAGGTCTATATTCCAAAAAAAACATGTCACCAGCTAAATGGGTGTGGTTATGCCTTCTAAAAAGGAGACAATATCCTATCTCACCATGCTTTGCTATGACCATAACAAAAGCCAGGAGCACTCTCCAAACAAGGTTGGACTATATCTACATGAACAAGTCTTTACACATGGACATCTATATGTACCATTCTCAAGAGTAAGAAAAAGGGATGGACTGCAAGTAATGGTAAATGATGAAGATAACAATAAGGATGTTAGGGTCAAGAACATAATCTACAATGATTTTTTCTAAAGTTATGAACTAAAAGTCCAAAACACACACTTGCCGTATGATGTTGCCAGCCTTTTACATAAGCACAAGTAATTGATAATTAATTTGCCCTAAAATCTCTTCAAATTAACAAATTTACTAATCTATGGTAACATGAATGTTAGACACTATATGGCAGGATGAATATAATCTACTATTCTATAGAAATATTGAAAAAAATGCATGAACATTTGATGAAAATATGAAATATTTCCAAAAAATGGTAAAAGCTTTACGCCCATCTAAGCTTATGGTTTCTTACAATCTATATACATCAGATTACAGTTACTCCCGAGTAATTATTCAATAATACCAAACATCAAAACAGTATGGTATCTCATGTTTGAAGCTCATTATTGACTATAAGCTTATAGGAGTTGAGCTCAGTATTGTATAACGCAATCAGACCTATTTTACTATTCAGTTATTAAAATTTAATTACTCTTTTAAGAAATATTTAAACTACAACTACTCCCAAATATGTGTATAAATTCTTAAATTTCATCGATAATAATGTATGGTAAGGGGCCTAACACTGTCAATGTCGGTCCCATGCTCGGAAAAGGTAGGATGTGGCCTGAACAAATTCAGATTTTTGACTAAGTTACCATCAGCAATGATCATTAATAGCAACAAACTTATGAATTAATCTGTGCACAATAGATTTCCTCTGGAAACTGGGAGCTAAAAAAAGGTAGGACACCTAACTGAACAAACATTTTTATCTATGCCCTTTTTATTGTGAAATTGAAAGAAAGCAGAGAGGAGCTGATACCACTTCAAGGTCCTCCCACAGCGGTACCTCAAACTCTAGTTTTGCATGATTTTTGTTGATTTTGGAGTCTGAAGGCACCAACATTTGTAGGGCTGCGCTGGAAGAAAAATGTATGGGCGTCGATGAGCCCCTTCCGCTAACCCAACCGTGAAAGCTCCTCTTCCTTCGACCTTGACAGCGATGGCAGCCTCACCAAACTGGAGATGTCCGTGTTGCATCACTCGCCTCCGCCCCGTCGCAGGGGACAAGAATTCCCTCATCGCCTACGTGGACACCGACGGCAACGCCACCGTCGAGTTCGACTAGCTCAACTCCTCCCTCGCGTCGCTGCTCCTCAAGCCCTGCTAATCAACCGTCAATATTGACTGGCCCCAGGAGACCCGTGGCCGCACCAACGACGTGAGCGGCGGGGGTTGCGTGCAGGGAAGACAAGCAAGGTGGCGACACAGAATCAACAGAGGTAAGACGAGCTTGGGAGTGAGATGAGCAACGTCATTACCACGGCAGTAACCGGAGTTTATCGGGAGGCAGCAATTTTGGAGTGACAAGGAGAAAAGTGAAGGAGAAAGGGGATCGGGATTTCTGTTTTCAGGATAGGACAAAGGGGATCAGGAGCGAGTGACATGTGTGTGCCATATGCACCCATGAGAGCATATTTTCCAGATACGAGTACAACAGAAAAAATTCCACTAATAAACTAAAAAGCTAATATATCTCAAACAAAATATATTGGCAAAATATTCATATTCGAAATTATTGCCACATTTGAATACGGAATTTCTTTGCCCAAACCAGATAATAGTTTTCTCTAAATGATGACTAAAATGTTGCTTAAATAACTATTAAATTCTTACCCGTGCACATATTTTCTACTCCCTCTGTGACAAAATGTATGCCCCACAAAAAAATGTAAGACACTTTTTGATACATTTGTATTTCCATGATGTTTGGTGAATATATTAAAAAAATTAATCCTTAATATGTGTGTGCTTAGACTAAATTAGATCATTTCTCTTTCTATAAATTATTCTGAACATATCCTTTCAATCATATAAAAAAATCCCTAGCCGATACCGATGGTTCATATTCTCACTCAAATTTATCGAAATGACTTTACGGACGACACTACCCGCACGACCTGGAAACGATACTTCCTCCCAACAGCTCTAAGCATCAGACAAAATAAAAACAATTGCCTCCTGCGCACTATTGGTGTTGCCACGTACAGTCGTCCATTCATCGGCCGCAAGTTTATCATGTGTATAGCAACACTCCAATTTTATTCTGTAAAAAATTCTCTATAAAAACAGCCCATATACGACGTAAAAAAGTTTTGTTTGCCATGATGGGTCTTTTGCATGAATTCATGATAAGATGGACTCATACCACAAACATGATTTTCAGTCTACACATCACTCTAAAACAATTTGTCGCCAACGGTGAGGGAGTCCTAGATTAGGGGGTATCCGGACTGCCGAACTGTGCACAACGTCCGGACTATTAAAGCGTGAAGATACAAGACTCAAGACTTCAGCCCGTGTCCGGATGGCACTTTCCTTGGCGTGGAAGGCAAGCTTGGTGATCCGGATATTATATTTCCTTCCTTGTAACCGACTCCATGTAAACCCTAGCCCTCTCCGGTGTCTATATAAACCGGAGAGGTTGGTCCTTAGAAGGCCGATCACAATTACATTCATACCATCATAGGCTAGCTCTTAGGGTTTAGCCTCTACGATCTCGTGGTAGATCTACTCTTGTACTACCCATATCATCAATATTAATCAAGCAGGAAGTATGGTTTTACCTCCATCGAGAGGGCCCGAACCTGGGTAAACATCTGTGTCCCTTGCTTCCTGTTACCATCAGCCTTGACGCATAGATCGGGACCCCCTACCCGAGATCTGCCGGTTTTGACACCGACATTGGTGCTTTCACTGAGAGTTCCTCTGTGTCGTCGTTGTCAGGCTTGATGGCTCCTTCGATCATCACCAACAACGCTGTCCAGGGCGAGACTTTCCTCCCCGGACAGATCTTCGTGTTCGGCGGCTTCGCACTGCGGGCCAATTCACTTGGCCACCTGGAGCAGATCGGCAACTATGTCCCCGGCCATCAAATCAGGTTCGGAAACCTGAACTACACGGCGGATAACCACGGGGATTTGATCTTAGACGGATTCGGGCCAGCGCCCGAAACGCCAAACAGTCACGATGAGCACGGCTTAGACCTGTGGTCGGACGTTGCTCGGGATATCACCCTGGCAGAGGCCCGGGATCTAAATCCGGGGCAGGTTGCTTCGCCTAAGGAAGGAGGGCTAGCCCCCGCCCCACAGGCCGTGCCCTCATCGGCGATGGAGCCGAATACAGGTCTCATCTCTGAGGGAGCCTGTGACTCCGGACCCCCGGATTCATATCCGGATGCAGGTTCCGGTCCGCGCGTCCCCGAGCCCGCCGATCCGGTTGGGCTCTGGTGATGGAGTTCACCGTGGCGGACGTCTTTCAGCACTCGCCCTTCGGTGACATGCTGGACTTATTGAAGTCTCTCTCCTTGTCAGGAGACTCTGGGCCGAACTATGTATGGCTCGAGTGGGAAGCAGACAACGACGGAATTCGTTGCCCACCCACCACCCACTTCATTGCCACGATCAATGATCTAACCGACGTGCTTGACTTCGACTCCGAAGACATCGACGGTATGGACGACGATGCAGGAGAATTACAGGAGCCACCGCTCACTGGGCTGTGGACGGCCAACTCCTCATATGATATATATATGGTGGACACTCCAAAGGAAACTAATGGCGACAAGGCAACGGAGGACAACCCCCCGGGAAGAAAATCAAAGAATGGGCGTCGTCGGCGCCGCTCCAAGCCCCGCCATGGCAACACCGGCCCCGGAGACGAAAATAATCCGGATGGCGCCGAAGAAGAATATGACCCTGACCAGCCCGCCTTCGAGCAGGCCGAACAGGAAGATGAGCAGGTCAGCCCAGAAGAACAGGCGACAGACGCATACCCGGAGGAGGACAACTACATGCCCCCCCTCCGAAGACGAGATCAGCCTCGGCGACGACGAATTCGGCGTGCCTGAGGATCCTGTGGAGCAGGAGCGCTTCAAGCGTAGGCTTATAGCCACTGCGAGGAGCCTGAAGAAGAAGTAGCAGCAACTCCAAGTTGATCAAGACCTGCTCATAGATAGATGGACTGAAGTCCTGGCAGCCGAGGAATATGGACTCGAACGCCAAACGGCTGACCGGCCACCCCGTGGCCGGGATAAAATGGGATACCAGCCCGGATACCAGCCCGCACCCCCACGCCGATACACTATGGCTCAGGGCAACATGCACGACCTGCAAGATATTCTGGAAAATAAAGCAGGACAGCCAAGATCGATCTACGGATCGAGGGGGGCACCCCAGCGCGCGATGATGACCGTCGCGTCGGATACATCATTAACAAATCCGGCCGGGCCAAACATAGCAACCCAGACCAATCCGACCTGCGTAGCCACATAGCCCGGCACAGAGGCGCCGCACACCCCCTCTGCTTCACTGACGAAGTGATGGATCATAAATTCCCAGAAGGATTCAAACCCGTAAACATAGAATCATACGATGGCACAACAGACCCCGCAGTATGGATCAAAGATTTCCTTCTCCACATCCACATGGCCCGTGGAGATGATCTACACGCCATCAAGTACCTCCCCCTTAAGCTCAAAGGACCAGCCCGACACTGATTAAACAGCCTGCCAGCAAATTCCATTGGCAGTTGGGAAAACCTGGAAGATGCATTCCTCGATAACTTCCAGGGCACATATGTGCGGCCACCAGACGCTGATGACCTAAGCCACATTACTGAACAGCCCGGAGAGTCAACCCGAAAATTCTGGACTCGGTTCCTCACTAAAAAGAACGAAATAGTCGACTTTCCGGACGCCGAAGCCCTGGCGGCTTTTAAGCATAATATCTGTGATAAATGGCTTGCTTGACACCTCGGCCAGGAAAAACCCAAGTCTATGGCAGGTCTCACAACCCTAATGACCCGTTTTTTTGCGGGTGAGGATAGCTGGTTGGCTCGCAGCGGCACCACGCCACATTCTGGCGCTTCGGACGGCCGCGATGGACACGACAAGCCACGGCGCAACAGACATAAGAGACGGAACAACGGCGACAGCACTAAAGACACGACAGTCAACGCCGGATTCAGCGGATCTAAGTCCGGACAGCGGAAAAAGTCGTTCAAAAGAAATAATCAGGGACCGTCCAGTCTGGACCGCATACTAGAGCGCTCGTGCCAAATTCATGGCACACCGGACAAACCAGCCAACCACACGAATAGAGACTGCTGGGTGTTCAAACAGGCCGGCAAGATAAACGCCGAAAACAAGGACAAGGGGCTGCACAGCGACGATGACGATGAGCCCCGTCGTCCGAACACAGGGGGACAAAAGAAATCCCCCCCCCCAGGTGAAAACGGTCAACATGATCTACGCCACCCATATCCCCAAGCGGGAGCGGAAGCGAGCACTACGGGACGTCTATGTGATGGAGCCAGTCGCCCCCAAATTCAACCCATGGTCAGCCTGTCCGATCACCTTTGATCATAGGGATCATCCCACTAGCATCCGTCATGGCGGCTCAGCCGCACTGGTCTTAGACCCAATCATCGACGGATTCCACCTCACGCGTGTCCTTATGAATGGCGGTAGTAGCCTGAACCTGCTTTATCAGGACACAGTGCGCAAGATGGGCATTGATCCTTCAAGGATCAAGCCCACCAAAACTACCTTTAAAGGTGTAATTCCCGGAGTAGAGGCCCGCTGTACAGGCTCTATAACGTTGGAAGTGGTCTTCGGATCCCCGGATAACTTCTGGAGCGAAGAGTTAATCTTTGATATCGTCCCTTTCTGCAGTGGTTACCACGCACTGCTTGGACGAACCGCATTCGCTAGATTCAATGCGGTACCACATTATGCATATCTCAAGCTCAAGATGCCAGGACCGCGCGGGGTCATCACTGTCAATGGAAATATGGACCGCTCCCTTTGAATAGAAGAGCATACGGCAGCCCTTGCGGCAGAAGTACAATGCGGCCTACTCCGACACACCAATCCGGCAACAACTTCGAGCACTGTCAAGTGAGTCCGAAGCACCCCGCAACAGGAACACCAAGATCGTGATTAGCAGTCCGGCCTCCGCTCAAGCCCCTCCAAAGCAGCATCTGTGCCACGCGCACACAATTACGCACTCAAGATACCATGGGCATAGGAGGAGGCGCATCAACGACTTAGTCGATAATGCGGGTAACCGCTAAATACCTTCATACTCTTTCCCTCTTACCTTTCAGGACACCGCGTTAGTGCAGCATCCTTTGAAGAACCGAATTGCCAGACTCATAGGGGAGAGACATCCAAGGAGGCAACAAATGTGCAGAATAGAAGAAAATCTAGGTGGAATCTATTTGCGATCATTATACCTCCTTTATCTACCTGTACACAGCCTGCCCCTGGATAGGACATGTCAAATAGTCCTATTTATCTCCGCTTAATGCATTCGTTGCAAGCATACGCTTAAATGTATTTTTCGTCAATGGGAGATTATATATAGCGTGAGCTTATTATTCTTATTGGAGCATTTTTCTCCTATAAATGTTTTTTTGGTTTTGCATCTGTACACCTTGGTACGGTCAGTTTGCCAGGGGATTCTTATGGCGCCCCGTAATATGGCAAATAAATGTCCGAACACTTTCAATGGTGCGGCACCCCGAACTTATAGCACTATATGCATCAGCTCCGAATCATGTCTTGGGTCTACAGTTGGGATAGCCCGGCTCCCTTGTTTTGGTGCCTTATGTTCCGTTATATCGGCTAAGGTAGCGCAGGGAGAACTACTGCGATTGTGTCCCAGTTCTTCTGGACGAGCACCTCAGTAGAGAAAGCCGAAAACTGACCGACATGATGTGGCGAGAGCCGGTCGTTGTTCGAGAGGTACTAAAATCCTTAAAGATTTTCTGCTTTAGGCGACAAATCGGCTTTGTCCGATCTAGGCGTATATAGCGCCCCAATTCGGCCTTCCGGATTCTAGGGGCTTCGCCGAAATTTAAAATTGTAGACTTCTATGGCTAAGTGAAAGATATAAAGCTGCATAGTCCGATTGCCTCGTTCGCTGCGCCGGACACCTCCTTAAGGGACCAAACATTTGGATAAAGAGTGTCCGGGTTTTCCACGAACACCCCAGTGCTAGTCACGCGGGGGCAGAAGCCGACGACTGGCCTACTTTCAGGATTTTATAAACAGCCGCACAGAAGGTAATATTTTAAATAACAAAGGCGCTACATAGCACAACTAACTTCGTCCTTAAAATACAAACATGACAGAAGTGAATTCATTCAAAAATGTTGTCCTTGGTACATTCGTCAGCCACGAGATGAGCACCCTTCATAATGCCATCATAGTACAGCTTGGGATGGCAATGCGCTTTGCCCTCCGGCGGCCTGTCCTTGACCAGATTCTCCGCATCCAGCTTGCCCCAATGCACCTTCACGCGGGCAAAGGCCCGACGGGCACCCTCGATGCACACGGATCGCTTGATCACCTCATGCCGCGGGCAGGCATCCACCATCCGCTTGATCAGGCCGAAGTAGCTACTGGGCATGAGCTCACCAGGCCACATCCAGACTATGAAACCTTTCATAGCCAGTTCGGCCGCCCTGTGGAGTTCGACCAACTGCTTCAGTTGGTCACTCAGAGGCATCGGGTGTTCGGCCCCAACATACTGGGACCAGAACAGCTTCTCCGTTGAGTTCCCCTCCTGGGCTCGGTAGAACTCCACAGTGTCTGATACGCTGCGTGGCAGATCTGCGAATGCCCCTGGAGAGCTCTGAATTCAAGTAAGTAAAAGAAACGCCTCCTCCACATGTTTGCTTTGCATAAAGAACTTCTTACCCGCTGCTATCTTCTTGGCCTCCTGGATCTCCTACTGTGCTTTCTCGGCTTCGGCCTTGGCGTCTTTTAAATTCATTAGGGCCTTCGCAAGCTCGGCCTCTTTCGCCTTCAGATCATGCTCCACGGGCTCGTATTTCTTGCCGAGGTCCTGGAGCTCTTGCTGTACCTCACCCACCCTTGCACTTTGCTTTTCGCGCTCCTTACACTCCGAGGCCGCCTTGTCTTCGGCCTCGGACAACGCCTTCTTCTGGGACGCCACTTCGGCGGTTGCCCCTGTTACACGGTCACGACACCTAGGTGTTAGACCCACTAATTCTGCCTATCCTCAAATACATAAGGGCGAGAATTGCTTACCCTTGTTCTCTTCAAGCTGCCTCTTCGCGAGGTCGAGCTCTCCCTGCGCCTGCTCCAGGTCCCGCTTCAGTTCGGCAACCTCGGCGGTACGGGCAGCAGCAGCAAGCAGCACAGCCTGCTTATTCACAATAATACTTATGATTAGACTCCTGCGGATTATAATTGACCCTCTGCTCAGCTTTTCTTTCCGAACACCAAACAGTGTATCAGGGGCTGCTACCTATTGGGTGGAAATTTTGCACATATTTATTACGTACCTCGAAGCCTGTTAGGAGGCTGGTGCAAGCTTCGGTTAGTCTTCTCTTGGCGGACGAAACCTTCCGAATCACCGTACTCATAAGAGTACGGTGCCCTTCATCCAGGGAAGCGCCGCGAAGCACTTCCAGCAGACCGTCCGGCGCCTCATGCGCAACGGAAGTCCGCGACACAGACGGCTCGCCCTCCCTAGCGAGGGGTCGCCCGCCTGAGTCCGGAACCATCGAAGGTTCCGGAATTGTGCTCTGCTGAGAGCTTGGCTGGCCAAAGCTCTCATCGACACGATCCGCGGGGATCTTGAACCCCGCGTGTCCGACGTCTGGGACCCCACCTCGGGGCGCCTCCAGAGTCACCTCCCCCCGCTCTGGGAGCCTTCGGGACAACACCTCCAAATCATCCGCATGTTGAGGAGTGGTGGCTGTCGGAAGCGAATTGATCTCTGAATCACCCAGGGACCCGGAGGAAGACACCTCGGGAAGGTCCCTGGCCAGACTGCACATATGTTCGGCATTACAAAATGCAAAAACTATGAAGTGAAATCACGATAGGATGCGGACACTTACAATCGCACTAAGGGCTTCCCCCTGGGCAGCCACCCCTCCTCACTATGAGCGGCCGTGGCGGAATAGTCCGGAAGGGGCACCTTCCCCTTCTTGGACGCCCCATCCTTCCCCTCTGGGGCGGCTTTTCTCTTCTTCCCCTCCCCAGCACGGGGAGGTGGAATTTCTTCTTGATTCCCCCCGCCTCTTTGGGAGGAATCTGACTCGTCGTCATCCGACACAGGGGTATGACGGCCTTGCGCCGGGGGCCTTTTCCGGCCCCCTGGTCCACCTCACCGGATCCCTCATCCTTTCCGGATGGGGCGTCTTCTTCTTCCTCCTCCTCCCCTTCGTGGGAGGAGTCTTCCTCGTCGTCTTTGGACGAGGCTTCCGGCACAACCTTACGTCGGAGACCCTTTCAGATCCCCGGGGCCTTTTTCTCGGCCTTCTTCTCCGGCACCGTGTACGGCGCCGGGACCAGCATCTTCGTCAGGAGAACATCTGCTGGGTCTTCTGGCAGCGGAGCCAGGCAGTAAACCTGCTCCGCTGTCTCCACGTAATCCTGAAATAAATATGCACAACTACTTAAGGCACTCCCATGAATGTATCAGGGAAGAACTGGGTCCGGTGTCAGTCTAAGAACTCACCGGCCTAGGAGCCCGCGCGGTGTGAAGCCCGCGGTCCTCGGATGTCGGAGGAGGAACTTCGGAGGCCTTTAACAGCACCTTCCATGCGCCTTTGTGCGTCATGTTGTAGAGCCTCTGGAGCGTCCGGTGCTCGGTTGGGACGAACTCCCACAGATTGACCACCCGCCTCTGGCAGGGCAAGATCCGACGAACGAGCATGACCTGGATCACGTTGACAAGCTTGATGTTATTGTCCTTCATGCTTTTGACGCATGTTTGGAGTCTGGCCTGCTCCGTGGAATCGCCCCAGGACAGGCCCTTCTTCTCCCAGGAGGTGAGCCGCATGGGGGCTCCGGATCAAAACTCGGGGGCCGCTGCCCAGTTGGCGCCGCGCGGCTCGGTGATGTAGAACCACCCCGATTGCCATCCTTTTACGGTCTCTGCAAAGGAGCCGTCGAGCCATGTGACGTTGGGCATTCTGCCCACCATGGCCCCTCTGCACTCCGCCTGTTGGCCGCTTAACACCTTCGGCTTCACGCAGAAGGTTTGCAGCCATAGGCCGAAGTGAGGCCGGATGCGGAGGAAGGCCTCTGTCGGCGTTCTGGGAATGGGGGTCCCCAGACTTGCCTGCCTGCAGCCTGCGGTGTGGCTCAAAGGGGGGCCCAGCATGGCCCATCTTCATCAACACAAGCTCAAGACCCTCGCGAGGGGCCAAGCCTCGCGGGGCGGACGACAAGCAGCTTCCTCAGGCATGGCCTCGTCAGGCTGGCTCACGAGGAGGCAGAGAGTTCAAGGCGGGGTACCTCGCGAGGTGCCCATGACGCAAGCCATGACGACCAAGGGCGCTAGTCGTGCGCCAGCCCGCGCAGTGTCCTCCTTTCCTCTTTGGTGCAAAGGGACCAAGCGCAGGCGAGAGCATCAAGCAAAGGCATCCATTTCGGTGCAACAAGACCAAGACCAGCCCAACAGTAGGAAGGAAGTCATTGTGGAGCCCAAGCAGGCGTCACCACCAGAGCCTTTGACAAACGAGGACCAACTTTAGTCAGGATAAGTGTACCTGATGTTCCCCTTCAAAATGGCCAATTGTTGGAGCCCTTCCCGCTCAATATTTGGGAAGAGGCCCAGGGCCTTTGCCTATAAATAGGACTAGCCACCCGTAGGGTAGAGGCATCGAGAATCCTCACTAGGAAACCAGTAGAGAGAGAGATACTGAACTCCTCCTAGCAGTTCATCGCACCAGCCAAGAACAGACCCTCGCGAGGCTGTTCTTCCTTGTATTGTTCATCATCAGCCCAAGAGGCAATCCACCACACCACACTGGAGTAGGGTATTACACCACAATGGTGGCCTGAACCAGTATAAACTCTGTGTCTCTTGTGTTGTTCCTTCCGTAGTTTAGATCATAGCGAGGCGGCGAGGAGTAGGTAGGTAGAGAGCGAAATCTCCGTGCACACCCGAGTGTTCGAACCTCAAGGGTCTGCCGGAACCCGAAATCCGAAATTTGGCGCGCCAGGTAGGGGGTGCGCCGGAGTTTTCCTCTCCGCCACCGTCGCGACCTGCCTCGCAATGGGCAGCACGCCGCCGCGCTACAACGGCGCAACCGATCCGATGTCCTTCCTGCTGGCGTGCGAGGAGGCCGTCCTCAAAGCTGAAGGTGACAACGGGGTCATGGCCGACTGGCTTCCCATGGCCCTCACTGGCGCTCCGCGCGCATGGCCGCTCCACCTACCGGCGGCCTTCGTGGCCTCTTGGGAAGAGCTGCGCGGCCTCTTCCTCGCCCACCACGCCGCGCCGGCGCCCCCGGTCGTCGCGGCCCTCTTGGGCGGCTCGCAGGCGCCGCCCTCCGGTCACCACGTCAAGCCATTCGTCCGCCGGGTCGGCGCCGCCTCCACGCGGGAGGGGGCTCCCCTGGACCGGTCGGAGCCACATGCCAGTCTGGCCTTCAGCTCGGAGGACCACCCCTCCAACTCGGTCTGCAAGGGTGCGCTCCCCATGCGGTGCACCCCCACCATATGCCAGGTGGCCGTCACCAGGACTCTCATTGACGGCGGCGCGGGCCTCAGCATGCTCTCAGTTGAGGCATTCAGCCTCCTCCGCATACCCCGAGAGAGGCTGCAGCCCAGCCGGCCCTTCTCGGGCATCGGGGGCGGGTCATCCAGCTCCTTGGGACAGATCCGGCTCCCAGTAACCTTCGGCACCTACGACAATTTCCGCATGGAGCTGGTCGATTTCGACATCGCCCCCATCGGCCTCCCCTACAACGCCATCCTCGGCTATCCAGCACTGGCCCAATTCATGGCCACGACTCACCCGGCGTACAACCTCATGAAGATGCCTGGGAGCAACGGTGTCCTCACCGTGTCTGGGGACATTGGAGATGCGCTGCGAGTACTCAAGCTCGCCTTCAAGACGGCGGCGGCAGCATGGCCCGCCGACGCAGAAACCCCCAAGCCCAAGGGGGCTGCGCCAACCAAGAAGAAGCAGTTGTTCACCCAAGACAAGGCAGAGACCAAGCAGATACCTGTCAATGAGGACGGGTCCACTGACGCCACTTTCACCATAGGCGCCAACCTCGAGACCGAGCAGGAGGAAGCCCTGTTCAGGTTCCTGCGCGCAAACAAGAAGGTATTCGCTTGGGAGCCTGATCAGTTGGCAGGGATCCCTAGGGGCGTGATCAAGCATCACCTCAACGTGTGCCCCAACGTGCGCCCCGTGAAGCAAAAAGCAAGGCGGCAGTCCACCGAAAAGGAGGCCTTCATCGTCCAGGAGACCCGCAAGCTAGAAGCCGCTGGGGTCATTCACGAGGTCCGGTATCCAGATTGGTTGGCCAACCCAGTTGCTGTGCCGAAGAAGGGAGGGAAAGAGCGCATGTGTGTCGACTTCACCAGCCTCAACAAAGCATGCCCGCAAGATCCGTTGCCGCTCCCTCACATCGATCAGATCGTCGATTCCACCGCGGAGTGCGACCTGTTATGCTTCTTGGATGCCCTCTCCGAGTATCATCAGATCAAGATGGCGGTGGAAGACGTGGAGAAGATGGCCTTCCTGACCCCGTGTGGGGTGTACTGCTATACCTGCATGCCGTTCGGACTGCACAACGCGGGCGCAACCTTTCAGCGGCTCATGCACATCACCTTGGGCCCGCAGCTCGGGAAGAATGTGGGATCTTACGTCGATGACATTGTGGTGAAGTCTCGCGAGGCCAAGACCCTGATACAAGACCTGGAGGAAACCTTTGCGAACCTCAACGCAATGAACCTGCGGCTCAACCCGGAGAAGTGTGTGTTTGGAGTCCCCTCGGGAAAGCTCTTGGGCTTCCTCGTATCCCACCGAGGCATCGAGGCCAACCCGGAAAAGGTCAAGGCGGTCGAGGACATGAGCCCGCCAAAGACCCTCAGTGAAATGCAGAAGCTCACTGGGTGCGTGACTGCGCTAGGGCGCTTCATCTCCAAGTTGGGGGAGCGAGCGCTGCCTTTCTTCCAGCTGATGAAGAGAAAGGGGCCCTTTGAATGGACTAAAGAGGCCGACAAGGCGTTCCAAGATCTCAAGAGATACCTAACCAGCCCTCCGGTGATGGTGGCTCCACGCCCTCAAGAGCCCTTGGTGCTCTACCTTGCCGCCACTCCCTACTCTGCCAGCGCAACTCTGGTGGCGGTTAGGGAGGAGCATCGGACCAAAGCCGCGGCAGCTACCCGTGTCAAGGCAAAGCAGGACTCAGAAGGACTCGCAGAGACCACTACCACGGCTGAGAAGGATCAGCCGCCGCAGAGAAGCGCACTGGAAACGGAAGAGGCACTCCCCGAGGCAACCAGCTTCTGGAGGCTCCACCGCCTCAGGAGGCGCCACGACCTCCGGAGGACGCCACTAGCACCGACGCTCCAAGCCTCGTCGAGCACCTAGTGTACTTTGTCAGCACGGAGTTGCGGGATGCGAGGGCACGGTACCCCATGCCACAGAAACTCCTCCTCGCACTACTGGTGGCCTCGCGCAAGCTGCATCACTACTTTCAGGGTCACCCCTATCAAGGTTGTCTCAGCATACCCCCTGGAAAGGGTGCTCAGGAGCCCTAACTTAGCCGGAAGGGTCGCTGAGTGGAACATTGAACTGCAAGCGTTTCAGCTCGAATTCAGCACGACCAGAGTCATCAAGGGAGCCGCGCTAGCGGATTTCGTGGCCGAATGGACGGAGGCACCGGACCTCAAGGCCGACGAGGATCGATCCCTCTCCCCGGGAAGCGAGGCGCCAGAAGGCTGGGTCATATACTTCGACGGGGCGTTCTCCAGGCACGACGCTGGGGCTGGGGCGGTGCTCATATCTCCCACTCAGGACAAGCTCTACTACACCGTGCAGCTCTGTTTCCAGCAAGGTGAAAAGGTCTCCAACAACATAGCAGAGTATGAAGGACTGATAGCGGGCTTGAAGGACACAACTGCCCTAGGGGTGAAGCGCCTTACTATCAAGGGCGATTCGCAGCTCCTCGTCAATTTCTCCAACAAGGTATACGAGCCAAAAGATGAGCACATGGAAGCCTACCTTGCGGAGATCCGCAGGATGGAGAAGCAGTTCTGGGGGTTGGAGCTACAGCATGTACCCCGCGGCACTAATCAAGAGGCCGACGACATCGCCAAACGAGCCTCCAGGCGGTTACCTCAGGAGCCCGGCGTCTTCGAGGAACGGCTCTTCAAGCCCTCAGCCATACCATCCTTATCAAACACAGCGCAGCCTTGGGAGGAGCTCCCCCAGCCACCTGCCTCGGGAGCCCCGGCCTGTGGCCCAGCCTCAGGAGCAAGCCTGCTCCTGACGGTGGAGCCTCAGGAGGGGTGCTGGATCACAGATCTCCGGAGCTACTTAACACAAGGGACCCTGCCGGAGAAGGAGGAGGAAGCAGAGCATGTGGCGCGGCAAGCTACATCGTACTGCATTAGGGATGGAGAGCTCTACCAGAAACGACCAAATGATGTGTCCCTACGCTGCATCCCCAAGGAGCAAGGGAAGGAACTACTGCCAGATATACACGGTGGAGACTGTGGACATCATTCGTCGTCGCGGACCCTCGTCGGCAAGGCATTCTGTAGCGGTTTCTATTGGCCTACTGCACTCAATGACGCTGTCGAACTAGTGAAGGCTTGCGAAGCCTGCCAATTCCATGCCAAGCAGATCCATCAGCCGGTAGGAGGTCTGCAAACTATACCCCTCTCGTGGCCGTTCGTAGTCTGGGGGCTGGATATCCTGGGCCCATTTCCTCGGGCGCCAGGGGGCTATCGCTACCTCTACGTCGCCGTGGACAAGTTCACCAAGTGGGCTGAAGTAGAAGCCGTCCGCACCATCCCTGCTGGTTCTGCGGTCAAGTTCATCAAGGGCATCATGAGCCGGTTCGGGGTGCCGAACTGCATCATCACCGACAATGGTTCGCAGTTCACCAGTAACCTCTTCAAAACATACTGTGCTAACCGTGGAACGCAGATATGCTACGCTTCGGTGGCGCATCCCCGAAGCAATGGCCAGGCCGAGCGGGCCAACGCAGAAGTCCTGAGGGGCCTCAAGACTAGAACATTCAAGAAGAAACTAGAGGCGTGCGGCAGAGGTTGGTACGATGAGCTTCAGTCCGTGTTGTGGTCCATCCGCACAACCGCGACCAAGCCGACTAGGTAGACCCCGTTCTTCCTGGTCTATGGAGCCGAAGCGGTCCTCCCTCACGAGGTCAGGCGTCGTTCCGCGCGGGTCCTGGCGTTCGATGAGGCGCAGCAGGACGCCATGCAGGGGATGGACCTCGTGCTGGGGGAGGAGCGTCGTCAAGAAGCCGCGCTGCGAGCGGCAAGGTACCAACAAGCACTGCGACGATACCACTGCCGCAACATCCGCCCCAGAACTCTTGAGGTAGGGGACCTCGTGCTCAGGCGAGTTCTCTCCAGGGAGGGACTGCATAAGCTCTCTCCCATGTGGGAGGGCCCATTCAAGGTTGTTCATGTTTCCAGGCCCGGCTCCGCGCGCTTGGAGACTCAGGAGGGGGTGCCTGTCCAGAACGCGTGGAACATCCAGCACCTCCGGAGGTTCTACCCCTAAAAAGGCCCAGAGCCTGTGAAGAAGGTGAATGCCTGTGAAGCTCATCTTTTTGGAAAAGGCCCAGAGCCTGTGAAGATGGCGAATGCCTGTGAAGCTCATCTTTTTGGAAAAGGCCCAGAGCCTGTGAAGAAGGCGAATGCCTATGAAGCTCATCTTTTTGGAAAAGGCCCAGAGCCTGTGAAGAAGGCGAACGCCTGTGAAGCTCATCTTTTTGGAAAAAGGCCGAGAGCCTGTGAAGAAGGCGAACGCCTGTGAAGCTGATGCGTTTTGGAAAAGGCCCGGAGCCTGTGAAGAGGGCCAATGCCCGTGAAGCTTGTTTCCCCCAAGAAAGGCCCGGAGCCTGTGAAGAAGGCCAATGCCTGTGAAGCTCGCCGCCCGTGACACTCTCACGTAATAATGAGTTGGGGCTGTACACGCCCCGGAGTCTCAGGAGCGCCGGCCTCAGGCCCTGGGGCTCCCTCCCACACCCAGTGGCAGCGCTTAGCTCCGCGCTGGTGAGAATACGTCAAAGACTAGATTAGGTGCCGGACGTGGCTTTTTCATTTGCTTTCTGCAGTTGGCTTGTTCGCTCTCATTTGAAGTTTTATTGAAGCTGTTGCCTTTGACTTGTGGCTCTTCGACTTTTCGCTCTCCTACCTCGATTTCTCTCGCGCAAGGTCTCACGAGGGAGCAGCCTGAACTCCCTCGCGAGTGTTTTCTGCCCTTATCGTTCAAAGGTTTCCCAACCTGGGTCCACTACAGGAGCACCCCTCCAGTCCATGCCTCACGGGCACCGTGACGTGAACACAAGACCTGGGTCGGTCGCCCCCCATGGCTGAGGCTGGTAACTACCTATGCGCAGGCGTGCGGCCGGAAAGCACAATACCAAAATAATGGAAATAGTGCGATGATTAACAACGGTAACCCAAACACGCCCCCACGGGGCCCCACACTACTGTCTTTTTTCACAGGAAAAAGGAAAAGAAAGAACAAATCAGGCGCGGCTCGCCCTACACTGGCCCTCAGGGAAGACTCGAGCCGCCTCCGGGGCTCAAGCGGACTCCCCTCTCGCACTTCCCGGAGGCGCGACGGCGGGCAGACCCGCTACCACCCTCCAAGCAGGCGCGACAGCGTGGAGGCTGACCGCGGCCGCTGCTAGAAGTCGCTGCCCGAAGAAGAACCAGTGAAGCTCGAGGAACCCTGGGCGCCGCCAACCACGCGCGCATTATCCTCCCCGTCCTCATTGGGGCTGGGTCCCCAGCCGCGGCTGTCGTCTTCAGGGCAGCACCCTGCGCGGCGACCATCTTCCCCAAACACCCTCACGTAGAGGGTGGCATCGCCGTCGAACTTGAAGTGCAGGGTGCACCAATGGCTCAGGCCACGCGCGCGGGCAAACGTATGCCAGCCACGGGTCAAGGCCAGGCTCCTGGCCGCGGAGACCTCCAGCGAAGCCCACGAGGCCCGGCTGCAGCAGCCGTCTGCCTGGAGCCAGAGGCCGCCCGGGGCGCCAGCCGAGAGCTCACCTAGGAAGAAGCAAGGAAGCTGAAGCCGGGCGCTAGTCGGCTCCGCTGACCACACAACGAACTCCGGCAGCACCTCTGCAGTGTGAAAGCGCGGCCTAGGGGGTCGCACGGTGCCGAAGCACCGTATAGGGAGCAAGGGAGCCACCGTGGAGGCCACAGGGTGTTTGCGAGGGCGGCCTCGACCGCGCTTGGGCGGGGGAGAGGCATGCTCAACCTGGCGGGCCTTTCCTTTCTCTGCAGTCGAGAACCTCCTAGACGGAGCCATGAAGAAGGAGAAGCAAGAGGGGATAGACTGGAAGGGCACACAACATGCCATACTTAAAGCCAGAGGAAGCCAACCGCCGACCTCCACGATCGCAGGTAATCATGACCCGCTTTGCATGCAGGGACTTGTCAATTCGTGAAGTTGCCGAGGCGTCATGGGGAAGTGGAGACACCCGCGTCCAATCAACCGCCATGCGGCGCCCAAGGCCACAGGCTGTTAGGGCCCGTGGCGCTTTGCACTTGCCCTTTTGCCTTCCTGCTCGGCCAAGTCCGGGCGCGCCTTGGGCCCGGGGGCTACTGTCGGCGTTCTGGGAACGGGGGTCCCCAGACTTGCCTGCCTGCAGCCTGTGGCATGGCTCAAAGGGGGGCCCAGCACGGTCCATCTTCATCAACACAAGCTCAAGACCCTCACGAGGGGCCAAGCCTCGTGGGGCGGACGACAAGAAGCTTCCTCAGGCACGGCCTCATCAGGCTGGCTCACGAGGAGGCGGAGAGTTCAAGGCGGGGTACCTCGCGAGGTGCCCATGACGCAAGCCATGACGACCAAGGGCGCCAGTTCGGCGTCAGCCCGTGCAGTGTCCTCCTTTCCTCTATGGTGCAAAGGGAGCAAGTGCAGGCGAGAGTATCAAGCAAAGGCATCCATTTCGGTGCAACAAGACCAAGACCAGCCCAACGGCAGGAAGGAAGTCATTGTGGAGCCCAAGCAGGCGTCACCACCAGAGCCTTTGACAGGCGAGGACCAACTTTAGTCAGGATAAGTGTACCCGATGTTCCCCTTCAAAATGGCCAATTGTTGGCGCCCTTCCCGCTCAATATTTGGGAAGAGGCCCGGGGCCTTTGCCTATAAATAGGACTAGCCACCCCCAGGGTAGAGGCATTGAGAAACCTCACCAGGAAACCAGTAGAGAGAGTGACTGAACTCATCCTAGCAGTTCATCGCACCAGCCAAGAACAGCCTCGCGAACAGACCCTCGCGAGGCTGTTCTTCCTTGTATTGTTCATCATCAGCCCAAGAGGCAATGCACCACACCACACACTGGAGTAGGGTATTACACCACAATGGTGGCCTGAACCAGTATAAACTCTGTGTCTCTTGTGTTGTTCCTTCCGTAGTTTAGATCTTAGCGAGACGACGAGGAGCAGGTAGGTAGAGGGCGAAATCTCCGCGTGCACCCAGTGTTCGAACCTCAAGGGTCTGCCGGAACCCAAAATCCGACAGCCTCGCACACGACGATGAATGCCAAGATGTTGAGGACGAAATTCGGGGCTAGATCGTGGAAATCTAGCCCGTAGTAGAACATAAGCCCGCAGACGAAGGGATGGAGTGGAAATCCTAGTCCACGGACGAAGTGGGCAATGAATATGACCCTCTCGTGGGGTCCTGGGGTCGGAATGACCTGCCCGGCGTCTGGTAGACAGTGCGCTATGTCCGCGGCCAAGTATCTGGCCGCCCGAAGATTTGTGATGTGCTTCTCCTTAATGTTGGAAGCCACCCACTTGCCTCCTGCTCCGGACATGTTTAGCTGTGCGGGGAAGACGTGGGCTTGGGCGCTGGAGCTCGAGGGGGCAAGAATGGGCAAAGGAGGAAGAAGGCATGGGTGAAAATGGGGGAATCTTATCCCTTTATAGAGGCTCCAGAAGCGGTGCGCCTCCCCACTTTACCGTTGGGAATCGCTTGTTCCCCAAGCGCCACGATTAATGGCGTGGTGAGATTACCCATACCCGTATTGATGAGAATCCCATAATAAGGGGACACAATCTCTGCTTTGACAAGACGTGTCAAAGAAACCGCCTCATAGTATGCGTTGTGGCTGGTTGTGGGGAAACGGTTCGAATGATGAATCCGTTCATAATGGCGTGTCACATCATCAGAAAAAGTTGTTAGCGGATTGCATTTGTGAAATATCATTTTCTCTGAAGTGGTATGCAAAGATCATTTTCCAGATCTGGACATGAGTTGAGTGTTCGATAATTGCTTTGGAGTATTCGGAGAAGGAACCCGCCTTGTAATGCCGAAGACAATACTGCGCGCCGGACTCATCGTCATTGAAGCCTGGTTCAGGGGCTACTGAGGGAGTCCTGGATTAGGGGGTATCCGGACAGCCGAACTGTGCACAACGTCCGGACTATTGAAGCGTGAAGATACAAGACACAAGACTTCGGCCCGTGTCTGGATGGAACTTTCCTTGGCGTGGAAGGCAAGCTTGGCGATCCGGATATTATATTTCCTTCCTTGTAACCGACTCCATGTAAACCCTAGCCCTCTCCGGAGTCTATATAAACCGGAGAGGTTGGTCCTTAGAAGGCCGATCACAATTACATTCATACCATCATAGGCTAGCTCTTAGGGTTTAGCCTCTATGATCTCGTGGTAGATCTACTCTTGTACTACCCATATCATCAATATTAATCAAGCAGGAAGTAGGGTTTTACCTCCATCGAGAGGGCCCGAACCTGGGTAAACATCTGTGTCCGTTGCTTCCTGTTACCATCAGCCTTGACGCACAGATCGGGACCCCCTACCCGAGATCCGCCGGTTTTGACACCGACAAACGGTCCTTCTCAAATTTTTGCAAAGCTTGAAGGTAGACTTCGCTGAACTTGAAAAATGTCAATTCATGACCAACTAACAAAACAATCAAATATTATCTTCATTTAACCTAACCTTCTAACAGACTAGCCTGTGCGTATGCGCGAGCCACTCTACTAGTTGTCTCCAATAGAGGAATCAAAGCAAACCCCGCTAAAATCTGAGCCCTGTCACAGTTGGCAACACTAAAAAACCTCAAGCTAGTCCAAAAGTTAGCTGGGTGCATGGCAGCTTTAAGCCGTTTTATCTCCAGACTAGGGGAAAAGGCGTTGCCATTATATCGCTTGCTCCGCCACACTGACCACTTCATGTGGACGGACGCTTCCACAGCCGGACTAGAAGAAATAAAAACTCTACTAGTAAGTAACCCAATCCTGGCCGCACCAAACGTCAGCGAACTAATGCTTCTCTACATATCTGCAACCCACCAGGTGGTGAGTGCGGTGCTCGTCGTCGAACGAGATGAGGAGGGACATAAATTCCCACTTGAAAAACTAGTATATTATGTATCAACGGTCCTTACACCATGCAAATCCCGATACCCACATTATCAAAAGATAGCATATGCGGTCTTTATGGCATCCCGCTAGCAAATCTCAGGTGTTGGCTGACTTCGTCGCCGAATGGACAGAGGCCAAACTCCCTAAAGAATACGACACATATTCCAACTGGGTGATGCACTTCGACGGCTATAAAATGTTAGCCGGATTGGGTGCTGGTGTCGTCTTGATATCCCCCACAGGAGACACAATCCGTTATGTGCTCCAAATACTGTATACAGACTCTAACAATGTAGCTGAATACGAGGCCCTATTACACGGTCTTCGGATGGTTGTCTCCATGGGCGTACAACGCCACGAAGTAAACGGGGACTCAAACCTCGCAATATCTCAGATAAATGGAGACTTTGACACAAAAGATTCAAAGATGGCAGCTTACTGCAACGCCGTACTCAAAATATCAGCTCGGTTCGAAGGGCTCGAGTTTCATCATGTGGGTCAAGAGAGTAATCAAGCTGGGGACATACTTGCCTGCATGGGCGCCAAGCGTGACCCCTTCCCGCCTAACACCTTTTTGGAGAAGCTCTTAAAGCCATCCGTCGTGTGACAGGATGATAGCAGCAACACCGTTCCAGAACCGATCATACTGTTAGGGAACGTAACAGAAATTCAAATTTTCTATGCATCACCAAGATCAATCTATGGAGATTCTAGCAACAAGAGAGAGAGAGAGAGAGGATGATCATCTTCATACCTTTGAAGATCGCAAAGCGGAAGCGTCACTACAACGCGGATGAGGGAGTCGTACTCGCGACGATTCAAATTGCGGAAGATCCGATCTAACGTCGAACGGAAGGCGCCTCCGCGTTCAACACACGTACAGCCCGGGGACGTCTCCTCCTTCTTGACCCAGCAAGGGGAGAGGAGAAGTTGAGGGAGAACTCCGGCAGCACCATGGCGTGGTGGTGGAACTTGCAGTTCTCCGGCAGGGCTTCACCAAGCAGTACGGAGGAGGAAATGGAGTTGGCGAGGGGAAGAGCTGCGCCAGGGGAAGGGTATGGCAGCCCTCCCACCTCCCCTCTATTTATAGGGGGAAGTGGAGAGGGGCCCCGCCCCCTTAGATCTCATCTAGGGGGGGGGCGGCCAAATTGGGGGACTTGCCCCCAAGTTGGTGGGAGGCGCCCCCACCCACTAGGGTTTTCAACCCTAGGCGCCTTGGGCCCTAGGGGGGGCACCAGCCCACCAGGGGGCTGGTTCCCACCCTTGTTCAGCCCATTTAGTCCCCCGTGGCAGGTGGACCCACCCGGTGGACCCTCGGACACTTTTCGGTGGTTCCGGTACAATACCGGTAATACCCCGAAATTATTCCGGTGACTGAAACTGGACTTCCCTTATATAAATATTTACCTCTGGACCATTCTGAAACTCCTCATGACGTCCAAGATCTCATCCGGGACTCCGAACAACATTCAGTAACTGCGTACTAATTCCCATATCAACTCTAGCGTCACCGAACCTTAAGTGTGTAGACCCTATGGGTTCGGGAATCATGCAGACATGACCGAGACAGCTCTCCGGCCAATAACCAACAACGGGATATGGATACCCATGTTGGCTCCCACATGTTCTACGATGATCTCATCGGATTAACAACGATGTCGGGGATTCAAGTATACAATTCCCTTTGTCAATCGGTATGTTACTTGCCCGAGATTTGATTGTCGGTATCCCACTACCTCGTTCAATCTCGTTACTGGCAAGTCACTTTACTCGCTCCATAATGCATGATCCCGTGACTAACTACTTAGTCACATTGAGCTCATTATGATGATGCATTACCGAGTGGGCCCAGAGATACCTCTCCTTCATACGGAGTGACAAATCCCAGTCTTGATTCGTGCCAACCCAACAGACACTTTCAGAGATGCCTGTAGTGTACTTTTATAGCCACCTAGTCACGGTGTGACGTTTGGCACACCCAAAGCATTCCTATGGTATCCGGGAGTTGCACAATCTCATGGTCTAAGGAAATGATACTTGACATATAGAAAAGCTTTAGCAAACGAACTACACGGTCTTGTGCTACGCTTAGGATTGGGTCTTGTCCATCACATCATTCTCCTAATGATGTGATACCGGTATCAATGACATCTAATGTCCATGGTTAGGAAACCATGACCATCTATTGATCAACGAGCTAGTCAACTAGAGGCTCACTAGGGACATGTTGTGGCCTATGTATTCACACATGTATTACGGTTTCCGGTCAATACAATTATAGCATGAACAATAGACAATTATCATGAACATGGAAATATAATTATAACCATTTTATTATTGCCTCTAGGGCATATTTCCAACCGTCTCCCACTTGCACTAGAGTCAATAATCTAGTTACATTGGGATGAATCGAACACCCATAGAGTTCTGGTGTTGATCATGTTTTGCTCGTGGAAGAGGTTTAGTCAACGGATCTGCGACATTCAGATCCGTATGTACTTTACAAATATCTATGTCTCCATCTTGAACATTTTCACGAATGGAGTTGAAGCGACACTTGATATGCCTGGTCTTCTTATGAAACCTAGGCTCCTTGGCAAGGGCAATAGCACCAGTGTTGTCACAGAAGAGAGTCATCGGGCCTGACGCATTGGGAATAACTCCTAGGTCGGTAATGAACTCCTTCATCCATATTGCTTCGTGTGCTGCCTCTGAGGCTGCCATGTACTCCGCTTCACATGTAGATCCCGCCACGACGGTTTGGTTGCAACTGCACCAGCTTACTGCCCCACCATTCAAAATATACACGTATCCGGTTTGTGACTTGGAGTCATCCAGATCTGTGTCGAAGCTAGCATCGACGTAACCCTTTACGACAAGCTCTTCGTCACCTCCATAAACGAGAAACATATCCTTAGTCCTTTTCAGGTACTTCAGGATATTCTTGACCGCTGTCCAGTGTTCCATGCCGGGATTACTTTGGTATCTTCCTACCAAACTTACGGCAAGGTTTACATCAGGTCTGGTACACAACATGGCATACATAATAGACCCTATGGCTGAGGCATAGGGGATGACACTCATCTTTTCTCTATCTTCTACCATGGTCGGGCTTTGAGCCGTGATCAATCTCACACCATGCAAAACAGGCAAGAACCCCTTCTTGGACTGATCCGTATTGAACTTCTCCAATATCTTATTAAGGTTTGTGCTTTGTGAAAGACCTATGAGGCGTCTCGATCTATCTCTATAGATCTTGATGCCTAATATGTAAGAAGCTTCTCCAAGGTCCTTCATTGAAAAACACTTATTCAAGTAGGCCTTTATGCTTTCCGAAAGTTCCATATCATTTCCCATCAATAGTATGTCATCCAAATATAATACGAGAAATGCTACAGAGCTCCCACTCACTTTCTTGTAAACGCGGGCTTCTCCATAAGTCTGCATAAACCCAAACGGTGTGATCATTTCATTAAAGCGAATGTTCCAACTCTGAGATGCTTGCACCAGCCCATAGATGGAGTACTAGAGCTTGCATACCTTGTTAGCATTCTTAGGATCGACAAAACCTTCCGGCTGCATCATATACAATTCTTCCTTAAGGAAGCCATTAAGGAATGCCGTTTTGACGTCCATTTGCCATATCTCATAATCATAGAATGCGGCAATTGCTAACATGATTTGGACGGACTTCAGCTTCGCTACGGGTGAGAAGGTCTCATCGTAGTCAACCCCTTGAACTTGTCAATAACCCTTAGCGACAAGCCGAGCTTTATAGATGGTAACATTACCATCCGCGTCCGTCTTCTTCTTAAAGATCCATTTGTTTTCTATCGCTCGCTGATCATCGGGCAAGTCTGTCAAAGTCCATACTTTGTTTTCATACATGGATCCTATCTCGGATTGCATGGCTTCAAGCCATTTGTTGGAATATGGGCCCGCCATCGCTTCTTCATAGTTCGAAGGTTCACCATTGTCTAACAACATGATTTCGAGGACAGGGTTGCCATACCATTCTGGTGTGGAACGTGTCCTTGTGGGCCTACAAAGTTCAGTAGCAACTTTATCCGAAGTACCTTGATCATCATCATTAACTTCCTCTCTAGTCGGTGCAGGCACCACAGAAACATCTTCCTAAGCTGCGCTACTTTCCGGTTCAAGAGGCAGTACTTCGTCAAGTTCTCCTTTCGTCCCACTTACTTCTTTCGAGAGAAACTCTTTCTCCAGAAAGAACCCGTTCTTGGCAACAAAGATCTTGCCTTCGGATCTGAGGTAGAAGGTATACCCAATGGTTTCCTTAGGGTATCCTATGAAGACACATTTTTCTGACTTGGGTTCGAGCTTTTTAGGTTGAAGTTTCTTGACATAAGCATCGCATCCCCAAACATTTTGAAACGACAGCTTAGGTTTCTTCCCAAACCATAATTCATACGGTGTCGTCTCAACGGATTTAGGCGATGCCCTATTTAAAGTGAATGTGGCTGTCTCTAAAGCGTATCCCCAAAATGATAGCGGTAAATCAGTAAGAGACATCATAGATCGCACCATATCCAATAGAGTGCGATTACGATGTTCGGACACACCATTACGCTGAGGTGTTCCAGGCGGTGTGAGTTGTCAAACAATTCCACATTTCCTTAAGTGTGTACCAAATTCATGACTCAAATATTCTCCCCCACGATCTGATCGTAAGAACTTTATTTTCCTGTCACGTTGATTCTCCACCTCACTCTGAAATTCCTTGAACTTTTCAAAGGTCTCAGACTTGTGTTTCATTATGTAGACATACCCATATCTACTTAAGTCATCTGTGAGGGTGAGAACATAACGATAGCCACCACGAGCCTCAACGCTCATTGGACCGCACACATCAGTATGTATGATTTCCAACAAGTTAGTTGCTCGCTCCATTGTTCCAGAGAACGGAGTCTTGGTCATCTTCCCATGAGGCATGGTTCGCATGTGTTAAATGATTCATAATCAAGAGACTCCAAAAGTCCATCTGCATGGAGCTTCTTCATGTGTTTGACACTGATGTGACCAAGGCGGCAGTGCCACAAGTACGTGGGACTATCATTATTAACCTTACATCTTTTAGTACTCACACTATGAATATGTGTAACATCACATTCGAGATTCAATAAGAATAAACCATTGACCAGCAGGGCATGACCATAAAACATATCTCTCAAATAAATAGAACAACCATTATTCTCGGATTTAAATGAGTAGCCATCTCGCATTAAACGAGATCTACATACAATGTTCATGCTCAAAGCTAGCACTAAATAACAATTATTGAGGTCTAAAACTAATCCTGTAGGTAAATGTAGAGGTAGCGTGCCGACGGCGATCACATCGACCTTGGAACCATTCCCGACGCGCATCGTCACCTCGTCCTTCGCCAGTCTCCGCTTATTCCGCAGCTCCTATTTTCAGTTACAAATATGAGCAACCGCACCGGTATCAAATACCCAGGAGCTACTATGAGTACTATTAAGGTACACATCAATAACATGTATATCACATATACCTTTGGTGTTGCCGGCCTTCTTGTCCGCTAAGTACTTGGGGCACTTCCGCTTCCAGTGACCATTTCCCTTGCAATAAAAGCACTAAGTCTCGGGCTTGGGTCCATTGTTTGGCTTCTTCCTGACAATAGATTTACCGGGCATGGAAAATCCCTTGCCGTCCTTCTTGAAGTTCTTTTTACCCTTGCCTTTCTTGAAACTAGTGGTCTTATTCACCATCAACACTTGATGTTCCTTTTTGATTTCCACCTCCACTGATTTCAGCATTGAATATAACCCGGGAATGGACTTCTCCATCCCTTGCATATTGTAGTTCATCACAAAGCTCTTGTAGCTAGGTGGGAGCGACTGAAGGATCCTTTCAATGACCGAGTCATCTGGGAGATTAACTCCCAACTGAGACAAATGGTTGTGTAACCCAGACATAGTGAGTATATGCTCACTGACAGAACTGTTTTCCTCCATCTTACAACTGTAGAACTTGTCGGAGACTTCATATCTCTCGACCCGGGCATGAGCTTGGAAAACCGTTTTCAGCTCTTGGAACATCTCATATGCTCCGTGCTGCTCAAAACGCTTTTGGAGCCCCGGTTCTAAGTTGTAAAGCATGCCACACTGAACTAGGGAGTAATCATCACTACGCGATTGCCAGGCGTTCATAACGTCTTGAGTTGCTGGAAAAATGGGTGCTTCACCTAGCGGTGCTTCTAGGACATATGCTTTCTTGGCAGCTATGAGGATGATCCTCAAGTTCCGGACCAAGTCCGTATACTTACTACCATCGTCTTTTAGCTTGGTTTTCTCTAGGAACGCATTGAAGTTGAGGGCAACATTAGCGTGGGCCATTTTATCTACAAGACATATTGCAAAGATTTTAGACTAAGTTCATGATAATTAAGTTCATCTAATCAAATTATTTAATGAACTCCCACTCAGATAGACATCCCTCTAGTCATCTAAGTGATACATGATCCAAGTCAACTAGGCCGTGTCCGATCATCACGTGAGACGGACTAGTCATCATCGGTGAACATTTTCATGTTGGTCATATCTACTATACGACTCATGTTCGACCTTTCGGTCTCTTGTGTTCCGAGGCCATGTCTGTACATGCTAGGCTTGTCAAGTCAACCTAAGTGTTTTGCATGTGTAAATCTGGCTTACACCTATTGTATGCGAACGTTAGAATCTATCACAGCCAATCATCACGTCGTGCTTCGAAACAACAAACTTTCGCAATGGTGCACTGTTAGGGGAAACACTTTCTTGAAATTTTTATGAGGGATCATCTTATTTATGCTACCGTCATTCTAAGCAAATAAGATGTAAACATGACAAACATCACATGCAAATCATAAAGTGACATGATATGGCCAATATCATCTTGCGCCTTTGATCTCCATCTTGAGGCACAGCATGATCACCTTCGTCACCGGCATGACACCATGATCTCCATCATCGTGTCTTCATGAAGTTGTCTCACCAACTATTACTTCTACGACTATGTCTAACGGTTTAGCAATAAAGTAAAGTAAATACATGGCGTTATTCAATGACACACATGTCATACAATAAATTAAGACAACTCCTATGGCTCCTGCCGGTTGTCATATTCATCGACATGCAAGTCGTGATTCCTATTACAAGAACATGATCAATCTCATACATCACATATCATTCATCACATTCTTTTGGCCATATCACATCACATAGCATACCCTGCAAAAACAAGTTAGACGTTCTCTAATTGTTGTTGCATGTTTTACGTGGATGCTATGGGTTAATAGCAAGAACGTTTCTTACCTACGCAAAAACCACAACGGTGATATGCCAATTGCTATTTACCCTTCATAAGGACCCTTTTCATCGAATCCGATCCGACTAAAGTGGGAGAGGCTGGCACCCGCTAGCCACCTTTATGCAACAAGTGCATGTTAGTCGATGGAACCTATCTCAGGTAAGCGTACATGTAAGGTCGGTCCGAGCTGCTTCATCCCACAATACCGCCGAGACAAGATAGGACTAGTAACGGTAAGCAAATTGAACAAACCAACGCCCACAACTACTTGTGTTCTACTCGTGCATAGAATCTACACAATAGACCTAGCTCATGATGCCACTGTTGGGGAACGTAGCAGAAATTCAAAATTTTCTACGCATCACCAAGATCAATCTATGTAGATTCTATCAACAAGAGAGAGAGAGAGGATGAGCATCTTCATACCTTTGAAGATCGCTAAGCGGAAGCATCACTAGAATGCGGATGAGGGAGTCGTACTCGCGGTGATTCGAATCACGGAAGATCCGATCTAACGCCGAACGGACGGCGCCTCCACGTTCAACACACGTACAACCGGGGGACGCCTCCTCCTTCTTGATCCAGCTAGGGGAGAGGAGAAGTTGAGGGAGAGCTCCGGCAGCACCAGAGCGTGGTGGTGGAGCTTGCAGTTCTCCGGCAGGGCTTCGCCAAGAACTACGGAGGAGGAGATGGAGTTGGGGAGGGGAAGGGCTGCGCCAGGGGAAGGATATGGCAGCCCTTCCACCTCCCCTCTATTTCTAGGGGAAAGGGGAGAGGTGGCCGGCCCCCTTAGATCTCATCTAAGGGGGGGGGGCAAAGGAGGGGACTTGCCCCCCAAGTTGGTGGGAGGCGCCCCCACCCCCTAAGGTCTTCAACCCTAGGCGCCTTGGGCCCTTGGGGGCGCACCAGCCCACCAGGGAGCTGGTTCCCACCCTTGTTCAACCCAATTCGTCCCCCCACTAGTAGAAAAAGGGTCAAATATGAGACACATTAGTCCCGGTTTGTAACAGAACCGGCACTAATGTGTCCGTTAGTGCTGGTTCCAATGGCTAGGCGGGAGGAGCTCTTTACTGCCGGTTCGTGGCGAACCTTTAGCACCGGTTCGTGCCACGAACCGGTATTAAAGGGGTGGTGGCAGGCTGGCGTCAGGCCGAGGCCCTACGAGCCCCTTTAGTCCAGGTTTGTGGCACAAACCGGTACTAAAGGGCCAACCTTTAGTACCGGTTCGTGCCACGAACCGGCACTAAAGGTGTCTAACCTATAGTCCCGGTTGGAGACACAAACCGGGACTATATGGCAATTTTCAAACTTGGAAAAATCATAACTAAATCATCCTAATTCAGAAAAATACATATAATATATCAAAATTTGCAGAACAAAAATACATATAATACTTCAAAACTTGGAAAAGTTTTCTATTTCGACAATTTTTTAAAATCTCAACATTCCAAAGGGAAAATAGAGTTTTTGGACGTTTTTTAGACGTTTTGTGCCTTTAGTGCTAGGGTTTAGATTTCAGAGTTTAGGGTTAGGTTTTATGGTTTAAACCCTTAGTTTTTACTGTTTAGCATAGAGTTTCCGACGTTTTAAGTCCCGGGTTTAGGGTTTAGGACAATTTTTGAAATGACAAAATTGTAAAAGGAAAAAAATATATGCTCTAATTTATGTTTTTTTAATTTTGGTTTAGGGTTTAGGGTTTATGGTCAAACTACTTATTCAAGAAGTATTAATGTTGCTACATAATTATTAAAGAATATTAGTGTTACTAAATAATTATTTCAATTTTTTGAATTTTGGTCAAATCTGGTCAAACTGTGGTCAAACTATGGTCAAACTATGGTCAAACTATGGTCAAACTGTGGTCAAAGTTATTCAAGAAATATTAGTGTTACTAAATGTTTTTTAGAATAATAGTTCCAAACTCAAACGGTGAAACGTGTGACCTAATGCTCAAGCTAAACTGCTGAGGGTTAATAGGATTGACAGCTTACATTTGTCAGGAAAACAACAAGTGCAGACTTGGAAACGAGGGAGAATAGAACTCGAAAGTTAAGCGTGCTCAAGCTAGAGTAGTGAGAGGATGGGTGACCGTCCGGGAAGTTAGATGATTTGGAATGATGAGGGGTGATTAGAGATTAGATATTAAATTGAGTAGTGGTGAGGGGTGATTAGAGATTAGAGGTTAAAATAATTCAAAAAAATTGAAAATCTAAAAAAAATCAAATATTTTTTACAAAATTTTCAAAAAAAAAAATAATCAAAAAAATACCTTTAGTACCGGTTGGTAACACCAACCGGTACTAAAGGTCCCCCATACCACGGCGCGAGCTCACGCCACGTGGTTGCCCTTTAGCACCGGTTCGTGCTGAACCGGTACTAAAGGGGGGGGCCTTTAGTGCCCACACTTTAGTGCCGGTTATGGAACCGGCACTAAAGGGCCTTATGAACCGGTGCTATTGCCCGGTTCTGCACTAGTGCCCGTGGCAGGTGGACCCGCCCCGGTGGACCCCCAGACACTTTTCGGTGGTCCCGGTACAATACCGGTATACCCCAAAATTATTCCGGTGACTGAAACTGTACTTCCCTTATATAAATCTTTACCTCCGGACCATTCTGAAACTCCTCATGACGTCCGGGATCTTACTCGGGACTCCGAACAATATTTGGTAACTGCGTACTAATTCACATATCAACTCTAGCGTCACCGAACCTTAAGTGTGTAGACCTACGGGTTCGGGAATCATGCAGACATGACCGAGACAGCTCTCCAGCCAATAACCAACAACGGGATCTGGATACCCATGTTGGCTCCCACATGTTCCATGATGATCTCATCGGATGAACCACGATGTCGGGGGTTCAAGTAATCCCGTATACAATTCCCTTTGTCAATCGGTACGTTACTTGCCCAAGATTCGATCGTCAGTATCCCACTACCTCGTACAATCTCGTTACCGGCAAGTCACTTTACTCGTTCCGCAATGCATGATCCCGTGACTAACTACTTAGTCACATTGAGCTCATTATGATGATGCATTACCGAGTGGGCCTAGAGATACCTCTCCGTCATACGGAGTGACAAATCCCAGTCTCGATTCGTGCCAACCCAACAGACACTTTCGGAGATGCCTGTAGTGTTCCTTTATAGCGACCCAGTTACGTTGTGAAGTTTGGCACACCCAAAGCATTCCTATGGTATCCGGGAGTTGCACAATCTCATGGTCTAAGGAAAGGATACTTGACATATAGAAAAGCTTTAGCAAATGAACAACATGATCTTGTGCTACGCTTAGGATTGGGTCTTGTCCATCACATCATTCTCATAATGATGTGATCCCGTTATCAATGACATCTAATGTCCATGGTCAGGAAACCATGACCATCTATTGATCAACGAGCTAGTCAACTAGAGGCTCACTAGGGACATGTTGTGGTCTATGTATTCAGACATGTATTACGGTTTCCGGTCAATACAATTATAGCATGAATAATAGACAATCATCATGAACATGGAAATATAATAATAACCATTTTATTATTGCCTCTAGGGCATATTTCCAACACATACCCCCAGATTCCAAACATAGTCCAATATCGTCGGGGGTTCGGGCACCGAAGTAACACCATCGGCTCTCGAAATCATGGCTGTAATTGCCCCATGGACCGAACCGTTCCTCGCCTACCTTACTAGGAATGAGCTCCCTGATGACCAGACGAAGGCCCGTCGCATTGTTCGATGCTTGAAGGCCTACAAAGTCCATGAGGGGGAACTATACAAGAAAAGTACCACCGGAGTACTCCAAAGATGTATCTCCGAAGAAGAAGGATAACACCTCTTGGCTGAAATACACGCCGGTCTTGGTAGCCATCACGCCGCAGCTCGGGCCCTTGTAAGTAAGGCCTTTAGTACAGGTTTCGTTTGGCCCACAGCCCGCAGACACTCAAGACCTCGTACAATGATGTGTTGGATGCCAGCTTTTCGCAAATCAAAGCCATACGCCGCCCACTGCCTTACGAACAATCCCCATTACGTGGCCTTTTGCGGTCTGGGGGCTAGACATGGTCGGACCCCTTAAAGGGGGAAGCCGTAAGAAGAAATATTTACTAGTTATGATCGACAAGTTCACTAAGTGGATAGAAGCCAAGCCAATCAAAGCGGCCGAAGTCGGACCGGTTGACTTCATATCCGGTGTTGTACACCGTTATGGTGTCCTGCATAGTATCATTACTAACAACGGTTCTAACTTTACGACCGATAGGTGAAAACCTAGTGCGCTAATTAGGGCATCAAGCTCGATTATGCCTCCGTATATCACCCTCAGACAAACGGTTAGGTCGAATGGGCTAACGACTTGATAATGAGCGGCATTAAACTCCTACTAGTGTGATCCCTACATGAATCAGACAAGCACTGGGTTGAAGAACTCGATTCTGTACTCTGGGGGTTGCGTACCACGCCCAATCGCACGATCGAATACACACCTTTTTTCATGGTGTACGGCGCGAGGCAGTATTGCCTTGCGACATTATTCATGACTCACCTTGAGTGCACATGTACGAAGAGAGAGAGGCCGAGCTCGACCGACAGGACGATCTAGACGGCTTGGAAGAGGAGCGCGACATCGCGAAGGCCCATTCCGCATTTCACCAACAGCAAGCTCGGCGATATCAAAGCAGGGAAGTACGGGCAAAGACTTATAATGTCAGTGAACTCATTCTACGCCTACTAGAGAAGAAAAAGGACAAGCTCAAGCCCAAATGGGAGGATCCCTTCATCATAGATGAAGTTCTCACTAGAGGAGCCTATCGCCTTCGCAACGCTTCGGATAATCGTTTGGAACCAAACCCATGGAACGCTTGTCGGGGGGACAAACCCCGGGTAGGCAACGGAAGCCGAATCCTTTTCAAAAACAACGGCGCCGGCGTCACCCCTCAAGCTGGCACGCGCTTGGCCGGGTCGCTCGACCTGGCCAAACCCCGCAACCCGGCCAAACCCAGCAACCCAGCCAAACCCCGCAACCCGGCCAAACTCTCCGACCCGGCAAGACGCGTCGACTCGGCCTCAACAACTAGTACAAGACAGCCGAAACCGGAGGCTTCCTCAACAAGCCAGCCCCACCCGTGGCGTGCTCCGCAAACCAGCCACGGGACAGCTCCCATCCCATCCAGGCCAGACGATGCGATGAGTCTTCAGCCGCTGATGACCAAGGCAACAGTGCCCAGCCCTTGCCTCTAGTCAGCCGGAGTGTGGCAACAGTGCCCCTCACCTACCCGCTGACCAGGGCCGGCGTGGCTATAGTGCCCCCGCCATCACCGCTGATGACAGCAAGCGGCGACCTGACGGAGCGCCACTGTACACGACTCGACTCGCCCACGCCCTGACGATCGACCAGACGGCGCATAGCCCCCCTAGGCACGCGGGGCCCGCACCTAGGGGAACCCGGCGAACCACAGGCCCCCAGCGGGTCCCAGCCCGGGTCCCCGGACGCCGACAACCCGGACCCAGCGACTTGTAACATTACCATTGTATCCCTAGGGGTTGGCCTATAAAACCCCCCAGGAGCCCACGCATACGGGCAATGAACAGAGAGAGATAACGTAGAGAGGAACTAGACACCAAACAGCAACATCCACCCGGGGAGAAGGAGAAGCCTAAGCCTTGGCCTGCCTTCCTTCCTCCTCCACACAGCTCTAGGAGCAACTCTGTACTATTGCATATCAACCACACTTCGTAGGACTAGGGGTGTTATCTCTTCGGAGAGCCCCGAACCTAGGTATGTCTTGCGTCCCACGCTCGCTCATGCCAACCCCGCCTCTGGAGCCCACCAACGCCCTCGAGCCTCCTCCTCTCTTTAGCCATCCCATGGCATCTGCCGTGCGCCCACCACGACAGTTGGCGCCCACCGTGGGGCAGCTCGAGGAGTAGGCCGGGAGCATGCTTCAGACGGGGCCCCTCTCCTACTCCGACGAGTCCATCATGCTGGCAGACGACGTCGTCGGCACGCTCGCCGCCTCCTTCACCGCGCTGTGCATCTCTGATGCGCCCACGGCCGACGAGTACCCAGCGAGGTACTCAGCTACTCCGAATCCCCCCTCTCCCTCGGTGGTGGCATTTCCGCCGGGGCAATGGACATCCACGTGGAGTTCTTCGTCACCGGCGACGGCGCCTCCTCCTCATCGAGCAAGACGAGGAAGGCTACCAAAGCCAGGGCCGCAGCAGAACGGACCGAGCCATCCGATCCGTTGCGCACCGCGATGCAAAGCCTCTACATCCCCATCGGCACCGACGTCGACACCACCAACATCGCTGAGGCCCGAGCCCAGCTCGAGGAAAGGCGCCAGCAGATGCTGGACCTGTTCGAGGCGCTCGCTGCCACCCAGCGTTGTCTAGATTCCGCTCAGCTGGAGCGCAACACCGCATACGGATTCGCGCCCGCCGCGACCGAGCCGAGCCGAGTCGCCGACGTGCATGCCCGGGAAGGAGCGATCGGCTGGGCCCTCGGCACCATCCCAACCGTCTACGAGACCCCAGCAAAGAACATGCGCCCCGCCCAGGCAGCCGCAGTCGACATGGACCAGCTCACGGGCGAGGAACTGAAGGAGCGCATCGGGCGGATGCACGACCTCCTCAACGCGGCCAACTCTCAGCAAGACTGCCACAACCAGCTCGCTAAGCCTGCGGGATCCGGCTGTGCCCGCATCGGTGGACCCAGCGAACTTCAGCACACAGCTTCCTCGCCACCCGGCGAGGCGCACTCCGGTCGAGCCCGGACTCGGCGCGACCCGGCTGCCACAGCCGTCGGCAGTTCGGGCGACGAGCCCATCCCGAAGATCCAGCGGACCCGGCCAGCATGGCCGGCGTCCGGCTCCAACCAACCCAGCCCCTTGTGGCCTGGTCGCCAGTCGACTCGGCCCGCGCGCCATCGACGGTGCCGACGCTCGCCACCGCCTCGACCAGCTCGCTCACTCCCTGGAGGTGGAGGAAAGCGGCGTTATCGAGCCGGCGTGCTTTGTCCCACACATCCAGGAAGAGCCCTTTCCAAAAGGGTTCATGCTCCCCCGTGATACCCCCAAGTACAATGGGGCCGTGAAGCCAGAAGATTGGCTCACCGACTACACCACCGCCATTGGCATCACCGGTGCCAATCGCCGGCTCGCCGTGCGCTACGCACCACTCATGCTCTAGGGGTCGGCCCGCACCTGGTTGAACAGTCTGCCGATGGGCAGCGTCAACACGTGGGTCAATTTTGAGCAAGCCTTTGTCCGCAACTTCACGGGGACCTACAAGCGACCCGGCCGCCCTAGCGAGCTCGCCATGTGCGTACAAAGTCCTACGGAGACCGGTCGCGAGTACCTCGCATGCTGGACCGAGCTCCGGAATAGCTGCGAGGGCGTCCATGAAGTCCAAGCGATCCAGTACTTCGTCAACAGCTACCGAGACGGCACCCTCCTCAAGCACAAGCTCTTATGCTCCGAGCCGGCCACCATGGCCGCGCTCATGGTGACGCCGGACAAATACGCCAACACCGACTCCGCCATGAAGATCTAGGTGGCACTGGATGAAGCTGACAAAGCAAAGCCGGTTCCCCCTCCAAAGCCGGTCGGCGAAACCAGCCAGCAGCAGCATCACCAGAACAACAAGCGCAAGGTCGACCAGCCAGCGCAGCGTTACGACAACCGGCGGACCCGGCGGCCAAGCGCCGGCAGACCGGCAAGACGGCGTGGCAACCCGCCATGAGCTTCGAAGAGATGCTCGACGCCCCCTGCAGGCACCACAGCGGCGTGACACCGTCCATGCACACGCTTCGGCAGTGCGGCATCACCAAGCGCATCATGAGAGGCGACGTCCCGCCTCCTCCGGCTCTGGCTCTAGGCGTGGGACATCCACCTCCGCCTCCACCACCGCCTCCAACTGGCGGCGCGATGCGTGATGACGCCTACCCGGACCAGAACGCGGCCTACGTCGTCTTCACCAGCCTCGGCGATGACAAGCGTAGCGAGCGCCTCCTTCGGCAGGAGGTGAACACCGTCGTCTCGGCCAAACCAGAGTTCATGCACTGGTCGGACCCGCCCGGTCACCTGGACCGAGGAGTATCACCCTGCAGTCATGCCAAATCCGGGTGGTTACGCCCTCGTCCTCAACCCCGCATCGTCGCGTGACGCACATGCAAGTTCTGTCGAGTCCTCATCGACGGCGGCAACAGCATCAACATCCTCTACCTCGACATAATGACCAAACTCATTCTCAAGGCCGAGGACCTAGAACCGACCCGAACAATCTTCCACAGCATCGTACTCGGCCTCTCTGCTCTACCATTGGCCGGGTCCGGCTCGACATCCTGTTCAGTGACTGCAGCCACTTCCGGCGCGAACCAATCTGGTTCGAGGTGGTGGACCTGTCAGCGCATACCATGCACTGCTAGGCCGACCCGCGCTCGCCGAATTCATGGTGGTCCCCCATTATGCATATCTGAAGATGAAGATGCCGGGTCCAAAGGGCCTCATCACCATTATCGGCGACTACGGCAAGTCTTGGAGTGCGCCCAAGACGGCGCCAAGCTGGCCGAGTCGCTGGTCATTGCCGAGGAGCGGCACCAGCTCGACCGGATCATCGCTATGGCAGGCGAGGCCTTGGCCGCATCGATCCCAACCAAGGACCCGGCCGACGATGCCGCCTTCAAGCCCTCCAAGGAGACCAAGAAAGTGAACATGAACCCGGAGGATCCCAGCTGCAGCAAGAACGTTGTCATAGGCGCCTGCCTCAGATAGAAAATAGGAAGGCGAGCTCGTCGACTTCCTCCGTGAGAATCGGGAAATCTTCACATGGATCCCCAAGGACATGTCGGGTATCCCGAGGAAGTACGCCGAGCACAAACTTCACGTCCGCAAGGATGCCAAGCCCATCCATCAACCCCTGCGATGTTTTTCTGAAGAGAAGAGAAGAACCATCGGCGAAGAGGTCACCAAGCTTTTGGCGGCCGGCTTCATCATGGAAGTGTTTCACCCCAAGTGGCTGGCCAATCCAGTCCTCGTCCTGAAGAAGAACAAGACCTGGCGCATGTGTATCGACTACACTAGCCTCAACAAGGCCTGTCCCAAGGATCCATTCGCTCTCCCGCGGATCAACCACGTCATCGACTCGACCGCCGGGTGCAAGCTCCTGTCCTTCCTAGACGGTTACTCCGGCTACCACCAGATCAAGCTGGACCCGGCCAACGCCCTAAAGACATCCTTCATCATGCCCTTTGGGGCGTATTGCAACATCACCATGTCGTTCGGCTTGAAGAACGCTGGCGCCACCTTCCAGCGCTGCATGCAGAAATGCCTGCTGCCGCAACTCGGCCGCAATATCCACGTTTACATGGACGACATCATGGTGAAGACCAAGCAGCACCTCACGCTCCTCGACGACTTAAAGGAAACATTCACCAACCTCCGTGAATACAAGCTCAAGCTTAACCCGGAAAAATGAGTTTGCAGCGTCCCAGCCGGAAAGCTACTCGGCTTCCTCGTCTCGGAAAGCGACATTGAGGCGAACCCGGAGAAGATCAAGGCCATCGAACGCATGCGCAAGCCGGCTTGGCTGCGCGATGTCCAGAAGTTCACCGGCTGCTTGGCCTCGGTCAGCTGGTTTCTAAGCCGGCTAGTCAAGAGGGCGCTACCCCTGTACCAGCTGATGAAGAAGACAAAGTCGTTCGAGTGGAACGACCAAGCATATGAGACCTTCCAAGACCTCAAGCGTATGCTCTGCACCGCACCAGTCCTGGCCGTGCCGACCGACAAGGAGCTACTGTTGCTCTACATAGCCGCGACCTCGCGGGCGGTCAACACGGTGCTGGTGGTCGAGCGACTAGAGAAGGGCAGGATCCAAGCTGTCCAACGCCCGGTCTACTACCTGAGCGAAGTGCTCTCCAACTCCAAGTAGAACTACCCGCACTACCAGAAGATGTGTTACGGCGCGTGCTTTACCGCCAAGAAGCTGAAGCAGTACCTCCAAGAGCACGTCATCACCGTGGTAAGCACGGCTCCTATCGGAGAAATCATTGAGTGTCGGGATGCCTCTGGCCGGGTTGCCAAGTGGGCGCTCCAGCTGCCCAGCCACACCATCCTCTATGAACCCCGCACCACGATTAAGTCTCAGGCTCTGGCCGACTTCCTCGTCGACTGGACCGAGACCCAGTACTTACCGCCGCCCCCCCCACTCGACGCATTGGCACATGCATTTCGCCGCGTCCAAGATGCGACTCGGCCTGGGGGCCGACATTGTGCTGTCGTTCGCGAAGGGCGACCGACTCCGCTACGCACTCCAGATCCACTTCGCCGCCTCCAAAAATGTCGCTGAGTAGGAAGCCCTTGTGCACGGCCTCCGGCGCCAAGGAACTCGGCATCCGGTGCATTCTATGCTACGGCAACTTGGACCTTGTGGTACAACAGTGCTTCGGCAAGTGGGACGCCCGTGACTCCAACATGGCAAGCTACCGCTTCCTCGTCCAGAAGCTGTCCGGGTCCTTCGAGGGCTGCGAGTTCCTCCACGTCCCGCGTGCAGAGAATGAAGCGGCCAACACGCTCGCCAAGATTGATTCGTCCCGACAGTCCACCACTTCCGCCGTCTCCCTCGAGCACCTGCACAAGCCGTCGCCAGACTATGAGTCCATCCACATTCCAGACGACCCGACTGCATCTCAACCCGGCCCGGGGCTGCCGAACCCGGCCCGGGGGCTGCTGAACCCGGCCCGGGAGCTGCTCAGCTCGACCCGGCTGCCATCGCCCCAGACCCGGCCATCGCCATCCCCGACCCGGGGGCTGCTCAACCCGGCTCGGAGGCTGCCGACTCGGAACCCGTCTTGGGCCCTCCCAATCTCGGAATTCCTGGACAACAGGGTTCTCCCCATGGATGAGACTGAAACCCGGCAATTGCAGTGTCGGGCATCCGCCTACAACATCATCAACAACGAGCTCGTCGAGCGCAGCTTCACCGACGTGTTCCGGCGCTGCATCAAGCAGGAACAGGGCGTCGACATCCTCCTCGACATACACCAGGACGAATGCGGGCACCACGCCGCGTCGCGATTTCTGGTGGCCAAGGTGTCCGTCCACGATTTTTACTGGCCCACGCGCTCCAAGATGCCGAGTCGCTTGTTCTCAAGTGTGAGGGATGCCAGCGCTTCAGCAAGTGCAGCCACCAGCCGGGGTCAGCACTCCGCACCATTCTGATCGCCTCGCCCTTCGCGGTCTAGGGGCTCGACATGGTGGGACCCTTCAAAACCGCTCTAGGCAGCATGACGCACCTGCTGGTGGCGGTGGATAAGTTCACCAAGTGGATCGAAGCATGGCCAATCAAGAAATTAGACGGGCCAATAGCCATCCGGTTCATCAAGGACATAGCGGTTCGCTACGGCATGCCGAACAGCATCATCACGGATAACGGCACCAACTTCGCCAAGGGCGCGCTTGAGCAATACTGCTCCGTCTCCGGCATCCGCCTCGACCTGGCCTCCGTTGCACACCCGCAATCCAACGGGCAGGTCGAGCGGGCCAACGGACTCATCCTGTTCGGCATCAAGCCGCGACTCGTGGAGCCACTCATCCGCTCACCCGGCAGCTGGCTTGACGAATTACCGGCCGTTCTCTGGAGTCTCCGAACCACGCCGAATCGGTCGATCGGGTTCACCCTGTTCTTCCTCGTCTATGGAGCCGAGCCATCATCCCGACCGACGTCGAGTTCGACTCACCGCGCGTCCCGATGTACACCGAAGCCGAAGCCAGAGAAGCCCGCGAAGACGGTGTTGACCTACTCGAAGAAGCCATCCTCCTGGCGCTCAGCCGTTCGGCTATCTACCAGCAAGGCCTGAGGCACTACCATAGCAAGAAGATCAAGCCCCTCGCGTTCCGCGAGGGCGACCTTGTCGTGGAATTATCACGTCAGATGTCCTCATGAAAGGACTTAGTCGTGGAGCCATCGCAACGGGTTAGCTTGAAGGGGTTAAACCGGACAAGGGACACGAGAGTTTATACTAGTTCGGCCCCTTCGATGAAGGTAAAATCCTACATCTAGTTGTGATGGAATTGATTGGGTTTCGATGACCAGGGAGCAAATATGCTTACCTGGGTCTCGAGTTGTTGTCTGTTGTCCTTGAACCGCCGCCGGGTCGTCCCTTTATGTACACAGGTTGACGCTCGGTTGGTCTACAGAGATCCAAACCGACTCATACAAAGTGTTCGGTTCGGTCTCTCCTTCCCTAACTTACATTACAAGTTACATAGTCATGGCGGTTTACCACTATGGGCCCTAATCCGCCTTTGGGCTTTTAGGCCTCTAAGCTCGTTTAATAACTTCACCATCTTCTGGATTCTTCATGGGCTTTGGCATAGTCGAGGGTGAACCGGGCCCTCCTGGCCGGTTTACACTCAGTAGCTATATCCCAACATTAGGCCCCAGTTTGATTTGAACCTGTTCATGTCAATCTTCAACAACTTGAAAGATATATTGTAAACATCTTCTTGTATTTTCGTAAACCGCCATGACGTCTTGTTTTATGAACTTTGTTAAACCGCCGTGACGTCATCCTCTGGATACAGCAACGGATCATCATGACGTTCATCTCTGTAAAAACGAAATAAAAAGATTCCCTTCATTAATATCATCTCGGAAATCGAGTCTACAACTGCGCCACTCGTCGCTTTTGGACTCCTTGATTTTCGCGTCAGTCTTTATCCATTTTCCTTATAAATAAACCCGAGGGCCCTTTCTTTCCTCCCCTTCCATTCTTCTTCTTATTCCTCACGACGCCCCAGCCCTTAAGCTCCGCCGCCGTCCTCGACCTTCGAACTGCAGCATCAACAAAGGCTGCTGCATCGACCTGGTTGTACCAGAGATCTTCGGTATTCCTCTGCTATCCTGCGCATTCGGTAAGCTTCTCCCCTCATAACCCTAGATCTGAATTTTAGGGCTCCTGTTTTCACCTGCGTTCATAGGTGTTCATCCCTAGTTCCTTCGTATTCGCTTCTGCCATAGCTTGTTTGATTCAACTGTAGTATTAATCTCGTGCGGTAATCACTTCATATCCCGTTTAATACTTAGTAAGCCTTCCTTCTTGTGTAGATTCCCATGACAGAATGCACGGACTTCTCTGTTCTGTTTAGCGCCTTTATAAATCACAGAAAACATTTCTTTATGGAGGTGCGGTAGATCCAAATAGATTTGATCATTGTGTGAAACCTGTTTCTGTCAACACTTAGAAGAAATTTTGAATCCTGGCCCTTCTGCCTATGGGCGGTTTAATCTTTGATAGCCAATCCGCCATATATCATTAGCCCTCTTTTAAATCGCCAACTGAACCTTGCATAGTAATTTTCCGGTTTACCACTGAATTGTACACTTTAAATCGTTAAATTGTAAACCGGCATTTATTTTTCCTTTCAGTTCCCCTCTTCCGAGATGACCAAACAATTCTCTGCTTGCAATTGGGTTCCGTCCCGGATCACGGAAACACAAATCAATGGTTATGTCACCACGGGCGCATTAGCCTCAAAAAGGGTTCTCCATTGGCGAGTTCCGGAATCAGAATGTGCACCTGAACCTCAAGATGGAGAGGTGATTGTCTTTATGCAACACTTAGACTGGGGATTCAGTCCGCCCGGATCAAAAAATTTCCGGGATGTCCTCGCAAGCTTCCAACTCCATCCGCAAGATATTGGTCCGAACTCTATGTCCAATATATGCAACTTTCAAGTATTCTGCGAAGTCTATCTTCAAGAAGAGCCAACCGTGCAGCTGTTCCGGGACTTCTTTCATCTGAACCGCCGTACAGAATTCTCAGACGGTCCCAACACAGAGCTTGGTGGCGTTTCAATTCAGAAAAGGAAAGAAGTTGACTTCCCTCATGCAAAACATCATAGCCATCCTAAAGATTGGAATCAGACCTGGTTTTACTGCCGGAACACTGCCCCTGATGGAGAAAATCCTTTGCCGGGTTATCGCCCTCACCGGCTTAGCAACGGCCACCCATTACCTTCACGCTTGACCGCCGCAGAACGGAAGAACTTTGCACCTCAACTCGCCAAGCTCCGGGCTCTGATGGCCAACGGTTTGACTGGCATTTATCTTGTCCGCTGCTGGGTTTCTTGGGGCATTTTGCCTTTAAGCCGCCGCCCCGGATTGATGCATGAATATACTGGCGATGTCAAAGACCCTCAACGATATCATGAAATAGTAATGACCGATCTTGAAGTTACTGAATCTGTGAAGAAAATGCTTGATGAACCGATCTCTGCATGCAGCCAAACCGGGTTGCCTCCATTTTGCGTCTCCAATAAACCGCCAGCGGTAAAGTTCATCTGAATACTTTACTGATTTGCCTCCGTATTAACTATGTACTAACCTTTCCTTGTCTTAATTTCAGGCTAACAGCTCCTTTTGGAAACGGACTAAACCGGCCCGGGCTCCTCGTGTAAAGACCAAGGCTACCAAGAAAGATGGCAAGAAGAAAACCACTGAGTCTTCTGATCCGCCAGAAGATGAGAAATCATACGCTGAGGTAGAACTCGACTCACTTGGTTCCTTTTTCGTACATCTTATTGACAATGACTATTCCCAGGATGATGCTGAAGCCAGCTATGCAGACCATGTTGAGGTAATCATTCTTTCTTCCGATTCAGATCTTGTACCGGTTCAAAGAGTTCGCCGCACAGTCCGGAAAGTAAAACAATCTCACCCCCTTGCTCATTTGGATCCAAAATTTTCTTTGAAGACTCAGCAAGTTGAAGAGCGTCGCACAACCCGGCATAGTGGTCAGCAAATCACTTCGTCCGGTTTAGCAATACGCCAACCCGGAAACGTCGTCCAGAGGTGACTTGTTCTCCTGAAAAACGTTATCCTTTGAAAGGTTTCTTCCGATGCCCACTCAATCCGTCTGACCCGAATTATCAGGCCTCTTCCAATTCGTCTGGCGGTTCATCAACCACTCAGCTGCCTCCTCTCAAAGTCGTCGCTGGGTAAGTACATTACTCCTCAACTTGTTTCTTTATGTGTCGGTTTACCATATTCTAACCTTTGATGTTGTAGTGCCAAGGCTCGATTAAGTAAGAAAGCCAAGACCAGCGACCCTACTGATGATGTTGATCCGGAGAAGACCCCAGAGCATGATGGCGAAAATACTGAGATTGCCATAGGCAGCTCTACTGCGCAAAACCAAGATGCTGATGCTAACCCGCCAGAGGTTGAACCGGATGTACATGTTGATACATCACATCTTCATGCCCCTCCAAGTCCAACTGTTGAACAGCGGGATTCAACTGCTGATCCGCCAAGCCCTGTTAACAGACCGCCAAGCCCTGCTGCCAAAGCGCCAAGCCCTGTTAAGAATGTCAATCCATCCAGCCCGGCCAAAGATGATGATGTTGTTGTTACTGGCACTCATATACCGCCCCTGGTAATCCGGTTGCTCTATCAAAGCACACTGCCAAGGATGAATTCACTGCTATGAGCAAGGGGAAGGGGAAGACTGACTTGTCAGCTTATGTCGATCTCTCTGCTCAAGACCTTCACTCCGGCTTCTTGAACCGGCTTTACACCAGCCGTGATTATGAAGCTGGTTTAGTAAACCTGATGAAGGAGCGCTACGAGGTAAACAGTTTGATCTTTGCTCTGTACCTTCATTGTATTATAGCCCCCAAGGGCCGGTTTGTCTTTAGAAAGTCAATCCGGGACTTTGTATATTCCATACTGTACTGTATGAACCTTCCTTGTGTATTTCTGATCAAACACACATTAGCCCCCAAGTGCCATGATTAAAACTTGTATTAATCCTTGGGACTTCAATAATCAGCAGAAAAATGATCCGCATTAGCCCCCAAGTGCCAAGTGTATAACTGGTTATATGCTTGGGACTTTGACAAAGATATTGACATGCTCTTCTTACTGTTGCAGAGTGAGATAAACCAACAAGTCTCGCAAATTGCCGATCTTCAAGAAAATATGAAAACCCAGCAAGCAGAAACCACCAAGGCCAGGACGAATTGAAAACCGCCTTAACCACTATGGAACAGCTCAAAGAATGGTTCAAGTCTGAGCAGACCAACTGGGATACGAAAAGGCTGGATTGCTGAAGCGGGCGGAAGACGCTGAATCAGCTCTTAAACCGGTGACGAAGAGCTTACCGGATTAAAGCGCCAAGTCAATGCCATGACTTCTGCAATATTTGGTAAGCACTGCTGACCAAGACTTTATGAATAGTTCGCCTTTGAAATTTTGCCGGTTTAACGTGAAATTCCTTAAACCGATGCAGGTAGCCGCATTGCTCATCTGGGCTCTGACATGCGGAAGAAACTAAAGGCCGCCTATACACTGATTGAACAGTTGTATACCGCGTCCAACGGGTTATCTGCGCAACTTCTTATGACAATGCAGCTCCAACACTGATCAAGGACACGCTGGACCGGTTATCTATGACGCCAGCGCAGATAGAAGAGTTGAAGCGATCCGCTGCCCGGGCTGGCACTTTATTAGCACTGACTCGAGCCAAGGCATGGATAGCTGATCTTGATCCGGCTGATATAGCCAAGGGCTTCCCCAGTGAACAAGAAAACGGCGAAGTATTTGACAACGACGCCCTCAAACGGGTAACAAGGGAGATGCGTCCTCTGGCGAGTCAGTTGGCAGAAGAGGCTAACCTGACGGTTCACCGATCCTTCTATGACGCAAACAACAAACGGGTTGAAGCTGTTATTCCTGAAGTGCAGAACCTTGTTCCACCAATCCGTAAGCACACTTACGCCCCTGACATTGATCCGGCTAAGCTTATAAGTGAAGAGGCTGTCTTTCAGGCCTTAACCCGGATTGACTGGACCACCAATGACTTCCAGCCATTGGATGGGGAGGAGGAGGCTGAACCGACGCCAGATGACCCATCTACTTCACATCAACCCGGCGATGAAGCTTAATCCGGCAATCCGGTTGATACGTCAGAAACTGTCTGGTTTAAAACAATTCCATATTTTGGGCTGCTAAGTGCCTTGTAATAGGGTAGCAAGAATATTTTGATCTACCGCTATCGTGTAGTAGGAGATACTTTATGTGATCCGCCATGACAATTTCAATGTTGGTTCATGTATCATAATATGCAATTCCTTTGCCTGCATAAAAAAGAAAGGGTCCTGGCGGTTTACCGCCGGACGGGTCATAACGCCCAAGAAAGGCCTGATTGATTATCAAACCGTAAAAGTATGAAATGACTCATACCTGTGATGTAATATCCCTTTAGTTGGTTGACCAACTTTGATTGTAATAAGGGTGAAAACCCAAATATGAAAATCTTGTATAACTCCATCATGTACTAATGACGTATAATAAGTCATACCGGGTGATGATGAACATCAGATGGTCAAAGCTGGCGAAAGGTAGTCAAAGCCAGGCCGGGTTAACGAACTCCGGTTTAATAATAAGATCTGTCAACGTGTAGTTGAAAACCAAGCTGGTTTAAGGAATACCGGGCTAATAAGATGACTGACCAGGCCAAGAAAATCGGTTTAACATAAAATTCAGCAAAACGCAAATAAAACCGTGTAGTCGAGGCTTTTTGAGGGCTGCCAGGCCCAAATTCGAGGCTTTTTGTGGGTTGCCAGGCCGCTGAGTTGAACCATTTAACAAAGCCTTTTAAGATAGACCTCCAACTAACCAATCACCGTTTTAACTTTGGCAAGTGCAGGGTCCCAATGAGAGTAACTGTCAAACGTTCGGAGGGCCGTGCCAGGATGACCTGGATAGGAGTGTCTTACTTGATGAAGGCAGGTTAACCCGGGGTTTTAGGTAAATATACCAGGCTTCCAAGCCGTGGGTCGATACCCAGCTACAAGGGTCCATTCAAACTCCTTGGTATTTGACACAAGGAGCCCCCAAGTAACGTGATGAGCTGTGCTCATTGGGTGCCTATGTTTGAGTTGTGCATAGCATCCAGACTCTCTTTGGCCCCTTGGGTGTGAAGCTCCCAAGCTATGTTGTGGCGTGATAGCCGGTTTAACAGGTAGTACTCCGCTTTGTCAGCTGAAACCCCCATGTAACTCAAAGGATATTTGAGAAAAAACAGCAGAGGCCCTGCTTAGAGCAAGGATGCTGATTTATTTATTGATCATAATATATACATTGTCGAAATATGTACATAAGAAGAGCCTATGGCTCAAGTGTAATAAGGCCGGAGGAGAGCTATGTTCCACGGCCGCCGGGTCTCCTCCTCAGAGTTGCGTGAGTTGTCTCGAACATCAATGAGGTAGTATGATCCGTTGTGCAGATTTTTGCTGACCACGAAGGGTCCTTCCCAAGGCGGGGATAACTTGTGCATGTCGGTCTGATCCTGGATGAGCCGGAGCACCAAGTCACCTTCTTGAAAGGTTCGTGTCCTAACCCGGCGGCTGTGATAACACCGTAGGTCTTGTTGATAAACCGCCGATCGAGCCAGAGCCATATCCCGTTTCTCATCTAACAGGTCCAGTGCCTCTTGGCGAGCTTGCTCGTTGTCCGCTTCAACATAATTAGCAACCCAGGGCGAGTCATGACGTATATCACTTGGGAGAACTTCCTTTGCCCCGTATACCATAAAGAAAGGCGTGTAACCTGTTGAGCGATTGGGGGTGGTGTTGATACTCCACAACACAGAAGGTAATTCTTCCACCCAACAACCCGGCGTCTGCTTCAAGGGAATCATGAGCCGGGTTTTAAGACCCTTCAAAATTTCTTGATTAGCTCGCTCCGCTTGACCGTTGGATTGAGGGTGCGCCACAGATGCTAGGTCAAGCGGGATGTGCTCTCTCTGATAGAAATCCTCCATCTCACCTTTGGAAAGGTTGGTACCATTATCCGTGATAATACTGTGTGGAAAGCCAAAACGGAAGATAATCTTTTTGAGAAATTGAACCGCCGTAGCTGCATCACACTTGCTGATAGGCTCCGCTTCAACCCACTTGGTGAATTTATCAACTGCCACCAACAGGTGGGTCTTCTTATCCTGGGAACGTTTAAAGGGCCCCACCATATCAAGCCCCCAAGTAGCAAAAGGCCAAGTGATAGGAATCATCCGTAGTTCCTGAGCCGGAACATGAGCTCTGCGTGAAAATTTCTGACAAGCATCACATCGCTTTACCAGATCCTCCGCATCAGCATGAGCTGTCAACCAGTAAAACCCATGACGAAAAGCTTTTGCAACCAGGGACTTTGAACCGGCATGATGACCACAATCCCCTTCATGAATTTCCCGTAGGATCTCTTGGCCTTCTTCCGGAGAAACACAACGCTGAAATACGCCTAAAATGCTACAGCGGTGTAACTCGCCATTGTGAATAACCATGGACTTGGATCGCCGGACTATCTGTCGAGCCAGGACTTTATCATTTGGTAGCTCGCCCTGGTTCATATACGCCAGATATGGAACCGTCCAATCCGGTACAACGTGTAAAGCGGCCAACAACTGAGCCTCCGGACCAGGAACAGCCAAAATCCTCTTCTGTAGGCAACTTAACAGACGGATTATGCAAGATATCTAAAAAGGTATTAGGAGGTACCGGTTTACGCTGAGAACCAACCCGGCTTAAAGCGTCTGCTGCTTCGTTTTTGCGCCGATCGATATGCTCGACCTGATACCCTTTGAAGTGACCCACCACAATATCCACCTCATGCCTGTAAGCCGCCATGAGTGGATCCTTAGAATCCCAAGTACCAGAAACTTGCTGAGCCACCAGATCAGAATCTCCGAAACAATGAACTCGACTTAAGTTCATCTCTTTGGCCACACGGAGACCATGGAGTAAAGCTTCATACTCAGCTGCATTGTTAGTACAAGGAAACATCAAGCGAAGGACATAGCAAATTTTATCACCTCGAGGGGAAGTAAGGACAACTCTAGCCCCCGAGCCTTCCAACTGCGTGGATCCATCAAAATGAATAGTCCAGTATATATTATCCGGTTTATATTCCGGTGCTTGCAACTCGGTCTAGTCATTGATAAAATCCACAAGAGCCTGAGATTTGATGGCTGTTCGAGGTACATACTTTAAACCGTGTGGACCAAGCTCGATTGCCCACTTTCCAACCCGGCCAATTGCTTCGCTGTTTTGAATTATATCGCCCAAAGGAGCAGAACTAACCACTGTGATGGGATGGCCTTGAAAATATTGCTTGAGTTTTCGACTAGCCATAAAAACCCCGTACACCAACTTCTACCAATGTGGATAGCGTTATTTTGACTCGATCAGGACTTCACTGATGTAGTATACAGGTCGTTGAATCGGATATTCCTTCCCAGCTTCTTTACGCTCAACAACAATTGCCACACTGACCGCTCGGGCATTGGCAGCCACATATAACAGCAAAGGCTCATTATCAACTGGGGCTGCAAGAACCGGCGGTTCAACCAACTGCCGCTTTAACTCCTCAAAAGCCACATTGGCTGCATCACTCCAACGAAATCATCCGTCTTTTTCAACATCTGATACAAAGGAATTGCCTTCTCTCCCAAACGACTGATAAACCGGCTAAGGGCTGCAATCCGACCTGCTAGACGCTGAACATCATTGATACACTTCCGCTTGGCTAGGGATGTGATTGCCTTAATCTTTTCCGGGTTAGCCTCAATGCCCCTATTGGACACAAGAAAACCGAGAAGCTTGCCTGCCGGAACACCAAAAACACATTTATCCGGATTAAGCATCATCTTGTAAACCCGAAAATTGTCAAACGTCTCCTTGAGATCATCTATCAATGTCTCCTTCTTTCTGGATTTTACCACAATGTCATCCACATAGGCATGAACATTACGCCCAATCTGCGTGTGAAGACAATTCTGCACACAACGCTGATAAGTTGCCTCGGCACTCTTGAGCCCAAAGGGCATAGAAACATAGCAGAAGGCTCCAATGGGAGTGATGAAGGTTGTCTTCTCCTGGTCCTTAACTGCCATCTTGATCTGATGATATCATGAATAAGCATCCCAAAAACTCAGTCGCTCACAACTTGCCGTCGCATCAATTATCTGATCAATACGCGGGAGAGCAAAGGGATCAGTCGGGCAAGCCTTATTCAAGTCTGTGTAGTCTACACACATACGCCAGGTGTCGTTTTTCTTAAGAAAAAGCACCGGATTAGCCAACCATTTAGGGTGAAACACTTCGACGATAAACCCAGCAGCCAACAGCCGGGCTAGCTCTTCACGAATTGCCTTGCGTCTTTCTTCATTAAAGCGACGAAGAAATTGCTTGACCGGTTTAAACTTGGGATCAATATTAAGAGTGTGCTCAGCGAGTTCCCTCGGTACACATGGCATGTTAGAGGGCTTCCATGCAAAAATGTCCCGGTTCTCACGGATGAACTCGATGAGCGCGCTTTCCTATTTCGGATCCAGATTCGTGCTGATGCTGAACTGCTTGGACGAATCGCCAGGCACGAAGTCAACAAGCTTAGTCTCGTCAGCCGGTTTGAAATGTAGGGTTGGGTCATGCTCAGTGGTGGGCTTCTTCAGAGGGGTCATATCTGCCGGATCAACATTTTCCTTATAAAACTTTAGCTCCTCTGTAGCACAAACCGACTCAGCATAAGCCGCATCACCTTCCTCGCAATCCAAAGCGATTTTTCGACTTCCATGAACCGTGATAGTCCCTTTATGACCCGGCATCTTGAGCTGTAAGTAAATATAACAAGGCCTCGCCATGAATTTTGCATAAGCCGGTCGCCCAAACAGTGCGTGATACGGGCTCTGGATTCTCACCACCTCAAAGGTCAATGTCTCAGACCGGGAGTCATGTTCATCACCGAACACAACTTCCAAAGCGATCTTACCTACAGGATATGCCGATTTACCTGGTACCACACCATGAAAAACAGTGTTGGACGGTTTAAGACTCTTGTCTGTCAACCCCATGCGACGGAAGGTCTCATAATACAGAATGTTGATACTGCTTCCTCCATCCATGAGTACCTTGGTGAACTTATAGCCTCCCACCTGAGGCGCCACCACCAAAGCCAGCTGACCCGGATTGTCAACCCGGGGCGGATGATCCTCCCTACTCCACACAATAGGCTGTTCGGACCACCGCAGATAACGTGGACTGCCAGTTCAACAGTATTGATTGCCCTCTTGTGAAGCTTTTGGTCACGCTTGCACAAACTAGTGGTGAATACATGATACTGCCCACCATTCAACTACTTTGGGTGACTCTGGTAACCCGACTACTGCTGATTCCCTTGATTATTCTGCTGGTTATTACCACCTTGGTTGTTCTGGTTGCCATGATTATTCTGAAACCCAGAGTTTGAGTCGCCGCAACCATGAAAACCTGGACCTGAACCGCCCAACGGACCTTGATCATACCAGAAAAGATCAGAGTTTTTGAACTCCTTCATAATGTTACAATCCTTCCAGAGATGCGTTGCAGGAGCCTCCTTGGTCCCATGCATTGGACAGGGCTGATTCAACAAACGCTCCAGATTCATCGCCCCGCCGCGCTGGGGCGGTTTACCTTTATGATGCTGCACATTAGCATTAGCCACCAAATCTGAATCCGCTTTACGCTTAGCATTATTCCCATGGCCTCCTTGGTTGTGCTGCTGTCCCTTTGCACCGCCATTCTTCTTTCCCTTCTCCGATTTCTCATTATCAGAATCGGGATCCTTGGTATTATCAGAATCGGCAAACTTGACCAAGGCCGCCATCAGGGTTCCCATGTCGTTGCAGTGGCGCTTGAGCCGTCCCAACTTCATCTTCAGTGACTTAAACTGGCAATTGCGCTCCAGTGTTATAATCTCTTGACTAGCGTTAATTCGGTCGGATGAGTGCAAAACTTCTGAAACCCGGCGTACCCAATGAGTTGTTGACTCGTTCTCCCCTTGGACACAAGCATCCAGATCCACAATGGACATGGGCTGTTTGCACGTGTCTTTGAAATTGGCTATAAACCGGGCCTTCAACTGATCCCATGACTCGATGGAATTAGTTGGTAGATTTTTCAACCAAGTACGGGCCGTTCCTTTCAACATCATCGTGAAGTACTTTGCACAGGCCGCTTCATCTACACCCACGCCTCAGGTGGCTGATCCGCCGTGTAATTCGACACTTTGCGTGGACCCTTGAAATCTTTGGGCAGATGCACATTACGGAGAGCCGGAATAAGGCACGGCACTCCCCAGGAGCTGAAGGCAAGCCCGGTGCCTTGGTCAACTGACGCTGCTGGCTGAACCGGGGCGGGTTGATAACAACCCAAAGCGGCATCCCTTCGTGCCCTGCCATGATCCACCACATCTTGAGCATTACGATCCCGTGCGCTGCTAGACACTTCCGGTTCATCCATACGCCTACTATAGCTTGGGCTCGGACGAGGGGTTGAATGAATTCTATCCCGGCTATACGAGTAAGCCTGCTGCTGCACCATGGTGGTTTGAAGAAGGTCTCTTGCCCGCCGCGTTTCAATTGCTGCTATTGAATCGCCCTCCATCGGAATGGCTGCCAGGCGTGACGCTGCGGCAATCATGTTATCCAGTGGGCTCGAGAAGTGACCCGATGGTGTAGACACGTATTGTGGCGGGTTATCTGTTCGTTGGGGTGGCTCTATTATCCGTAGTTGATCCGGAGCTGTCCTAGGTGCATCAGCCCAGTTTGTAGCTACCGGATTGCTCGGCCCAGCGCTTGATGTTTTAAAGAGATTTAACCCTTCGTAAACCGGCAGCAGATGAGACCAGTACTTCCTTCGCATCACATCCTCTGATGCGGTCCGATCCAGCATGAGCTGGTAATTCTGCGTCTGTATTCATTGTGACTGGGCATCCAAAGCGGCCCGTTCTTCAGCCATCATAGTATCCTTAGTTGCCAGGTCCTCCTTAGCTTGTGTTATTTGGACCTTCAGCTTCGCAACGTCCGCATTGTGCTGATCCCACGTCTCCGGTGTCACTGTCACGGTTAACAAGGTCGCCCAGGCATCCATCAAACCGGAGAGGACTTGCGCCGGTCGGCGCGCCGGGACTCCTGCCACGACTGCTGATCCGGTATTCATCACCGCGGTAGATGAAGACTGCAATGTGGGCTGTGTTCCGGCCATGTAAACAGCAACCCGACTTGGCGGTTCAAGGAGGTCCGGAATACTGTTGCCATTGGAATATCCTTTGAACACACTGTTATGAATCTGGTACAAGGACTTAGTTTCGCCAGTGGATGACTCGCCGTCGGAATATACGGCCGTCTCGCCTTCAGACACCGGTTCAGATCCGATCCCATGGACACATCCTACAAACACATGCTTCACGGCGGGCTTAACCTGGGCTGGACTCGCACGCTGAGCCGTCTCAACGAGGTCGGTGCAGATGTCCGGCTCAGGGCCCGGTTCGCCGACCTTGCCGATGAAGACATGAATTCCGCTGAAGGGGACCCGGTACCCGTACTCGATTGAGCCGGCCTCGGGGCCCCATCCTTCGTAGTCGATGTAGAGCTTGCCGCGACGACTCTGGGTCATCTGGCCGATCATGTACCCCTTAAGTGCTCCAGAGCAGCCCTTCAAGAACTGGACACCATTGTGCGATAGCCCCACGGTGGGCGCCAACTTTCGTGGAATTAACACGTCAGATGTCCTCATGAAAGGACTTAGTCGTGGAGCCATCGCAACGGGTTAGCTTGAAGGGGTTAAACCGGACAAGGGACACGAGAGATTATACTAGTTCGGCCCCTTCGATGAAGGTAAAAGCCTACGTCTAGTTGTGATGGAATTGAATGGGTTTCGATGACCAGGGAGCAAATATGCTTACCTGGGTCTCGAGTTGTTGTCTGTTGTCCTTGAACCGCCGCCGGGTCATCCCTTTATATACACAGGTTGACGCCCAGCCGGTCTACAGAGATCCAAGCCGACTCATACAAAGTGTTCGGTTTGGTCTCTCCTTCCCTAACTTACATTACAAGTTCCATAGTCATGGCGGTTTACCACTATGGTCCCTAATCCGCCTTTGGGCTTTTAGGCCTCTAAGCTCGTTTAATAACTTCACCATCTTCCGGATTCTTCATGGGCTTTGGCATAGTCGAGGGTGAACCGGGCCCTCCTAGCCGGTTTACACTCAGTAGCTATATTCCTGATGCACTAAGGATGCCGCGGTCCCCCACTTCGCCCTAAGCCACAGACCCGGCTTCGGATGTCGGCTGGCAAGCACAACGGGCCAAAGCTCCTTGACGCTTCAAACAAAAGGTCAAAGGATGCCGGGTCGACCAACCGGGCCCGCCGCTCAGAAAATAAAAATAGACAGCCGGACGACCGGCTGCTCGCCAAACGGCTCCGCCGGGTTGCCGCCAGCCGCCCTAGTGGGTGTTTCGCTCGCGCTCAACGTTTTGAAGATCCCAAGTACTGCGCGCTCCTCTCGAAGAACCGAACTCCTTGTCACGGACCAGAGCCTCGGCCATCTGACTCGCGGGGCGAGGGGGGGGGGGTGGAAAGAGGAAAAGCGCAAGAAATCGGTCCCAAAAACAAAAGGCAAGAGTAGAAACATTCATGACATATACACATAAATATTTGAAGGCCCACGGCCCAAGTTCATTTCACCCAGAACCCCTAGTGGGTGGGTGGACCTGCTACGTAACAAATTCTACTAAGATATCTCAGCCATCTCCAGCGCCGCGTCGCGACGTCGACGGCTCTCCCTTGGCGGCCTCCGGGCCTAGTGAGGCACCGGTGTCCTCCTCGGCACCCCTGTCGCGGTAGACGCCCGTCTCCTCGGAGCTCCCCTTCTGATCGTGAAGAAGCAGGCCGTAGTCGTCACCAGCCACGACCCTCCTCCGCCCGCTCAGGGTGGAACTCGTCATGGAAGGCGAACTCGGTGATGTAGCCGGCCCGGGAGGCAATCCGGCCGACTTGCTCGTGCAACAGCTGCTCCGAGCCGGCCCGCTGGCCCATCAGCGTGTCCAGCTGCAGGTCCGGATGCCAAGACAGCATGAACCGGAGCGCCATCTCAGCACTGGCACGAGCAGCAGAGATGCGCCACTCGTGAAGCCGGTCCGGTCCCATCTCCAGCCAACGCGCCAGGCGGGTGAAGTTGTTCGGCTCGACGGAGCCCAGCCAAAGGGCCGTCGTCATCGCGGTGCCAGCGTGGGACAACCGCCCCATCTGCTCCCCCAGGACTCGTAGGCGGGCCTCGGCGGTAGTTATGATTTTCGGGAAGGTCCATGCCACCTGTGGGTCCGTCCTGGATCCGACGACTCCCGTCGGGTCGCGCTGAAAGCGGACGACTTCCTCTGCTAGACGATGCATCTCTGGGAAGGCTCCTGCCAGAAAAAGCGAAGCATATCAGGAAAAAGACAACAAGGACGAAAAGACGGTTCCCGACCTGGCAAAACACAAGTAAAGCACTTACTGGAGAAGGACTCTTCCAGGTGCTCCGCTTCGAGCAACGTACCATGCCACTCCCGGTCAATGGTGCGGTCGCGCTCCTGGAGCGCCTTCTCCAGGTCGGCCGCCTTCGCAAGGGCCACCTTCAAAATCAGCGTCCTTGTCATCGACCACCTTCTCGGCCGCCTCGCGACGATGGGCCTCATCCCGACGGACCCCTTAGCCGTGGCAACCTGCCCCCGCAGGCGCTCCACCTCGACCAGGGCTTGCTGTGCCTCCACCACCTTGGCGGCCTCCGCCTTAAGGAGATTGACCTCGGCCTCGAGGCGGCTCTTATGACCCGCCAGCTGCTCCCGCAGCTGGTTGGCCTCGTCAAGCAACCGCCGGGCCGCGGCCGCCTTTGCCCTCACCTGTGTCACCTTGGTGCCAAGACGTCCGGTGTCGGCAACAAGCTGATCATACTGATGACCAGCCCGGAGCAATCGGGTCTGCCAAGATAGCACGTCGGCTGCAAAAAGGAAGATTTAGGAAAGAAGAAAGCAAGACTTAATATTTGGCCCAACTGTTACACAGTTGGCCCGAATCTCGGGGGCTACACCCAGTGGGTGCGCTAGCGCCCCCCCACTAGAAAAGAGCATGAAGATACCTGCGGCAACACGGAGCTCCTCCTCCTTGGCGGCGAGGTGCTCCTTGAGCTCCCGTATTTGCCCAGGAGACGGTTGAAGGCGTCGACCCGGTAGGCATCGAGTTGCTGAAGAAAGCAGTAGTCAGAGCAAAGACAACATTCTAAAAGATTCGACCCAATTACTACATAGTTGGCCCGAACCTCGGGGGCTACACCCAGTGGGTGTGCTGGTGCACCCCCACAAAGAAGAAGTTGCAAAAAAAGAGGCTTACCAGCATGGCGTGCTCCAGGTACCGCATCCGCTCCACCTCGGCCTGGGCGAAGGCCTCAAGCCGGTCCGTCCGGCCGCGTAGACGGCGGCTGACGGCGTCCATCGCCGCCTCCTCTTGGGTCTGAGGTCTGAAGACCACGGCGCCCTCGCTCCACGCTGACTGCGGCGCGGCGGCCCGACATCCTCCTTGCCGGCCGCCCGCCAGCACCTCCTCCGACGCCCTCTCCGGCGCCGTCGACGACCCGGATGCCGGGACGGCCTACTGCACCACCACCGACCAAGCTACCGGGGTGGCCTGCGAAGCCGCCGCCCGCGGCGCCTCTTTCGACACCAGCGGCGTCCCGCGCGCCGCCGCTCGCAGCACCTCCTCCAAGATGGCGCCACCACTGCCTCCATCGGCCACCGCTCGCTCGACGGCGTCGACCCGCAGCAGGGTGTCGTCCTCCACCTCCACGACCTCTTGGTCGAGGATCACCACCTCAGCCCGGCCTTCATGGCTGCGCTCCCTCACCGACGATGGCTCGAAGACCGTCGCCGACACCACCGAGCCCTCCGGCATCTCACGCCAGGCCAGCTCCTCGCCGACTCGTGCCCATGCCGCCGCCGCATCGGTCCAAGCCCGGACCGACGCCGCCTCCAGCTCTGCCTCGGCCCTGTTCCTGTCCCGCCAGGCTAGGTCCTCGGCGTCGGTCGGGTCCAAACCGAGGTTCGGGTCAGCCCATCCCTCCTCCACGACCTGGTCAACAAGGTCGGACCGGCTCCTGCAGAACGCAGTTCCCTCGGCGGCCGCAGCGTCCACCGCCCCCTCGCCAACGCGATCAGCGACCTGAAGAAGAAGACAGGATGAGCAAAAACAAAGCCAGCTCGACCATTCGGACGCATACAAGAGAAGAAACATACCTTGTCAGGACCGGGATGGGGGCCGGCCTCCCATGCCCGGCGCTGCACTTCCTCTTGGCCGAGCTCCCGCTCCCGGCCGGGTCCGCCGCGCGCTTCGGGGCCTGGGGCCGTGGCGTGACGTTGTCTTTCCCGTGTGGGTGGCTCGGCGCCGCCCCACGCGATGACCCGGCTCCACCCGTGTCGCCGCCTCCCCCGCCCAACGCCACTACACCAACAACTGGAGTCAGCATCACCCCTGCCGTGCCGCGGTCAACAACTCGAGAAACATAAAGAAAAAGACAAGACTTACCCGCGCGACGCCCTGCGTCGGCGTCGGCCTCGGCCTCCTCCTCCTCGCCGTGGGCCGCAGGCTCCTCCGAAGCCACCCGCTCCACTTGCGACGGAGCCCGGGCATAAGGATGCCGGATCGCATTCAGAAGCACCTCCCGTGTCGCATCAGGACGGACGAGGAGATGCACAGCAGCAAAGTAAGGTGACCAAACACTCACCAGTGGCGCCGAATTCGACTCGCTATACAGCACCTTGCCGAACCGCCAGTCCTCCCCAAGGTTGGCCTTGGAGATATCGTTCACTCGGCGTGCGATCTGCTCCTCCGTCAGGCACGTCGATCCCATGCGGTTGGGATCTTGAAGACCGGCCATTCGCTGATGAGGTAGGAGCGCCTATGCAGCGAGAGAACCTGGCGCATGATGAACACGATGATGAGGTCGTTGCCGGTGAGCCCCTCCCGCGTCCTCATCACTGCCACCCGCTCGCAGAGATTGAGAATCTCCTGCGACGGGCACCTGGGGGAGTAGCCCCAGTTCATCTTCGCCCGCGGCGGCGCGATGGCGAAGGCCGGAAGATTGATGCAGTCCGTACCCAAGTTGCAGACATAGAAGGAGTTCTACCATTTCTTGGCAGAATCCTCCAGCGGGATCTTGGGGTAGTCCTCCCCCGACCGCTACGAGATGACGGCGGTGCTGCAGTCGGCGAACTCTCCGGCCGTCGGGCCCTGCTGCTTCAGGGAGAAAAAGCATGCCCAGAGGTTGATCGTAGGCTCGACCCCCAGATACCGCTCGCAGAGGGTGACGAAGCCCGAAAGCTGGACGCCGGCGCCGGCGCCGAGATGGTGAGGCTGGAGCCCGAAGAACTCCAGGAACATGCAGAAGAAGGTGCTCACCGGCAACCCAAATCCATGCCCAAAATGCGTGAGGAAGACCACGCGCTCCGACTCCTGGGGTTGTGGCCTCTGTTCGCCGCGCAGCAGACGGACGGTGACATCCGTCTCCCGCGGCAAGCGCCGGGACGCGCGAAGATGGGTGATGTCCTCGACGGTGATGTTCGAGCCCATCCAAGAGCCCGACGGCAGCGCCATCGATGAAAGCAGGAGAGTAAGAACAAAGATGGACGACGGCGAAGTTCTGCTCGGAGCAACGGGCGTCGCAGTGCATTGGTCGCAGAAGCAGAGCAAGAGCAAAGGGGCCGGAGGGAGCGAGCGAGAATAATGTCCACCGCCCCCTGCTCCCAATTTATAACCCTCGGTTTGAATGTGGAGGAGTGGGATCGTCTGCACTCACCCTTTCCACTACCCTGCAATATGTGTGCACGTACGCACACAATAACTACCCAGGGAAGAGCAACCGGCCCTCGGACACCACAATAAATCCACGTGCGTGGGCCAAGGGCGTGCGGCGACGGGCCCCAACCCGTCGTCCAGTCCCATCACGCGCGTGGCCTCTCAGGCCCCTCCGACTTCCGGGCACCATGTGGCGCCCGCGCGAAGCCTGAGGTATTGCCCCAAGATTCGATGGACTCCTCGGTTCCCGCCCCCGCCGGGATGCCGCGATCCGGTTTCTGAAAAAGCGGCACACAATGGGTGTTGCCGGACCCGGCGCTTGCAGAATCCGCCTTGCTTAAGGGGGAAACTGCGAAGGCCCACTCATCCGAAGAGGGTGGACCTTCACAGCTTCGGGGACAACTGTCGGGGGGATGAACCCCGGTCAAGCAATGGAACCCAGATCCTTTTCAAAAACAACAGGGCCGGCGTCGCCCCTCTAGCTGGCAGGCGCTTGGCCGGGTCGCTCGACCCTGCCAAACCCCGCAACCCAGCCAAACTCTCCGACCCGGCAAGACGCGTCGACTAGGCCTCAACAACTAGTACAAGACAGCCGAACCCGGCACAACCGAGGCTTCCTCAACAAGCCAGCTCCACCTGTGGCGTGCTCCGCAATCCAGCCACGGGTCAACTCCCGTCCCATCCAGGCCGTACGAGGGGACGAGTCTTCAGCCACTGATGACCAAGGGAACAGTGCTCCGCCATGCCTCTGGTCAGCCGGAGTGTGGCAACAGTGCCCCTCACCTACCCGCTGACCAGGGCCGGCGTGGCTATAGTGCCCCCACCATCACCGCTGACGACAGCAAGCGGCGACCTGACGGAGCGCCACTATACGTGACTCGACTCGGCCAAGCCCTGATGATCGACAAGACGGCGCACAGTCCCCCTAGGCACGCGGGGCCGACACCTAGGGGAACCCGGAGAACCACAGGCCCCCAGCGGGTCCCAGCCCGGGTGCCCAGGCGCCGACAACCCGGACCCACCGACTTGTAACATTACCATTGTATCCCTGGGGGGTGGCCTATAAAACCCCCCAGGAGCCCATGCATACGGGCAATGAATAGAGAGAGATAACGTAGAGAGGAACTAGCCACCAAACAGCAACATCCACCCGGGGAGAAGGAGCAGCCTAAGCCTTGGCCAGCCTTCCTTCCTCCTCCATACAGCTCTAGGAGCAACTATGTACTATTGCATAACCACACTCGGTAGGACAAGGGGTGTTATCTCTCTGGAGAGCCCCGAACCTGGGTATGTCATGCCAACCCCGCCTCTGGAGCCCACCAGCGCCCTCGAGCCTCCTCCTCTGTTTCGCCATCCCATGGCATATGTCGTGCGCCCACCACGACAATGCTACTCGGCTCCGAAGATTCTACGCCTAAGTTCACACTTCTAGCTTTTTCGTCTTTTCTTTTCTCTTCTCCCCCTCACCCTTTTTCTCTCCTTTTCGTTTTTGTACGTCTTCTATCAGTGTTTGGATGAACCGCACACTCGAGGGATATACATCACAAAATGTACATACCCCATAATACCTGGGGGCTTCTTTTCACAGAAGCTTATTATGATTATTATTTTGGAGCATCAAGCTCATCGTATATATGTGTTGTCAACGCATATGTGTCTTGTCTTCGCCACTATATGCACCTTTATGACTTCAATTTTTGCCAAGCTGGGTTGCCTGGCTCCTGTGCTTATGCCCTACGTTCCCGCTTGTTCGTCTAGGGCATAAAGGGAGCACCTCTGCGATTGTTACAGCCGGGTTATCCGAACGTGTACCTCAGATGGGTGAAGCCGAAAGCTAGCGTTCTTAAGGGAATAATTGGTCGGCGGACAAAAGACGAACTGCACTCGTTGGAATATACGCCCCAAAATTGTAATGCGTACTGTGATTTCTCGCACCACAGCTTATGCATGCGCAAAAACGCATGCTGGCCCAAGGAAAGGAACCCTTAAAAGAACTATTCTCTCTAGAAGATGTTTCTTACGATTAACTGTAATATAACATAACTCCCCGAATACAACTTGTCTGTTTAAGCAACTATGAGCGGACTGTCTAGTTTTTGAACATACCTCGGTGTTTACCAATGGTATAATATTCGGAAGCACTCCAAACCACGGGTTCTGGAGGCCGAAGCGGAAAGTCTTCCACGACAATCGTTTTACAATTCGGCCGGAGATAAGCTTGTTGATAAAGTACACTACTACTTGGACTCAAAAACTTCTTCTTCCTCTAGACCCTCTAGTAGGTTGTCTAGTTTACAATCCTGTTGAGAAAACTTAGCGGCTATTTCATTTGGTCGTACACTAAGCTCACAGGAATTTCTTGTCCATCTGGTCCACGAGGTCTGACCCGGGCCATATGATTCGGATCAAGCTTGGTATACCGCGTTTTCACTATGGCCCAGGCTTTTCGGATGCCTTCCCGACATGCTCATATCTTCCATAGCTCCAAACGGCGGTGAGCTCCCTTGAATAAATTCGCAAGCTCATCCATACTTCCTAGAGGGGGATTAGATGGCCATAAAGCCTTCGCCATGTTCCTCAATGCTTTCCGAGCTCGCTCGTGCACTTTGGACAACCCTTGTAGTAGGTCGCCTTGGAATCCAGATACTTCTCCTTCAGAACGTCCGGTTAACACACCTACAGAAGCAAACTTGTAAAACTTTCAAACAGGAGACCATGTCACAGATAGGTTAAAGAGCATACTGAATATGCCGCCTTTTAGCTTCTTGTTATCCTTCAAAGCATCCGATAACTGGGCTCTTAAATCCTTCAGTTCTTTGCCTTGCTTGATATTTGCATCCCGTAGTTTGTTCTTCTCATTGATCGTCTGTGTCAATACATGTTGACTAGCGGCTTCTTGCCCTTCGGCATGTTGTTTGTCAGCTTGAGCAACCCTTAGCCTCTCCTCCAGTTGATTTGTCGAGCCAACCAAGGAGACAAAACATATTTAACAAACTGGTTGTAGGAACGGAACCTTATTTCCAAGCTACTGCTGCACTTACCATCAGGTGCCTTCTTGGATTTCTTCAAATTTCCCAGTTCGGCGATGGCGGCAGTCAGCTTAGTTTGACATTCCTCTAGATCCTTCAATAATGTGTTATTCCTCTCCATGAGTACCTGACAATATAACAACTCTTAAGTTAGTTGGGCCAACTGCTTCAAGACTCTGGGGCTACTGGCATATAATTATTGAATCTGCATAAAAATGCTTACCCGCATATCCTTTGAAAGCTGGTGAGTGGCTCTAGCAAGTCCATCCCGAGCAGCTCGGATATAAACATCCGTTGAGCTGAAGGCATTGAAAGCTTCTTCGGTGAAGTTCGGGTCACGCATAGCCGCTCTCCGCCGCCAGTGACCCATCGCACTCTCCACTTTGGAGTTTGTGACGGATACATTATCCAAATCCTATGGGAGATGACAATCTGGCATTGCTCCCGCATCCCCTCCAATCCTTGTGGCAGGGTCCGGGGCTGGATTAGTCTGTGCATGGCCGGCCAGGTCTCCGGATGCAGTATGGCACATGTTGGAGATATGCCCTAGAGGCAATCATGTATGATGATATTTCCTATGTGTTTATGAATAAAGATAGTCCTTGGACATTATCAATGATGTGTATCAGCAAGTACATGACTTGTTTGTGGGACTATGCATTGTATGATGACCGTCCTAAAAGGTCCCTAGTCGAAAGGGCTATGTGGACGCGCAGCCGACTAGACTAGCATATGACACGGTCGATGGCTTGGTCTCACTAGCCATGGAGCATTGGATGCTAACCGGATAATATGGACTTGGAAAGGTCTGGTCGGATTCGACATAGTCGGATCCGAGTCGAGATAAGGTCCGAGTCGGACAGACCCAACTATGAGACGCAGCGATATGTCATCTGTGAGTCTCTAGTACAACATACATTCTATGTCCTAAGACCTGAGCTAACGCATGTACTCGGGATGGTGACAGACTTGCTTTGGGCCGACCAAATGCTACTCCGTGACAGGGTAGTTACAAAGGTAGGTTTCGGGTTTGTCCAGTCCCATGCTGCGATACATGGTTGAGCAAGATGGGATTTGCCCCTCCGATCAGGAGAGATATACTCTGGGCCCCTCGTGTGATCCGACCTAGAGAAGCATGGCCATGCGACAGGGATTATGAGATAATCCGGTTTGTGGTCAGTATCACTGGAACGAGAAAGAGGTCGGGCTAGCACAAGGATGACAGTCTCGCCTTGAGCCCGACAACATATATCGTGAGGCAAAGGGAACAGAAGTGTGACACATTGTACATGTTCGCCTAACCAGCTTCATAGTCTGCTTGGTGGTCGGCACGCCTTGCTAGAAGCCGCTACCAACCGTGTAGGTCGGAGGTGATCCGAACTGTGACCAAGCCGACTTGAACCTAAGGGGTCGCACACTTAAGGGAAGGAACCTACGAGGTCGGTTTGTAGGACACTGGTCGAATGTGATCCGAACTGGACTAGGAACATGACCGAGTAGACTTTGGGCTTTAGGGTCCGTGCGAGGCCCAAGTGTTGAGCCCGCGTCGGATGCCTATATAAAGTGGAGGTGCGGCACACTCCGGAGGTTGATCGCTTCGGCGCTGCGACTAGGGTTTGCATGTGTTGCGAATAGCCACGTCCACTCGCTGCCGACTGTGTGATCGGACCTAGCAGTCCACCGCACGGTGTTCCTCCTGCACGCGCGGATACAGTTAGAGGCGGTGCACTTGTGCCGCTCCGACGAACTTGTACATGGGATCGGACGACCGGCTGTTCGAGGGCGATCGGACGAGGAGGAGACGATCCACGCGAACGCGCTGCCCCAACTCTTCTTCCGCTGCACGGCACTGCGCGTCTAGTGGTAACGAACTGTGATCCATCTCCTCTGGCATGTTCCTATTGTTCTGCGAGTAGGAAAAATTTAATTTGCAGTCGATGCACCCTACCGTAGATCCCAACAGCACAACAGGGAATGTCATCACCCAATCTAACCGCTGAGTGTGTGTTAAAGGATTATACCTCTTCGACGCAGAAGAGGGCCCGGCTGTATCGTTGTTTTCCTTTCTTTTCAGAGACGCGCCTTGTGCATGCGTTGTCTTCTTAAAGGATGCCTTTGCAGCAGCACGCTGGTGCGAGCGTCACCCATTGGGAGCACGATGTAGTGTGGTGGGTGAGGGAGTCCTGGATTAGGGGGTCCTCGGACTACTGGACTATGTACTTGTGCTAGACTATTGGACTATGAAGATACAAGATTGAAGACTTCGTCCCGTGTCTGGGTGGAACTCTCCTTTGTGTGGAAGGCAAGCTTGGCAATTCGGATATGTAGATTTCCTTCTCGGTAACCGATTCTGTGTAACCCTAGCCCCCTCTGGTGTCTATATAAACCGGAGGGTTTAGTCCATAGGACAACAACAATCATAATCATAGGCTAGCTTCTAGGGTTTAGCCTCTATGATCTCGTGGTAGATCAACTATTGTAATACTCATATCATCAAGATCAATCAAGCAGGAAGTAGGGTATTACCTCCATAGAGAGGGTCCGAAATTGGGAAAACATCGTGTCCCCCGCCTCCTATTACAATTAGCCTTAGACGCATAGTTCGAGACCCCCTACCCGAGATCCGCCGGTTTTGACACCGACATTGGTGCTTTCATTGAGAGTTCCACTGTGTTGTCACCATAAGGCTTGATTGCTCCTTTAATCATCCACAACGATGTGATCCAGGGTGAGGTTTTCCTCCCTGGACATATCTTCGTATTCGGCGGCTTTGCACTGTGGGCCAACTCGCTTGGCCATCGGGAGCAGATTGATAGCTATGCCCCTAGCCATAAGGTCAGGTTTGAAAGCTTGAACTACACTGCCGACATCCATGGAGACTTGATCTTCGACGGATTCGAGCCCATGACAGGTGCGTCATACAATCACAATGAGCATGACTTAGATCCGCCATCGGACGATGTTCAGGAGAACACACCTACAGCTGCCCTGGCCTTAGATCCGGAGCAGATCGTGCCATCCGAGGACGGGTGGATAGACCCCGCCACGAAGACCGCAAACTCATCGGCGATAGAGCCGAACACAGATTTCGCCCCCAATGAGGTCTGTGTCATCGGACCCTCGGACTCGTCTCCGGCCATAGGCTCCGAACCGCGCGCATCCGTGGCTATCGAACCTGATTGGGCACCGATCATGGAGTTTACCTCCGCGGATATCTTTCATCACTTGCCCTTGGGCGACGTGCTAAATTCATTAAAGTCTCTCTCCCTGTCAGGAAACTCTTGGCCAAACTATGTCCGGCTTGAGTGGGAAGCAGACGGCGAAGAAATTCGTTACCCACCCACCACCCACTTGATAGCCACTGTCGACGACTTAACCGACATGCTTGATTTCGACTCCGAAGACATCGATGGTATGGACGACGATGTCGGAGAAGAACAGGAACCACTGCCCATAGGGCATTGGACAGCCACCCCATCATATGATATATATATATGGTAGACACACCCAAAGAAAGCAATGGCGACGAGGCAACGAAGGATAATCCCCTCGAGAAGCAATCTAAGCGCCGGTATCAGTGTCAAAACCAGCGGATCTCGGGTAGGGGGTCCCAAACTGTGCATCTAGGCGGATGGTAACAGGATAAAAGGGACACGATGTTTTTACCCAGGTTCGGGCCCTCTCGATGGAGGTAAAACCCTACTCCTACTTGATTGATATTGATGATATGGGTAGTACAAGAGTAGATCTACCACGAGATCAAGGAGGCTAAACCCTAGAAGCTAGCCTATGGTATGATTGTTGTTCGTCTGATGGACTAAAACCCTCCGGTTTATATAGACACCGGAGAGGGCTAGGGTTACACAGAGTCGGTTACAATGGTAGGAGATCTACATATCCGTATCGCCAAGCTTGCCTTCCACGCCAAGGAAAGTCCCATCCGGACACGGGACAAAGTCTTCAATCTTGTATCTTCATAGTCTTGGAGTCCGGCCAATGATGATAGTTCGGCTATCCGGACACCCCCTAGTCCAGGACTCCCTCAGTAGCCCCTGAACCAGGCTTCAATGACGACGAGTCTGGCGCACATATTGTCTTCGGCATTGCAAGGCGGGTTCCTCCTCCGAATAATTCATAGAAGATTTTGAACACCAGGATAGTGTCCGGCTCTGCAAAGCAAATTCCACATACCACCATAGAGAGAATAATATCTACACAAGTTCAATCTGCCGACGTATTTCGTGGCATGACGTCACACCACGGCCAAGCCTTTACTCGAATCATTTTTATTGTTCCACCTCGGCGCATTTAGCGAAGCGGTTTCCTTGGCACGTCTTGTCAAAGCAGAGATCATGTCCCCTTATTCCAGGATTCTCATCAATACGGACGTGGGTAACCCAACCGCGCCATTGATTGCGGTGCTTGGGAGATAAGCGAGTTCTACTAGGCCGGTGGGGACGCATAGTTTTGTCCGCTCATATATAGGGGATAAGGATCCACCTTTTCACCTATGCCTTCTTCCTCCTTTGCTTATCCATCTCCGCGCACTCGAGCTCCAGCGCCCAAGTCCGCACATCTCACCTCAACCTTCTCCAACCATGTCCGGAGCGGGATGCAAGTGGATCGCCTCCTCCGTCACGGAGGGGCACATCAAGAAGCTGCGCAAGGCCGGATATTTGTCCAGCGATACCGCACACCGGCTCCCCGACGAGGGGCAGCTCGTCCCCACCCCCGGGCCCCATGAGAGGGTGGTATTCCTTCCCCATTTCCTCCGTGGATTGGGCTTCCCACTTCACCCCTTTGTCCGGGGGCTCATGTTCTACTACGGCCTGGATTTACATGATCTGGCCCCGAATTTTATCCTCAACATCTCGGCATTCATCGTCGTGTGCGAGGCCTTGCTCTGCATCCAGCCCCACTTTGGCTTATGGCTAAAGACCTTCAATGTCAAGCCGAAGGTAGTGGGCGGCAGCCAAGTGGAGTGCGGAGGCGCCATGGTGGGCAAGATGCCCAACGTCACCTGGCTCGAGGGCACCTTCGTGGAAACCATGAAAGGGTGGCAATTGGGGTGGTTCTACATCACCGAGCCGCGTGACCCTGAATGGGCAGTGGCCCCTGAATTCAGATCTGGCATCCCCACGCGGCTCACCTCCTAGAAAGAGAAGGGCCTGTTGTGGGGCGATTCAGAGGAGCTGACTTGACTCCAATCCTGTCTCTAAACCCTGGTGAACAAGAAGCTCAAGCTTGTCAATGTGGTCCAGGTCAGGCTCATCCGCCGGATTCTCCCGTGCCAACAGCGGGATTTCAACCTGTGGGAGTTCGATCCGGCACAGCACCAGACCTTGAGTAGGCTCTTCGACACTACGTATGAAGAGGCCTGGAGGGTGCTGTTCAAGGGCACCGAGGCACCCGCATCCGCTACCGAAGATCGCGGGTTCAGCTTGCAGCGTCCGGCTGGCGAGGTAAGCTATATTATCCTTTACGGGACACTTGCTTTCCATAGTTTGACTCTATGCGGGATTTAAACTCCCAATACCTTTAACAGGCCTGGCAGAAGACGTCCGGATTGGTTAACTGTCCGGCTCCGTTTGACAGGGCTGCTGGTCTCGGCGCCTTATGTGGTGCCGGAGAAGAAGGTCACGGGAACTCGGAGGAGTTCCCGGCGCCAGGTGTTTTCGGACTCATCGTCCGACGACTCCGAGGCGGACTCCCCCCATGAAGACGGGGAGGAGAAGAAAGAGGCCTCTCCCCCAGCGGGGGGAGAGAGGAAGAGGAAGGCTTCCCCAACGGGGGAGGCCGAAGGGTCCAATAAAGGAAGGACACTTCCCCCGGACTGTTCCATCAACGCCAACGACGGCGACGAGGAGTGGCCCTCGAGGGCCAAGCCCCTGGCGAGATCGTAAGTGTACGGACTCCTGAATAACTCATAATTTTTCTTTTTGTCGCATAGTGTCTTCTAACGCCGCATAGAACTCTGTAGTCCGCCCAAGGATGATCTCCCCGCTTCGTCGAGCGGGTCCTTGGGTTCGTCGGATGTGAATAGCGCTTCACTTCCGACCGCCTCCTCCCCCCCCCCCCCCCCCCGTGACATAGAAGACGCTGAGGTAGGGTCCCAGAAGGGGACCCGCCAGGAGGAGGAGGTCCCGGAGGTGCCGCAGGGTAGCCTCCCGGACTTCGGACCGGACTCCGCACCGGAACCTTCAGTGGTTCCGGAGTCCGGCAGGCGGCCCCTTCGTGAGAAGGGCAAGAAAGCGAGGCCGGCGGCCTCCGTCCAACCGGAGGCGCCAGATAATTTGCTGGAGGCGCTCGACGGCGCTTCCATCAACGAGGAACACCGCACTGTCATGAGTGCGGTGATTCAGAAGGTTCAGCTCGCCAAGAGCGGGCTGACCGAAGCCTGCACCAGCCTTCTAACAGGCTTTGAGGTAAGAACTTTTAAGATATGTAAAATAGTACCGCATAGATAGTGTCCCCTGATGCTCGGTTCGGTGTTCGGAAAGAAAAGTCGAACAGAGGATCTAAAAATATATACACAGGAGTCTAACACAAATATGTCAATATGGGGATGCAGGCTGCACTGCTGACCTCTGCCGCACTGACTGCGGAGGTCGGTGCTTTGAAGGAAAGTCTCGAGCGGTCCGAGAGCGAGCTCGGCCGTGCCAAGAAGCAGCTCGAGGACAAGGAAGGTAAGTAGCACCTTATAAAAAAAGGATTTGGTTGTAAAAAATGACAGGGGTAACGTGGGTATTGCAGGGGCCACAAAGAAGGTGGCGACCCTAAAGGAGGCGGTGTCCGCGGCCGACCACAACGCGGCCGCGGAACACACAGAGCGAGAGAAGCAGGAGGCGCGGGTGGCGGAGGTGCGGCAAGAGCTCCAAGCTCACGTGGAAAAACACGAGGATTTGGAGCGTGACTCGAAGACTCGAGAGTCCGAGCTTGCGTCCGCTCTTGAGAGTGCCAAAGCCGCTAAGGCCGAAGCCCAAAAGGCCCTCCAGGAACTCGAGGAGGTGAAGAAGATAGCTGCGGGTAAGGCATTCTTCATGCAAAGC